>NW_028295522.1:0-608000 GCF_964341445.2 Mesoplodon mirus | reverse complement strand
TAAACAATTCTGAAATTGGTCACAGGTGGGGAACCATCTCCCATACAGCCAGCAAGCCACCCCCCACGCAAGGAGCGTCCTCATTGCAAAGCTGGGGGACTGTGCCGAGGCATCTGTGAGTAAACGTGAGCTGAGCCCCAGGCCAGCTGCTGCTGAACTGTTCCCACCCTTTCCAGGTAAAACACCTGAATATGTACGAGGGCTTGAAAGCCTAGAGGAAGGACCGTGGAGCCACACCAGCGACAGCACGCAGGCCAAATTGGTGCCTGCAGGCCAGCCAGGGTTGTCCTGGACCCGGGTGCTCTTCCAGAAGCTTTCCATTGCCCTGCCTGAGATACCCCTCCTGTCCCGGCCCCCACTGCTTTTTTCCTTCCTCACCTCTGTCCGGAGAGAAATTCCAGCGGAAGGTGTGGGTGACACAACCTCTTCTTTACAAGCGGCAGCCTGGAACTCCTGCAGAAAGGCCAGCAGAACCCCACTCACACTGGGCCACCCACAAAGCTGTGGCCCCTCACTCCCTCCCACCAGCACAGCCCCGAGACTGCTGACGGGGCAGAGAATATGGAGTCAGGCACAGCTTCAGGGGCTATTGCTGCCTGGAGCTCTGTTTATATTGACCTCAACGAGGCACACCTGGGGAGGGCGGGCCGGCAGGGTAAGGCTGCCCAGGTCAGCTAATCCACAACCCTCAGTGAATCACATTGTTGAAAATGGACCCCGCTAAGGCAGAAGAGAAGCCAAGGGAAAAAAGGACACAATGCCATTTGCAGCACCATAGATGAGTCTAGAAGTAATCACGTGACTTGTAGTAAGTCAGAAAGTGAAAGACACATATCATATCACTTATAGGTGTTACCTAAAACTGGATACCAGGGCAGATATTTCCAAGGAGAAGGGCAATCACAGATTCATTAAACAAACTTATGGTTCACCAATGGAAAGGTGTGAAGATTGGTTTCATTACGATAACGGGGTTAACAGACATATACAAACACAGGTGACATATATAATCACCAAAGACCTACAGAATACCAAGAGAGGACTACTCAACATTCTGTCATAATGTACATGGGAAAAGGATCCCAGGAAGAACAGTCATCTGTATATGTGTAAAAGAACCACATCTTCCACACCTACAACAAGCCAAACATTGTAATCAAACTTGCTGTAATAAAAAATAAAAAAAAATAAATTAAAAACACGAACAAGATGTAGTGAGACAAACGTGAGCGGCTTTCTCCTGGCACATTCCATTCTAAATTCCAATCTAGAACACCACTTCCACTGAGGCTCTCTTGCCCTAGTAACCAGATTTGGTAAGGGTGAACTGCTGCCACCTTGTGGCCGTTTCACACAACAGCAGCTTTAATCCCAGTGCTAATGTTCAGTTAATATTCAAAATCATTGCAGGCCTGTAAATGACACCTGCCCTCAAAATAAATCCTGGTTTCACATATCCACCAAAAAATTCAAATGATGTCCATATTTCAAAACGACCTTTCAAAAGGCATATTTTACGCACATTAGTGTTCTGCTTCTTTTCCTTTCTTTCCTTTTTTGTTAAAAAACACGGGAATGGAAAAAGGCATCCCTCAGAATGGGCGAAAATCGTTGCAGACGAATCAATGGACAGAGGTTTAATCTCCAATATATATAAACAGCACATGCAGCTTAATATTAAAAAAACAAACAACCCAATACAAAAATGGGCAGAAGATCTAAAGAGACGTTTCTTCAAAGAAGACACAGAGATGGCCAAGACGCACATGAAAAGCTGCTCAACAGCACTAATTATTAGAGAAATGCAAATCAAAACTACAATGAGGTATCACCTCACACCTGTTAGAATCGGCATCATCAGGAAATCTACAAACAACCAATTCTGGGGAGGGTGTGGACAAAAGGAGCCCTCTTCCACTATTGGTGGGAATGTAAATTGATACAGTCACTATGGAAAACAGTATGGAGTTTCCTTAAAAAAACTAGAAATAGAATTACCATCTGATCCAGCAATCCCACTTCTGGGCATATACCCAGAGAAAACCATAAATCAAAAAGGCACATTCACCACAATGTTCATTGCAGCACTATTTACAATAGCCAGGTAATGGAAGCAACCTAAATGCCCACAGACAGATGAATGGATAAAGATGTGGTACATATATAAAATGGAATATTACTCGGCCATAAAGGGGAATGAAACTGGGTCCTTTGAAGAGACATCGATGGATCTAGTGACTGTCGTACAGAATGAAGTAACTCAGAAAGAGGAAAACAAATATTGTATATTAATGCATATATGTGGAACCTAAAAAATGCTACAGATGAACTGATTTGCAGGGAAGAAATAGAGACACAGTGGTAGAGAACAAACGTATGGACACCAAGTTTGGGAAGCTATGGGGTGACGGTGGTGGGATGAGTTGGGAGATTGGGATTGACCTGTATACATGTATATGCATAAAATACATAACAAATAATAACCTGCTGTATAAAAAAATAAATAAATTTAAATTTCAAAATTTTAAAAAATAAAATTTACAAATAAAACAGAAAAAGTTCCTCCCTTCACACAGATGTATATTTAGGAATGAATTATTTACATGCTTATATCTATAAATACATAAAAGAGGAATAAAATCTAACTTGAACCATAAAAGAAAAAAAAAACCCTGAACCCACGAGTTATACACAGGAAAACCCTATCAGGGCACTTGCTCCAGCGGTCAACAATTCTGAAATTTGTCAGAAGTGGGGAACCATCTCCCATACAGCCAGCAACCCACCCCCCATGCAAGGAGCGTCCTCATTGCAAAGCTCGGGAACAGTGCCGAGGCATCTGTGAGTAAACGTGAGCTGAGCCCCAGGCCAGCTGCTGCTGAACTGTTCCCACCCTTCCCAGGTAAAACACCTGAATATGTACAAGGGCTTGAAAGCCTAGAGGAAGGACCGTGGAGCCACACCAGCGACAGCACGCAGGCCAACTTGGTGCCTGCAGGCCAGCCAGGGAGGTCCTGGACCCGGGCGCTCTTGCAGAAGCTTTCCATTGCCATGCCTGAGATTCCCCTCCTGTCCCGGCACCCACTGCTTTTTGCCTTCCTCACCTCTGTCCGGAGAGAAATTCCATTGGAAGGTATGGGTGACACATCCTCTTCTTTACAGGCGGCAGCCTGACAACTCCTGAAGAAAGGCCAGCAGAACCCCACTCACACCGGGCCACCCACAAAGCTGTGGCCCCTCACTCCCTCCCACAAGCACAGCCCCGAGACTGCTGACGGGGCAGAGAATATGGAGTCAGGCACAGATTCAGGGGCTATTGCTGCCTGGACCTCTGTTTATATTGACCTCAACGAGGCACACCTGGGGAGGGCGGGCCGGCAGGGTAAGGCTGCCCAGGTCAGCTAATCCACAACCCTCAGGGAATCACATGGTTGAAAATGGACCCCGCTAAGGCACAAGTGAAGCCAAGGGAAAAAAGGACACAATGCCATTTGCAGCACCGTAGATGAGTCTAGAAGTAATCATGTGACTTGTAGTAAGTAGGAAAGTGAAAGACACATATCATATCATATCACTTATAGGTGTTACCTAAAAATGGATACCAGGGCAGATATTTCCACGGAGAAGGGCAATCACAGTTTCATTAAACAAACTTATGGTTCACCAATGGAAAGGTGTGAGGATTGGTTTCATTACGATATCGGGGTTAACAGACATATACAAACACAGGTGACATATATAATCACCAAAGACCTACAGAATACCAAGAGAGGACTACTCAACATTCTGTCATAACGTACATGGGAAAAGGATCCCAGGAAGAACAGTCATCTGTATATGTGTAAAAGAACCACATTTTCCACACCTACAACAAGCCAAACATTGTAATCAAATTTGCTGTAATAAAAAATAAAAAATTAAATTAAAAACACGAACAAGAAGTAGTGAGACAAACGTGAGGGGTTTTCTCCTGGCACATTCCATTCTAAACTCCAATCTAGAACACCACTTCCACTGAGGCTCTCTTGCCCTAGTAACCAGATTTGGTAAGGGTGAACTGCTGCCACCTTGTGGCCGTTTCACACAATAGCAGCTTTAATCCCAGCGCTAATGGTCAGTTGATATTCAAAATCATTGCAAGCCTGTAAATGACACCTGCCCTGAAAACAAATCCTGGGGTCACATATCGACCAAAAAATTCAAAGGACGTCCATATTTCAAAACGACTGTTTCAAAAGGCATATTTTACGCACATTAGTGTTCTGCTTCTTTTCCTTTCTTTCCTTTTTTGTTAAAAAACACGGGAATGGAAAAAGGCATCCCTCAGAATGGGCGAAAATCGTTGCAGACGAATCAATGGACAGAGGTTTAATCTCCAATATATATAAACAACTCATGAAGCTTAATATTAAAAAAAAAACAACCCAATACAAAAATGGGCAGAAGATCTAAAGAGACGTTTCTTCAAAGAAGACACAGAGATGGCCAAGACGCACATGAAAAGCTGCTCAACAGCACTAATTATTAGAGAAATGCAAATCAAAACTACAATGAGGTATCACCTCACACCTGTTAGAAACGGCATCATCAGAAAATCTACAAACAACAAATTCTGGGGAGGGTTTGGACAAAAGGAGCCCTCTTCCACTATTGGTGGGAATGTAAATTGATACAGTCACTATGGAGAACAGTATGGAGTTTCCTTAAAAAAACTAGAAATAGAATTACCATCTGATCCAGCAATCCCACTTCTGGGCATATACCCAAAGAAAACCGTAAATCAAAAAGGCACATTCACCACAATGTTCATTGCAGCACTATTTACAATAGCCAGGTAATGGAAGCAACCTAAATGCCCACAGACAGATGAATGGATAAAGATGTGGTACATATATAAAATGGAATATTACTCGGCCATAAAAAGGAATGAAACTGGGTCATTTGTAGAGACATCGATGGATCGAGAGACTGTCATACAGAATGAAGTAAGTCAGAAAGCGGAAAACAAATATTGTATATTAATGCATATATGTGGAACCTAAAAAAATGGTACAGATGAACTGGTTTGCAGGGAAGAAATAGAGACACAGAGGTAGAGAACAAACGTATGGACACCAAGTGTGGGAAGCCATGGGGTGGTGGTGGTGGGATGAGTTGGGAGATTGGGATTGACCTGTATACATGTATATGCATAAAATACATAACTAATAATAACCTGCTGTATAAAAACATAAATAAAATTAAATTTCAAAATTTTAAAAAATAAAATTTGAAAATAAAACAGAAAAAATTCTTCCCATCACACAGATGTTTTTATAGGAATGAATTATTTCCATGCTTATATTTATAAATACGTAAAAGAGGAATAATATCTAACTTGAACCATAAAAGAAAAAAAAAGTGAACCCACGAGTTATACAGAGGAAAACCCTATCAGCGCACTTGCTCCAGCGGTAAACAATTCTGAAATTGGTCACAGGTGGGGAACCATCTCCCATACAGCCAGCAAGCCGCCCCCCACGCAAGGAGCGTCCTCATGGCAAAGCTGGGGGACTGTGCCGAGGCATCTGTGAGTAAACGTGAGCTGAGCCCCAGGCGAGCTGCTGCTGAACTGTTCCCACCCTTTCCAGGTAAAACACCTGAATATGTACGAGGGCTTGAAAGCCTAGAGGAAGGACCGTGGAGCCACACCAGCAACAGCACGCAGGCCAAATTGGTGCCTGCAGGCCAGCCAGGGTGGTCCTGGACCTGGGTGCTCTTCCAGAAGCTTTCCATTGCCCTGCCTGAGATACCCCTCCTGTCCCGGCCCCCACTGCTTTTTTCCTTCCTCACCTCTGTCCGGAGAGAAATGCCAGCGGAAGGTGTGGGTGACACAACCTCTTCTTTACAAGCGGCAGCCTGGAACTCCTGCAGAAAGGCCAGCAGAACCCCACTCACACTGGGCCACCCACAAAGCTGTGGCCCCTCAATCCCTCCCACCAGCACAGCCCCGAGACTGCTGACGGGGCAGAGAATATGGAGTCAGGCACAGCTTCAGGGGCTATTGCTGCCTGGAGCTCTGTTTATATTGACCTCAACGAGGCACACCTGGGGAGGGCGGGCCGGCAGGGTAAGGCTGCCCAGGTCAGCTAATCCACAACCCTCAGTGAATCACATTGTTGAAAATGGACCCCGCTAAGGCAGAAGAGAAGCCAAGGGAAAAAAGGACACAATGCCATTTGCAGCACCATAGATGAGTCTAGAAGTAATCACGTGACTTGTAGTAAGTCAGAAAGTGAAAGACACATATCATATCACTTATAGGTGTTACCTAAAACTGGATACCAGGGCAGATATTTCCAAGGAGAAGGGCAATCACAGATTCATTAAACAAACTTATGGTTCACCAATGGAAAGGTGTGAAGATTGGTTTCATTACGATATCGGGGTTAACAGACATATAAACACAGGTGACATATATAATCACCAAAGACCTACAGAATACCAAGAGAGGACTACTCAACATTCTGTCATAACGTACATGGGAAAAGGATCCCAGGAAGAACAGTCATCTGTATATGTGTAAAAGAACCACATCTTCCACACCTACAACAAGCCAAACATTGTAATCAAACTTGCTGTAATAAAAAATAAAAAATTAAATTAAAAACACGAACAAGATGTAGTGAGACAAACGTGAGGGGCTTTCTCCTGGCACATTACATTCTAAACTCCAATCTAGAACACCACTTCCACTGAGGCTCTCTTGCCCTAGTAACCAGATTTGGTAAGGGTGAACTGCTGCCACCTTGTGGCCGTTTCACACAACAGCAGCTTTAATCCCAACGCTAATGGTCAGTTGATATTCAAAATCATTGCAGGCCTGTAAATGACACCTGCCCTGAAAACAAATCCTGGTGTCACATATCCACCAAAAAATTCAAAGGATGTCCATATTTCAAAACGACCGTTTCAAAAGGCATATTTTACGCACATTAGTGTTCTGCTTCTTTTCCTTTCTTTCCTTTTTTGTTAAAAAACACGGGAATGGAAAAAGGCATCCCTCAGAATGGGCGAAAATCGTTGCAGACGAATCAATGGACAGAGGTTTAATCTCCAATATATATAAACAACTCATGCAGCTTAATATTAAAAAAACAAACATCCCCCAAAAAATGGGCAGAAGATCTAAAGAGACGTTTCTTCAAAGGAGACACAGAGATGGCCAAGACGCACATGAAAAGCTGCTCAACAGCACTAATTATTAGAGAAATGCAAATCAAAACTACAATGAGGTATCACCTCACACCTGTTAGAATCGGCATCATCAGAAAATCTGCAAACAACCAATTCTGGGGAGGGTGTGGACAAAAGGAGCCCTCTTCCACTATTGGTGGGAATGTAAATTGATACAGTCACTATGGAGAACAGTATGGAGTTTCCTTAAAAAAACTAGAAATAGAATTACCAACTGAATCAGCAATCCCACTTCTGGTCATATACCCAGAGAAAACCGTATTTGAAAAAGGCATATTCACCACAATGTTCGTTGCAGCACTATTTACAATAGCCAGGTAATGGAAGCAACCAAAATGCCCACAGACAGATGAATGGATAAAGATGTGATACATATATGAAATGGAATATCACTCGGCCATAAAAAGGAATGAAACAGGGTCATTTGTAGAGACATCGATGGATCGAGAGACTGTCATACAGAATGAAGTAAGTCAGAAAGAGGAAAACAAATATTGTATATTAATGCATATATGTGGAGCCTAAAAATGGTACAGATGAACTGGTTTGCAGGGAAGAAATAGAGACACAGAGGTAGGGAACAAACGTATGGACAACAAGTGTGGGAAGCCATGGGGTGGTGGTGGTGGGATGATTTGGGAGTATGGGATTGACCTGTATACATGTATATGCATAAAATACATAACTAATAATAACGTGCTGTATAAAAAAATAAATAAAATTAAATTTCAAAATTTAAAAAAATAAAATTTAAAAATAAAACAGAAAAAAGTTCTTCCCGTCACACAGATGTATTTATAGGAATTAATTATTTCCATGCTTATATCTATAAATACATAAAAGAGGAATAAAATCTGACTTGAAACATTAAAGAAAAAAAAACCTGAACCCACGAGTTATACAGAGGAAAACCCTATCAGGGCACTTGCTCCAGCGGTAAACAATTCTGAAATTGGTCAGAGGTGGGGAACCATCTCCCATACAGCCAGCAACCCACCCCCCACGCAAGGAGCGTCCTCATTGCAAAGCTGGGGGACCGTGCCGAGGCATCTGTGAGTAAACGTGAGCTGAGCCCCAGGCCAGCTGCTGCTGAACTGTTCCCACCCTTCCCAGGTAAAACACCTGAATATGTACAAGGGCTTGAAAGCCTAGAGGAAGGGCCGTCGAGCCACACCAGCGACAGCACGCAGGCCAACTTGGTGCCTGCAGGCCAGCCAGGTGGGTCCTGGCCCCGGGCGCTCTACTGGAAGCTTTCCACTGCCCTGCCTGAGATACCCCTCCTGTCCCGGCCCCCACTGCTTTTTTCCTTCCTCACCTCTGTCTGGAGAGAAATTCCAGTGGAAGGTATGGGTGACACATCCTCTTCTTTACAGGTGGCAGCCTGGCAACTCCTGCAGAAAGTCCAGCAGAGCCCCACTCACAGCGGGCCACCCACAAAGCTGTGGCCCCTCACTCCCTCCCACCAGCACAGCCCCGAGACTGCTGACGGGGCAGAGAATATGGAGTCAGGCACAGCTTCAGGGGCTATTGCTGCCTGGAGCGCTGTTTATATTGACCTCAACGAGGCACACCTGGGGAGGGCGGGCCGGCAGGGTAAGGCTGCCCAGGTCAGCTAATCCACAACCCTCAGGGAATCACATTGTTGAAAATGGACCTCGCTAAGGCAGAATAGAAGCCAAGGAAAAAATGGACACAATGCCATTTGCAGCACCGTAGATGAGTCTACAAGTAATCACGTGACTTGTAGTAAGTTAGAAAGTGAAAGGCACATATCATATCATATCACTTATAGGTGTTACCTAAAAATGGATACCAGGGCAGATATTTCCACGGAGAAGGGCAATCACAGATTCATTAAACAAACTTATGGTTCACCAATGGAAAGGTGTGAGCATTGGTTTCATTACGATATCGGGGTTAACAGACATATACAAACACAGGTGACATATATAATCACCAAAGACCTACAGAATACCAAGAGAGGACTACTCAACATTCTGTCATAACGTACATGGGAAAAGGATCCCAGGAAGAACAGTCATCTGTATATGTGTAAAAGAACCACATCTTCCACACCTACAACAAGCCAAACATTGTAATCAAACTTGCTGTAATAAAAAATAAAAAAAAATAAATTAAAAACACGAACAAGATGTAGTGAGACAAACGTGAGCGGCTTTCTCCTGGCACATTACATTCTAAACTCCAATCTAGAACACCACTTCCACTGAGGCTCTCTTGCCCTAGTAACCAGATTTGGTAAGGGTGAACTGCTGCCACCTTGTGGCCGTTTCACACAACAGCAGCTTTAATCCCAGCGCTAAAGGTCAGTTGATATTCAAAATCATTGCAGGCCTGTAAATGACACCTGCCCTGAAAACAAATCCTGGGGTCACATATCGACCAAAAAATTCAAAGGACGTCCATATTTCAAAACGACCGTTTCAAAAGGCATATTTTACGCACATTAGTGTGCTGCTTCTTTTCCTTTCTTTCCTTTTTTGTTAAAAAAAACGGGAATGGAAAAAGGCATCCCTCAGAATGGGCGAAAATCGTTGCAAACGAATCAATGGACAGAGGTTTGATCTCCAATATACATAAACAGCTCATGCAGCTTAATATTAAAAAAACAAACAACCCAATACAAAAATGGGCAGAAGATCTAAAGAGACGTTTCTTCAAAGAAGACACAGAGATGGCCAAGACGCACATGAAAAGCTGCTCAACAGCACTAATTATTAGAGAAATGCAAATCAAACTACAATGAGGTATCACCTCACACCTGTTAGAATCGGCATCATCAGAAAATCTACAAACAACCAATTCTGGGGAGGGTGTGGACAAAAGGAGCCCTCTTCCACTATTGGTGGGAATGTAAATTGATACAGTCACTATGGAGAACAGTATGGAGTTTCCTTAAAAAAACTAGAAATAGAATTACCATCTGATCCAGCTATCCCACTTCTGGGCATATACCCAGAGAAAACCGTAAATCAAAAAGGCACATTCACCACAATATTCATTGCAGCACTATTTAAAATAGCCACGTAATGGAATCCACCTAAATGCCCACAGACAGATGAGTGGATAAAGAGGTGGTACATATATAAAATGGAATATTACTCGGCCATAAAAAGGAATGAAACTGGGTCATTTGTAGAGACATCGATGGATCGAGAGACTGTCATACAGAATGAAGTAAGTCAGAAAGAGGGAAACAAATATTGTATATTAATGCATATAAGTGGAGCCTAAATAATGGTACAGATGAACTGGTTTGCAGGGAAGAAATAGAGACACAGAGGTAGAGAACAAACGTATGGACACCAAGTGTGGGAAGCCATGCGGTGGTGGTGGTGGGATGAGTTGGGAGATTGGGATTGACCTGTATACATGTATATGCATAAAATACATAACTAATAATAACGTGCTGTATAAAAAAATAAATAAAATTAAATTTCAAAATTTTAAAAAATAAAATTTAAAAATAAAACAGAAAAAAGTTCTTCCCGTCACACAGATGTATTTATAGGAATGAATTATTTCCATGCTTATATCTATAAATACATAAAAGAGGAATAAAATCTGACTTGAAACATTAAAGAAAAAAAAACCTGAACCCACGAGTTATACAGAGGAAACCCCTATCAGGGCACTTGCTCCAGCGGTAAACAATTCTGAAATTGGTCAGAGGTGGGGAACCATCTCCCATACAGCCAGCAACACACCCCCCACACAAGGAGCGTCCTCATTGCAAAGCTGGGGGACCGTGCCGAGGCATCTGTGAGTAAACGTGAGCTGAGCCCCAGGCCAGCTGCTGCTGAACTGTTCCCACCCTTCCCAGGTAAAACACCTGAATATGTACAAGGGCTTGAAAGCCTAGAGGAAGGGCCGTCGAGCCACACCAGCGACAGCACGCAGGCCAACTTGGTGCCTGCAGGCCAGCCAGGTTGGTCCTGGCCCCGGGCGCTCTACCGGAAGCTTTCCACTCTCCTGCCTGAGATACCCCTCCTGTCCCGGCCCCCACTGCTTTTTTCCTTCCTCACCTCTGTCCGGAGAGAAATTCCAGCGGAAGGTATGGGTGACACATCCTCTTCTTTACAGGTGGCAGCCTGGCAACTCCTGCAGAAAGACCAGCAGAGCCCCACTCACAGCGGGCCACCCACAAAGCTGTGGCCCCTCACTCCCTCCCACCAGCACAGCCCCGAGACTGCTGACGGGGCAGAGAATGTGGATTCAGGCACAGCTTCATGGGCTATTGCTGCCTGGAGCGCTGTTTATATTGACCTCAATGAGGCACACCTGGGGAGGGCGGGCCGGCAGGGTAAGGCTGCCCAGGTCAGCTAATCCACAACCCTCAGGGAATCACATTGTTGAAAATGGACCTCGCTAAGGCAGAAGAGAAGCCAAGGAAAAAAAGGACACAATGCCATTTGCAGCACCGTAGTTGAGTCTACAAATAATCACGTGACATGTAGTAAGTCAGAAAGTGAAAGACACATATCATATCATATCACTTATAGGTGTTACCTAAAAATGGATACCAGGGCAGATATTTCCACGGAGAAGGGCAATCACAGATTCATTAAACAAACTTATGGTTCACCAATGGAAAGGTGTGAGCATTGGTTTCATTACGATATCGGGGTTAACAGACATATACAAACACAGGTGACATATATAATCACCAAAGACCTACAGAATAGCAAGAGAGGACTACTCAGCATTCTGTAATAACGTTCATGGGAAAAGGATCCCAGGAAGAACAGGCATCTGTATATGTGTAAAAGAACCACATCTTCCACACCTACAACAAGCCAAACATTGTAATCAAACTTGCTGTAATAAAAAAATAAAAAAATTAAATTAAAAACTCGAACAAGAAGTAGTGAGACAAACTTGAGGGGCTTTCTCCTGGCACATTCCATTCTAAATTCCAATCTAGAACACCACTTCCAATGAGTCTCTCTTGCCCTAGTAACCAGATTTGGTAAGGGTGAACTGCTGCCACCTTGTGGCCGTTTCACACAACAGCAGCTTTAATCCCAGCGCTAATGGTCAGTTGATATTCAAAATCATTGCAGGCCTGTAAATGACACCTGCCCTGAAAACAAATCCTGGGGTCACCTATCGACCAAAAAATTCAAAGGACGTCCATATTTCAAAACGACCGTTTCAAAAGGCATATTTTACGCACATTAGTGTTCTGCTTCTTTTCCTTTCTTTCCTTTTTTGTTAAAAAAAACGGGAATGGAAAAAGGCATCCCTCAGAATGGGCGAAAATCGTTGCAAACGAATCAATGGACAGAGGTTTAATCTCCAATATACATAAACAGCTCATGCAGCTTAATATTAAAAAAACAAACAACCCAATACAAAAATGGGCAGAAGATCTAAAGAGACGTTTCTTCAAAGAAGACACAGAGATGGCCAAGACGCACATGAAAAGCTGCTCAACAGCACTAATTATTAGAGAAATGCAAATCAAAACTACAATGAGGTATCACCTCACACCTGTTAGAATCGGCATCATCAGAAAATCTACAAACAACCAATTCTGGGGAGGGTGTGGACAAAAGGAGCCCTCTTCCACTATTGGTGGGAATGTAAATTGATATAGTCACTATGGAGAACAGTATGGAGTTTCCTTAAAAACACTAGAAATAGAATTACCATCTGATCCAGCTATCCCACTTCTGGGCATATACCCAGAGAAAACCGTAAATCAAAAAGGCACATTCACCACAATATTCATTGCAGCACTATTTACAATAGCCAGGTAATGGAAGCCACCTAAATGCCCACAGACAGATGAATGGATAAAGATGTGGTACACATATAAAATGGAATATTACTCGGCCATAAAAAGGAATGAAACTGGGTCATTTGTAGAGACATCGATGGATCGAGAGACTGTCATACAGAATGAAGTAAGTCAGAAAGAGGAAAACAAATATTGTATATTAATGCATATATGTGGAGCCTAAAAAATGGTACAGATGAACTGGTTTGCAGGGAAGAAATAGAGACACAGAGGTAGAGAACAAACGTATGGACACCAAGTGTGGGAAGCCATGGGGTGGTGGTGGTGGGATGAGTTGGGAGATTGGGATTGACCTGTATACATGTATATGCATAAAATACATAACTAATAATAACGTGCTGTATAAAAAAATAAATCAAATTAAATTTCAAAATTTTAAAAAATAAAATTTAAAAATAAAACAGAAAAAAGTTCTTCCCGTCACACAGATGTATTTATAGGAATGAATTATTTCCATGCTTATATCTATAAATACATAAAAGAGGAATAAAATCTGACTTGAAACATTAAAGAAAAAAAAAACCTGAACCCACGAGTTATACAGAGGAAAACCCTATCAGGGCACTTGCTCCAGCAGTAAACAATTCTGAAATTGGTCAGAGGTGGGGAACCATCTCCCATACAGCCAGCAACCCACCCCCCACGCAAGGAGCGTCCTCATTGCAAAGCTGGGGGACCGTGCCGAGGCATCTGTGAGTAAACGTGAGCTGAGCCCCAGGCCAGATGCTGCTGAACTGTTCCCACCCTTCCCAGGTAAAACACCTGAATATGTACAAGGGCTTGAAAGCCTAGAGGAAGGGCCGTCGAGCCACACCAGCGACAGCACGCAGGCCAACTTGGTGCCTGCAGGCCAGCCAGGGTGGTCCTGGCCCCGGGCGCTCTTCTGGAAGCTTTCCACTGCCCTGCCTGAGATACCCCTCCTGTCCCGGCCCCCACTGCTTTTTTCCTTCCTCACCTGTGTCCGGAGAGAAATTCCAGCGGAAGGTATGGGTGACACATCCTCTTCTTTACAGGTGGCAGCCTGGCAACTCCTGCAGAAAGGCCATCAGAGCCCCACTCACACCGGGCCACCAACAAAGCTGTGGCCCCTCACTCCCTCCCACCAGCACAGCCCTGAGACTGCTGACGGGGCAGAGAATATGGAGTCAGGCACAGCTTCAGGGGCTATTGCTGCCTGGAGCGCTGTTTATATTGACCTCAACGAGGCACACCTGGGGAGGGCGGGCCGGCAGGGTAAGGCTGCCCAGGTCAGCTAATCCACAACCCTCAGGGAATCACATTGTTGAAAATGGACCTCGCTAAGGCAGAATAGAAGCCAAGGAAAAAATGGACACAATGCCATTTGCAGCACCGTAGATGAGTCTACAAGTAATCACGTGACTTGTAGTAAGTTAGAAAGTGAAAGACACATATCATATCATATCACTTATAGGTGTTACCTAAAAATGGATACCAGGGCAGATATTTCCACGGAGAAGGGCAATCACAGATTCATTAAACAAACTTATGGTTCACCAATGGAAAGGTGTGAGCATTGGTTTCATTACGATATCGGGGTTAACAGACATATACAAACACAGGTGACATATATAATCACCAAAGACCTACAGAATACCAAGAGAGGACTACTCAACATTCTGTCATAACGTTCATGGGAAAAGGATCCCAGGAAGAACAGACATCTGTATATGTGTAAAAGAACCACATCTTCCACACCTACAACAAGCCAAACATTGTAATCAAACTTGCTGTAATAAAAAAATAAAAAAATTAAATTAAAAACTCGAAGAAGAAGTAGTGAGACAAACTTGAGGGGCTTTCTCCTGGCACATTCCATTCTAAATTCCAATCTAGAACACCACTTCCACTGAGGCTCTCTTGCCCTAGTAACCAGATTTGGTAAGGGTGAACTGCTGCCACCTTGTGGCCGTTTCACACAACAGCAGCTTTAATCCCAGCGCTAATGGTCAGTTGATATTCAAAATCATTGCAGGCCTGTAAATGACACCTGCTCTGAAAACAAATCCTGGGGTCACATATCGACCAAAAAATTCAAAGGACGTCCATATTTCAAAACGACCGTTTCAAAAGGCATATTTTACGCACATTAGTGTGCTGCTTCATTTCCTTTCTTTCCTTTTTTGTTAAAAAAAACGGGAATGGAAAAAGGCATCCCTCAGAATGGGCGAAAATCGTTGCAAACGAATCAATGGACAGAGGTTTAATCTCCAATATACATAAACAGCTCATGCAGCTTAATATTAAAAAAACAAACAACCCAATACAAAAATGGGCAGAAGTTCTAAAGAGACGTTTCTTCAAAGAAGACACAGAGATGGCCAAGACGCACATGAAAAGCTGCTCAACAGCACTAATTACTAGAGAAAGGCAAATCAAAACTACAATGAGGTATCACCTCACACCTGTTAGAATCGGCACCATCAGAAAATCTACAAACAACCAATTCTGGGGAGGGTGTGGACAAAAGGAGCCCTCTTCCACTATTGGTGGGAATGTAAATTGATATAGTCACTATGGAGAACAGTATGGAGTTTCCTTAAAAACACTAGAAATAGAATTACCATCTGATCCATCTATCCCACTTCTGGGCATATACCCAGAGAAAACCGTAAATCAAAAAGGCACATTCACCACAATATTCATTGCAGCACTATTTACAATAGCCACGTAATGGAATCCACCTAAATGCCCTCAGACAGATGAGTGGATAAAGATGTGGTACATATACAAAATGGAATATTACTCGGCCATAAAAAGGAATGAAACTGGGTCATTTGTAGAGACATCGATGGATCGAGAGACTGTCATACAGAATAAAGTAAGTCAGAAAGAGGGAAACAAATATTGTATATTAATGCATATAAGTGGAGCCTAAATAATGGTACAGATGAACTGGTTTGCAGGGAAGAAATAGAGACACAGAGGTAGAGAACAAACGTATGGACACCAAGTGTGGGAAGCCATGGGGTGGTGGTGGTGGGATGAGTTGGGAGATTGGGATTGACCTGTATACATGTATATGCTTAAAATACATAACTAATAATAACGTGCTGTATAAAAAAATAAATAAAATTAAATTTCAAAATTTTAAAAAATAAAATTTAAAAATAAAACAGAAAAAAGTTCTTCCCGTCACACAGATGTATTTATAGGAATGAATTATTTCCATGCTTATATCTATAAATACATAAAAGAGGAATAAAATCTGACTTGAAACATTAAAGAAAAAAAAACCTGAACCCACGAGTTATACAGAGGAAAACCCTATCAGGGCACTTGCTCCAGCGGTAAACAATTCTGAAATTGGTCAGAGGTGGGGAACCATCTCCCATACAGCCAGCAACCCACCCCCCACGCAAGGAGCGTCCTCATTGCAAAGCTGGGGGACCGTGCCGAGGCATCTGTGAGTAAACGTGAGCTGAGCCCCAGGCCAGCTGCTGCTGAACTGTTCCCACCCTTCCCAGGTAAAACACCTGAATATGTACAAGGGCTTGAAAGCCTAGAGGAAGGGCCGTCGAGCCACACCAGCGACAGCACGCAGGCCAACTTGGTGCCTGCAGGCCAGCCAGGTTGGTCCTGGCCCCGGGCGCTCTACCGGAAGCTTTCCACTGCCCTGCCTGAGATACCCCTCCTGTCCCGGCCCCCACTGCTTTTTTCCTTCCTCACCTCTGTCCGGAGAGAAATTCCAGCAGAAGGTATGGGTGACACATCCTCTTCTTTACAGGTGGCAGCCTGGCAACTCCTGCAGAAAGGCCATCAGAGCCCCACTCACAGCGGGCCACCAACAAAGCTCTGGCCCCTCACTCCTCCCACCAGCACAGCCCCGAGACTGCTGACGGGGCAGAGAATATGGAGTCAGGCACAGCTTCAGGGGCTATTGCTGCCTGGAGCGCTCTTTATATTGACCTCAACGAGGCACACCTGGGGAGGGCGGGCCAGCAGGGTAAGGCTGCCCAGGTCAGCTAATCCACAACGCTCAGGGAATCACATTGTTGAAAATGGACCTCCCTAAGGCAGAATAGAAGCCAAGGAAAAAATGGACACTATGCCATTTGCAGCACCGTAGATGAGTCTAGAAGTAATCACGTGACTTGTAGTAAGTTAGAAAGTGAAAGACACATATCATATCATATCACTTATAGGTGTTACCTAAAAATGGATACCAGGGCAGATATTTCCACGGAGAAGGGCAATCACAGATTCATTAAACAAACTTATGGTTCACCAATGGAAAGGTGTGAGGATTCGTTTCATTACGATATCGGGGTTAACAGACATATACAAACACAGGTGACATATATAATCACCAAAGACCTACAGAATACCAAGAGAGAACTACTCAACATTCTGTCATAACGTTCATGGGAAAAGGATCCCAGGAAGAACAGACATCTGTATATGTGTAAAATAACCACATCTTCCACACCTACAACAAGCCAAACATTGTAATCAAACTTGCTGTAATAAAAAAATAAAAAAATTAAATTAAAAACTCGAACAAGAAGTAGTGAGACAAACTTGAGGGGCTTTCTCCTGGCACATTCGATTCTAAATTCCAATCTAGAACACCACTTCCACTGAGGCTCTCTTGCCCTAGTAGCCAGATTTGGTAAGGGTGAACTGCTGCCACCTTGTGGCCGTTTCACACAACAGCAGCTTTAATCCCAGCGCTAATGGTCAGTTGATATTCAAAATCATTGCAGGCCTGTAAATGACACCTGCCCTGAAAACAAATCCTGGGGTCACATATCGACCAAAAAATTCAAAGGACGTCCATATTTCAAAACGACCGTTTCAAAAGGCATATTTTACGCACATTAGTGTGCTGCTTCTTTTCCTTTCTTTCCTTTTTTGTTAAAAAAAACGGGAATGGAAAAAGGCATCCCTCAGAATGGGCGAAAATCGTTGCAAACGAATCAATGGACAGAGGTTTAATCTCCAATATACATAAACAGCTCATGCAGCTTAATATTAAAAAAACAAACAACCCAATACAAAAATGGGCAGAAGATCTAAAGAGACGTTTCTTCAAAGAAGACACAGATATGGCCAAGACGCACATGAAAAGCTGCTCAACAGCACTAATTATTAGAGAAATGCAAATCAAAACTACAATGAGGTATCACCTCACACCTGTTAGAATCGGCATCATCAGAAAATCTACAAACAACCAATTCTGGGGAGGGTGTGGACAAAAGGAGCCCTCTTCCACTATTGGTGGGAATGTAAATTGATACAGTCACTATGGAGAACAGTATGAGTTTCCTTAAAAAAACTAGAAATAGAATTACCATCTGATCCAGCTATCCCACTTCTGGGCATATACCCAGAGAAAACCGTAAATCAAAAAGGCACATTCACCACAATATTCATTGCAGCACTATTTACAATAGCCAGGTAATGGAAGCCACCTAAATGCCCACAGACAGATGAATGGATAAAGATGTGGTACACATATAAAATGGAATATTACTCGGCCATAAAAAGGAATGAAACTGGGTCATTTGTAGAGACATCGATGGATCGAGAGACTGTCATACAGAATGAAGTAAGTCAGAAAGAGGAAAACAAATATTGTATATTAATGCATATATGTGGAGCCTAAAAAATGGTACAGATGAACTGGTTTGCAGGGAAGAAATAGAGACACAGAGGTAGAGAACAAACGTATGGACACCAAGTGTGGGAAGCCATGGGGTGGTGGTGGTGGGATGAGTTGGGAGATTGGGATTGACCTGTATACATGTATATGCATAAAATACATAACTAATAATAACGTGCTGTATAAAAAAATAAATCAAATTAAATTTCAAAATTTTAAAAAATAAAATTTAAAAATAAAACAGAAAAAATTTCTTCCCGTCACACAGATGTATTTATAGGAATGAATTATTTCCATGCTTATATCTATAAATACATAAAAGAGGAATAAAATCTGACTTGAAACATTAAAGAAAAAAAAAACCTGAACCCACGAGTTATACAGAGGAAAACCCTATCAGGGCACTTGCTCCAGCAGTAAACAATTCTGAAATTGGTCAGAGGTGGGGAACCATCTCCCATACAGCCAGCAACCCACCCCCCACGCAAGGAGCGTCCTCATTGCAAAGCTGGGGGACCGTGCCGAGGCATCTGTGAGTAAACGTGAGCTGAGCCCCAGGCCAGATGCTGCTGAACTGTTCCCACCCTTCCCAGGTAAAACACCTGAATATGTACAAGGGCTTGAAAGCCTAGAGGAAGGGCCGTCGAGCCACACCAGCGACAGCACGCAGGCCAACTTGGTGCCTGCAGGCCAGCCAGGGTGGACCTGGCCCCGGGCGCTCTTCTGGAAGCTTTCCACTGCCCTGCCTGAGATACCCCTCCTGTCCCGGCCCCCACTGCTTTTTTCCTTCCTCACCTCTGTCCGGAGAGAAATTCCAGCGGAAGGTATGGGTGACACATCCTCTTCTTTACAGGTGGCAGCCTGGCAACTCCTGCAGAAAGGCCAGCAGAGTCCCACTCAGAGCGGGCCACCAACAAAGCTGTGGCCCCTCACTCCCTCCCACCAGCACAGCCCCGAGACTGCTGATGGGGCAGAGAATATGGAGTCAGGCACAGCTTCAGGGGCTATTGCTGCCTGGAGCGCTGTTTATATTGACCTCAACGAGGCACACCTGGGGAGGGCGGGCCGGCAGGGTAAGGCTGCCCAGGTCAGCTAATCCACAACCCTCAGGGAATCACATTGTTGAAAATGGACCTCGCTAAGGCAGAATAGAAGCCAAGGAAAAAATGGACACAATGCCATTTGCAGCACCGTAGATGAGTCTAGAAGTAATCACGTGACTTGTAGTAAGTTAGAAAGTGAAAGGCACATATCATATCATATCACTTATAGGTGTTACCTAAAAATGGATACCAGGGCAGATATTTCCACGGAGAAGGGCAATCACAGATTCATTAAACAAACTTATGGTTCACCAATGGAAAGGTGTGAGCATTGGTTTCATTACGATATCGGGGTTAACAGACATATACAAACACAGGTGACATATATAATCACCAAAGACCTACAGAATACCAAGAGAGGACTACTCAACATTCTGTCATAACGTTCATGGGAAAAGGATCCCAGGAAGAACAGACATCTGTATATGTGTAAAAGAACCACATCTTCCACACCTACAACAAGCCAAACATTGTAATCAAACTTGCTGTAATAAAAAAATAAAAAAATTAAATTAAAAACTCGAACAAGAAGTAGTGAGACAAACTTGAGGGGCTTTCTCCTGGCACATTCCATTCTAAATTCCAATCTAGAACACCACTTCCACTGAGGCTCTCTTGCCCTAGTAGCCAGATTTGGTAAGGGTGAACTGCTGCCACCTTGTGGCCGTTTCACACAACAGCAGCTTTAATCCCAGCGCTAATGGTCAGTTGATATTCAAAATCATTGCAGGCCTGTAAATGACACCTGCCCTGAAAACAAATCCTGGGGTCACATATCGACCAAAAAATTCAAAGGACGTCCATATTTCAAAACGACTGTTTCAAAAGGCATATTTTACGCACATTAGTGTTCTGCTTCTTTTCCTTTCTTTCCTTTTTTGTTAAAAAACACGGGAATGGAAAAAGGCATCCCTCAGAATGGGCGAAAATCGTTGCAGACGAATCAATGGACAGAGGTTTAATCTCCAATATATATAAACAACTCATGCAGCTTAATATTAAAAAACAAACAACCCAATACAAAAATGGGCAGAAGATCTAAAGAGACGTTTCTTCAAAGAAGACACAGAGATGGCCAAGACGCACATGAAAAGCTGCTCAACAGCACTAATTATTAGAGAAATGCAAATCAAAACTACAATGAGGTATCACCTCACACCTGTTAGAAACGGCATCATCAGAAAATCTACAAACAACAAATTCTGGGGAGGGTTTGGACAAAAGGAGCCCTCTTCCACTATTGGTGGGAATGTAAATTGATACAGTCACTATGGAGAACAGTATGGAGTTTCCTTAAAAAAACTAGAAATAGAATTACCATCTGATCCAGCAATCCCACTTCTGGGCATATACCCAAAGAAAACCGTAAATCAAAAAGGCACATTCACCACAATGTTCATTGCAGCACTATTTACAATAGCCAGGTAATGGAAGCAACCTAAATGCCCACAGACAGATGAATGGATAAAGATGTGGTACATATATAAAATGGAATATTACTCGGCCATAAAAAGGAATGAAACTGGGTCATTTGTAGAGACATCGATGGATCGAGAGACTGTCATACAGAATGAAGTAAGTCAGAAAGCGGAAAACAAATATTGTATATTAATGCATATATGTGGAACCTAAAAAAAATGGTACAGATGAACTGGTTTGCAGGGAAGAAATAGAGACACAGAGGTAGAGAACAAACGTATGGACACCAAGTGTGGGAAGCCATGGGGTGGTGGTGGTGGGATGAGTTGGGAGATTGGGATTGACCTGTATACATGTATATGCATAAAATACATAACTAATAATAACCTGCTGTATAAAAACATAAATAAAATTAAATTTCAAAATTTTAAAAAATAAAATTTGAAAATAAAACAGAAAAAATTCTTCCCATCACACAGATGTTTTTATAGGAATGAATTATTTCCATGCTTATATTTATAAATACGTAAAAGAGGAATAATATCTAACTTGAACCATAAAAGAAAAAAAAAGTGAACCCACGAGTTATACAGAGGAAAACCCTATCAGCGCACTTGCTCCAGCGGTAAACAATTCTGAAATTGGTCACAGGTGGGGAACCATCTCCCATACAGCCAGCAAGCCACCCCCCACGCAAGGAGCGTCCTCATTGCAAAGCTGGGGGACTGTGCCGAGGCATCTGTGAGTAAACGTGAGCTGAGCCCCAGGCGAGCTGCTGCTGAACTGTTCCCACCCTTTCCAGGTAAAACACCTGAATATGTACGAGGGCTTGAAAGCCTAGAGGAAGGACCGTGGAGCCACACCAGCAACAGCACGCAGGCCAAATTGGTGCCTGCAGGCCAGCCAGGGTGGTCCTGGACCCGGGTGCTCTTCCAGAAGCTTTCCATTGCCCTGCCTGAGATACCCCTCCTGTCCCGGCCCCCACTGCTTTTTTCCTTCCTCACCTCTGTCCGGAGAGAAATGCCAGCGGAAGGTGTGGGTGACACAACCTCTTCTTTACAAGCGGCAGCCTGGAACTCCTGCAGAAAGGCCAGCAGAACCCCACTCACACTGGGCCACCCACAAAGCTGTGGCCCCTCAATCCCTCCCACCAGCACAGCCCCGAGACTGCTGACGGGGCAGAGAATATGGAGTCAGGCACAGCTTCAGGGGCTATTGCTGCCTGGAGCTCTGTTTATATTGACCTCAACGAGGCACACCTGGGGAGGGCGGGCCGGCAGGGTAAGGCTGCCCAGGTCAGCTAATCCACAACCCTCAGTGAATCACATTGTTGAAAATGGACCCCGCTAAGGCAGAAGAGAAGCCAAGGGAAAAAAGGACACAATGCCATTTGCAGCACCGTAGATAAGTCTAGAAGTAATCACGTGACTTGTAGTAAGTCAGAAAGTGAAAGACACATATCATATCACTTATAGGTGTTACCTAAAACTGGATACCAGGGCAGATATTTCCAAGGAGAAGGGCAATCACAGATTCATTAAACAAACTTATGGTTCACCAATGGAAAGGTGTGAAGATTGGTTTCATTACGATATCGGGGTTAACAGACATATAAACACAGGTGACATATATACTCACCAAAGACCTACAGAATACCAAGAGAGGACTACTCAACATTCTGTCATAACGTACATGGGAAAAGGATCCCAGGAAGAACAGTCATCTGTATATGTGTAAAAGAACCACATCTTCCACACCTACAACAAGCCAAACATTGTAATCAAACTTGCTGTAATAAAAAATAAAAAATTAAATTAAAAACACGAACAAGATGTAGTGAGACAAACGTGAGGGGCTTTCTCCTGGCACATTACATTCTAAACTCCAATCTAGAACACCACTTCCACTGAGGCTCTCTTGCCCTAGTAACCAGATTTGGTAAGGGTGAACTGCTGCCACCTTGTGGCCGTTTCACACAACAGCAGCTTTAATCCCAACGCTAATGGTCAGTTGATATTCAAAATCATTGCAGGCCTGTAAATGACACCTGCCCTGAAAACAAATCCTGGTGTCACATATCCACCAAAAAATTCAAAGGATGTCCATATTTCAAAACGACCGTTTCAAAAGGCATATTTTACGCACATTAGTGTTCTGCTTCTTTTCCTTTCTTTCCTTTTTTGTTAAAAAACACGGGAATGGAAAAAGGCATCCCTCAGAATGGGCGAAAATCGTTGCAGACGAATCAATGGACAGAGGTTTAATCTCCAATATATATAAACAACTCATGCAGCTTAATATTAAAAAAACAAACATCCCCCAAAAAATGGGCAGAAGATCTAAAGAGACGTTTCTTCAAAGGAGACACAGAGATGGCCAAGACGCACATGAAAAGCTGCTCAACAGCACTAATTATTAGAGAAATGCAAATCAAAACTACAATGAGGTATCACCTCACACCTGTTAGAATCGGCATCATCAGAAAATCTGCAAACAACCAATTCTGGGGAGGGTGTGGACAAAAGGAGCCCTCTTCCACTATTGGTGGGAATGTAAATTGATACAGTCACTATGGAGAACAGTATGGAGTTTCCTTAAAAAAACTAGAAATAGAATTACCAACTGAATCAGCAATCCCACTTCTGGTCATATACCCAGAGAAAACCGTATTTGAAAAAGGCATATTCACCACAATGTTCGTTGCAGCACTATTTACAATAGCCAGGTAATGGAAGCAACCAAAATGCCCACAGACAGATGAATGGATAAAGATGTGATACATATATGAAATGGAATATCACTCGGCCATAAAAAGGAATGAAACAGGGTCATTTGTAGAGACATCGATGGATCGAGAGACTGTCATACAGAATGAAGTAAGTCAGAAAGAGGAAAACAAATATTGTATATTAATGCATATATGTGGAGCCTAAAAATGGTACAGATGAACTGGTTTGCAGGGAAGAAATAGAGACACAGAGGTAGGGAACAAACGTATGGACAACAAGTGTGGGAAGCCATGGGGTGGTGGTGGTGGGATGATTTGGGAGTATGGGATTGACCTGTATACATGTATATGCATAAAATACATAACTAATAATAACGTGCTGTATAAAAAAATAAATAAAATTAAATTTCAAAATTTAAAAAAATAAAATTTAAAAATAAAACAGAAAAAAGTTCTTCCCGTCACACAGATGTATTTATAGGAATTAATTATTTCCATGCTTATATCTATAAATACATAAAAGAGGAATAAAATCTGACTTGAAACATTAAAGAAAAAAAAACCTGAACCCACGAGTTATACAGAGGAAAACCCTATCAGGGCACTTGCTCCAGCGGTAAACAATTCTGAAATTGGTCAGAGGTGGGGAACCATCTCCCATACAGCCAGCAACCCACCCCCCACGCAAGGAGCGTCCTCATTGCAAAGCTGGGGGACCGTGCCGAGGCATCTGTGAGTAAACGTGAGCTGAGCCCCAGGCCAGCTGCTGCTGAACTGTTCCCACCCTTCCCAGGTAAAACACCTGAATATGTACAAGGGCTTGAAAGCCTAGAGGAAGGGCCGTCGAGCCACACCAGCGACAGCACGCAGGCCAACTTGGTGCCTGCAGGCCAGCCAGGTTGGTCCTGGCCCCGGGCGCTCTACTGGAAGCTTTCCACTGCCCTGCCTGAGATACCCCTCCTGTCCCGGCCCCCACTGCTTTTTTCCTTCCTCACCTCTGTCTGGAGAGAAATTCCAGTGGAAGGTATGGGTGACACATCCTCTTCTTTACAGGTGGCAGCCTGGCAACTCCTGCAGAAAGTCCAGCAGAGCCCCACTCACAGCGGGCCACCCACAAAGCTGTGGCCCCTCACTCCCTCCCACCAGCACAGCCCCGAGACTGCTGACGGGGCAGAGAATATGGAGTCAGGCACAGCTTCAGGGGCTATTGCTGCCTGGAGCGCTGTTTATATTGACCTCAACGAGGCACACCTGGGGAGGGCGGGCCGGCAGGGTAAGGCTGCCCAGGTCAGCTAATCCACAACCCTCAGGGAATCACATTGTTGAAAATGGACCTCGCTAAGGCAGAATAGAAGCCAAGGAAAAAATGGACACAATGCCATTTGCAGCACCGTAGATGAGTCTACAAGTAATCACGTGACTTGTAGTAAGTTAGAAAGTGAAAGGCACATATCATATCATATCACTTATAGGTGTTACCTAAAAATGGATACCAGGGCAGATATTTCCACGGAGAAGGGCAATCACAGATTCATTAAACAAACTTATGGTTCACCAATGGAAAGGTGTGAGCATTGGTTTCATTACGATATCGGGGTTAACAGACATATACAAACACAGGTGACATATATAATCACCAAAGACCTACAGAATACCAAGAGAGGACTACTCAACATTCTGTCATAACGTTCATGGGAAAAGGATCCCAGGAAGAACAGACATCTGTATATGTGTAAAAGAACCACATCTTCCACACCTACAACAAGCCAAACATTGTAATCAAACTTGCTGTAATAAAAAAATTAAAAAAATTAAATTAAAAACTCGAACAAGAAGTAGTGAGACAAACTTGAGGGGCTTTCTCCTGGCACATTCCATTCTAAATTCCAATCTAGAACACCACTTCCACTGAGGCTCTCTTGCCCTAGTAACCAGATTTGGTAAGGGTGAACTGCTGCCACCTTGTGGCCGTTTCACACAACAGCAGCTTTAATCCCAGCGCTAAAGGTCAGTTGATATTCAAAATCATTGCAGGCCTGTAAATGACACCTGCCCTGAAAACAAATCCTGGGGTCACATATCGACCAAAAAATTCAAAGGACGTCCATATTTCAAAACGACCGTTTCAAAAGGCATATTTTACGCACATTAGTGTGCTGCTTCTTTTCCTTTCTTTCCTTTTTTGTTAAAAAAAACGGGAATGGAAAAAGGCATCCCTCAGAATGGGCGAAAATCGTTGCAAACGAATCAATGGACAGAGGTTTGATCTCCAATATACATAAACAGCTCATGCAGCTTAATATTAAAAAAACAAACAACCCAATACAAAAATGGGCAGAAGATCTAAAGAGACGTTTCTTCAAAGAAGACACAGAGATGGCCAAGACGCACATGAAAAGCTGCTCAACAGCACTAATTATTAGAGAAATGCAAATCAAACTACAATGAGGTATCACCTCACACCTGTTAGAATCGGCATCATCAGAAAATCTACAAACAACCAATTCTGGGGAGGGTGTGGACAAAAGGAGCCCTCTTCCACTATTGGTGGGAATGTAAATTGATACAGTCACTATGGAGAACAGTATGGAGTTTCCTTAAAAAAACTAGAAATAGAATTACCATCTGATCCAGCTATCCCACTTCTGGGCATATACCCAGAGAAAACCGTAAATCAAAAAGGCACATTCACCACAATATTCATTGCAGCACTATTTAAAATAGCCACGTAATGGAATCCACCTAAATGCCCACAGACAGATGAGTGGATAAAGAGGTGGTACATATATAAAATGGAATATTACTCGGCCATAAAAAGGAATGAAACTGGGTCATTTGTAGAGACATCGATGGATCGAGAGACTGTCATACAGAATGAAGTAAGTCAGAAAGAGGGAAACAAATATTGTATATTAATGCATATAAGTGGAGCCTAAATAATGGTACAGATGAACTGGTTTGCAGGGAAGAAATAGAGACACAGAGGTAGAGAACAAACGTATGGACACCAAGTGTGGGAAGCCATGCGGTGGTGGTGGTGGGATGAGTTGGGAGATTGGGA
This sequence comes from Mesoplodon mirus, assembly GCF_964341445.2. Taxonomy (NCBI): domain Eukaryota; kingdom Metazoa; phylum Chordata; class Mammalia; order Artiodactyla; family Ziphiidae; genus Mesoplodon; species Mesoplodon mirus. The sequence goes on along the minus strand of NW_028295522.1, from coordinate 581,006 downwards.
TTGACCTGTATACATGTATATGCATAAAATACATAACTAATAATAACGTGCTGTATAAAAAAATAAATAAAATTAAATTTCAAAATTTTAAAAAATAAAATTTAAAAATAAAACAGAAAAAAGTTCTTCCCGTCACACAGATGTATTTATAGGAATGAATTATTTCCATGCTTATATCTATAAATACATAAAAGAGGAATAAAATCTGACTTGAAACATTAAAGAAAAAAAAACCTGAACCCACGAGTTATACAGAGGAAAACCCTATCAGGGCACTTGCTCCAGCGGTAAACAATTCTGAAATTGGTCAGAGGTGGGGAACCATCTCCCATACAGCCAGCAACACACCCCCCACACAAGGAGCGTCCTCATTGCAAAGCTGGGGGACCGTGCCGAGGCATCTGTGAGTAAACGTGAGCTGAGCCCCAGGCCAGCTGCTGCTGAACTGTTCCCACCCTTCCCAGGTAAAACACCTGAATATGTACAAGGGCTTGAAAGCCTAGAGGAAGGGCCGTCGAGCCACACCAGCGACAGCACGCAGGCCAACTTGGTGCCTGCAGGCCAGCCAGGTTGGTCCTGGCCCCGGGCGCTCTACCGGAAGCTTTCCACTCTCCTGCCTGAGATACCCCTCCTGTCCCGGCCCCCACTGCTTTTTTCCTTCCTCACCTCTGTCCGGAGAGAAATTCCAGCGGAAGGTATGGGTGACACATCCTCTTCTTTACAGGTGGCAGCCTGGCAACTCCTGCAGAAAGACCAGCAGAGCCCCACTCACAGCGGGCCACCCACAAAGCTGTGGCCCCTCACTCCCTCCCACCAGCACAGCCCCGAGACTGCTGACGGGGCAGAGAATGTGGATTCAGGCACAGCTTCATGGGCTATTGCTGCCTGGAGCGCTGTTTATATTGACCTCAATGAGGCACACCTGGGGAGGGCGGGCCGGCAGGGTAAGGCTGCCCAGGTCAGCTAATCCACAACCCTCAGGGAATCACATTGTTGAAAATGGACCTCGCTAAGGCAGAAGAGAAGCCAAGGAAAAAAAGGACACAATGCCATTTGCAGCACCGTAGTTGAGTCTACAAATAATCACGTGACATGTAGTAAGTCAGAAAGTGAAAGACACATATCATATCATATCACTTATAGGTGTTACCTAAAAATGGATACCAGGGCAGATATTTCCACGGAGAAGGGCAATCACAGATTCATTAAACAAACTTATGGTTCACCAATGGAAAGGTGTGAGCATTGGTTTCATTACGATATCGGGGTTAACAGACATATACAAACACAGGTGACATATATAATCACCAAAGACCTACAGAATAGCAAGAGAGGACTACTCAGCATTCTGTAATAACGTTCATGGGAAAAGGATCCCAGGAAGAACAGGCATCTGTATATGTGTAAAAGAACCACATCTTCCACACCTACAACAAGCCAAACATTGTAATCAAACTTGCTGTAATAAAAAAATAAAAAAATTAAATTAAAAACTCGAACAAGAAGTAGTGAGACAAACTTGAGGGGCTTTCTCCTGGCACATTCCATTCTAAATTCCAATCTAGAACACCACTTCCAATGAGTCTCTCTTGCCCTAGTAACCAGACTTGGTAAGGGTGAACTGCTGCCACCTTGTGGCCGTTTCACACAACAGCAGCTTTAATCCCAGCGCTAATGGTCAGTTGATATTCAAAATCATTGCAGGCCTGTAAATGACACCTGCCCTGAAAACAAATCCTGGGGTCACCTATCGACCAAAAAATTCAAAGGACGTCCATATTTCAAAACGACCGTTTCAAAAGGCATATTTTACGCACATTAGTGTTCTGCTTCTTTTCCTTTCTTTCCTTTTTTGTTAAAAAAAACGGGAATGGAAAAAGGCATCCCTCAGAATGGGCGAAAATCGTTGCAAACGAATCAATGGACAGAGGTTTAATCTCCAATATACATAAACAGCTCATGCAGCTTAATATTAAAAAAACAAACAACCCAATACAAAAATGGGCAGAAGATCTAAAGAGACGTTTCTTCAAAGAAGACACAGAGATGGCCAAGACGCACATGAAAAGCTGCTCAACAGCACTAATTATTAGAGAAATGCAAATCAAAACTACAATGAGGTATCACCTCACACCTGTTAGAATCGGCATCATCAGAAAATCTACAAACAACCAATTCTGGGGAGGGTGTGGACAAAAGGAGCCCTCTTCCACTATTGGTGGGAATGTAAATTGATATAGTCACTATGGAGAACAGTATGGAGTTTCCTTAAAAACACTAGAAATAGAATTACCATCTGATCCAGCTATCCCACTTCTGGGCATATACCCAGAGAAAACCGTAAATCAAAAAGGCACATTCACCACAATATTCATTGCAGCACTATTTACAATAGCCAGGTAATGGAAGCCACCTAAATGCCCACAGACAGATGAATGGATAAAGATGTGGTACACATATAAAATGGAATATTACTCGGCCATAAAAAGGAATGAAACTGGGTCATTTGTAGAGACATCGATGGATCGAGAGACTGTCATACAGAATGAAGTAAGTCAGAAAGAGGAAAACAAATATTGTATATTAATGCATATATGTGGAGCCTAAAAAATGGTACAGATGAACTGGTTTGCAGGGAAGAAATAGAGACACAGAGGTAGAGAACAAACGTATGGACACCAAGTGTGGGAAGCCATGGGGTGGTGGTGGTGGGATGAGTTGGGAGATTGGGATTGACCTGTATACATGTATATGCATAAAATACATAACTAATAATAACGTGCTGTATAAAAAAATAAATCAAATTAAATTTCAAAATTTTAAAAAATAAAATTTAAAAATAAAACAGAAAAAAGTTCTTCCCGTCACACAGATGTATTTATAGGAATGAATTATTTCCATGCTTATATCTATAAATACATAAAAGAGGAATAAAATCTGACTTGAAACATTAAAGAAAAAAAAAACCTGAACCCACGAGTTATACAGAGGAAAACCCTATCAGGGCACTTGCTCCAGCAGTAAACAATTCTGAAATTGGTCAGAGGTGGGGAACCATCTCCCATACAGCCAGCAACCCACCCCCCACGCAAGGAGCGTCCTCATTGCAAAGCTGGGGGACCGTGCCGAGGCATCTGTGAGTAAACGTGAGCTGAGCCCCAGGCCAGATGCTGCTGAACTGTTCCCACCCTTCCCAGGTAAAACACCTGAATATGTACAAGGGCTTGAAAGCCTAGAGGAAGGGCCGTCGAGCCACACCAGCGACAGCACGCAGGCCAACTTGGTGCCTGCAGGCCAGCCAGGGTGGTCCTGGCCCCGGGCGCTCTTCTGGAAGCTTTCCACTGCCCTGCCTGAGATACCCCTCCTGTCCCGGCCCCCACTGCTTTTTTCCTTCCTCACCTGTGTCCGGAGAGAAATTCCAGCGGAAGGTATGGGTGACACATCCTCTTCTTTACAGGTGGCAGCCTGGCAACTCCTGCAGAAAGGCCAGCAGAGTCCCACTCAGAGCGGGCCACCAACAAAGCTGTGGCCCCTCACTCCCTCCCACCAGCACAGCCCTGAGACTGCTGACGGGGCAGAGAATATGGAGTCAGGCACAGCTTCAGGGGCTATTGCTGCCTGGAGCGCTGTTTATATTGACCTCAACGAGGCACACCTGGGGAGGGCGGGCCGGCAGGGTAAGGCTGCCCAGGTCAGCTAATCCACAACCCTCAGGGAATCACATTGTTGAAAATGGACCTCGCTAAGGCAGAATAGAAGCCAAGGAAAAAATGGACACAATGCCATTTGCAGCACCGTAGATGAGTCTACAAGTAATCACGTGACTTGTAGTAAGTTAGAAAGTGAAAGACACATATCATATCATATCACTTATAGGTGTTACCTAAAAATGGATACCAGGGCAGATATTTCCACGGAGAAGGGCAATCACAGATTCATTAAACAAACTTATGGTTCACCAATGGAAAGGTGTGAGCATTGGTTTCATTACGATATCGGGGTTAACAGACATATACAAACACAGGTGACATATATAATAACCAAAGACCTACAGAATACCAAGAGAGGACTACTCAACATTCTGTCATAACGTTCATGGGAAAAGGATCCCAGGAAGAACAGACATCTGTATATGTGTAAAAGAACCACATCTTCCACACCTACAACAAGCCAAACATTGTAATCAAACTTGCTGTAATAAAAAAATAAAAAAATTAAATTAAAAACTCGAAGAAGAAGTAGTGAGACAAACTTGAGGGGCTTTCTCCTGGCACATTCCATTCTAAATTCCAATCTAGAACACCACTTCCACTGAGGCTCTCTTGCCCTAGTAACCAGATTTGGTAAGGGTGAACTGCTGCCACCTTGTGGCCGTTTCACACAACAGCAGCTTTAATCCCAGCGCTAATGGTCAGTTGATATTCAAAATCATTGCAGGCCTGTAAATGACACCTGCTCTGAAAACAAATCCTGGGGTCACATATCGACCAAAAAATTCAAAGGACGTCCATATTTCAAAACGACCGTTTCAAAAGGCATATTTTACGCACATTAGTGTGCTGCTTCATTTCCTTTCTTTCCTTTTTTGTTAAAAAAAACGGGAATGGAAAAAGGCATCCCTCAGAATGGGCGAAAATCGTTGCAAACGAATCAATGGACAGAGGTTTAATCTCCAATATACATAAACAGCTCATGCAGCTTAATATTAAAAAAACAAACAACCCAATACAAAAATGGGCAGAAGTTCTAAAGAGACGTTTCTTCAAAGAAGACACAGAGATGGCCAAGACGCACATGAAAAGCTGCTCAACAGCACTAATTACTAGAGAAAGGCAAATCAAAACTACAATGAGGTATCACCTCACACCTGTTAGAATCGGCACCATCAGAAAATCTACAAACAACCAATTCTGGGGAGGGTGTGGACAAAAGGAGCCCTCTTCCACTATTGGTGGGAATGTAAATTGATATAGTCACTATGGAGAACAGTATGGAGTTTCCTTAAAAACACTAGAAATAGAATTACCATCTGATCCATCTATCCCACTTCTGGGCATATACCCAGAGAAAACCGTAAATCAAAAAGGCACATTCACCACAATATTCATTGCAGCACTATTTACAATAGCCACGTAATGGAATCCACCTAAATGCCCTCAGACAGATGAGTGGATAAAGATGTGGTACATATACAAAATGGAATATTACTCGGCCATAAAAAGGAATGAAACTGGGTCATTTGTAGAGACATCGATGGATCGAGAGACTGTCATACAGAATAAAGTAAGTCAGAAAGAGGGAAACAAATATTGTATATTAATGCATATAAGTGGAGCCTAAATAATGGTACAGATGAACTGGTTTGCAGGGAAGAAATAGAGACACAGAGGTAGAGAACAAACGTATGGACACCAAGTGTGGGAAGCCATGGGGTGGTGGTGGTGGGATGAGTTGGGAGATTGGGATTGACCTGTATACATGTATATGCTTAAAATACATAACTAATAATAACGTGCTGTATAAAAAAATAAATAAAATTAAATTTCAAAATTTTAAAAAATAAAATTTAAAAATAAAACAGAAAAAAGTTCTTCCCGTCACACAGATGTATTTATAGGAATGAATTATTTCCATGCTTATATCTATAAATACATAAAAGAGGAATAAAATCTGACTTGAAACATTAAAGAAAAAAAAACCTGAACCCACGAGTTATACAGAGGAAAACCCTATCAGGGCACTTGCTCCAGCGGTAAACAATTCTGAAATTGGTCAGAGGTGGGGAACCATCTCCCATACAGCCAGCAACCCACCCCCCACGCAAGGAGCGTCCTCATTGCAAAGCTGGGGGACCGTGCCGAGGCATCTGTGAGTAAACGTGAGCTGAGCCCCAGGCCAGCTGCTGCTGAACTGTTCCCACCCTTCCCAGGTAAAACACCTGAATATGTACAAGGGCTTGAAAGCCTAGAGGAAGGGCCGTCGAGCCACACCAGCGACAGCACGCAGGCCAACTTGGTGCCTGCAGGCCAGCCAGGTTGGTCCTGGCCCCGGGCGCTCTACCGGAAGCTTTCCACTGCCCTGCCTGAGATACCCCTCCTGTCCCGGCCCCCACTGCTTTTTTCCTTCCTCACCTCTGTCCGGAGAGAAATTCCAGCAGAAGGTATGGGTGACACATCCTCTTCTTTACAGGTGGCAGCCTGGCAACTCCTGCAGAAAGGCCATCAGAGCCCCACTCACAGCGGGCCACCAACAAAGCTCTGGCCCCTCACTCCTCCCACCAGCACAGCCCCGAGACTGCTGACGGGGCAGAGAATATGGAGTCAGGCACAGCTTCAGGGGCTATTGCTGCCTGGAGCGCTCTTTATATTGACCTCAACGAGGCACACCTGGGGAGGGCGGGCCAGCAGGGTAAGGCTGCCCAGGTCAGCTAATCCACAACGCTCAGGGAATCACATTGTTGAAAATGGACCTCCCTAAGGCAGAATAGAAGCCAAGGAAAAAATGGACACTATGCCATTTGCAGCACCGTAGATGAGTCTAGAAGTAATCACGTGACTTGTAGTAAGTTAGAAAGTGAAAGACACATATCATATCATATCACTTATAGGTGTTACCTAAAAATGGATACCAGGGCAGATATTTCCACGGAGAAGGGCAATCACAGATTCATTAAACAAACTTATGGTTCACCAATGGAAAGGTGTGAGGATTCGTTTCATTACGATATCGGGGTTAACAGACATATACAAACACAGGTGACATATATAATCACCAAAGACCTACAGAATACCAAGAGAGGACTACTCAACATTCTGTCATAACGTTCATGGGAAAAGGATCCCAGGAAGAACAGACATCTGTATATGTGTAAAATAACCACATCTTCCACACCTACAACAAGCCAAACATTGTAATCAAACTTGCTGTAATAAAAAAATAAAAAAATTAAATTAAAAACTCGAACAAGAAGTAGTGAGACAAACTTGAGGGGCTTTCTCCTGGCACATTCCATTCTAAATTCCAATCTAGAACACCACTTCCACTGAGGCTCTCTTGCCCTAGTAGCCAGATTTGGTAAGGGTGAACTGCTGCCACCTTGTGGCCGTTTCACACAACAGCAGCTTTAATCCCAGCGCTAATGGTCAGTTGATATTCAAAATCATTGCAGGCCTGTAAATGACACCTGCCCTGAAAACAAATCCTGGGGTCACATATCGACCAAAAAATTCAAAGGACGTCCATATTTCAAAACGACCGTTTCAAAAGGCATATTTTACGCACATTAGTGTGCTGCTTCTTTTCCTTTCTTTCCTTTTTTGTTAAAAAAAACGGGAATGGAAAAAGGCATCCCTCAGAATGGGCGAAAATCGTTGCAAACGAATCAATGGACAGAGGTTTAATCTCCAATATACATAAACAGCTCATGCAGCTTAATATTAAAAAAACAAACAACCCAATACAAAAATGGGCAGAAGATCTAAAGAGACGTTTCTTCAAAGAAGACACAGAGATGGCCAAGACGCACATGAAAAGCTGCTCAACAGCACTAATTATTAGAGAAATGCAAATCAAAACTACAATGAGGTATCACCTCACACCTGTTAGAATCGGCATCATCAGAAAATCTACAAACAACCAATTCTGGGGAGGGTGTGGACAAAAGGAGCCCTCTTCCACTATTGGTGGGAATGTAAATTGATACAGTCACTATGGAGAACAGTATGAGTTTCCTTAAAAAAACTAGAAATAGAATTACCATCTGATCCAGCTATCCCACTTCTGGGCATATACCCAGAGAAAACCGTAAATCAAAAAGGCACATTCACCACAATATTCATTGCAGCACTATTTACAATAGCCAGGTAATGGAAGCCACCTAAATGCCCACAGACAGATGAATGGATAAAGATGTGGTACACATATAAAATGGAATATTACTCGGCCATAAAAAGGAATGAAACTGGGTCATTTGTAGAGACATCGATGGATCGAGAGACTGTCATACAGAATGAAGTAAGTCAGAAAGAGGAAAACAAATATTGTATATTAATGCATATATGTGGAGCCTAAAAAATGGTACAGATGAACTGGTTTGCAGGGAAGAAATAGAGACACAGAGGTAGAGAACAAACGTATGGACACCAAGTGTGGGAAGCCATGGGGTGGTGGTGGTGGGATGAGTTGGGAGATTGGGATTGACCTGTATACATGTATATGCATAAAATACATAACTAATAATAACGTGCTGTATAAAAAAATAAATCAAATTAAATTTCAAAATTTTAAAAAATAAAATTTAAAAATAAAACAGAAAAAATTTCTTCCCGTCACACAGATGTATTTATAGGAATGAATTATTTCCATGCTTATATCTATAAATACATAAAAGAGGAATAAAATCTGACTTGAAACATTAAAGAAAAAAAAAACCTGAACCCACGAGTTATACAGAGGAAAACCCTATCAGGGCACTTGCTCCAGCAGTAAACAATTCTGAAATTGGTCAGAGGTGGGGAACCATCTCCCATACAGCCAGCAACCCACCCCCCACGCAAGGAGCGTCCTCATTGCAAAGCTGGGGGACCGTGCCGAGGCATCTGTGAGTAAACGTGAGCTGAGCCCCAGGCCAGATGCTGCTGAACTGTTCCCACCCTTCCCAGGTAAAACACCTGAATATGTACAAGGGCTTGAAAGCCTAGAGGAAGGGCCGTCGAGCCACACCAGCGACAGCACGCAGGCCAACTTGGTGCCTGCAGGCCAGCCAGGGTGGACCTGGCCCCGGGCGCTCTTCTGGAAGCTTTCCACTGCCCTGCCTGAGATACCCCTCCTGTCCCGGCCCCCACTGCTTTTTTCCTTCCTCACCTCTGTCCGGAGAGAAATTCCAGCGGAAGGTATGGGTGACACATCCTCTTCTTTACAGGTGGCAGCCTGGCAACTCCTGCAGAAAGGCCAGCAGAGTCCCACTCAGAGCGGGCCACCAACAAAGCTGTGGCCCCTCACTCCCTCCCACCAGCACAGCCCCGAGACTGCTGACGGGGCAGAGAATATGGAGTCAGGCACAGCTTCAGGGGCTATTGCTGCCTGGAGCGCTGTTTATATTGACCTCAACGAGGCACACCTGGGGAGGGCGGGCCGGCAGGGTAAGGCTGCCCAGGTCAGCTAATCCACAACCCTCAGGGAATCACATTGTTGAAAATGGACCTCGCTAAGGCAGAATAGAAGCCAAGGAAAAAATGGACACAATGCCATTTGCAGCACCGTAGATGAGTCTAGAAGTAATCACGTGACTTGTAGTAAGTTAGAAAGTGAAAGGCACATATCATATCATATCACTTATAGGTGTTACCTAAAAATGGATACCAGGGCAGATATTTCCACGGAGAAGGGCAATCACAGATTCATTAAACAAACTTATGGTTCACCAATGGAAAGGTGTGAGCATTGGTTTCATTACGATATCGGGGTTAACAGACATATACAAACACAGGTGACATATATAATCACCAAAGACCTACAGAATACCAAGAGAGGACTACTCAACATTCTGTCATAACGTTCATGGGAAAAGGATCCCAGGAAGAACAGACATCTGTATATGTGTAAAAGAACCACATCTTCCACACCTACAACAAGCCAAACATTGTAATCAAACTTGCTGTAATAAAAAAATAAAAAAATTAAATTAAAAACTCGAACAAGAAGTAGTGAGACAAACTTGAGGGGCTTTCTCCTGGCACATTCCATTCTAAATTCCAATCTAGAACACCACTTCCACTGAGGCTCTCTTGCCCTAGTAGCCAGATTTGGTAAGGGTGAACTGCTGCCACCTTGTGGCCGTTTCACACAACAGCAGCTTTAATCCCAGCGCTAATGGTCAGTTGATATTCAAAATCATTGCAGGCCTGTAAATGACACCTGCCCTGAAAACAAATCCTGGGGTCACATATCGACCAAAAAATTCAAAGGACGTCCATATTTCAAAACGACTGTTTCAAAAGGCATATTTTACGCACATTAGTGTTCTGCTTCTTTTCCTTTCTTTCCTTTTTTGTTAAAAAACACGGGAATGGAAAAAGGCATCCCTCAGAATGGGCGAAAATCGTTGCAGACGAATCAATGGACAGAGGTTTAATCTCCAATATATATAAACAACTCATGCAGCTTAATATTAAAAAACAAACAACCCAATACAAAAATGGGCAGAAGATCTAAAGAGACGTTTCTTCAAAGAAGACACAGAGATGGCCAAGACGCACATGAAAAGCTGCTCAACAGCACTAATTATTAGAGAAATGCAAATCAAAACTACAATGAGGTATCACCTCACACCTGTTAGAAACGGCATCATCAGAAAATCTACAAACAACAAATTCTGGGGAGGGTTTGGACAAAAGGAGCCCTCTTCCACTATTGGTGGGAATGTAAATTGATACAGTCACTATGGAGAACAGTATGGAGTTTCCTTAAAAAAACTAGAAATAGAATTACCATCTGATCCAGCAATCCCACTTCTGGGCATATACCCAAAGAAAACCGTAAATCAAAAAGGCACATTCACCACAATGTTCATTGCAGCACTATTTACAATAGCCAGGTAATGGAAGCAACCTAAATGCCCACAGACAGATGAATGGATAAAGATGTGGTACATATATAAAATGGAATATTACTCGGCCATAAAAAGGAATGAAACTGGGTCATTTGTAGAGACATCGATGGATCGAGAGACTGTCATACAGAATGAAGTAAGTCAGAAAGCGGAAAACAAATATTGTATATTAATGCATATATGTGGAACCTAAAAAAATGGTACAGATGAACTGGTTTGCAGGGAAGAAATAGAGACACAGAGGTAGAGAACAAACGTATGGACACCAAGTGTGGGAAGCCATGGGGTGGTGGTGGTGGGATGAGTTGGGAGATTGGGATTGACCTGTATACATGTATATGCATAAAATACATAACTAATAATAACCTGCTGTATAAAAACATAAATAAAATTAAATTTCAAAATTTTAAAAAATAAAATTTGAAAATAAAACAGAAAAAATTCTTCCCATCACACAGATGTTTTTATAGGAATGAATTATTTCCATGCTTATATTTATAAATACGTAAAAGAGGAATAATATCTAACTTGAACCATAAAAGAAAAAAAAAGTGAACCCACGAGTTATACAGAGGAAAACCCTATCAGCGCACTTGCTCCAGCGGTAAACAATTCTGAAATTGGTCACAGGTGGGGAACCATCTCCCATACAGCCAGCAAGCCACCCCCCACGCAAGGAGCGTCCTCATTGCAAAGCTGGGGGACTGTGCCGAGGCATCTGTGAGTAAACGTGAGCTGAGCCCCAGGCCAGCTGCTGCTGAACTGTTCCCACCCTTTCCAGGTAAAACACCTGAATATGTACGAGGGCTTGAAAGCCTAGAGGAAGGACCGTGGAGCCACACCAGCAACAGCACGCAGGCCAAATTGGTGCCTGCAGGCCAGCCAGGGTGGTCCTGGACCCGGGTGCTCTTCCAGAAGCTTTCCATTGCCCTGCCTGAGATACCCCTCCTGTCCCGGCCCCCACTGCTTTTTTCCTTCCTCACCTCTGTCCGGAGAGAAATGCCAGCGGAAGGTGTGGGTGACACAACCTCTTCTTTACAAGCGGCAGCCTGGAACTCCTGCAGAAAGGCCAGCAGAACCCCACTCACACTGGGCCACCCACAAAGCTGTGGCCCCTCAATCCCTCCCACCAGCACAGCCCCGAGACTGCTGACGGGGCAGAGAATATGGAGTCAGGCACAGCTTCAGGGGCTATTGCTGCCTGGAGCTCTGTTTATATTGACCTCAACGAGGCACACCTGGGGAGGGCGGGCCGGCAGGGTAAGGCTGCCCAGGTCAGCTAATCCACAACCCTCAGTGAATCACATTGTTGAAAATGGACCCCGCTAAGGCAGAAGAGAAGCCAAGGGAAAAAAGGACACAATGCCATTTGCAGCACCGTAGATAAGTCTAGAAGTAATCACGTGACTTGTAGTAAGTCAGAAAGTGAAAGACACATATCATATCACTTATAGGTGTTACCTAAAACTGGATACCAGGGCAGATATTTCCAAGGAGAAGGGCAATCACAGATTCATTAAACAAACTTATGGTTCACCAATGGAAAGGTGTGAAGATTGGTTTCATTACGATATCGGGGTTAACAGACATATAAACACAGGTGACATATATAATCACCAAAGACCTACAGAATACCAAGAGAGGACTACTCAACATTCTGTCATAACGTACATGGGAAAAGGATCCCAGGAAGAACAGTCATCTGTATATGTGTAAAAGAACCACATCTTCCACACCTACAACAAGCCAAACATTGTAATCAAACTTGCTGTAATAAAAAATAAAAAATTAAATTAAAAACACGAACAAGATGTAGTGAGACAAACGTGAGGGGCTTTCTCCTGGCACATTACATTCTAAACTCCAATCTAGAACACCACTTCCACTGAGGCTCTCTTGCCCTAGTAACCAGATTTGGTAAGGGTGAACTGCTGCCACCTTGTGGCCGTTTCACACAACAGCAGCTTTAATCCCAACGCTAATGGTCAGTTGATATTCAAAATCATTGCAGGCCTGTAAATGACACCTGCCCTGAAAACAAATCCTGGTGTCACATATCCACCAAAAAATTCAAAGGATGTCCATATTTCAAAACGACCGTTTCAAAAGGCATATTTTACGCACATTAGTGTTCTGCTTCTTTTCCTTTCTTTCCTTTTTTGTTAAAAAACACGGGAATGGAAAAAGGCATCCCTCAGAATGGGCGAAAATCGTTGCAGACGAATCAATGGACAGAGGTTTAATCTCCAATATATATAAACAACTCATGCAGCTTAATATTAAAAAAACAAACATCCCCCAAAAAATGGGCAGAAGATCTAAAGAGACGTTTCTTCAAAGGAGACACAGAGATGGCCAAGACGCACATGAAAAGCTGCTCAACAGCACTAATTATTAGAGAAATGCAAATCAAAACTACAATGAGGTATCACCTCACACCTGTTAGAATCGGCATCATCAGAAAATCTGCAAACAACCAATTCTGGGGAGGGTGTGGACAAAAGGAGCCCTCTTCCACTATTGGTGGGAATGTAAATTGATACAGTCACTATGGAGAACAGTATGGAGTTTCCTTAAAAAAACTAGAAATAGAATTACCAACTGAATCAGCAATCCCACTTCTGGTCATATACCCAGAGAAAACCGTATTTGAAAAAGGCATATTCACCACAATGTTCGTTGCAGCACTATTTACAATAGCCAGGTAATGGAAGCAACCAAAATGCCCACAGACAGATGAATGGATAAAGATGTGATACATATATGAAATGGAATATCACTCGGCCATAAAAAGGAATGAAACAGGGTCATTTGTAGAGACATCGATGGATCGAGAGACTGTCATACAGAATGAAGTAAGTCAGAAAGAGGAAAACAAATATTGTATATTAATGCATATATGTGGAGCCTAAAAATGGTACAGATGAACTGGTTTGCAGGGAAGAAATAGAGACACAGAGGTAGGGAACAAACGTATGGACAACAAGTGTGGGAAGCCATGGGGTGGTGGTGGTGGGATGATTTGGGAGTATGGGATTGACCTGTATACATGTATATGCATAAAATACATAACTAATAATAACGTGCTGTATAAAAAAATAAATAAAATTAAATTTCAAAATTTAAAAAAATAAAATTTAAAAATAAAACAGAAAAAAGTTCTTCCCGTCACACAGATGTATTTATAGGAATTAATTATTTCCATGCTTATATCTATAAATACATAAAAGAGGAATAAAATCTGACTTGAAACATTAAAGAAAAAAAAACCTGAACCCACGAGTTATACAGAGGAAAACCCTATCAGGGCACTTGCTCCAGCGGTAAACAATTCTGAAATTGGTCAGAGGTGGGGAACCATCTCCCATACAGCCAGCAACCCACCCCCCACGCAAGGAGCGTCCTCATTGCAAAGCTGGGGGACCGTGCCGAGGCATCTGTGAGTAAACGTGAGCTGAGCCCCAGGCCAGCTGCTGCTGAACTGTTCCCACCCTTCCCAGGTAAAACACCTGAATATGTACAAGGGCTTGAAAGCCTAGAGGAAGGGCCGTCGAGCCACACCAGCGACAGCACGCAGGCCAACTTGGTGCCTGCAGGCCAGCCAGGTTGGTCCTGGCCCCGGGCGCTCTACTGGAAGCTTTCCACTGCCCTGCCTGAGATACCCCTCCTGTCCCGGCCCCCACTGCTTTTTTCCTTCCTCACCTCTGTCTGGAGAGAAATTCCAGTGGAAGGTATGGGTGACACATCCTCTTCTTTACAGGTGGCAGCCTGGCAACTCCTGCAGAAAGTCCAGCAGAGCCCCACTCACAGCGGGCCACCCACAAAGCTGTGGCCCCTCACTCCCTCCCACCAGCACAGCCCCGAGACTGCTGACGGGGCAGAGAATATGGAGTCAGGCACAGCTTCAGGGGCTATTGCTGCCTGGAGCGCTGTTTATATTGACCTCAACGAGGCACACCTGGGGAGGGCGGGCCGGCAGGGTAAGGCTGCCCAGGTCAGCTAATCCACAACCCTCAGGGAATCACATTGTTGAAAATGGACCTCGCTAAGGCAGAATAGAAGCCAAGGAAAAAATGGACACAATGCCATTTGCAGCACCGTAGATGAGTCTACAAGTAATCACGTGACTTGTAGTAAGTTAGAAAGTGAAAGGCACATATCATATCATATCACTTATAGGTGTTACCTAAAAATGGATACCAGGGCAGATATTTCCACGGAAAAGGGCAATCACAGATTCATTAAACAAACTTATGGTTCACCAATGGAAAGGTGTGAGCATTGGTTTCATTACGATATCGGGGTTAACAGACATATACAAACACAGGTGACATATATAATCACCAAAGACCTACAGAATACCAAGAGAGGACTACTCAACATTCTGTCATAACGTTCATGGGAAAAGGATCCCAGGAAGAACAGACATCTGTATATGTGTAAAAGAACCACATCTTCCACACCTACAACAAGCCAAACATTGTAATCAAACTTGCTGTAATAAAAAAATTAAAAAAATTAAATTAAAAACTCGAACAAGAAGTAGTGAGACAAACTTGAGGGGCTTTCTCCTGGCACATTCCATTCTAAATTCCAATCTAGAACACCACTTCCACTGAGGCTCTCTTGCCCTAGTAACCAGATTTGGTAAGGGTGAACTGCTGCCACCTTGTGGCCGTTTCACACAACAGCAGCTTTAATCCCAGCGCTAAAGGTCAGTTGATATTCAAAATCATTGCAGGCCTGTAAATGACACCTGCCCTGAAAACAAATCCTGGGGTCACATATCGACCAAAAAATTCAAAGGACGTCCATATTTCAAAACGACCATTTCAAAAGGCATATTTTACGCACATTAGTGTGCTGCTTCTTTTCCTTTCTTTCCTTTTTTGTTAAAAAAAACGGGAATGGAAAAAGGCATCCCTCAGAATGGGCGAAAATCGTTGCAAACGAATCAATGGACAGAGGTTTGATCTCCAATATACATAAACAGCTCATGCAGCTTAATATTAAAAAAACAAACAACCCAATACAAAAATGGGCAGAAGATCTAAAGAGACGTTTCTTCAAAGAAGACACAGAGATGGCCAAGACGCACATGAAAAGCTGCTCAACAGCACTAATTATTAGAGAAATGCAAATCAAACTACAATGAGGTATCACCTCACACCTGTTAGAATCGGCATCATCAGAAAATCTACAAACAACCAATTCTGGGGAGGGTGTGGACAAAAGGAGCCCTCTTCCACTATTGGTGGGAATGTAAATTGATACAGTCACTATGGAGAACAGTATGGAGTTTCCTTAAAAAAACTAGAAATAGAATTACCATCTGATCCAGCTATCCCACTTCTGGGCATATACCCAGAGAAAACCGTAAATCAAAAAGGCACATTCACCACAATATTCATTGCAGCACTATTTAAAATAGCCACGTAATGGAATCCACCTAAATGCCCACAGAGAGATGAGTGGATAAAGAGGTGGTACATATATAAAATGGAATATTACTCGGCCATAAAAAGGAATGAAACTGGGTCATTTGTAGAGACATCGATGGATCGAGAGACTGTCATACAGAATGAAGTAAGTCAGAAAGAGGGAAACAAATATTGTATATTAATGCATATAAGTGGAGCCTAAATAATGGTACAGATGAACTGGTTTGCAGGGAAGAAATAGAGACACAGAGGTAGAGAACAAACGTATGGACACCAAGTGTGGGAAGCCATGCGGTGGTGGTGGTGGGATGAGTTGGGAGATTGGGATTGACCTGTATACATGTATATGCATAAAATACATAACTAATAATAACGTGCTGTATAAAAAAATAAATAAAATTAAATTTCAAAATTTTAAAAAATAAAATTTAAAAATAAAACAGAAAAAAGTTCTTCCCGTCACACAGATGTATTTATAGGAATGAATTATTTCCATGCTTATATCTATAAATACATAAAAGAGGAATAAAATCTGACTTGAAACATTAAAGAAAAAAAAACCTGAACCCACGAGTTATACAGAGGAAAACCCTATCAGGGCACTTGCTCCAGCGGTAAACAATTCTGAAATTGGTCAGAGGTGGGGAACCATCTCCCATACAGCCAGCAACACACCCCCCACACAAGGAGCGTCCTCATTGCAAAGCTGGGGGACCGTGCCGAGGCATCTGTGAGTAAACGTGAGCTGAGCCCCAGGCCAGCTGCTGCTGAACTGTTCCCACCCTTCCCAGGTAAAACACCTGAATATGTACAAGGGCTTGAAAGCCTAGAGGAAGGGCCGTCGAGCCACACCAGCGACAGCACGCAGGCCAACTTGGTGCCTGCAGGCCAGCCAGGTTGGTCCTGGCCCCGGGCGCTCTACCGGAAGCTTTCCACTCTCCTGCCTGAGATACCCCTCCTGTCCCGGCCCCCACTGCTTTTTTCCTTCCTCACCTCTGTCCGGAGAGAAATTCCAGCGGAAGGTATGGGTGACACATCCTCTTCTTTACAGGTGGCAGCCTGGCAACTCCTGCAGAAAGACCAGCAGAGCCCCACTCACAGCGGGCCACCCACAAAGCTGTGGCCCCTCACTCCCTCCCACCAGCACAGCCCCGAGACTGCTGACGGGGCAGAGAATGTGGATTCAGGCACAGCTTCATGGGCTATTGCTGCCTGGAGCGCTGTTTATATTGACCTCAATGAGGCACACCTGGGGAGGGCGGGCCGGCAGGGTAAGGCTGCCCAGGTCAGCTAATCCACAACCCTCAGGGAGTCACATTGTTGAAAATGGACCTCGCTAAGGCAGAAGAGAAGCCAAGGAAAAAAAGGACACAATGCCATTTGCAGCACCGTAGTTGAGTCTACAAATAATCACGTGACATGTAGTAAGTCAGAAAGTGAAAGACACATATCATATCATATCACTTATAGGTGTTACCTAAAAATGGATACCAGGGCAGATATTTCCACGGAGAAGGGCAATCACAGATTCATTAAACAAACTTATGGTTCACCAATGGAAAGGTGTGAGCATTGGTTTCATTACGATATCGGGGTTAACAGACATATACAAACACAGGTGACATATATAATCACCAAAGACCTACAGAATAGCAAGAGAGGACTACTCAGCATTCTGTAATAACGTTCATGGGAAAAGGATCCCAGGAAGAACAGGCATCTGTATATGTGTAAAAGAACCACATCTTCCACACCTACAACAAGCCAAACATTGTAATCAAACTTGCTGTAATAAAAAAATAAAAAAATTAAATTAAAAACTCGAACAAGAAGTAGTGAGACAAACTTGAGGGGCTTTCTCCTGGCACATTCCATTCTAAATTCCAATCTAGAACACCACTTCCAATGAGTCTCTCTTGCCCTAGTAACCAGACTTGGTAAGGGTGAACTGCTGCCACCTTGTGGCCGTTTCACACAACAGCAGCTTTAATCCCAGCGCTAATGGTCAGTTGATATTCAAAATCATTGCAGGCCTGTAAATGACACCTGCCCTGAAAACAAATCCTGGGGTCACCTATCGACCAAAAAATTCAAAGGACGTCCATATTTCAAAACGACCGTTTCAAAAGGCATATTTTACGCACATTAGTGTTCTGCTTCTTTTCCTTTCTTTCCTTTTTTGTTAAAAAAAACGGGAATGGAAAAAGGCATCCCTCAGAATGGGCGAAAATCGTTGCAAACGAATCAATGGACAGAGGTTTCATCTCCAATATACATAAACAGCTCATGCAGCTTAATATTAAAAAAACAAACAACCCAATACAAAAATGGGCAGAAGATCTAAAGAGACGTTTCTTCAAAGAAGACACAGAGATGGCCAAGACGCACATGAAAAGCTGCTCAACAGCACTAATTATTAGAGAAATGCAAATCAAAACTACAATGAGGTATCACCTCACACCTGTTAGAATCGGCATCATCAGAAAATCTACAAACAACCAATTCTGGGGAGGGTGTGGACAAAAGGAGCCCTCTTCCACTATTGGTGGGAATGTAAATTGATATAGTCACTATGGAGAACAGTATGGAGTTTCCTTAAAAACACTAGAAATAGAATTACCATCTGATCCAGCTATCCCACTTCTGGGCATATACCCAGAGAAAACCGTAAATCAAAAAGGCACATTCACCACAATATTCATTGCAGCACTATTTACAATAGCCAGGTAATGGAAGCCACCTAAATGCCCACAGACAGATGAATGGATAAAGATGTGGTACACATATAAAATGGAATATTACTCGGCCATAAAAAGGAATGAAACTGGGTCATTTGTAGAGACATCGATGGATCGAGAGACTGTCATACAGAATGAAGTAAGTCAGAAAGAGGAAAACAAATATTGTATATTAATGCATATATGTGGAGCCTAAAAAATGGTACAGATGAACTGGTTTGCAGGGAAGAAATAGAGACACAGAGGTAGAGAACAAACGTATGGACACCAAGTGTGGGAAGCCATGGGGTGGTGGTGGTGGGATGAGTTGGGAGATTGGGATTGACCTGTATACATGTATATGCATAAAATACATAACTAATAATAACGTGCTGTATAAAAAAATAAATCAAATTAAATTTCAAAATTTTAAAAAATAAAATTTAAAAATAAAACAGAAAAAAGTTCTTCCCGTCACACAGATGTATTTATAGGAATGAATTATTTCCATGCTTATATCTATAAATACATAAAAGAGGAATAAAATCTGACTTGAAACATTAAAGAAAAAAAAAACCTGAACCCACGAGTTATACAGAGGAAAACCCTATCAGGGCACTTGCTCCAGCAGTAAACAATTCTGAAATTGGTCAGAGGTGGGGAACCATCTCCCATACAGCCAGCAACCCACCCCCCACGCAAGGAGCGTCCTCATTGCAAAGCTGGGGGACCGTGCCGAGGCATCTGTGAGTAAACGTGAGCTGAGCCCCAGGCCAGATGCTGCTGAACTGTTCCCACCCTTCCCAGGTAAAACACCTGAATATGTACAAGGGCTTGAAAGCCTAGAGGAAGGGCCGTCGAGCCACACCAGCGACAGCACGCAGGCCAACTTGGTGCCTGCAGGCCAGCCAGGGTGGTCCTGGCCCCGGGCGCTCTTCTGGAAGCTTTCCACTGCCCTGCCTGAGATACCCCTCCTGTCCCGGCCCCCACTGCTTTTTTCCTTCCTCACCTCTGTCCGGAGAGAAATTCCAGCGGAAGGTATGGGTGACACATCCTCTTCTTTACAGGTGGCAGCCTGGCAAGTCCTGCAGAAAGGCCAGCAGAGTCCCACTCAGAGCGGGCCACCAACAAAGCTGTGGCCCCTCACTCCCTCCCACCAGCACAGCCCTGAGACTGCTGACGGGGCAGAGAATATGGAGTCAGGCACAGCTTCAGGGGCTATTGCTGCCTGGAGCGCTGTTTATATTGACCTCAACGAGGCACACCTGGGGAGGGCGGGCCGGCAGGGTAAGGCTGCCCAGGTCAGCTAATCCACAACCCTCAGGGAATCACATTGTTGAAAATGGACCTCGCTAAGGCAGAATAGAAGCCAAGGAAAAAATGGACACAATGCCATTTGCAGCACCGTAGATGAGTCTACAAGTAATCACGTGACTTGTAGTAAGTTAGAAAGTGAAAGACACATATCATATCATATCACTTATAGGTGTTACCTAAAAATGGATACCAGGGCAGATATTTCCACGGAGAAGGGCAATCACAGATTCATTAAACAAACTTATGGTTCACCAATGGAAAGGTGTGAGCATTGGTTTCATTACGATATCGGGGTTAACAGACATATACAAACACAGGTGACATATATAATCACCAAAGACCTACAGAATACCAAGAGAGGACTACTCAACATTCTGTCATAACGTTCATGGGAAAAGGATCCCAGGAAGAACAGACATCTGTATATGTGTAAAAGAACCACATCTTCCACACCTACAACAAGCCAAACATTGTAATCAAACTTGCTGTAATAAAAAAATAAAAAAATTAAATTAAAAACTCGAAGAAGAAGTAGTGAGACAAACTTGAGGGGCTTTCTCCTGGCACATTCCATTCTAAATTCCAATCTAGAACACCACTTCCACTGAGGCTCTCTTGCCCTAGTAACCAGATTTGGTAAGGGTGAACTGCTGCCACCTTGTGGCCGTTTCACACAACAGCAGCTTTAATCCCAGCGCTAATGGTCAGTTGATATTCAAAATCATTGCAGGCCTGTAAATGACACCTGCTCCGAAAACAAATCCTGGGGTCACATATCGACCAAAAAATTCAAAGGACGTCCATATTTCAAAACGACCGTTTCAAAAGGCATATTTTACGCACATTAGTGTGCTGCTTCATTTCCTTTCTTTCCTTTTTTGTTAAAAAAAACGGGAATGGAAAAAGGCATCCCTCAGAATGGGCGAAAATCGTTGCAAACGAATCAATGGACAGAGGTTTAATCTCCAATATACATAAACAGCTCATGCAGCTTAATATTAAAAAAACAAACAACCCAATACAAAAATGGGCAGAAGTTCTAAAGAGACGTTTCTTCAAAGAAGACACAGAGATGGCCAAGACGCACATGAAAAGCTGCTCAACAGCACTAATTACTAGAGAAAGGCAAATCAAAACTACAATGAGGTATCACCTCACACCTGTTAGAATCGGCACCATCAGAAAATCTACAAACAACCAATTCTGGGGAGGGTGTGGACAAAAGGAGCCCTCTTCCACTATTGGTGGGAATGTAAATTGATATAGTCACTATGGAGAACAGTATGGAATTTCCTTAAAAACACTAGAAATAGAATTACCATCTGATCCATCTATCCCACTTCTGGGCATATACCCAGAGAAAACCGTAAATCAAAAAGGCACATTCACCACAATATTCATTGCAGCACTATTTACAATAGCCACGTAATGGAATCCACCTAAATGCCCTCAGACAGATGAGTGGATAAAGATGTGGTACATATACAAAATGGAATATTACTCGGCCATAAAAAGGAATGAAACTGGGTCATTTGTAGAGACATCGATGGATCGAGAGACTGTCATACAGAATAAAGTAAGTCAGAAAGAGGGAAACAAATATTGTATATTAATGCATATAAGTGGAGCCTAAATAATGGTACAGATGAACTGGTTTGCAGGGAAGAAATAGAGACACAGAGGTAGAGAACAAACGTATGGACACCAAGTGTGGGAAGCCATGGGGTGGTGGTGGTGGGATGAGTTGGGAGATTGGGATTGACCTGTATACATGTATATGCTTAAAATACATAACTAATAATAACGTGCTGTATAAAAAAATAAATAAAATTAAATTTCAAAATTTTAAAAAATAAAATTTAAAAATAAAACAGAAAAAAGTTCTTCCCGTCACACAGATGTATTTATAGGAATGAATTATTTCCATGCTTATATCTATAAATACATAAAAGAGGAATAAAATCTGACTTGAAACATTAAAGAAAAAAAAACCTGAACCCACGAGTTATACAGAGGAAAACCCTATCAGGGCACTTGCTCCAGCGGTAAACAATTCTGAAATTGGTCAGAGGTGGGGAACCATCTCCCATACAGCCAGCAACCCACCCCCCACGCAAGGAGCGTCCTCATTGCAAAGCTGGGGGACCGTGCCGAGGCATCTGTGAGTAAACGTGAGCTGAGCCCCAGGCCAGCTGCTGCTGAACTGTTCCCACCCTTCCCAGGTAAAACACCTGAATATATACAAGGGCTTGAAAGCCTAGAGGAAGGGCCGTCGAGCCACACCAGCGACAGCACGCAGGCCAACTTGGTGCCTGCAGGCCAGCCAGGTTGGTCCTGGCCCCGGGCGCTCTACCGGAAGCTTTCCACTGCCCTGCCTGAGATACCCCTCCTGTCCCGGCCCCCACTGCTTTTTTCCTTCCTCACCTCTGTCCGGAGAGAAATTCCAGCAGAAGGTATGGGTGACACATCCTCTTCTTTACAGGTGGCAGCCTGGCAACTCCTGCAGAAAGGCCATCAGAGCCCCACTCACAGCGGGCCACCAACAAAGCTCTGGCCCCTCACTCCTCCCACCAGCACAGCCCCGAGACTGCTGACGGGGCAGAGAATATGGAGTCAGGCACAGCTTCAGGGGCTATTGCTGCCTGGAGCGCTCTTTATATTGACCTCAACGAGGCACACCTGGGGAGGGCGGGCCAGCAGGGTAAGGCTGCCCAGGTCAGCTAATCCACAACGCTCAGGGAATCACATTGTTGAAAATGGACCTCCCTAAGGCAGAATAGAAGCCAAGGAAAAAATGGACACTATGCCATTTGCAGCACCGTAGATGAGTCTAGAAGTAATCACGTGACTTGTAGTAAGTTAGAAAGTGAAAGACACATATCATATCATATCACTTATAGGTGTTACCTAAAAATGGATACCAGGGCAGATATTTCCACGGAGAAGGGCAATCACAGATTCATTAAACAAACTTATGGTTCACCAATGGAAAGGTGTGAGGATTCGTTTCATTACGATATCGGGGTTAACAGACATATACAAACACAGGTGACATATATAATCACCAAAGACCTACAGAATACCAAGAGAGGACTACTCAACATTCTGTCATAACGTTCATGGGAAAAGGATCCCAGGAAGAACAGACATCTGTATATGTGTAAAATAACCACATCTTCCACACCTACAACAAGCCAAACATTGTAATCAAACTTGCTGTAATAAAAAAATAAAAAAATTAAATTAAAAACTCGAACAAGAAGTAGTGAGACAAACTTGAGGGGCTTTCTCCTGGCACATTCCATTCTAAATTCCAATCTAGAACACCACTTCCACTGAGGCTCTCTTGCCCTAGTAGCCAGATTTGGTAAGGGTGAACTGCTGCCACCTTGTGGCCGTTTCACACAACAGCAGCTTTAATCCCAGCGCTAATGGTCAGTTGATATTCAAAATCATTGCAGGCCTGTAAATGACACCTGCCCTGAAAACAAATCCTGGGGTCACATATCGACCAAAAAATTCAAAGGACGTCCATATTTCAAAACGACCGTTTCAAAAGGCATATTTTACGCACATTAGTGTGCTGCTTCTTTTCCTTTCTTTCCTTTTTTGTTAAAAAAAACGGGAATGGAAAAAGGCATCCCTCAGAATGGGCGAAAATCGTTGCAAACGAATCAATGGACAGAGGTTTAATCTCCAATATACATAAACAGCTCATGCAGCTTAATATTAAAAAAACAAACAACCCAATACAAAAATGGGCAGAAGATCTAAAGAGACGTTTCTTCAAAGAAGACACAGAGATGGCCAAGACGCACATGAAAAGCTGCTCAACAGCACTAATTATTAGAGAAATGCAAATCAAAACTACAATGAGGTATCACCTCACACCTGTTAGAATCGGCATCATCAGAAAATCTACAAACAACCAATTCTGGGGAGGGTGTGGACAAAAGGAGCCCTCTTCCACTATTGGTGGGAATGTAAATTGATACAGTCACTATGGAGAACAGTATGAGTTTCCTTAAAAAAACTAGAAATAGAATTACCATCTGATCCAGCTATCCCACTTCTGGGCATATACCCAGAGAAAACCGTAAATCAAAAAGGCACATTCACCACAATATTCATTGCAGCACTATTTACAATAGCCAGGTAATGGAAGCCACCTAAATGCCCACAGACAGATGAATGGATAAAGATGTGGTACACATATAAAATGGAATATTACTCGGCCATAAAAAGGAATGAAACTGGGTCATTTGTAGAGACATCGATGGATCGAGAGACTGTCATACAGAATGAAGTAAGTCAGAAAGAGGAAAACAAATATTGTATATTAATGCATATATGTGGAGCCTAAAAAATGGTACAGATGAACTGGTTTGCAGGGAAGAAATAGAGACACAGAGGTAGAGAACAAACGTATGGACACCAAGTGTGGGAAGCCATGGGGTGGTGGTGGTGGGATGAGTTGGGAGATTGGGATTGACCTGTATACATGTATATGCATAAAATACATAACTAATAATAACGTGCTGTATAAAAAAATAAATCAAATTAAATTTCAAAATTTTAAAAAATAAAATTTAAAAATAAAACAGAAAAAATTTCTTCCCGTCACACAGATGTATTTATAGGAATGAATTATTTCCATGCTTATATCTATAAATACATAAAAGAGGAATAAAATCTGACTTGAAACATTAAAGAAAAAAAAAACCTGAACCCACGAGTTATACAGAGGAAAACCCTATCAGGGCACTTGCTCCAGCAGTAAACAATTCTGAAATTGGTCAGAGGTGGGGAACCATCTCCCATACAGCCAGCAACCCACCCCCCACGCAAGGAGCGTCCTCATTGCAAAGCTGGGGGACCGTGCCGAGGCATCTGTGAGTAAACGTGAGCTGAGCCCCAGGCCAGATGCTGCTGAACTGTTCCCACCCTTCCCAGGTAAAACACCTGAATATGTACAAGGGCTTGAAAGCCTAGAGGAAGGGCCGTCGAGCCACACCAGCGACAGCACGCAGGCCAACTTGGTGCCTGCAGGCCAGCCAGGGTGGACCTGGCCCCGGGCGCTCTTCTGGAAGCTTTCCACTGCCCTGCCTGAGATACCCCTCCTGTCCCGGCCCCCACTGCTTTTTTCCTTCCTCACCTCTGTCCGGAGAGAAATTCCAGCGGAAGGTATGGGTGACACATCCTCTTCTTTACAGGTGGCAGCCTGGCAACTCCTGCAGAAAGGCCAGCAGAGTCCCACTCAGAGCGGGCCACCAACAAAGCTGTGGCCCCTCACTCCCTCCCACCAGCACAGCCCCGAGACTGCTGACGGGGCAGAGAATATGGAGTCAGGCACAGCTTCAGGGGCTATTGCTGCCTGGAGCGCTGTTTATATTGACCTCAACGAGGCACACCTGGGGAGGGCGGGCCGGCAGGGTAAGGCTGCCCAGGTCAGCTAATCCACAACCCTCAGGGAATCACATTGTTGAAAATGGACCTCGCTAAGGCAGAATAGAAGCCAAGGAAAAAATGGACACAATGCCATTTGCAGCACCGTAGATGAGTCTAGAAGTAATCACGTGACTTGTAGTAAGTTAGAAAGTGAAAGGCACATATCATATCATATCACTTATAGGTGTTACCTAAAAATGGATACCAGGGCAGATATTTCCACGGAGAAGGGCAATCACAGATTCATTAAACAAACTTATGGTTCACCAATGGAAAGGTGTGAGCATTGGTTTCATTACGATATCGGGGTTAACAGACATATACAAACACAGGTGACATATATAATCACCAAAGACCTACAGAATACCAAGAGAGGACTACTCAACATTCTGTCATAACGTTCATGGGAAAAGGATCCCAGGAAGAACAGACATCTGTATATGTGTAAAAGAACCACATCTTCCACACCTACAACAAGCCAAACATTGTAATCAAACTTGCTGTAATAAAAAAATAAAAAAATTAAATTAAAAACTCGAACAAGAAGTAGTGAGACAAACTTGAGGGGCTTTCTCCTGGCACATTCCATTCTAAATTCCAATCTAGAACACCACTTCCACTGAGGCTCTCTTGCCCTAGTAGCCAGATTTGGTAAGGGTGAACTGCTGCCACCTTGTGGCCGTTTCACACAACAGCAGCTTTAATCCCAGCGCTAATGGTCAGTTGATATTCAAAATCATTGCAGGCCTGTAAATGACACCTGCCCTGAAAACAAATCCTGGGGTCACATATCGACCAAAAAATTCAAAGGACGTCCATATTTCAAAACGACCGTTTCAAAAGGCATATTTTACGCACATTAGTGTGCTGCTTCTTTTCCTTTCTTTCCTTTTTTGTTAAAAAAAACGGGAATGGAAAAAGGCATCCCTCAGAATGGGCGAAAATCGTTGCAAACGAATCAATGGACAGAGCTTTAATCTCCAATATACATAAACAGCTCATGCAGCTTAATATTAAAAAAACAAACAACCCAATACAAAAATGGGCAGAAGATCTAAAGAGACGTTTCTTCAAAGAAGACACAGAGATGGCCAAGACGCACATGAAAAGCTGCTCAACAGCACTAATTATTAGAGAAATGCAAATCAAAACTACAATGAGGTATCACCTCACACCTGTTAGAATCGGCATCATCAGAAAATCTACAAACAACCAATTCTGGGGAGGGTGTGGACAAAAGGAGCCCTCTTCCACTATTGGTGGGAATGTAAATTGATACAGTCACTATGGAGAACAGTATGAGTTTCCTTAAAAAAACTAGAAATAGAATTACCATCTGATCCAGCTATCCCACTTCTGGGCATATACCCAGAGAAAACCGTAAATCAAAAAGGCACATTCACCACAATATTCATTGCAGCACTATTTACAATAGCCAGGTAATGGAAGCCACCTAAATGCCCACAGACAGATGAATGGATAAAGATGTGGTACACATATAAAATGGAATATTACTCGGCCATAAAAAGGAATGAAACTGGGTCATTTGTAGAGACATCGATGGATCGAGAGACTGTCATACAGAATGAAGTAAGTCAGAAAGAGGAAAACAAATATTGTATATTAATGCATATATGTGGAGCCTAAAAAATGGTACAGATGAACTGGTTTGCAGGGAAGAAATAGAGACACAGAGGTAGAGAACAAACGTATGGACACCAAGTGTGGGAAGCCATGGGGTGGTGGTGGTGGGATGAGTTGGGAGATTGGGATTGACCTGTATACATGTATATGCATAAAATACATAACTAATAATAACGTGCTGTATAAAAAAATAAATCAAATTAAATTTCAAAATTTTAAAAAATAAAATTTAAAAATAAAACAGAAAAAATTTCTTCCCGTCACACAGATGTATTTATAGGAATGAATTATTTCCATGCTTATATCTATAAATACATAAAAGAGGAATAAAATCTGACTTGAAACATTAAAGAAAAAAAAAACCTGAACCCACGAGTTATACAGAGGAAAACCCTATCAGGGCACTTGCTCCAGCAGTAAACAATTCTGAAATTGGTCAGAGGTGGGGAACCATCTCCCATACAGCCAGCAACCCACCCCCCACGCAAGGAGCGTCCTCATTGCAAAGCTGGGGGACCGTGCCGAGGCATCTGTGAGTAAACGTGAGCTGAGCCCCAGGCCAGATGCTGCTGAACTGTTCCCACCCTTCCCAGGTAAAACACCTGAATATGTACAAGGGCTTGAAAGCCTAGAGGAAGGGCCGTCGAGCCACACCAGCGACAGCACGCAGGCCAACTTGGTGCCTGCAGGCCAGCCAGGGTGGACCTGGCCCCGGGCGCTCTTCTGGAAGCTTTCCACTGCCCTGCCTGAGATACCCCTCCTGTCCCGGCCCCCACTGCTTTTTTCCTTCCTCACCTCTGTCCGGAGAGAAATTCCAGCGGAAGGTATGGGTGACACATCCTCTTCTTTACAGGTGGCAGCCTGGCAACTCCTGCAGAAAGGCCAGCAGAGTCCCACTCAGAGCGGGCCACCAACAAAGCTGTGGCCCCTCACTCCCTCCCACCAGCACAGCCCCGAGACTGCTGACGGGGCAGAGAATATGGAGTCAGGCACAGCTTCAGGGGCTATTGCTGCCTGGAGCGCTGTTTATATTGACCTCAACGAGGCACACCTGGGGAGGGCGGGCCGGCAGGGTAAGGCTGCCCAGGTCAGCTAATCCACAACCCTCAGGGAATCACATTGTTGAAAATGGACCTCGCTAAGGCAGAATAGAAGCCAAGGAAAAAATGGACACAATGCCATTTGCAGCACCGTAGATGAGTCTAGAAGTAATCACGTGACTTGTAGTAAGTTAGAAAGTGAAAGGCACATATCATATCATATCACTTATAGGTGTTACCTAAAAATGGATACCAGGGCAGATATTTCCACGGAGAAGGGCAATCACAGATTCATTAAACAAACTTATGGTTCACCAATGGAAAGGTGTGAGCATTGGTTTCATTACGATATCGGGGTTAACAGACATATACAAACACAGGTGACATATATAATCACCAAAGACCTACAGAATACCAAGAGAGGACTACTCAACATTCTGTCATAACGTTCATGGGAAAAGGATCCCAGGAAGAACAGACATCTGTATATGTGTAAAAGAACCACATCTTCCACACCTACAACAAGCCAAACATTGTAATCAAACTTGCTGTAATAAAAAAATAAAAAAATTAAATTAAAAACTCGAACAAGAAGTAGTGAGACAAACTTGAGGGGCTTTCTCCTGGCACATTCCATTCTAAATTCCAATCTAGAACACCACTTCCACTGAGGCTCTCTTGCCCTAGTAGCCAGATTTGGTAAGGGTGAACTGCTGCCACCTTGTGGCCGTTTCACACAACAGCAGCTTTAATCCCAGCGCTAATGGTCAGTTGATATTCAAAATCATTGCAGGCCTGTAAATGACACCTGCCCTGAAAACAAATCCTGGGGTCACATATCGACCAAAAAATTCAAAGGACGTCCATATTTCAAAACGACCGTTTCAAAAGGCATATTTTACGCACATTAGTGTGCTGTTTCTTTTCCTTTCTTTCCTTTTTTGTTAAAAAAAACGGGAATGGAAAAAGGCATCCCTCAGAATGGGCGAAAATCGTTGCAAACGAATCAATGGACAGAGGTTTAATCTCCAATATACATAAACAGCTCATGCAGCTTAATATTAAAAAAACAAACAACCCAATACAAAAATGGGCAGAAGATCTAAAGAGACGTTTCTTCAAAGAAGACACAGAGATGGCCAAGACGCACATGAAAAGCTGCTCAACAGCACTAATTATTAGAGAAATGCAAATCAAAACTACAATGAGGTATCACCTCACACCTGTTAGAATCGGCATCATCAGAAAATCTACAAACAACCAATTCTGGGGAGGGTGTGGACAAAAGGAGCCCTCTTCCACTATTGGTGGGAATGTAAATTGATACAGTCACTATGGAGAACAGTATGAGTTTCCTTAAAAAAACTAGAAATAGAATTACCATCTGATCCAGCTATCCCACTTCTGGGCATATACCCAGAGAAAACCGTAAATCAAAAAGGCACATTCACCACAATATTCATTGCAGCACTATTTACAATAGCCAGGTAATGGAAGCCACCTAAATGCCCACAGACAGATGAATGGATAAAGATGTGGTACACATATAAAATGGAATATTACTCGGCCATAAAAAGGAATGAAACTGGGTCATTTGTAGAGACATCGATGGATCGAGAGACTGTCATACAGAATGAAGTAAGTCAGAAAGAGGAAAACAAATATTGTATATTAATGCATATATGTGGAGCCTAAAAAATGGTACAGATGAACTGGTTTGCAGGGAAGAAATAGAGACACAGAGGTAGAGAACAAACGTATGGACACCAAGTGTGGGAAGCCATGGGGTGGTGGTGGTGGGATGAGTTGGGAGATTGGGATTGACCTGTATACATGTATATGCATAAAATACATAACTAATAATAACGTGCTGTATAAAAAAATAAATCAAATTAAATTTCAAAATTTTAAAAAATAAAATTTAAAAATAAAACAGAAAAAATTTCTTCCCGTCACACAGATGTATTTATAGGAATGAATTATTTCCATGCTTATATCTATAAATACATAAAAGAGGGATAAAATCTGACTTGAAACATTAAAGAAAAAAAAAACCTGAACCCACGAGTTATACAGAGGAAAACCCTATCAGGGCACTTGCTCCAGCAGTAAACAATTCTGAAATTGGTCAGAGGTGGGGAACCATCTCCCATACAGCCAGCAATCCACCCCCCACGCAAGGAGCGTCCTCATTGCAAAGCTGGGGGACCGTGCCGAGGCATCTGTGAGTAAACGTGAGCTGAGCCCCAGGCCAGATGCTGCTGAACTGTTCCCACCCTTCCCAGGTAAAACACCTGAATATGTACAAGGGCTTGAAAGCCTAGAGGAAGGGCCGTCGAGCCACACCAGCGACAGCACGCAGGCCAACTTGGTGCCTGCAGGCCAGCCAGGGTGGACCTGGCCCCGGGCGCTCTTCTGGAAGCTTTCCACTGCCCTGCCTGAGATACCCCTCCTGTCCCGGCCCCCACTGCTTTTTTCCTTCCTCACCTCTGTCCGGAGAGAAATTCCAGCGGAAGGTATGGGTGACACATCCTCTTCTTTACAGGTGGCAGCCTGGCAACTCCTGCAGAAAGGCCAGCAGAGTCCCACTCAGAGCGGGCCACCAACAAAGCTGTGGCCCCTCACTCCCTCCCACCAGCACAGCCCCGAGACTGCTGACGGGGCAGAGAATATGGAGTCAGGCACAGCTTCAGGGGCTATTGCTGCCTGGAGCGCTGTTTATATTGACCTCAACGAGGCACACCTGGGGAGGGCGGGCCGGCAGGGTAAGGCTGCCCAGGTCAGCTAATCCACAACCCTCAGGGAATCACATTGTTGAAAATGGACCTCGCTAAGGCAGAATAGAAGCCAAGGAAAAAATGGACACAATGCCATTTGCAGCACCGTAGATGAGTCTAGAAGTAATCACGTGACTTGTAGTAAGTTAGAAAGTGAAAGGCACATATCATATCATATCACTTATAGGTGTTACCTAAAAATGGATACCAGGGCAGATATTTCCACGGAGAAGGGCAATCACAGATTCATTAAACAAACTTATGGTTCACCAATGGAAAGGTGTGAGCATTGGTTTCATTACGATATCGGGGTTAACAGACATATACAAACACAGGTGACATATATAATCACCAAAGACCTACAGAATACCAAGAGAGGACTACTCAACATTCTGTCATAACGTTCATGGGAAAAGGATCCCAGGAAGAACAGACATCTGTATATGTGTAAAAGAACCACATCTTCCACACCTACAACAAGCCAAACATTGTAATCAAACTTGCTGTAATAAAAAAATAAAAAAATTAAATTAAAAACTCGAACAAGAAGTAGTGAGACAAACTTGAGGGGCTTTCTCCTGGCACATTCCATTCTAAATTCCAATCTAGAACACCACTTCCACTGAGGCTCTGTTGCCCTAGTAGCCAGATTTGGTAAGGGTGAACTGCTGCCACCTTGTGGCCGTTTCACACAACAGCAGCTTTAATCCCAGCGCTAATGGTCAGTTGATATTCAAAATCATTGCAGGCCTGTAAATGACACCTGCCCTGAAAACAAATCCTGGGGTCACATATCGACCAAAAAATTCAAAGGACGTCCATATTTCAAAACGACCGTTTCAAAAGGCATATTTTACGCACATTAGTGTGCTGCTTCTTTTCCTTTCTTTCCTTTTTTGTTAAAAAAAACGGGAATGGAAAAAGGCATCCCTCAGAATGGGCGAAAATCGTTGCAAACGAATCAATGGACAGAGGTTTAATCTCCAATATACATAAACAGCTCATGCAGCTTAATATTAAAAAAACAAACAACCCAATACAAAAATGGGCAGAAGATCTAAAGAGACGTTTCTTCAAAGAAGACACAGAGATGGCCAAGACGCACATGAAAAGCTGCTCAACAGCACTAATTATTAGAGAAATGCAAATCAAAACTACAATGAGGTATCACCTCACACCTGTTAGAATCGGCATCATCAGAAAATCTACAAACAACCAATTCTGGGGAGGGTGTGGACAAAAGGAGCCCTCTTCCACTATTGGTGGGAATGTAAATTGATACAGTCACTATGGAGAACAGTATGAGTTTCCTTAAAAAAACTAGAAATAGAATTACCATCTGATCCAGCTATCCCACTTCTGGGCATATACCCAGAGAAAACCGTAAATCAAAAAGGCACATTCACCACAATATTCATTGCAGCACTATTTACAATAGCCAGGTAATGGAAGCCACCTAAATGCCCACAGACAGATGAATGGATAAAGATGTGGTACACATATAAAATGGAATATTACTCGGCCATAAAAAGGAATGAAACTGGGTCATTTGTAGAGACATCGATGGATCGAGAGACTGTCATACAGAATAAAGTAAGTCAGAAAGAGGGAAACAAATATTGTATATTAATGCATATAAGTGGAGCCTAAATAATGGTACAGATGAACTGGTTTGCAGGGAAGAAATAGAGACACAGAGGTAGAGAACAAACGTATGGACACCAAGTGTGGGAAGCCATGGGGTGGTGGTGGTGGGATGAGTTGGGAGATTGGGATTGACCTGTATACATGTATATGCTTAAAATACATAACTAGTAATAACGTGCTGTATAAAAAAATAAATAAAATTAAATTTCAAAATTTTAAAAAATAAAATTTAAAAATAAAACAGAAAAAAGTTCTTCCCGTCACACAGATGTATTTATAGGAATGAATTATTTCCATGCTTATATCTATAAATACATAAAAGAGGAATAAAATCTGACTTGAAACATTAAAGAAAAAAAAACCTGAACCCACGAGTTATACAGAGGAAAACCCTATCAGGGCACTTGCTCCAGCGGTAAACAATTCTGAAATTGGTCAGAGGTGGGGAACCATCTCCCATACAGCCAGCAACCCACCCCCCACGCAAGGAGCGTCCTCATTGCAAAGCTGGGGGACCGTGCCGAGGCATCTGTGAGTAAACGTGAGCTGAGCCCCAGGCCAGCTGCTGCTGAACTGTTCCCACCCTTCCCAGGTAAAACACCTGAATATGTACAAGGGCTTGAAAGCCTAGAGGAAGGGCCGTCGAGCCACACCAGCGACAGCACGCAGGCCAACTTGGTGCCTGCAGGCCAGCCAGGTTGGTCCTGGCCCCGGGCGCTCTACCGGAAGCTTTCCACTGCCCTGCCTGAGATACCCCTCCTGTCCCGGCCCCCACTGCTTTTTTCCTTCCTCACCTCTGTCCGGAGAGAAATTCCAGCAGAAGGTATGGGTGACACATCCTCTTCTTTACAGGTGGCAGCCTGGCAACTCCTGCAGAAAGGCCATCAGAGCCCCACTCACAGCGGGCCACCAACAAAGCTCTGGCCCCTCACTCCTCCCACCAGCACAGCCCCGAGACTGCTGACGGGGCAGAGAATATGGAGTCAGGCACAGCTTCAGGGGCTATTGCTGCCTGGAGCGCTCTTTATATTGACCTCAACGAGGCACACCTGGGGAGGGCGGGCCAGCAGGGTAAGGCTGCCCAGGTCAGCTAATCCACAACGCTCAGGGAATCACATTGTTGAAAATGGACCTCCCTAAGGCAGAATAGAAGCCAAGGAAAAAATGGACACTATGCCATTTGCAGCACCGTAGATGAGTCTAGAAGTAATCACGTGACTTGTAGTAAGTTAGAAAGTGAAAGACACATATCATATCATATCACTTATAGGTGTTACCTAAAAATGGATACCAGGGCAGATATTTCCACGGAGAAGGGCAATCACAGATTCATTAAACAAACTTATGGTTCACCAATGGAAAGGTGTGAGGATTCGTTTCATTACGATATCGGGGTTAACAGACATATACAAACACAGGTGACATATATAATCACCAAAGACCTACAGAATACCAAGAGAGGACTACTCAACATTCTGTCATAACGTTCATGGGAAAAGGATCCCAGGAAGAACAGACATCTGTATATGTGTAAAAGAACCACATCTTCCACACCTACAACAAGCCAAACATTGTAATCAAACTTGCTGTAATAAAAAAATAAAAAAATTAAATTAAAAACTCGAACAAGAAGTAGTGAGACAAACTTGAGGGGCTTTCTCCTGGCACATTCCATTCTAAATTCCAATCTAGAACACCACTTCCACTGAGGCTCTCTTGCCCTAGTAGCCAGATTTGGTAAGGGTGAACTGCTGCCACCTTGTGGCCGTTTCACACAACAGCAGCTTTAATCCCAGCGCTAATGGTCAGTTGATATTCAAAATCATTGCAGGCCTGTAAATGACACCTGCCCTGAAAACAAATCCTGGGGTCACATATCGACCAAAAAATTCAAAGGACGTCCATATTTCAAAACGACCGTTTCAAAAGGCATATTTTACGCACATTAGTGTGCTGCTTCTTTTCCTTTCTTTCCTTTTTTGTTAAAAAAAACGGGAATGGAAAAAGGCATCCCTCAGAATGGGCGAAAATCGTTGCAAACGAATCAATGGACAGAGGTTTAATCTCCAATATACATAAACAGCTCATGCAGCTTAATATTAAAAAAACAAACAACCCAATACAAAAATGGGCAGAAGATCTAAAGAGACGTTTCTTCAAAGAAGACACAGAGATGGCCAAGACGCACATGAAAAGCTGCTCAACAGCACTAATTATTAGAGAAATGCAAATCAAAACTACAATGAGGTATCACCTCACACCTGTTAGAATCGGCATCATCAGAAAATCTACAAACAACCAATTCTGGGGAGGGTGTGGACAAAAGGAGCCCTCTTCCACTATTGGTGGGAATGTAAATTGATACAGTCACTATGGAGAACAGTATGAGTTTCCTTAAAAAAACTAGAAATAGAATTACCATCTGATCCAGCTATCCCACTTCTGGGCATATACCCAGAGAAAACCGTAAATCAAAAAGGCACATTCACCACAATATTCATTGCAGCACTATTTACAATAGCCAGGTAATGGAAGCCACCTAAATGCCCACAGACAGATGAATGGATAAAGATGTGGTACACATATAAAATGGAATATTACTCGGCCATAAAAAGGAATGAAACTGGGTCATTTGTAGAGACATCGATGGATCGAGAGACTGTCATACAGAATGAAGTAAGTCAGAAAGAGGAAAACAAATATTGTATATTAATGCATATATGTGGAGCCTAAAAAATGGTACAGATGAACTGGTTTGCAGGGAAGAAATAGAGACACAGAGGTAGAGAACAAACGTATGGACACCAAGTGTGGGAAGCCATGGGGTGGTGGTGGTGGGATGAGTTGGGAGATTGGGATTGACCTGTATACATGTATATGCATAAAATACATAACTAATAATAACGTGCTGTATAAAAAAATAAATCAAATTAAATTTCAAAATTTTAAAAAATAAAATTTAAAAATAAAACAGAAAAAATTTCTTCCCGTCACACAGATGTATTTATAGGAATGAATTATTTCCATGCTTATATCTATAAATACATAAAAGAGGAATAAAATCTGACTTGAAACATTAAAGAAAAAAAAAACCTGAACCCACGAGTTATACAGAGGAAAACCCTATCAGGGCACTTGCTCCAGCAGTAAACAATTCTGAAATTGGTCAGAGGTGGGGAACCATCTCCCATACAGCCAGCAACCCACCCCCCACGCAAGGAGCGTCCTCATTGCAAAGCTGGGGGACCGTGCCGAGGCATCTGTGAGTAAACGTGAGCTGAGCCCCAGGCCAGATGCTGCTGAACTGTTCCCACCCTTCCCAGGTAAAACACCTGAATATGTACAAGGGCTTGAAAGCCTAGAGGAAGGGCCGTCGAGCCACACCAGCGACAGCACGCAGGCCAACTTGGTGCCTGCAGGCCAGCCAGGGTGGACCTGGCCCCGGGCGCTCTTCTGGAAGCTTTCCACTGCCCTGCCTGAGATACCCCTCCTGTCCCGGCCCCCACTGCTTTTTTCCTTCCTCACCTCTGTCCGGAGAGAAATTCCAGCGGAAGGTATGGGTGACACATCCTCTTCTTTACAGGTGGCAGCCTGGCAACTCCTGCAGAAAGGCCAGCAGAGTCCCACTCAGAGCGGGCCACCAACAAAGCTGTGGCCCCTCACTCCCTCCCACCAGCACAGCCCCGAGACTGCTGACGGGGCAGAGAATATGGAGTCAGGCACAGCTTCAGGGGCTATTGCTGCCTGGAGCGCTGTTTATATTGACCTCAACGAGGCACACCTGGGGAGGGCGGGCCGGCAGGGTAAGGCTGCCCAGGTCAGCTAATCCACAACCCTCAGGGAATCACATTGTTGAAAATGGACCTCGCTAAGGCAGAATAGAAGCCAAGGAAAAAATGGACACAATGCCATTTGCAGCACCGTAGATGAGTCTAGAAGTAATCACGTGACTTGTAGTAAGTTAGAAAGTGAAAGGCACATATCATATCATATCACTTATAGGTGTTACCTAAAAATGGATACCAGGGCAGATATTTCCACGGAGAAGGGCAATCACAGATTCATTAAACAAACTTATGGTTCACCAATGGAAAGGTGTGAGCATTGGTTTCATTACGATATCGGGGTTAACAGACATATACAAACACAGGTGACATATATAATCACCAAAGACCTACAGAATACCAAGAGAGGACTACTCAACATTCTGTCATAACGTTCATGGGAAAAGGATCCCAGGAAGAACAGACATCTGTATATGTGTAAAAGAACCACATCTTCCACACCTACAACAAGCCAAACATTGTAATCAAACTTGCTGTAATAAAAAAATAAAAAAATTAAATTAAAAACTCGAACAAGAAGTAGTGAGACAAACTTGAGGGGCTTTCTCCTGGCACATTCCATTCTAAATTCCAATCTAGAACACCACTTCCACTGAGGCTCTCTTGCCCTAGTAGCCAGATTTGGTAAGGGTGAACTGCTGCCACCTTGTGGCCGTTTCACACAACAGCAGCTTTAATCCCAGCGCTAATGGTCAGTTGATATTCAAAATCATTGCAGGCCTGTAAATGACACCTGCCCTGAAAACAAATCCTGGGGTCACATATCGACCAAAAAATTCAAAGGACGTCCATATTTCAAAACGACTGTTTCAAAAGGCATATTTTACGCACATTAGTGTTCTGCTTCTTTTCCTTTCTTTCCTTTTTTGTTAAAAAACACGGGAATGGAAAAAGGCATCCCTCAGAATGGGCGAAAATCGTTGCAGACGAATCAATGGACAGAGGTTTAATCTCCAATATATATAAACAACTCATGCAGCTTAATATTAAAAAACAAACAACCCAATACAAAAATGGGCAGAAGATCTAAAGAGACGTTTCTTCAAAGAAGACACAGAGATGGCCAAGACGCACATGAAAAGCTGCTCAACAGCACTAATTATTAGAGAAATGCAAATCAAAACTACAATGAGGTATCACCTCACACCTGTTAGAAACGGCATCATCAGAAAATCTACAAACAACAAATTCTGGGGAGGGTTTGGACAAAAGGAGCCCTCTTCCACTATTGGTGGGAATGTAAATTGATACAGTCACTATGGAGAACAGTATGGAGTTTCCTTAAAAAAACTAGAAATAGAATTACCATCTGATCCAGCAATCCCACTTCTGGGCATATACCCAAAGAAAACCGTAAATCAAAAAGGCACATTCACCACAATGTTCATTGCAGCACTATTTACAATAGCCAGGTAATGGAAGCAACCTAAATGCCCACAGACAGATGAATGGATAAAGATGTGGTACATATATAAAATGGAATATTACTCGGCCATAAAAAGGAATGAAACTGGGTCATTTGTAGAGACATCGATGGATCGAGAGACTGTCATACAGAATGAAGTAAGTCAGAAAGCGGAAAACAAATATTGTATATTAATGCATATATGTGGAACCTAAAAAAATGGTACAGATGAACTGGTTTGCAGGGAAGAAATAGAGACACAGAGGTAGAGAACAAACGTATGGACACCAAGTGTGGGAAGCCATGGGGTGGTGGTGGTGGGATGAGTTGGGAGATTGGGATTGACCTGTATACATGTATATGCATAAAATACATAACTAATAATAACCTGCTGTATAAAAACATAAATAAAATTAAATTTCAAAATTTTAAAAAATAAAATTTGAAAATAAAACAGAAAAAATTCTTCCCATCACACAGATGTTTTTATAGGAATGAATTATTTCCATGCTTATATTTATAAATACGTAAAAGAGGAATAATATCTAACTTGAACCATAAAAGAAAAAAAAAGTGAACCCACGAGTTATACAGAGGAAAACCCTATCAGCGCACTTGCTCCAGCGGTAAACAATTCTGAAATTGGTCACAGGTGGGGAACCATCTCCCATACAGCCAGCAAGCCACCCCCCACGCAAGGAGCGTCCTCATTGCAAAGCTGGGGGACTGTGCCGAGGCATCTGTGAGTAAACGTGAGCTGAGCCCCAGGCCAGCTGCTGCTGAACTGTTCCCACCCTTTCCAGGTAAAACACCTGAATATGTACGAGGGCTTGAAAGCCTAGAGGAAGGACCGTGGAGCCACACCAGCAACAGCACGCAGGCCAAATTGGTGCCTGCAGGCCAGCCAGGGTGGTCCTGGACCCGGGTGCTCTTCCAGAAGCTTTCCATTGCCCTGCCTGAGATACCCCTCCTGTCCCGGCCCCCACTGCTTTTTTCCTTCCTCACCTCTGTCCGGAGAGAAATGCCAGCGGAAGGTGTGGGTGACACAACCTCTTCTTTACAAGCGGCAGCCTGGAACTCCTGCAGAAAGGCCAGCAGAACCCCACTCACACTGGGCCACCCACAAAGCTGTGGCCCCTCAATCCCTCCCACCAGCACAGCCCCGAGACTGCTGACGGGGCAGAGAATATGGAGTCAGGCACAGCTTCAGGGGCTATTGCTGCCTGGAGCTCTGTTTATATTGACCTCAACGAGGCACACCTGGGGAGGGCGGGCCGGCAGGGTAAGGCTGCCCAGGTCAGCTAATCCACAACCCTCAGTGAATCACATTGTTGAAAATGGACCCCGCTAAGGCAGAAGAGAAGCCAAGGGAAAAAAGGACACAATGCCATTTGCAGCACCGTAGATAAGTCTAGAAGTAATCACGTGACTTGTAGTAAGTCAGAAAGTGAAAGACACATATCATATCACTTATAGGTGTTACCTAAAACTGGATACCAGGGCAGATATTTCCAAGGAGAAGGGCAATCACAGATTCATTAAACAAACTTATGGTTCACCAATGGAAAGGTGTGAAGATTGGTTTCATTACGATATCGGGGTTAACAGACATATAAACACAGGTGACATATATAATCACCAAAGACCTACAGAATACCAAGAGAGGACTACTCAACATTCTGTCATAACGTACATGGGAAAAGGATCCCAGGAAGAACAGTCATCTGTATATGTGTAAAAGAACCACATCTTCCACACCTACAACAAGCCAAACATTGTAATCAAACTTGCTGTAATAAAAAATAAAAAATTAAATTAAAAACACGAACAAGATGTAGTGAGACAAACGTGAGGGGCTTTCTCCTGGCACATTACATTCTAAACTCCAATCTAGAACACCACTTCCACTGAGGCTCTCTTGCCCTAGTAACCAGATTTGGTAAGGGTGAACTGCTGCCACCTTGTGGCCGTTTCACACAACAGCAGCTTTAATCCCAACGCTAATGGTCAGTTGATATTCAAAATCATTGCAGGCCTGTAAATGACACCTGCCCTGAAAACAAATCCTGGTGTCACATATCCACCAAAAAATTCAAAGGATGTCCATATTTCAAAACGACCGTTTCAAAAGGCATATTTTACGCACATTAGTGTTCTGCTTCTTTTCCTTTCTTTCCTTTTTTGTTAAAAAACACGGGAATGGAAAAAGGCATCCCTCAGAATGGGCGAAAATCGTTGCAGACGAATCAATGGACAGAGGTTTAATCTCCAATATATATAAACAACTCATGCAGCTTAATATTAAAAAAACAAACATCCCCCAAAAAATGGGCAGAAGATCTAAAGAGACGTTTCTTCAAAGGAGACACAGAGATGGCCAAGACGCACATGAAAAGCTGCTCAACAGCACTAATTATTAGAGAAATGCAAATCAAAACTACAATGAGGTATCACCTCACACCTGTTAGAATCGGCATCATCAGAAAATCTGCAAACAACCAATTCTGGGGAGGGTGTGGACAAAAGGAGCCCTCTTCCACTATTGGTGGGAATGTAAATTGATACAGTCACTATGGAGAACAGTATGGAGTTTCCTTAAAAAAACTAGAAATAGAATTACCAACTGAATCAGCAATCCCACTTCTGGTCATATACCCAGAGAAAACCGTATTTGAAAAAGGCATATTCACCACAATGTTCGTTGCAGCACTATTTACAATAGCCAGGTAATGGAAGCAACCAAAATGCCCACAGACAGATGAATGGATAAAGATGTGATACATATATGAAATGGAATATCACTCGGCCATAAAAAGGAATGAAACAGGGTCATTTGTAGAGACATCGATGGATCGAGAGACTGTCATACAGAATGAAGTAAGTCAGAAAGAGGAAAACAAATATTGTATATTAATGCATATATGTGGAGCCTAAAAATGGTACAGATGAACTGGTTTGCAGGGAAGAAATAGAGACACAGAGGTAGGGAACAAACGTATGGACAACAAGTGTGGGAAGCCATGGGGTGGTGGTGGTGGGATGATTTGGGAGTATGGGATTGACCTGTATACATGTATATGCATAAAATACATAACTAATAATAACGTGCTGTATAAAAAAATAAATAAAATTAAATTTCAAAATTTAAAAAAATAAAATTTAAAAATAAAACAGAAAAAAGTTCTTCCCGTCACACAGATGTATTTATAGGAATTAATTATTTCCATGCTTATATCTATAAATACATAAAAGAGGAATAAAATCTGACTTGAAACATTAAAGAAAAAAAAACCTGAACCCACGAGTTATACAGAGGAAAACCCTATCAGGGCACTTGCTCCAGCGGTAAACAATTCTGAAATTGGTCAGAGGTGGGGAACCATCTCCCATACAGCCAGCAACCCACCCCCCACGCAAGGAGCGTCCTCATTGCAAAGCTGGGGGACCGTGCCGAGGCATCTGTGAGTAAACGTGAGCTGAGCCCCAGGCCAGCTGCTGCTGAACTGTTCCCACCCTTCCCAGGTAAAACACCTGAATATGTACAAGGGCTTGAAAGCCTAGAGGAAGGGCCGTCGAGCCACACCAGCGACAGCACGCAGGCCAACTTGGTGCCTGCAGGCCAGCCAGGTTGGTCCTGGCCCCGGGCGCTCTACTGGAAGCTTTCCACTCTCCTGCCTGAGATACCCCTCCTGTCCCGGCCCCCACTGCTTTTTTCCTTCCTCACCTCTGTCTGGAGAGAAATTCCAGTGGAAGGTATGGGTGACACATCCTCTTCT
This sequence comes from Mesoplodon mirus, assembly GCF_964341445.2. Classification (NCBI taxonomy): domain Eukaryota; kingdom Metazoa; phylum Chordata; class Mammalia; order Artiodactyla; family Ziphiidae; genus Mesoplodon; species Mesoplodon mirus. Next base: position 539,340 of record NW_028295522.1, on the reverse strand, counting down.
TTACAGGTGGCAGCCTGGCAACTCCTGCAGAAAGTCCAGCAGAGCCCCACTCACAGCGGGCCACCCACAAAGCTGTGGCCCCTCACTCCCTCCCACCAGCACAGCCCCGAGACTGCTGACGGGGCAGAGAATATGGAGTCAGGCACAGCTTCAGGGGCTATTGCTGCCTGGAGCGCTGTTTATATTGACCTCAACGAGGCACACCTGGGGAGGGCGGGCCGGCAGGGTAAGGCTGCCCAGGTCAGCTAATCCACAACCCTCAGGGAATCACATTGTTGAAAATGGACCTCGCTAAGGCAGAATAGAAGCCAAGGAAAAAATGGACACAATGCCATTTGCAGCACCGTAGATGAGTCTACAAGTAATCACGTGACTTGTAGTAAGTTAGAAAGTGAAAGGCACATATCATATCATATCACTTATAGGTGTTACCTAAAAATGGATACCAGGGCAGATATTTCCACGGAAAAGGGCAATCACAGATTCATTAAACAAACTTATGGTTCACCAATGGAAAGGTGTGAGCATTGGTTTCATTACGATATCGGGGTTAACAGACATATACAAACACAGGTGACATATATAATCACCAAAGACCTACAGAATACCAAGAGAGGACTACTCAACATTCTGTCATAACGTTCATGGGAAAAGGATCCCAGGAAGAACAGACATCTGTATATGTGTAAAAGAACCACATCTTCCACACCTACAACAAGCCAAACATTGTAATCAAACTTGCTGTAATAAAAAAATTAAAAAAATTAAATTAAAAACTCGAACAAGAAGTAGTGAGACAAACTTGAGGGGCTTTCTCCTGGCACATTCCATTCTAAATTCCAATCTAGAACACCACTTCCACTGAGGCTCTCTTGCCCTAGTAACCAGATTTGGTAAGGGTGAACTGCTGCCACCTTGTGGCCGTTTCACACAACAGCAGCTTTAATCCCAGCGCTAAAGGTCAGTTGATATTCAAAATCATTGCAGGCCTGTAAATGACACCTGCCCTGAAAACAAATCCTGGGGTCACATATCGACCAAAAAATTCAAAGGACGTCCATATTTCAAAACGACCGTTTCAAAAGGCATATTTTACGCACATTAGTGTGCTGCTTCTTTTCCTTTCTTTCCTTTTTTGTTAAAAAAAACGGGAATGGAAAAAGGCATCCCTCAGAATGGGCGAAAATCGTTGCAAACGAATCAATGGACAGAGGTTTGATCTCCAATATACATAAACAGCTCATGCAGCTTAATATTAAAAAAACAAACAACCCAATACAAAAATGGGCAGAAGATCTAAAGAGACGTTTCTTCAAAGAAGACACAGAGATGGCCAAGACGCACATGAAAAGCTGCTCAACAGCACTAATTATTAGAGAAATGCAAATCAAACTACAATGAGGTATCACCTCACACCTGTTAGAATCGGCATCATCAGAAAATCTACAAACAACCAATTCTGGGGAGGGTGTGGACAAAAGGAGCCCTCTTCCACTATTGGTGGGAATGTAAATTGATACAGTCACTATGGAGAACAGTATGGAGTTTCCTTAAAAAAACTAGAAATAGAATTACCATCTGATCCAGCTATCCCACTTCTGGGCATATACCCAGAGAAAACCGTAAATCAAAAAGGCACATTCACCACAATATTCATTGCAGCACTATTTAAAATAGCCACGTAATGGAATCCACCTAAATGCCCACAGAGAGATGAGTGGATAAAGAGGTGGTACATATATAAAATGGAATATTACTCGGCCATAAAAAGGAATGAAACTGGGTCATTTGTAGAGACATCGATGGATCGAGAGACTGTCATACAGAATGAAGTAAGTCAGAAAGAGGGAAACAAATATTGTATATTAATGCATATAAGTGGAGCCTAAATAATGGTACAGATGAACTGGTTTGCAGGGAAGAAATAGAGACACAGAGGTAGAGAACAAACGTATGGACACCAAGTGTGGGAAGCCATGCGGTGGTGGTGGTGGGATGAGTTGGGAGATTGGGATTGACCTGTATACATGTATATGCATAAAATACATAACTAATAATAACGTGCTGTATAAAAAAATAAATAAAATTAAATTTCAAAATTTTAAAAAATAAAATTTAAAAATAAAACAGAAAAAAGTTCTTCCCGTCACACAGATGTATTTATAGGAATGAATTATTTCCATGCTTATATCTATAAATACATAAAAGAGGAATAAAATCTGACTTGAAACATTAAAGAAAAAAAAACCTGAACCCACGAGTTATACAGAGGAAAACCCTATCAGGGCACTTGCTCCAGCGGTAAACAATTCTGAAATTGGTCAGAGGTGGGGAACCATCTCCCATACAGCCAGCAACACACCCCCCACACAAGGAGCGTCCTCATTGCAAAGCTGGGGGACCGTGCCGAGGCATCTGTGAGTAAACGTGAGCTGAGCCCCAGGCCAGCTGCTGCTGAACTGTTCCCACCCTTCCCAGGTAAAACACCTGAATATGTACAAGGGCTTGAAAGCCTAGAGGAAGGGCCGTCGAGCCACACCAGCGACAGCACGCAGGCCAACTTGGTGCCTGCAGGCCAGCCAGGTTGGTCCTGGCCCCGGGCGCTCTACCGGAAGCTTTCCACTCTCCTGCCTGAGATACCCCTCCTGTCCCGGCCCCCACTGCTTTTTTCCTTCCTCACCTCTGTCCGGAGAGAAATTCCAGCGGAAGGTATGGGTGACACATCCTCTTCTTTACAGGTGGCAGCCTGGCAACTCCTGCAGAAAGACCAGCAGAGCCCCACTCACAGCGGGCCACCCACAAAGCTGTGGCCCCTCACTCCCTCCCACCAGCACAGCCCCGAGACTGCTGACGGGGCAGAGAATGTGGATTCAGGCACAGCTTCATGGGCTATTGCTGCCTGGAGCGCTGTTTATATTGACCTCAATGAGGCACACCTGGGGAGGGCGGGCCGGCAGGGTAAGGCTGCCCAGGTCAGCTAATCCACAACCCTCAGGGAGTCACATTGTTGAAAATGGACCTCGCTAAGGCAGAAGAGAAGCCAAGGAAAAAAAGGACACAATGCCATTTGCAGCACCGTAGTTGAGTCTACAAATAATCACGTGACATGTAGTAAGTCAGAAAGTGAAAGACACATATCATATCATATCACTTATAGGTGTTACCTAAAAATGGATACCAGGGCAGATATTTCCACGGAGAAGGGCAATCACAGATTCATTAAACAAACTTATGGTTCACCAATGGAAAGGTGTGAGCATTGGTTTCATTACGATATCGGGGTTAACAGACATATACAAACACAGGTGACATATATAATCACCAAAGACCTACAGAATAGCAAGAGAGGACTACTCAGCATTCTGTAATAACGTTCATGGGAAAAGGATCCCAGGAAGAACAGGCATCTGTATATGTGTAAAAGAACCACATCTTCCACACCTACAACAAGCCAAACATTGTAATCAAACTTGCTGTAATAAAAAAATAAAAAAATTAAATTAAAAACTCGAACAAGAAGTAGTGAGACAAACTTGAGGGGCTTTCTCCTGGCACATTCCATTCTAAATTCCAATCTAGAACACCACTTCCAATGAGTCTCTCTTGCCCTAGTAACCAGACTTGGTAAGGGTGAACTGCTGCCACCTTGTGGCCGTTTCACACAACAGCAGCTTTAATCCCAGCGCTAATGGTCAGTTGATATTCAAAATCATTGCAGGCCTGTAAATGACACCTGCCCTGAAAACAAATCCTGGGGTCACCTATCGACCAAAAAATTCAAAGGACGTCCATATTTCAAAACGACCGTTTCAAAAGGCATATTTTACGCACATTAGTGTTCTGCTTCTTTTCCTTTCTTTCCTTTTTTGTTAAAAAAAACGGGAATGGAAAAAGGCATCCCTCAGAATGGGCGAAAATCGTTGCAAACGAATCAATGGACAGAGGTTTAATCTCCAATATACATAAACAGCTCATGCAGCTTAATATTAAAAAAACAAACAACCCAATACAAAAATGGGCAGAAGATCTAAAGAGACGTTTCTTCAAAGAAGACACAGAGATGGCCAAGACGCACATGAAAAGCTGCTCAACAGCACTAATTATTAGAGAAATGCAAATCAAAACTACAATGAGGTATCACCTCACACCTGTTAGAATCGGCATCATCAGAAAATCTACAAACAACCAATTCTGGGGAGGGTGTGGACAAAAGGAGCCCTCTTCCACTATTGGTGGGAATGTAAATTGATATAGTCACTATGGAGAACAGTATGGAGTTTCCTTAAAAACACTAGAAATAGAATTACCATCTGATCCAGCTATCCCACTTCTGGGCATATACCCAGAGAAAACCGTAAATCAAAAAGGCACATTCACCACAATATTCATTGCAGCACTATTTACAATAGCCAGGTAATGGAAGCCACCTAAATGCCCACAGACAGATGAATGGATAAAGATGTGGTACACATATAAAATGGAATATTACTCGGCCATAAAAAGGAATGAAACTGGGTCATTTGTAGAGACATCGATGGATCGAGAGACTGTCATACAGAATGAAGTAAGTCAGAAAGAGGAAAACAAATATTGTATATTAATGCATATATGTGGAGCCTAAAAAATGGTACAGATGAACTGGTTTGCAGGGAAGAAATAGAGACACAGAGGTAGAGAACAAACGTATGGACACCAAGTGTGGGAAGCCATGGGGTGGTGGTGGTGGGATGAGTTGGGAGATTGGGATTGACCTGTATACATGTATATGCATAAAATACATAACTAATAATAACGTGCTGTATAAAAAAATAAATCAAATTAAATTTCAAAATTTTAAAAAATAAAATTTAAAAATAAAACAGAAAAAAGTTCTTCCCGTCACACAGATGTATTTATAGGAATGAATTATTTCCATGCTTATATCTATAAATACATAAAAGAGGAATAAAATCTGACTTGAAACATTAAAGAAAAAAAAAACCTGAACCCACGAGTTATACAGAGGAAAACCCTATCAGGGCACTTGCTCCAGCAGTAAACAATTCTGAAATTGGTCAGAGGTGGGGAACCATCTCCCATACAGCCAGCAACCCACCCCCCACGCAAGGAGCGTCCTCATTGCAAAGCTGGGGGACCGTGCCGAGGCATCTGTGAGTAAACGTGAGCTGAGCCCCAGGCCAGATGCTGCTGAACTGTTCCCACCCTTCCCAGGTAAAACACCTGAATATGTACAAGGGCTTGAAAGCCTAGAGGAAGGGCCGTCGAGCCACACCAGCGACAGCACGCAGGCCAACTTGGTGCCTGCAGGCCAGCCAGGGTGGTCCTGGCCCCGGGCGCTCTTCTGGAAGCTTTCCACTGCCCTGCCTGAGATACCCCTCCTGTCCCGGCCCCCACTGCTTTTTTCCTTCCTCACCTGTGTCCGGAGAGAAATTCCAGCGGAAGGTATGGGTGACACATCCTCTTCTTTACAGGTGGCAGCCTGGCAACTCCTGCAGAAAGGCCATCAGAGCCCCACTCACACCGGGCCACCAACAAAGCTGTGGCCCCTCCCTCCCTCCCACCAGCACAGCCCTGAGACTGCTGACGGGGCAGAGAATATGGAGTCAGGCACAGCTTCAGGGGCTATTGCTGCCTGGAGCGCTGTTTATATTGACCTCAACGAGGCACACCTGGGGAGGGCGGGCCGGCAGGGTAAGGCTGCCCAGGTCAGCTAATCCACAACCCTCAGGGAATCACATTGTTGAAAATGGACCTCGCTAAGGCAGAATAGAAGCCAAGGAAAAAATGGACACAATGCCATTTGCAGCACCGTAGATGAGTCTACAAGTAATCACGTGACTTGTAGTAAGTTAGAAAGTGAAAGACACATATCATATCATATCACTTATAGGTGTTACCTAAAAATGGATACCAGGGCAGATATTTCCACGGAGAAGGGCAATCACAGATTCATTAAACAAACTTATGGTTCACCAATGGAAAGGTGTGAGCATTGGTTTCATTACGATATCGGGGTTAACAGACATATACAAACACAGGTGACATATATAATCACCAAAGACCTACAGAATACCAAGAGAGGACTACTCAACATTCTGTCATAACGTTCATGGGAAAAGGATCCCAGGAAGAACAGACATCTGTATATGTGTAAAAGAACCACATCTTCCACACCTACAACAAGCCAAACATTGTAATCAAACTTGCTGTAATAAAAAAATAAAAAAATTAAATTAAAAACTCGAAGAAGAAGTAGTGAGACAAACTTGAGGGGCTTTCTCCTGGCACATTCCATTCTAAATTCCAATCTAGAACACCACTTCCACTGAGGCTCTCTTGCCCTAGTAACCAGATTTGGTAAGGGTGAACTGCTGCCACCTTGTGGCCGTTTCACACAACAGCAGCTTTAATCCCAGCGCTAATGGTCAGTTGATATTCAAAATCATTGCAGGCCTGTAAATGACACCTGCTCTGAAAACAAATCCTGGGGTCACATATCGACCAAAAAATTCAAAGGACGTCCATATTTCAAAACGACCGTTTCAAAAGGCATATTTTACGCACATTAGTGTGCTGCTTCATTTCCTTTCTTTCCTTTTTTGTTAAAAAAAACGGGAATGGAAAAAGGCATCCCTCAGAATGGGCGAAAATCGTTGCAAACGAATCAATGGACAGAGGTTTAATCTCCAATATACATAAACAGCTCATGCAGCTTAATATTAAAAAAACAAACAACCCAATACAAAAATGGGCAGAAGTTCTAAAGAGACGTTTCTTCAAAGAAGACACAGAGATGGCCAAGACGCACATGAAAAGCTGCTCAACAGCACTAATTACTAGAGAAAGGCAAATCAAAACTACAATGAGGTATCACCTCACACCTGTTAGAATCGGCACCATCAGAAAATCTACAAACAACCAATTCTGGGGAGGGTGTGGACAAAAGGAGCCCTCTTCCACTATTGGTGGGAATGTAAATTGATATAGTCACTATGGAGAACAGTATGGAGTTTCCTTAAAAACACTAGAAATAGAATTACCATCTGATCCATCTATCCCACTTCTGGGCATATACCCAGAGAAAACCGTAAATCAAAAAGGCACATTCACCACAATATTCATTGCAGCACTATTTACAATAGCCACGTAATGGAATCCACCTAAATGCCCTCAGACAGATGAGTGGATAAAGATGTGGTACATATACAAAATGGAATATTACTCGGCCATAAAAAGGAATGAAACTGGGTCATTTGTAGAGACATCGATGGATCGAGAGACTGTCATACAGAATAAAGTAAGTCAGAAAGAGGGAAACAAATATTGTATATTAATGCATATAAGTGGAGCCTAAATAATGGTACAGATGAACTGGTTTGCAGGGAAGAAATAGAGACACAGAGGTAGAGAACAAACGTATGGACACCAAGTGTGGGAAGCCATGGGGTGGTGGTGGTGGGATGAGTTGGGAGATTGGGATTGACCTGTATACATGTATATGCTTAAAATACATAACTAATAATAACGTGCTGTATAAAAAAATAAATAAAATTAAATTTCAAAATTTTAAAAAATAAAATTTAAAAATAAAACAGAAAAAAGTTCTTCCCGTCACACAGATGTATTTATAGGAATGAATTATTTCCATGCTTATATCTATAAATACATAAAAGAGGAATAAAATCTGACTTGAAACATTAAAGAAAAAAAAACCTGAACCCACGAGTTATACAGAGGAAAACCCTATCAGGGCACTTGCTCCAGCGGTAAACAATTCTGAAATTGGTCAGAGGTGGGGAACCATCTCCCATACAGCCAGCAACCCACCCCCCACGCAAGGAGCGTCCTCATTGCAAAGCTGGGGGACCGTGCCGAGGCATCTGTGAGTAAACGTGAGCTGAGCCCCAGGCCAGCTGCTGCTGAACTGTTCCCACCCTTCCCAGGTAAAACACCTGAATATGTACAAGGGCTTGAAAGCCTAGAGGAAGGGCCGTCGAGCCACACCAGCGACAGCACGCAGGCCAACTTGGTGCCTGCAGGCCAGCCAGGTTGGTCCTGGCCCCGGGCGCTCTACCGGAAGCTTTCCACTGCCCTGCCTGAGATACCCCTCCTGTCCCGGCCCCCACTGCTTTTTTCCTTCCTCACCTCTGTCCGGAGAGAAATTCCAGCAGAAGGTATGGGTGACACATCCTCTTCTTTACAGGTGGCAGCCTGGCAACTCCTGCAGAAAGGCCATCAGAGCCCCACTCACAGCGGGCCACCAACAAAGCTCTGGCCCCTCACTCCTCCCACCAGCACAGCCCCGAGACTGCTGACGGGGCAGAGAATATGGAGTCAGGCACAGCTTCAGGGGCTATTGCTGCCTGGAGCGCTCTTTATATTGACCTCAACGAGGCACACCTGGGGAGGGCGGGCCAGCAGGGTAAGGCTGCCCAGGTCAGCTAATCCACAACGCTCAGGGAATCACATTGTTGAAAATGGACCTCCCTAAGGCAGAATAGAAGCCAAGGAAAAAATGGACACTATGCCATTTGCAGCACCGTAGATGAGTCTAGAAGTAATCACGTGACTTGTAGTAAGTTAGAAAGTGAAAGACACATATCATATCATATCACTTATAGGTGTTACCTAAAAATGGATACCAGGGCAGATATTTCCACGGAGAAGGGCAATCACAGATTCATTAAACAAACTTATGGTTCACCAATGGAAAGGTGTGAGGATTCGTTTCATTACGATATCGGGGTTAACAGACATATACAAACACAGGTGACATATATAATCACCAAAGACCTACAGAATACCAAGAGAGGACTACTCAACATTCTGTCATAACGTTCATGGGAAAAGGATCCCAGGAAGAACAGACATCTGTATATGTGTAAAATAACCACATCTTCCACACCTACAACAAGCCAAACATTGTAATCAAACTTGCTGTAATAAAAAAATAAAAAAATTAAATTAAAAACTCGAACAAGAAGTAGTGAGACAAACTTGAGGGGCTTTCTCCTGGCACATTCCATTCTAAATTCCAATCTAGAACACCACTTCCACTGAGGCTCTCTTGCCCTAGTAGCCAGATTTGGTAAGGGTGAACTGCTGCCACCTTGTGGCCGTTTCACACAACAGCAGCTTTAATCCCAGCGCTAATGGTCAGTTGATATTCAAAATCATTGCAGGCCTGTAAATGACACCTGCCCTGAAAACAAATCCTGGGGTCACATATCGACCAAAAAATTCAAAGGACGTCCATATTTCAAAACGACCGTTTCAAAAGGCATATTTTACGCACATTAGTGTGCTGCTTCTTTTCCTTTCTTTCCTTTTTTGTTAAAAAAAACGGGAATGGAAAAAGGCATCCCTCAGAATGGGCGAAAATCGTTGCAAACGAATCAATGGACAGAGGTTTAATCTCCAATATACATAAACAGCTCATGCAGCTTAATATTAAAAAAACAAACAACCCAATACAAAAATGGGCAGAAGATCTAAAGAGACGTTTCTTCAAAGAAGACACAGAGATGGCCAAGACGCACATGAAAAGCTGCTCAACAGCACTAATTATTAGAGAAATGCAAATCAAAACTACAATGAGGTATCACCTCACACCTGTTAGAATCGGCATCATCAGAAAATCTACAAACAACCAATTCTGGGGAGGGTGTGGACAAAAGGAGCCCTCTTCCACTATTGGTGGGAATGTAAATTGATACAGTCACTATGGAGAACAGTATGAGTTTCCTTAAAAAAACTAGAAATAGAATTACCATCTGATCCAGCTATCCCACTTCTGGGCATATACCCAGAGAAAACCGTAAATCAAAAAGGCACATTCACCACAATATTCATTGCAGCACTATTTACAATAGCCAGGTAATGGAAGCCACCTAAATGCCCACAGACAGATGAATGGATAAAGATGTGGTACACATATAAAATGGAATATTACTCGGCCATAAAAAGGAATGAAACTGGGTCATTTGTAGAGACATCGATGGATCGAGAGACTGTCATACAGAATGAAGTAAGTCAGAAAGAGGAAAACAAATATTGTATATTAATGCATATATGTGGAGCCTAAAAAATGGTACAGATGAACTGGTTTGCAGGGAAGAAATAGAGACACAGAGGTAGAGAACAAACGTATGGACACCAAGTGTGGGAAGCCATGGGGTGGTGGTGGTGGGATGAGTTGGGAGATTGGGATTGACCTGTATACATGTATATGCATAAAATACATAACTAATAATAACGTGCTGTATAAAAAAATAAATCAAATTAAATTTCAAAATTTTAAAAAATAAAATTTAAAAATAAAACAGAAAAAATTTCTTCCCGTCACACAGATGTATTTATAGGAATGAATTATTTCCATGCTTATATCTATAAATACATAAAAGAGGAATAAAATCTGACTTGAAACATTAAAGAAAAAAAAAACCTGAACCCACGAGTTATACAGAGGAAAACCCTATCAGGGCACTTGCTCCAGCAGTAAACAATTCTGAAATTGGTCAGAGGTGGGGAACCATCTCCCATACAGCCAGCAACCCACCCCCCACGCAAGGAGCGTCCTCATTGCAAAGCTGGGGGACCGTGCCGAGGCATCTGTGAGTAAACGTGAGCTGAGCCCCAGGCCAGATGCTGCTGAACTGTTCCCACCCTTCCCAGGTAAAACACCTGAATATGTACAAGGGCTTGAAAGCCTAGAGGAAGGGCCGTCGAGCCACACCAGCGACAGCACGCAGGCCAACTTGGTGCCTGCAGGCCAGCCAGGGTGGACCTGGCCCCGGGCGCTCTTCTGGAAGCTTTCCACTGCCCTGCCTGAGATACCCCTCCTGTCCCGGCCCCCACTGCTTTTTTCCTTCCTCACCTCTGTCCGGAGAGAAATTCCAGCGGAAGGTATGGGTGACACATCCTCTTCTTTACAGGTGGCAGCCTGGCAACTCCTGCAGAAAGGCCAGCAGAGTCCCACTCAGAGCGGGCCACCAACAAAGCTGTGGCCCCTCACTCCCTCCCACCAGCACAGCCCCGAGACTGCTGACGGGGCAGAGAATATGGAGTCAGGCACAGCTTCAGGGGCTATTGCTGCCTGGAGCGCTGTTTATATTGACCTCAACGAGGCACACCTGGGGAGGGCGGGCCGGCAGGGTAAGGCTGCCCAGGTCAGCTAATCCACAACCCTCAGGGAATCACATTGTTGAAAATGGACCTCGCTAAGGCAGAATAGAAGCCAAGGAAAAAATGGACACAATGCCATTTGCAGCACCGTAGATGAGTCTAGAAGTAATCACGTGACTTGTAGTAAGTTAGAAAGTGAAAGGCACATATCATATCATATCACTTATAGGTGTTACCTAAAAATGGATACCAGGGCAGATATTTCCACGGAGAAGGGCAATCACAGATTCATTAAACAAACTTATGGTTCACCAATGGAAAGGTGTGAGCATTGGTTTCATTACGATATCGGGGTTAACAGACATATACAAACACAGGTGACATATATAATCACCAAAGACCTACAGAATACCAAGAGAGGACTACTCAACATTCTGTCATAACGTTCATGGGAAAAGGATCCCAGGAAGAACAGACATCTGTATATGTGTAAAAGAACCACATCTTCCACACCTACAACAAGCCAAACATTGTAATCAAACTTGCTGTAATAAAAAAATAAAAAAATTAAATTAAAAACTCGAACAAGAAGTAGTGAGACAAACTTGAGGGGCTTTCTCCTGGCACATTCCATTCTAAATTCCAATCTAGAACACCACTTCCACTGAGGCTCTCTTGCCCTAGTAGCCAGATTTGGTAAGGGTGAACTGCTGCCACCTTGTGGCCGTTTCACACAACAGCAGCTTTAATCCCAGCGCTAATGGTCAGTTGATATTCAAAATCATTGCAGGCCTGTAAATGACACCTGCCCTGAAAACAAATCCTGGGGTCACATATCGACCAAAAAATTCAAAGGACGTCCATATTTCAAAACGACCGTTTCAAAAGGCATATTTTACGCACATTAGTGTGCTGCTTCTTTTCCTTTCTTTCCTTCTTTGTTAAAAAAAACGGGAATGGAAAAAGGCATCCCTCAGAATGGGCGAAAATCGTTGCAAACGAATCAATGGACAGAGGTTTAATCTCCAATATACATAAACAGCTCATGCAGCTTAATATTAAAAAAACAAACAACCCAATACAAAAATGGGCAGAAGATCTAAAGAGACGTTTCTTCAAAGAAGACACAGAGATGGCCAAGACGCACATGAAAAGCTGCTCAACAGCACTAATTATTAGAGAAATGCAAATCAAAACTACAATGAGGTATCACCTCACACCTGTTAGAATCGGCATCATCAGAAAATCTACAAACAACCAATTCTGGGGAGGGTGTGGACAAAAGGAGCCCTCTTCCACTATTGGTGGGAATGTAAATTGATACAGTCACTATGGAGAACAGTATGAGTTTCCTTAAAAAAACTAGAAATAGAATTACCATCTGATCCAGCTATCCCACTTCTGGGCATATACCCAGAGAAAACCGTAAATCAAAAAGGCACATTCACCACAATATTCATTGCAGCACTATTTACAATAGCCAGGTAATGGAAGCCACCTAAATGCCCACAGACAGATGAATGGATAAAGATGTGGTACACATATAAAATGGAATATTACTCGGCCATAAAAAGGAATGAAACTGGGTCATTTGTAGAGACATCGATGGATCGAGAGACTGTCATACAGAATGAAGTAAGTCAGAAAGAGGAAAACAAATATTGTATATTAATGCATATATGTGGAGCCTAAAAAATGGTACAGATGAACTGGTTTGCAGGGAAGAAATAGAGACACAGAGGTAGAGAACAAACGTATGGACACCAAGTGTGGGAAGCCATGGGGTGGTGGTGGTGGGATGAGTTGGGAGATTGGGATTGACCTGTATACATGTATATGCATAAAATACATAACTAATAATAACGTGCTGTATAAAAAAATAAATCAAATTAAATTTCAAAATTTTAAAAAATAAAATTTAAAAATAAAACAGAAAAAAGTTCTTCCCGTCACACAGATGTATTTATAGGAATGAATTATTTCCATGCTTATATCTATAAATACATAAAAGAGGAATAAAATCTGACTTGAAACATTAAAGAAAAAAAAAACCTGAACCCACGAGTTATACAGAGGAAAACCCTATCAGGGCACTTGCTCCAGCAGTAAACAATTCTGAAATTGGTCAGAGGTGGGGAACCATCTCCCATACAGCCAGCAACCCACCCCCCACGCAAGGAGCGTCCTCATTGCAAAGCTGGGGGACCGTGCCGAGGCATCTGTGAGTAAACGTGAGCTGAGCCCCAGGCCAGATGCTGCTGAACTGTTCCCACCCTTCCCAGGTAAAACACCTGAATATGTACAAGGGCTTGAAAGCCTAGAGGAAGGGCCGTCGAGCCACACCAGCGACAGCACGCAGGCCAACTTGGTGCCTGCAGGCCAGCCAGGGTGGTCCTGGCCCCGGGCGCTCTTCTGGAAGCTTTCCACTGCCCTGCCTGAGATACCCCTCCTGTCCCGGCCCCCACTGCTTTTTTCCTTCCTCACCTGTGTCCGGAGAGAAATTCCAGCGGAAGGTATGGGTGACACATCCTCTTCTTTACAGGTGGCAGCCTGGCAACTCCTGCAGAAAGGCCATCAGAGCCCCACTCACACCGGGCCACCAACAAAGCTGTGGCCCCTCACTCCCTCCCACCAGCACAGCCCTGAGACTGCTGACGGGGCAGAGAATATGGAGTCAGGCACAGCTTCAGGGGCTATTGCTGCCTGGAGCGCTGTTTATATTGACCTCAACGAGGCACACCTGGGGAGGGCGGGCCGGCAGGGTAAGGCTGCCCAGGTCAGCTAATCCACAACCCTCAGGGAATCACATTGTTGAAAATGGACCTCGCTAAGGCAGAATAGAAGCCAAGGAAAAAATGGACACAATGCCATTTGCAGCACCGTAGATGAGTCTACAAGTAATCACGTGACTTGTAGTAAGTTAGAAAGTGAAAGACACATATCATATCATATCACTTATAGGTGTTACCTAAAAATGGATACCAGGGCAGATATTTCCACGGAGAAGGGCAATCACAGATTCATTAAACAAACTTATGGTTCACCAATGGAAAGGTGTGAGCATTGGTTTCATTACGATATCGGGGTTAACAGACATATACAAACACAGGTGACATATATAATCACCAAAGACCTACAGAATACCAAGAGAGGACTACTCAACATTCTGTCATAACGTTCATGGGAAAAGGATCCCAGGAAGAACAGACATCTGTATATGTGTAAAAGAACCACATCTTCCACACCTACAACAAGCCAAACATTGTAATCAAACTTGCTGTAATAAAAAAATAAAAAAATTAAATTAAAAACTCGAAGAAGAAGTAGTGAGACAAACTTGAGGGGCTTTCTCCTGGCACATTCCATTCTAAATTCCAATCTAGAACACCACTTCCACTGAGGCTCTCTTGCCCTAGTAACCAGATTTGGTAAGGGTGAACTGCTGCCACCTTGTGGCCGTTTCACACAACAGCAGCTTTAATCCCAGCGCTAATGGTCAGTTGATATTCAAAATCATTGCAGGCCTGTAAATGACACCTGCTCTGAAAACAAATCCTGGGGTCACATATCGACCAAAAAATTCAAAGGACGTCCATATTTCAAAACGACCGTTTCAAAAGGCATATTTTACGCACATTAGTGTGCTGCTTCATTTCCTTTCTTTCCTTTTTTGTTAAAAAAAACGGGAATGGAAAAAGGCATCCCTCAGAATGGGCGAAAATCGTTGCAAACGAATCAATGGACAGAGGTTTAATCTCCAATATACATAAACAGCTCATGCAGCTTAATATTAAAAAAACAAACAACCCAATACAAAAATGGGCAGAAGTTCTAAAGAGACGTTTCTTCAAAGAAGACACAGAGATGGCCAAGACGCACATGAAAAGCTGCTCAACAGCACTAATTACTAGAGAAAGGCAAATCAAAACTACAATGAGGTATCACCTCACACCTGTTAGAATCGGCACCATCAGAAAATCTACAAACAACCAATTCTGGGGAGGGTGTGGACAAAAGGAGCCCTCTTCCACTATTGGTGGGAATGTAAATTGATATAGTCACTATGGAGAACAGTATGGAGTTTCCTTAAAAACACTAGAAATAGAATTACCATCTGATCCATCTATCCCACTTCTGGGCATATACCCAGAGAAAACCGTAAATCAAAAAGGCACATTCACCACAATATTCATTGCAGCACTATTTACAATAGCCACGTAATGGAATCCACCTAAATGCCCTCAGACAGATGAGTGGATAAAGATGTGGTACATATACAAAATGGAATATTACTCGGCCATAAAAAGGAATGAAACTGGGTCATTTGTAGAGACATCGATGGATCGAGAGACTGTCATACAGAATAAAGTAAGTCAGAAAGAGGGAAACAAATATTGTATATTAATGCATATAAGTGGAGCCTAAATAATGGTACAGATGAACTGGTTTGCAGGGAAGAAATAGAGACACAGAGGTAGAGAACAAACGTATGGACACCAAGTGTGGGAAGCCATGGGGTGGTGGTGGTGGGATGAGTTGGGAGATTGGGATTGACCTGTATACATGTATATGCTTAAAATACATAACTAATAATAACGTGCTGTATAAAAAAATAAATAAAATTAAATTTCAAAATTTTAAAAAATAAAATTTAAAAATAAAACAGAAAAAAGTTCTTCCCGTCACACAGATGTATTTATAGGAATGAATTATTTCCATGCTTATATCTATAAATACATAAAAGAGGAATAAAATCTGACTTGAAACATTAAAGAAAAAAAAACCTGAACCCACGAGTTATACAGAGGAAAACCCTATCAGGGCACTTGCTCCAGCGGTAAACAATTCTGAAATTGGTCAGAGGTGGGGAACCATCTCCCATACAGCCAGCAACCCACCCCCCACGCAAGGAGCGTCCTCATTGCAAAGCTGGGGGACCGTGCCGAGGCATCTGTGAGTAAACGTGAGCTGAGCCCCAGGCCAGCTGCTGCTGAACTGTTCCCACCCTTCCCAGGTAAAACACCTGAATATGTACAAGGGCTTGAAAGCCTAGAGGAAGGGCCGTCGAGCCACACCAGCGACAGCACGCAGGCCAACTTGGTGCCTGCAGGCCAGCCAGGTTGGTCCTGGCCCCGGGCGCTCTACCGGAAGCTTTCCACTGCCCTGCCTGAGATACCCCTCCTGTCCCGGCCCCCACTGCTTTTTTCCTTCCTCACCTCTGTCCGGAGAGAAATTCCAGCAGAAGGTATGGGTGACACATCCTCTTCTTTACAGGTGGCAGCCTGGCAACTCCTGCAGAAAGGCCATCAGAGCCCCACTCACAGCGGGCCACCAACAAAGCTCTGGCCCCTCACTCCTCCCACCAGCACAGCCCCGAGACTGCTGACGGGGCAGAGAATATGGAGTCAGGCACAGCTTCAGGGGCTATTGCTGCCTGGAGCGCTCTTTATATTGACCTCAACGAGGCACACCTGGGGAGGGCGGGCCAGCAGGGTAAGGCTGCCCAGGTCAGCTAATCCACAACGCTCAGGGAATCACATTGTTGAAAATGGACCTCCCTAAGGCAGAATAGAAGCCAAGGAAAAAATGGACACTATGCCATTTGCAGCACCGTAGATGAGTCTAGAAGTAATCACGTGACTTGTAGTAAGTTAGAAAGTGAAAGACACATATCATATCATATCACTTATAGGTGTTACCTAAAAATGGATACCAGGGCAGATATTTCCACGGAGAAGGGCAATCACAGATTCATTAAACAAACTTATGGTTCACCAATGGAAAGGTGTGAGGATTCGTTTCATTACGATATCGGGGTTAACAGACATATACAAACACAGGTGACATATATAATCACCAAAGACCTACAGAATACCAAGAGAGGACTACTCAACATTCTGTCATAACGTTCATGGGAAAAGGATCCCAGGAAGAACAGACATCTGTATATGTGTAAAATAACCACATCTTCCACACCTACAACAAGCCAAACATTGTAATCAAACTTGCTGTAATAAAAAAATAAAAAAATTAAATTAAAAACTCGAACAAGAAGTAGTGAGACAAACTTGAGGGGCTTTCTCCTGGCACATTCCATTCTAAATTCCAATCTAGAACACCACTTCCACTGAGGCTCTCTTGCCCTAGTAGCCAGATTTGGTAAGGGTGAACTGCTGCCACCTTGTGGCCGTTTCACACAACAGCAGCTTTAATCCCAGCGCTAATGGTCAGTTGATATTCAAAATCATTGCAGGCCTGTAAATGACACCTGCCCTGAAAACAAATCCTGGGGTCACATATCGACCAAAAAATTCAAAGGACGTCCATATTTCAAAACGACCGTTTCAAAAGGCATATTTTACGCACATTAGTGTGCTGCTTCTTTTCCTTTCTTTCCTTTTTTGTTAAAAAAAACGGGAATGGAAAAAGGCATCCCTCAGAATGGGCGAAAATCGTTGCAAACGAATCAATGGACAGAGGTTTAATCTCCAATATACATAAACAGCTCATGCAGCTTAATATTAAAAAAACAAACAACCCAATACAAAAATGGGCAGAAGATCTAAAGAGACGTTTCTTCAAAGAAGACACAGAGATGGCCAAGACGCACATGAAAAGCTGCTCAACAGCACTAATTATTAGAGAAATGCAAATCAAAACTACAATGAGGTATCACCTCACACCTGTTAGAATCGGCATCATCAGAAAATCTACAAACAACCAATTCTGGGGAGGGTGTGGACAAAAGGAGCCCTCTTCCACTATTGGTGGGAATGTAAATTGATACAGTCACTATGGAGAACAGTATGAGTTTCCTTAAAAAAACTAGAAATAGAATTACCATCTGATCCAGCTATCCCACTTCTGGGCATATACCCAGAGAAAACCGTAAATCAAAAAGGCACATTCACCACAATATTCATTGCAGCACTATTTACAATAGCCAGGTAATGGAAGCCACCTAAATGCCCACAGACAGATGAATGGATAAAGATGTGGTACACATATAAAATGGAATATTACTCGGCCATAAAAAGGAATGAAACTGGGTCATTTGTAGAGACATCGATGGATCGAGAGACTGTCATACAGAATGAAGTAAGTCAGAAAGAGGAAAACAAATATTGTATATTAATGCATATATGTGGAGCCTAAAAAATGGTACAGATGAACTGGTTTGCAGGGAAGAAATAGAGACACAGAGGTAGAGAACAAACGTATGGACACCAAGTGTGGGAAGCCATGGGGTGGTGGTGGTGGGATGAGTTGGGAGATTGGGATTGACCTGTATACATGTATATGCATAAAATACATAACTAATAATAACGTGCTGTATAAAAAAATAAATCAAATTAAATTTCAAAATTTTAAAAAATAAAATTTAAAAATAAAACAGAAAAAATTTCTTCCCGTCACACAGATGTATTTATAGGAATGAATTATTTCCATGCTTATATCTATAAATACATAAAAGAGGAATAAAATCTGACTTGAAACATTAAAGAAAAAAAAAACCTGAACCCACGAGTTATACAGAGGAAAACCCTATCAGGGCACTTGCTCCAGCAGTAAACAATTCTGAAATTGGTCAGAGGTGGGGAACCATCTCCCATACAGCCAGCAACCCACCCCCCACGCAAGGAGCGTCCTCATTGCAAAGCTGGGGGACCGTGCCGAGGCATCTGTGAGTAAACGTGAGCTGAGCCCCAGGCCAGATGCTGCTGAACTGTTCCCACCCTTCCCAGGTAAAACACCTGAATATGTACAAGGGCTTGAAAGCCTAGAGGAAGGGCCGTCGAGCCACACCAGCGACAGCACGCAGGCCAACTTGGTGCCTGCAGGCCAGCCAGGGTGGACCTGGCCCCGGGCGCTCTTCTGGAAGCTTTCCACTGCCCTGCCTGAGATACCCCTCCTGTCCCGGCCCCCACTGCTTTTTTCCTTCCTCACCTCTGTCCGGAGAGAAATTCCAGCGGAAGGTATGGGTGACACATCCTCTTCTTTACAGGTGGCAGCCTGGCAACTCCTGCAGAAAGGCCAGCAGAGTCCCACTCAGAGCGGGCCACCAACAAAGCTATGGCCCCTCACTCCCTCCCACCAGCACAGCCCCGAGACTGCTGACGGGGCAGAGAATATGGAGTCAGCCACAGCTTCAGGGGCTATTGCTGCCTGGAGCGCTGTTTATATTGACCTCAACGAGGCACACCTGGGGAGGGCGGGCCGGCAGGGTAAGGCTGCCCAGGTCAGCTAATCCACAACCCTCAGGGAATCACATTGTTGAAAATGGACCTCGCTAAGGCAGAATAGAAGCCAAGGAAAAAATGGACACAATGCCATTTGCAGCACCGTAGATGAGTCTAGAAGTAATCACGTGACTTGTAGTAAGTTAGAAAGTGAAAGGCACATATCATATCATATCACTTATAGGTGTTACCTAAAAATGGATACCAGGGCAGATATTTCCACGGAGAAGGGCAATCACAGATTCATTAAACAAACTTATGGTTCACCAATGGAAAGGTGTGAGCATTGGTTTCATTACGATATCGGGGTTAACAGACATATACAAACACAGGTGACATATATAATCACCAAAGACCTACAGAATACCAAGAGAGGACTACTCAACATTCTGTCATAACGTTCATGGGAAAAGGATCCCAGGAAGAACAGACATCTGTATATGTGTAAAAGAACCACATCTTCCACACCTACAACAAGCCAAACATTGTAATCAAACTTGCTGTAATAAAAAAATAAAAAAATTAAATTAAAAACTCGAACAAGAAGTAGTGAGACAAACTTGAGGGGCTTTCTCCTGGCACATTCCATTCTAAATTCCAATCTAGAACACCACTTCCACTGAGGCTCTCTTGCCCTAGTAGCCAGATTTGGTAAGGGTGAACTGCTGCCACCTTGTGGCCGTTTCACACAACAGCAGCTTTAATCCCAGCGCTAATGGTCAGTTGATATTCAAAATCATTGCAGGCCTGTAAATGACACCTGCCCTGAAAACAAATCCTGGGGTCACATATCGACCAAAAAATTCAAAGGACGTCCATATTTCAAAACGACCGTTTCAAAAGGCATATTTTACGCACATTAGTGTGCTGCTTCTTTTCCTTTCTTTCCTTCTTTGTTAAAAAAAACGGGAATGGAAAAAGGCATCCCTCAGAATGGGCGAAAATCGTTGCAAACGAATCAATGGACAGAGGTTTAATCTCCAATATACATAAACAGCTCATGCAGCTTAATATTAAAAAAACAAACAACCCAATACAAAAATGGGCAGAAGATCTAAAGAGACGTTTCTTCAAAGAAGACACAGAGATGGCCAAGACGCACATGAAAAGCTGCTCAACAGCACTAATTATTAGAGAAATGCAAATCAAAACTACAATGAGGTATCACCTCACACCTGTTAGAATCGGCATCATCAGAAAATCTACAAACAACCAATTCTGGGGAGGGTGTGGACAAAAGGAGCCCTCTTCCACTATTGGTGGGAATGTAAATTGATACAGTCACTATGGAGAACAGTATGAGTTTCCTTAAAAAAACTAGAAATAGAATTACCATCTGATCCAGCTATCCCACTTCTGGGCATATACCCAGAGAAAACCGTAAATCAAAAAGGCACATTCACCACAATATTCATTGCAGCACTATTTACAATAGCCAGGTAATGGAAGCCACCTAAATGCCCACAGACAGATGAATGGATAAAGATGTGGTACACATATAAAATGGAATATTACTCGGCCATAAAAAGGAATGAAACTGGGTCATTTGTAGAGACATCGATGGATCGAGAGACTGTCATACAGAATGAAGTAAGTCAGAAAGAGGAAAACAAATATTGTATATTAATGCATATATGTGGAGCCTAAAAAATGGTACAGATGAACTGGTTTGCAGGGAAGAAATAGAGACACAGAGGTAGAGAACAAACGTATGGACACCAAGTGTGGGAAGCCATGGGGTGGTGGTGGTGGGATGAGTTGGGAGATTGGGATTGACCTGTATACATGTATATGCATAAAATACATAACTAATAATAACGTGCTGTATAAAAAAATAAATCAAATTAAATTTCAAAATTTTAAAAAATAAAATTTAAAAATAAAACAGAAAAAAGTTCTTCCCGTCACACAGATGTATTTATAGGAATGAATTATTTCCATGCTTATATCTATAAATACATAAAAGAGGAATAAAATCTGACTTGAAACATTAAAGAAAAAAAAAACCTGAACCCACGAGTTATACAGAGGAAAACCCTATCAGGGCACTTGCTCCAGCAGTAAACAATTCTGAAATTGGTCAGAGGTGGGGAACCATCTCCCATACAGCCAGCAACCCACCCCCCACGCAAGGAGCGTCCTCATTGCAAAGCTGGGGGACCGTGCCGAGGCATCTGTGAGTAAACGTGAGCTGAGCCCCAGGCCAGATGCTGCTGAACTGTTCCCACCCTTCCCAGGTAAAACACCTGAATATGTACAAGGGCTTGAAAGCCTAGAGGAAGGGCCGTCGAGCCACACCAGCGACAGCACGCAGGCCAACTTGGTGCCTGCAGGCCAGCCAGGGTGGTCCTGGCCCCGGGCGCTCTTCTGGAAGCTTTCCACTGCCCTGCCTGAGATACCCCTCCTGTCCCGGCCCCCACTGCTTTTTTCCTTCCTCACCTGTGTCCGGAGAGAAATTCCAGCGGAAGGTATGGGTGACACATCCTCTTCTTTACAGGTGGCAGCCTGGCAAGTCCTGCAGAAAGGCCAGCAGAGTCCCACTCAGAGCGGGCCACCAACAAAGCTGTGGCCCCTCACTCCCTCCCACCAGCACAGCCCTGAGACTGCTGACGGGGCAGAGAATATGGAGTCAGGCACAGCTTCAGGGGCTATTGCTGCCTGGAGCGCTGTTTATATTGACCTCAACGAGGCACACCTGGGGAGGGCGGGCCGGCAGGGTAAGGCTGCCCAGGTCAGCTAATCCACAACCCTCAGGGAATCACATTGTTGAAAATGGACCTCGCTAAGGCAGAATAGAAGCCAAGGAAAAAATGGACACAATGCCATTTGCAGCACCGTAGATGAGTCTACAAGTAATCACGTGACTTGTAGTAAGTTAGAAAGTGAAAGACACATATCATATCATATCACTTATAGGTGTTACCTAAAAATGGATACCAGGGCAGATATTTCCACGGAGAAGGGCAATCACAGATTCATTAAACAAACTTATGGTTCACCAATGGAAAGGTGTGAGCATTGGTTTCATTACGATATCGGGGTTAACAGACATATACAAACACAGGTGACATATATAATCACCAAAGACCTACAGAATACCAAGAGAGGACTACTCAACATTCTGTCATAACGTTCATGGGAAAAGGATCCCAGGAAGAACAGACATCTGTATATGTGTAAAAGAACCACATCTTCCACACCTACAACAAGCCAAACATTGTAATCAAACTTGCTGTAATAAAAAAATAAAAAAATTAAATTAAAAACTCGAAGAAGAAGTAGTGAGACAAACTTGAGGGGCTTTCTCCTGGCACATTCCATTCTAAATTCCAATCTAGAACACCACTTCCACTGAGGCTCTCTTGCCCTAGTAACCAGATTTGGTAAGGGTGAACTGCTGCCACCTTGTGGCCGTTTCACACAACAGCAGCTTTAATCCCAGCGCTAATGGTCAGTTGATATTCAAAATCATTGCAGGCCTGTAAATGACACCTGCTCTGAAAACAAATCCTGGGGTCACATATCGACCAAAAAATTCAAAGGACGTCCATATTTCAAAACGACCGTTTCAAAAGGCATATTTTACGCACATTAGTGTGCTGCTTCATTTCCTTTCTTTCCTTTTTTGTTAAAAAAAACGGGAATGGAAAAAGGCATCCCTCAGAATGGGCGAAAATCGTTGCAAACGAATCAATGGACAGAGGTTTAATCTCCAATATACATAAACAGCTCATGCAGCTTAATATTAAAAAAACAAACAACCCAATACAAAAATGGGCAGAAGTTCTAAAGAGACGTTTCTTCAAAGAAGACACAGAGATGGCCAAGACGCACATGAAAAGCTGCTCAACAGCACTAATTACTAGAGAAAGGCAAATCAAAACTACAATGAGGTATCACCTCACACCTGTTAGAATCGGCACCATCAGAAAATCTACAAACAACCAATTCTGGGGAGGGTGTGGACAAAAGGAGCCCTCTTCCACTATTGGTGGGAATGTAAATTGATATAGTCACTATGGAGAACAGTATGGAGTTTCCTTAAAAACACTAGAAATAGAATTACCATCTGATCCATCTATCCCACTTCTGGGCATATACCCAGAGAAAACCGTAAATCAAAAAGGCACATTCACCACAATATTCATTGCAGCACTATTTACAATAGCCACGTAATGGAATCCACCTAAATGCCCTCAGACAGATGAGTGGATAAAGATGTGGTACATATACAAAATGGAATATTACTCGGCCATAAAAAGGAATGAAACTGGGTCATTTGTAGAGACATCGATGGATCGAGAGACTGTCATACAGAATAAAGTAAGTCAGAAAGAGGGAAACAAATATTGTATATTAATGCATATAAGTGGAGCCTAAATAATGGTACAGATGAACTGGTTTGCAGGGAAGAAATAGAGACACAGAGGTAGAGAACAAACGTATGGACACCAAGTGTGGGAAGCCATGGGGTGGTGGTGGTGGGATGAGTTGGGAGATTGGGATTGACCTGTATACATGTATATGCTTAAAATACATAACTAATAATAACGTGCTGTATAAAAAAATAAATAAAATTAAATTTCAAAATTTTAAAAAATAAAATTTAAAAATAAAACAGAAAAAAGTTCTTCCCGTCACACAGATGTATTTATAGGAATGAATTATTTCCATGCTTATATCTATAAATACATAAAAGAGGAATAAAATCTGACTTGAAACATTAAAGAAAAAAAAACCTGAACCCACGAGTTATACAGAGGAAAACCCTATCAGGGCACTTGCTCCAGCGGTAAACAATTCTGAAATTGGTCAGAGGTGGGGAACCATCTCCCATACAGCCAGCAACCCACCCCCCACGCAAGGAGCGTCCTCATTGCAAAGCTGGGGGACCGTGCCGAGGCATCTGTGAGTAAACGTGAGCTGAGCCCCAGGCCAGCTGCTGCTGAACTGTTCCCACCCTTCCCAGGTAAAACACCTGAATATGTACAAGGGCTTGAAAGCCTAGAGGAAGGGCCGTCGAGCCACACCAGCGACAGCACGCAGGCCAACTTGGTGCCTGCAGGCCAGCCAGGTTGGTCCTGGCCCCGGGCGCTCTACCGGAAGCTTTCCACTGCCCTGCCTGAGATACCCCTCCTGTCCCGGCCCCCACTGCTTTTTTCCTTCCTCACCTCTGTCCGGAGAGAAATTCCAGCAGAAGGTATGGGTGACACATCCTCTTCTTTACAGGTGGCAGCCTGGCAACTCCTGCAGAAAGGCCATCAGAGCCCCACTCACAGCGGGCCACCAACAAAGCTCTGGCCCCTCACTCCTCCCACCAGCACAGCCCCGAGACTGCTGACGGGGCAGAGAATATGGAGTCAGGCACAGCTTCAGGGGCTATTGCTGCCTGGAGCGCTCTTTATATTGACCTCAACGAGGCACACCTGGGGAGGGCGGGCCAGCAGGGTAAGGCTGCCCAGGTCAGCTAATCCACAACGCTCAGGGAATCACATTGTTGAAAATGGACCTCCCTAAGGCAGAATAGAAGCCAAGGAAAAAATGGACACTATGCCATTTGCAGCACCGTAGATGAGTCTAGAAGTAATCACGTGACTTGTAGTAAGTTAGAAAGTGAAAGACACATATCATATCATATCACTTATAGGTGTTACCTAAAAATGGATACCAGGGCAGATATTTCCACGGAGAAGGGCAATCACAGATTCATTAAACAAACTTATGGTTCACCAATGGAAAGGTGTGAGGATTCGTTTCATTACGATATCGGGGTTAACAGACATATACAAACACAGGTGACATATATAATCACCAAAGACCTACAGAATACCAAGAGAGGACTACTCAACATTCTGTCATAACGTTCATGGGAAAAGGATCCCAGGAAGAACAGACATCTGTATATGTGTAAAATAACCACATCTTCCACACCTACAACAAGCCAAACATTGTAATCAAACTTGCTGTAATAAAAAAATAAAAAAATTAAATTAAAAACTCGAACAAGAAGTAGTGAGACAAACTTGAGGGGCTTTCTCCTGGCACATTCCATTCTAAATTCCAATCTAGAACACCACTTCCACTGAGGCTCTCTTGCCCTAGTAGCCAGATTTGGTAAGGGTGAACTGCTGCCACCTTGTGGCCGTTTCACACAACAGCAGCTTTAATCCCAGCGCTAATGGTCAGTTGATATTCAAAATCATTGCAGGCCTGTAAATGACACCTGCCCTGAAAACAAATCCTGGGGTCACATATCGACCAAAAAATTCAAAGGACGTCCATATTTCAAAACGACCGTTTCAAAAGGCATATTTTACGCACATTAGTGTGCTGCTTCTTTTCCTTTCTTTCCTTTTTTGTTAAAAAAAACGGGAATGGAAAAAGGCATCCCTCAGAATGGGCGAAAATCGTTGCAAACGAATCAATGGACAGAGGTTTAATCTCCAATATACATAAACAGCTCATGCAGCTTAATATTAAAAAAACAAACAACCCAATACAAAAATGGGCAGAAGATCTAAAGAGACGTTTCTTCAAAGAAGACACAGAGATGGCCAAGACGCACATGAAAAGCTGCTCAACAGCACTAATTATTAGAGAAATGCAAATCAAAACTACAATGAGGTATCACCTCACACCTGTTAGAATCGGCATCATCAGAAAATCTACAAACAACCAATTCTGGGGAGGGTGTGGACAAAAGGAGCCCTCTTCCACTATTGGTGGGAATGTAAATTGATACAGTCACTATGGAGAACAGTATGAGTTTCCTTAAAAAAACTAGAAATAGAATTACCATCTGATCCAGCTATCCCACTTCTGGGCATATACCCAGAGAAAACCGTAAATCAAAAAGGCACATTCACCACAATATTCATTGCAGCACTATTTACAATAGCCAGGTAATGGAAGCCACCTAAATGCCCACAGACAGATGAATGGATAAAGATGTGGTACACATATAAAATGGAATATTACTCGGCCATAAAAAGGAATGAAACTGGGTCATTTGTAGAGACATCGATGGATCGAGAGACTGTCATACAGAATGAAGTAAGTCAGAAAGAGGAAAACAAATATTGTATATTAATGCATATATGTGGAGCCTAAAAAATGGTACAGATGAACTGGTTTGCAGGGAAGAAATAGAGACACAGAGGTAGAGAACAAACGTATGGACACCAAGTGTGGGAAGCCATGGGGTGGTGGTGGTGGGATGAGTTGGGAGATTGGGATTGACCTGTATACATGTATATGCATAAAATACATAACTAATAATAACGTGCTGTATAAAAAAATAAATCAAATTAAATTTCAAAATTTTAAAAAATAAAATTTAAAAATAAAACAGAAAAAATTTCTTCCCGTCACACAGATGTATTTATAGGAATGAATTATTTCCATGCTTATATCTATAAATACATAAAAGAGGAATAAAATCTGACTTGAAACATTAAAGAAAAAAAAAACCTGAACCCACGAGTTATACAGAGGAAAACCCTATCAGGGCACTTGCTCCAGCAGTAAACAATTCTGAAATTGGTCAGAGGTGGGGAACCATCTCCCATACAGCCAGCAACCCACCCCCCACGCAAGGAGCGTCCTCATTGCAAAGCTGGGGGACCGTGCCGAGGCATCTGTGAGTAAACGTGAGCTGAGCCCCAGGCCAGATGCTGCTGAACTGTTCCCACCCTTCCCAGGTAAAACACCTGAATATGTACAAGGGCTTGAAAGCCTAGAGGAAGGGCCGTCGAGCCACACCAGCGACAGCACGCAGGCCAACTTGGTGCCTGCAGGCCAGCCAGGGTGGACCTGGCCCCGGGCGCTCTTCTGGAAGCTTTCCACTGCCCTGCCTGAGATACCCCTCCTGTCCCGGCCCCCACTGCTTTTTTCCTTCCTCACCTCTGTCCGGAGAGAAATTCCAGCGGAAGGTATGGGTGACACATCCTCTTCTTTACAGGTGGCAGCCTGGCAAGTCCTGCAGAAAGGCCAGCAGAGTCCCACTCAGAGCGGGCCACCAACAAAGCTGTGGCCCCTCACTCCCTCCCACCAGCACAGCCCCGAGACTGCTGACGGGGCAGAGAATATGGAGTCAGGCACAGCTTCAGGGGCTATTGCTGCCTGGAGCGCTGTTTATATTGACCTCAACGAGGCACACCTGGGGAGGGCGGGCCGGCAGGGTAAGGCTGCCCAGGTCAGCTAATCCACAACCCTCAGGGAATCACATTGTTGAAAATGGACCTCGCTAAGGCAGAATAGAAGACAAGGAAAAAATGGACACAATGCCATTTGCAGCACCGTAGATGAGTCTAGAAGTAATCACGTGACTTGTAGTAAGTTAGAAAGTGAAAGGCACATATCATATCATATCACTTATAGGTGTTACCTAAAAATGGATACCAGGGCAGATATTTCCACGGAGAAGGGCAATCACAGATTCATTAAACAAACTTATGGTTCACCAATGGAAAGGTGTGAGCATTGGTTTCATTACGATATCGGGGTTAACAGACATATACAAACACAGGTGACATATATAATCACCAAAGACCTACAGAATACCAAGAGAGGACTACTCAACATTCTGTCATAACGTTCATGGGAAAAGGATCCCAGGAAGAACAGACATCTGTATATGTGTAAAAGAACCACATCTTCCACACCTACAACAAGCCAAACATTGTAATCAAACTTGCTGTAATAAAAAAATAAAAAAATTAAATTAAAAACTCGAACAAGAAGTAGTGAGACAAACTTGAGGGGCTTTCTCCTGGCACATTCCATTCTAAATTCCAATCTAGAACACCACTTCCACTGAGGCTCTCTTGCCCTAGTAGCCAGATTTGGTAAGGGTGAACTGCTGCCACCTTGTGGCCGTTTCACACAACAGCAGCTTTAATCCCAGCGCTAATGGTCAGTTGATATTCAAAATCATTGCAGGCCTGTAAATGACACCTGCCCTGAAAACAAATCCTGGGGTCACATATCGACCAAAAAATTCAAAGGACGTCCATATTTCAAAACGACCGTTTCAAAAGGCATATTTTACGCACATTAGTGTGCTGCTTCTTTTCCTTTCTTTCCTTTTTTGTTAAAAAAAACGGGAATGGAAAAAGGCATCCCTCAGAATGGGCGAAAATCGTTGCAAACGAATCAATGGACAGAGCTTTAATCTCCAATATACATAAACAGCTCATGCAGCTTAATATTAAAAAAACAAACAACCCAATACAAAAATGGGCAGAAGATCTAAAGAGACGTTTCTTCAAAGAAGACACAGAGATGGCCAAGACGCACATGAAAAGCTGCTCAACAGCACTAATTATTAGAGAAATGCAAATCAAAACTACAATGAGGTATCACCTCACACCTGTTAGAATCGGCATCATCAGAAAATCTACAAACAACCAATTCTGGGGAGGGTGTGGACAAAAGGAGCCCTCTTCCACTATTGGTGGGAATGTAAATTGATACAGTCACTATGGAGAACAGTATGAGTTTCCTTAAAAAAACTAGAAATAGAATTACCATCTGATCCAGCTATCCCACTTCTGGGCATATACCCAGAGAAAACCGTAAATCAAAAAGGCACATTCACCACAATATTCATTGCAGCACTATTTACAATAGCCAGGTAATGGAAGCCACCTAAATGCCCACAGACAGATGAATGGATAAAGATGTGGTACACATATAAAATGGAATATTACTCGGCCATAAAAAGGAATGAAACTGGGTCATTTGTAGAGACATCGATGGATCGAGAGACTGTCATACAGAATGAAGTAAGTCAGAAAGAGGAAAACAAATATTGTATATTAATGCATATATGTGGAGCCTAAAAAATGGTACAGATGAACTGGTTTGCAGGGAAGAAATAGAGACACAGAGGTAGAGAACAAACGTATGGACACCAAGTGTGGGAAGCCATGGGGTGGTGGTGGTGGGATGAGTTGGGAGATTGGGATTGACCTGTATACATGTATATGCATAAAATACATAACTAATAATAACGTGCTGTATAAAAAAATAAATCAAATTAAATTTCAAAATTTTAAAAAATAAAATTTAAAAATAAAACAGAAAAAATTTCTTCCCGTCACACAGATGTATTTATAGGAATGAATTATTTCCATGCTTATATCTATAAATACATAAAAGAGGAATAAAATCTGACTTGAAACATTAAAGAAAAAAAAAACCTGAACCCACGAGTTATACAGAGGAAAACCCTATCAGGGCACTTGCTCCAGCAGTAAACAATTCTGAAATTGGTCAGAGGTGGGGAACCATCTCCCATACAGCCAGCAACCCACCCCCCACGCAAGGAGCGTCCTCATTGCAAAGCTGGGGGACCGTGCCGAGGCATCTGTGAGTAAACGTGAGCTGAGCCCCAGGCCAGATGCTGCTGAACTGTTCCCACCCTTCCCAGGTAAAACACCTGAATATGTACAAGGGCTTGAAAGCCTAGAGGAAGGGCCGTCGAGCCACACCAGCGACAGCACGCAGGCCAACTTGGTGCCTGCAGGCCAGCCAGGGTGGACCTGGCCCCGGGCGCTCTTCTGGAAGCTTTCCACTGCCCTGCCTGAGATACCCCTCCTGTCCCGGCCCCCACTGCTTTTTTCCTTCCTCACCTCTGTCCGGAGAGAAATTCCAGCGGAAGGTATGGGTGACACATCCTCTTCTTTACAGGTGGCAGCCTGGCAACTCCTGCAGAAAGGCCAGCAGAGTCCCACTCAGAGCGGGCCACCAACAAAGCTGTGGCCCCTCACTCCCTCCCACCAGCACAGCCCCGAGACTGCTGACGGGGCAGAGAATATGGAGTCAGGCACAGCTTCAGGGGCTATTGCTGCCTGGAGCGCTGTTTATATTGACCTCAACGAGGCACACCTGGGGAGGGCGGGCCGGCAGGGTAAGGCTGCCCAGGTCAGCTAATCCACAACCCTCAGGGAATCACATTGTTGAAAATGGACCTCGCTAAGGCAGAATAGAAGCCAAGGAAAAAATGGACACAATGCCATTTGCAGCACCGTAGATGAGTCTAGAAGTAATCACGTGACTTGTAGTAAGTTAGAAAGTGAAAGGCACATATCATATCATATCACTTATAGGTGTTACCTAAAAATGGATACCAGGGCAGATATTTCCACGGAGAAGGGCAATCACAGATTCATTAAACAAACTTATGGTTCACCAATGGAAAGGTGTGAGCATTGGTTTCATTACGATATCGGGGTTAACAGACATATACAAACACAGGTGACATATATAATCACCAAAGACCTACAGAATACCAAGAGAGGACTACTCAACATTCTGTCATAACGTTCATGGGAAAAGGATCCCAGGAAGAACAGACATCTGTATATGTGTAAAAGAACCACATCTTCCACACCTACAACAAGCCAAACATTGTAATCAAACTTGCTGTAATAAAAAAATAAAAAAATTAAATTAAAAACTCGAACAAGAAGTAGTGAGACAAACTTGAGGGGCTTTCTCCTGGCACATTCCATTCTAAATTCCAATCTAGAACACCACTTCCACTGAGGCTCTCTTGCCCTAGTAGCCAGATTTGGTAAGGGTGAACTGCTGCCACCTTGTGGCCGTTTCACACAACAGCAGCTTTAATCCCAGCGCTAATGGTCAGTTGATATTCAAAATCATTGCAGGCCTGTAAATGACACCTGCCCTGAAAACAAATCCTGGTGTCACATATCGACCAAAAAATTCAAAGGACGTCCATATTTCAAAACGACCGTTTCAAAAGGCATATTTTACGCACATTAGTGTGCTGTTTCTTTTCCTTTCTTTCCTTTTTTGTTAAAAAAAACGGGAATGGAAAAAGGCATCCCTCAGAATGGGCGAAAATCGTTGCAAACGAATCAATGGACAGAGGTTTAATCTCCAATATACATAAACAGCTCATGCAGCTTAATATTAAAAAAACAAACAACCCAATACAAAAATGGGCAGAAGATCTAAAGAGACGTTTCTTCAAAGAAGACACAGAGATGGCCAAGACGCACATGAAAAGCTGCTCAACAGCACTAATTATTAGAGAAATGCAAATCAAAACTACAATGAGGTATCACCTCACACCTGTTAGAATCGGCATCATCAGAAAATCTACAAACAACCAATTCTGGGGAGGGTGTGGACAAAAGGAGCCCTCTTCCACTATTGGTGGGAATGTAAATTGATACAGTCACTATGGAGAACAGTATGAGTTTCCTTAAAAAAACTAGAAATAGAATTACCATCTGATCCAGCTATCCCACTTCTGGGCATATACCCAGAGAAAACCGTAAATCAAAAAGGCACATTCACCACAATATTCATTGCAGCACTATTTACAATAGCCAGGTAATGGAAGCCACCTAAATGCCCACAGACAGATGAATGGATAAAGATGTGGTACACATATAAAATGGAATATTACTCGGCCATAAAAAGGAATGAAACTGGGTCATTTGTAGAGACATCGATGGATCGAGAGACTGTCATACAGAATGAAGTAAGTCAGAAAGAGGAAAACAAATATTGTATATTAATGCATATATGTGGAGCCTAAAAAATGGTACAGATGAACTGGTTTGCAGGGAAGAAATAGAGACACAGAGGTAGAGAACAAACGTATGGACACCAAGTGTGGGAAGCCATGGGGTGGTGGTGGTGGGATGAGTTGGGAGATTGGGATTGACCTGTATACATGTATATGCATAAAATACATAACTAATAATAACGTGCTGTATAAAAAAATAAATCAAATTAAATTTCAAAATTTTAAAAAATAAAATTTAAAAATAAAACAGAAAAAATTTCTTCCCGTCACACAGATGTATTTATAGGAATGAATTATTTCCATGCTTATATCTATAAATACATAAAAGAGGGATAAAATCTGACTTGAAACATTAAAGAAAAAAAAACCTGAACCCACGAGTTATACAGAGGAAAACCCTATCAGGGCACTTGCTCCAGCAGTAAACAATTCTGAAATTGGTCAGAGGTGGGGAACCATCTCCCATACAGCCAGCAACCCACCCCCCACGCAAGGAGCGTCCTCATTGCAAAGCTGGGGGACCGTGCCGAGGCATCTGTGAGTAAACGTGAGCTGAGCCCCAGGCCAGATGCTGCTGAACTGTTCCCACCCTTCCCAGGTAAAACACCTGAATATGTACAAGGGCTTGAAAGCCTAGAGGAAGGGCCGTCGAGCCACACCAGCGACAGCACGCAGGCCAACTTGGTGCCTGCAGGCCAGCCAGGGTGGACCTGGCCCCGGGCGCTCTTCTGGAAGCTTTCCACTGCCCTGCCTGAGATACCCCTCCTGTCCCGGCCCCCACTGCTTTTTTCCTTCCTCACCTCTGTCCGGAGAGAAATTCCAGCGGAAGGTATGGGTGACACATCCTCTTCTTTACAGGTGGCAGCCTGGCAACTCCTGCAGAAAGGCCAGCAGAGTCCCACTCAGAGCGGGCCACCAACAAAGCTGTGGCCCCTCACTCCCTCCCACCAGCACAGCCCCGAGACTGCTGACGGGGCAGAGAATATGGAGTCAGGCACAGCTTCAGGGGCTATTGCTGCCTGGAGCGCTGTTTATATTGACCTCAACGAGGCACACCTGGGGAGGGCGGGCCGGCAGGGTAAGGCTGCCCAGGTCAGCTAATCCACAACCCTCAGGGAATCACATTGTTGAAAATGGACCTCGCTAAGGCAGAATAGAAGCCAAGGAAAAAATGGACACAATGCCATTTGCAGCACCGTAGATGAGTCTAGAAGTAATCACGTGACTTGTAGTAAGTTAGAAAGTGAAAGGCACATATCATATCATATCACTTATAGGTGTTACCTAAAAATGGATACCAGGGCAGATATTTCCACGGAGAAGGGCAATCACAGATTCATTAAACAAACTTATGGTTCACCAATGGAAAGGTGTGAGCATTGGTTTCATTACGATATCGGGGTTAACAGACATATACAAACACAGGTGACATATATAATCACCAAAGACCTACAGAATACCAAGAGAGGACTACTCAACATTCTGTCATAACGTTCATGGGAAAAGGATCCCAGGAAGAACAGACATCTGTATATGTGTAAAAGAACCACATCTTCCACACCTACAACAAGCCAAACATTGTAATCAAACTTGCTGTAATAAAAAAATAAAAAAATTAAATTAAAAACTCGAACAAGAAGTAGTGAGACAAACTTGAGGGGCTTTCTCCTGGCACATTCCATTCTAAATTCCAATCTAGAACACCACTTCCACTGAGGCTCTCTTGCCCTAGTAGCCAGATTTGGTAAGGGTGAACTGCTGCCACCTTGTGGCCGTTTCACACAACAGCAGCTTTAATCCCAGCGCTAATGGTCAGTTGATATTCAAAATCATTGCAGGCCTGTAAATGACACCTGCCCTGAAAACAAATCCTGGGGTCACATATCGACCAAAAAATTCAAAGGACGTCCATATTTCAAAACGACCGTTTCAAAAGGCATATTTTACGCACATTAGTGTGCTGCTTCTTTTCCTTTCTTTCCTTTTTTGTTAAAAAAAACGGGAATGGAAAAAGGCATCCCTCAGAATGGGCGAAAATCGTTGCAAACGAATCAATGGACAGAGGTTTAATCTCCAATATACATAAACAGCTCATGCAGCTTAATATTAAAAAAACAAACAACCCAATACAAAAATGGGCAGAAGATCTAAAGAGACGTTTCTTCAAAGAAGACACAGAGATGGCCAAGACGCACATGAAAAGCTGCTCAACAGCACTAATTATTAGAGAAATGCAAATCAAAACTACAATGAGGTATCACCTCACACCTGTTAGAATCGGCATCATCAGAAAATCTACAAACAACCAATTCTGGGGAGGGTGTGGACAAAAGGAGCCCTCTTCCACTATTGGTGGGAATGTAAATTGATACAGTCACTATGGAGAACAGTATGAGTTTCCTTAAAAAAACTAGAAATAGAATTACCATCTGATCCAGCTATCCCACTTCTGGGCATATACCCAGAGAAAACCGTAAATCAAAAAGGCACATTCACCACAATATTCATTGCAGCACTATTTACAATAGCCAGGTAATGGAAGCCACCTAAATGCCCACAGACAGATGAATGGATAAAGATGTGGTACACATATAAAATGGAATATTACTCGGCCATAAAAAGGAATGAAACTGGGTCATTTGTAGAGACATCGATGGATCGAGAGACTGTCATACAGAATGAAGTAAGTCAGAAAGAGGAAAACAAATATTGTATATTAATGCATATATGTGGAGCCTAAAAAATGGTACAGATGAACTGGTTTGCAGGGAAGAAATAGAGACACAGAGGTAGAGAACAAACGTATGGACACCAAGTGTGGGAAGCCATGGGGTGGTGGTGGTGGGATGAGTTGGGAGATTGGGATTGACCTGTATACATGTATATGCATAAAATACATAACTAATAATAACGTGCTGTATAAAAAAATAAATCAAATTAAATTTCAAAATTTTAAAAAATAAAATTTAAAAATAAAACAGAAAAAAGTTCTTCCCGTCACACAGATGTATTTATAGGAATGAATTATTTCCATGCTTATATCTATAAATACATAAAAGAGGAATAAAATCTGACTTGAAACATTAAAGAAAAAAAAAAACCTGAACCCACGAGTTATACAGAGGAAAACCCTATCAGGGCACTTGCTCCAGCAGTAAACAATTCTGAAATTGGTCAGAGGTGGGGAACCATCTCCCATACAGCCAGCAACCCACCCCCCACGCAAGGAGCATCCTCATTGCAAAGCTGGGGGACCGTGCCGAGGCATCTGTGAGTAAACGTGAGCTGAGCCCCAGGCCAGATGCTGCTGAACTGTTCCCACCCTTCCCAGGTAAAACACCTGAATATGTACAAGGGCTTGAAAGCCTAGAGGAAGGGCCGTCGAGCCACACCAGCGACAGCACGCAGGCCAACTTGGTGCCTGCAGGCCAGCCAGGGTGGTCCTGGCCCCGGGCGCTCTTTTGGAAGCTTTCCACTGCCCTGCCTGAGATACCCCTCCTGTCCCGGCCCCCACTGCTTTTTTCCTTCCTCACCTCTGTCCGGAGAGAAATTCCAGCGGAAGGTATAGGTGACACATCCTCTTCTTTACAGGTGGCAGCCTGGCAACTCCTGCAGAAAGGCCAGCAGAGCCCCACTCACAGCGGGCCAACAACAAAGCTGTGGCCCCTCACTCACTCCCACCAGCAGAGCCCCGAGACTACTGACGGGGCAGAGAATATGGAGTCAGGCACAGCTTCAGGGGCTATTGCTGCCTGCAGCGCTGTTTATATTGACCTCAACGAGGCACACCTGGGGAGGGCGGGCCGGCAGGGTAAGGCTGCCCAGGTCAGCTAATCCACAACCCTCAGGGAATCACATTGTTGAAAATGGACCTCGCTAAGGCAGAATAGAAGACAAGGAAAAAATGGACACAATGCCATTTGCAGCACCGTAGATGAGTCTAGAAGTAATCACGTGACTTGTAGTAAGTTAGAAAGTGAAAGGCACATATCATATCATATCACTTATAGGTGTTACCTAAAAATGGATACCAGGGCAGATATTTCCACGGAGAAGGGCAATCACAGATTCATTAAACAAACTTATGGTTCACCAATGGAAAGGTGTGAGGATTGGTTTCATTACGATATCGGGGTTAACAGACATATACAAACACAGGTGACATATATAATCACCAAAGACCTACAGAATACCAAGAGAGGACTACTCAACATTCTGTCATAACGTTCATGGGAAAAGGATCCCAGGAAGAACAGACATCTGTATATGTGTAAAAGAACCACATCTTCCACACCTACAACAAGCCAAACATTGTAATCAAACTTGCTGTAATAAAAAAAATAAAAAAATTAAATTAAAAACTCGAACAAGAAGTAGTGAGACAAACTTGAGGGGCTTTCTCCTGGCACATTCCATTCTAAATTCCAATCTAGAACACCACTTCCACTGAGGCTCTCTTGCCCTAGTAACCAGATTTGGTAAGGGTGAACTGCTGCCACCTTGTGGCCGTTTCACACAACAGCAGCTTTAATCCCAGCGCTAATGGTCAGTTGATATTCAAAATCATTGCAGGCCTGTAAATGACACCTGCCCTGAAAACAAATCCTGGGGTCACCTATCGACCAAAAAATTCAAAGGACGTCCATATTTCAAAACGACCGTTTCAAAAGGCATATTTTACGCACATTAGTGTGCTGCTTCTTTTCCTTTCTTTCGTTTTTTGTTAAAAAAAACGGGAATGGAAAAAGGCATCCCTCAGAATGGGCGAAAATCGTTGCAAACGAATCAATGGACAGAGGTTTAATCTCCAATATACATAAACAGCTCATGCAGCTTAATATTAAAAAAACAAACAACCCAATACAAAAATGGGCAGAAGTTCTAAAGAGACGTTTCTTCAAAGAAGACACAGAGATGGCCAAGACGCACATGAAAAGCTGCTCAACAGCACTAATTACTAGAGAAATGCAAATCAAAACTACAATGAGGTATCACCTCACACCTGTTAGAATCGAAACCATCAGAAAATCTACAAACAACCAATTCTGGGGAGGGTGTGGACAAAAGGAGCCCTCTTCCACTATTGGTGGGAATGTAAATTGATATAGTCACTATGGAGAACAGTATGGTGTTTCCTTAAAAACACTAGAAATAGAATTACCATCTGATCCAGCTATCCCACTTCTGGGCATATACCCAGAGAAAACCGTAAATCAAAAAGGCACATTCACCACAATATTCATTGCAGCACTATTTACAATAGCCAGGTAATGGAAGCCACCTAAATGCCCACAGACAGATGAATGGATAAAGATGTGGTACACATATAAAATGGAATATTACTCGGCCATAAAAAGGAATGAAACTGGGTCATTTGTAGAGACATCGATGGATCGAGAGACTGTCATACAGAATGAAGTAAGTCAGAAAGAGGAAAACAAATATTGTATATTAATGCATATATGTGGAGCCTAAAAAATGGTACAGATGAACTGGTTTGCAGGGAAGAAATAGAGACACAGAGGTAGAGAACAAACGTATGGACACCAAGTGTGGGAAGCCATGGGGTGGTGGTGGTGGGATGAGTTGGGAGATTGGGATTGACCTGTATACATGTATATGCATAAAATACATAACTAATAATAACGTGCTGTATAAAAAAATAAATCAAATTAAATTTCAAAATTTTAAAAAATAAAATTTAAAAATAAAACAGAAAAAAGTTCTTCCCGTCACACAGATGTATTTATAGGAATGAATTATTTCCATGCTTATATCTATAAATACATAAAAGAGGAATAAAATCTGACTTGAAACATTAAAGAAAAAAAAAAAACCTGAACCCACGAGTTATACAGAGGAAAACCCTATCAGGGCACTTGCTCCAGCAGTAAACAATTCTGAAATTGGTCAGAGGTGGGGAACCATCTCCCATACAGCCAGCAACCCACCCCCCACGCAAGGAGCATCCTCATTGCAAAGCTGGGGGACCGTGCCGAGGCATCTGTGAGTAAACGTGAGCTGAGCCCCAGGCCAGATGCTGCTGAACTGTTCCCACCCTTCCCAGGTAAAACACCTGAATATGTACAAGGGCTTGAAAGCCTAGAGGAAGGGCCGTCGAGCCACACCAGCGACAGCACGCAGGCCAACTTGGTGCCTGCAGGCCAGCCAGGGTGGTCCTGGCCCCGGGCGCTCTTCTGGAAGCTTTCCACTGCCCTGCCTGAGATACCCCTCGTGTCCCGGCCCCCACTGCTTTTTTCATTCCTCACCTCTGTCCGGAGAGAAATTCCAGCGGAAGGTATAGGTGACACATCCTCTTCTTTACAGGTGGCAGCCTGGCAACTCCTGCAGAAAGGCCAGCAGAGCCCCACTCACAGCGGGCCAACAACAAAGCTGTGGCCCCTCACTCACTCCCACCAGCAGAGCCCCGAGACTACTGACGGGGCAGAGAATATGGAGTCAGGCACAGCTTCAGGGGCTATTGCTGCCTGCAGCGCTGTTTATATTGACCTCAACGAGGCACACCTGGGGAGGGCGGGCCGGCAGGGTAAGGCTGCCCAGGTCAGCTAATCCACAACCCTCAGGGAATCACATTGTTGAAAATGGACCTCGCTAAGGCAGAATAGAAGCCAAGGAAAAAATGGACACAATGCCATTTGCAGCACCGTAGATGAGTCTAGAAGTAATCACGTGACTTGTAGTAAGTTAGAAAGTGAAAGACACATATCATATCATATCACTTATAGGTGTTACCTAAAAATGGATACCAGGGCAGATATTTCCACGGAGAAGGGCAATCACAGATTCATTAAACAAACTTATGGTTCACCAATGGAAAGGTGTGAGGATTGGTTTCATTACGATATCGGGGTTAACAGACATATACAAACACAGGTGACATATATAATCACCAAAGACCTACAGAATACCAAGAGAGGACTACTCAACATTCTGTCATAACGTTCATGGGAAAAGGATCCCAGGAAGAACAGACATCTGTATATGTGTAAAAGAACCACATCTTCCACACCTACAACAAGCCAAACATTGTAATCAAACTTGCTGTAATAAAAAAAATAAAAAAATTAAATTAAAAACTCGAACAAGAAGTAGTGAGACAAACTTGAGGGGCTTTCTCCTGGCACATTCCATTCTAAATTCCAATCTAGAACACCACTTCCACTGAGGCTCTCTTGCCCTAGTAACCAGATTTGGTAAGGGTGAACTGCTGCCACCTTGTGGCCGTTTCACACAACAGCAGCTTTAATCCCAGCGCTAATGGTCAGTTGATATTCAAAATCATTGCAGGCCTGTAAATGACACCTGCCCTGAAAACAAATCCTGGGGTCACATATCGACCAAAAAATTCAAAGGACGTCCATATTTCAAAACGACCGTTTCAAAAGGCATATTTTACGCACATTAGTGTGCTGCTTCTTTTCCTTTCTTTCGTTTTTTGTTAAAAAAAACGGGAATGGAAAAAGGCATCCCTCAGAATGGGCGAAAATCGTTGCAAACGAATCAATGGACAGAGGTTTAATCTCCAATATACATAAACAGCTCATGCAGCTTAATATTAAAAAAACAAACAACCCAATACAAAAATGGGCAGAAGTTCTAAAGAGACGTTTCTTCAAAGAAGACACAGAGATGGCCAAGACGCACATGAAAAGCTGCTCAACAGCACTAATTACTAGAGAAATGCAAATCAAAACTACAATGAGGTATCACCTCACACCTGTTAGAATCGAAACCATCAGAAAATCTACAAACAACCAATTCTGGGGAGGGTGTGGACAAAAGGAGCCCTCTTCCACTATTGGTGGGAATGTAAATTGATACAGTCACTATGGAGAACAGTATGGAGTTTCCTTAAAAACACTAGAAATAGAATTACCATCTGATCCATCTATCCCACTTCTGGGCATATACCCAGAGAAAACCGTAAATCAAAAAGGCACATTCACCACAATATTCATTGCAGCACTATTTACAATAGCCACGTAATGGAATCCACCTAAATGCCCTCAGACAGATGAGTGGATAAAGATGTGGTACATATACAAAATGGAATATTACTCGGCCATAAAAAGGAATGAAACTGGGTCATTTGTAGAGACATCGATGGATCGAGAGACTGTCATACAGAATAAAGTAAGTCAGAAAGAGGGAAACAAATATTGTATATTAATGCATATAAGTGGAGCCTAAATAATGGTACAGATGAACTGGTTTGCAGGGAAGAAATAGAGACACAGAGGTAGAGAACAAACGTATGGACACCAAGTGTGGGAAGCCATGGGGTGGTGGTGGTGGGATGAGTTGGGAGATTGGGATTGACCTGTATACATGTATATGCTTAAAATACATAACTAATAATAACGTGCTGTATAAAAAAATAAATAAAATTAAATTTCAAAATTTTAAAAAATAAAATTTAAAAATAAAACAGAAAAAAGTTCTTCCCGTCACACAGATGT
This sequence comes from Mesoplodon mirus, assembly GCF_964341445.2. NCBI lineage: Eukaryota > Metazoa > Chordata > Mammalia > Artiodactyla > Ziphiidae > Mesoplodon > Mesoplodon mirus. The sequence goes on along the minus strand of NW_028295522.1, from coordinate 498,931 downwards.
ATTTATAGGAATGAATTATTTCCATGCTTATATCTATAAATACATAAAAGAGGAATAAAATCTGACTTGAAACATTAAAGAAAAAAAAACCTGAACCCACGAGTTATACAGAGGAAAACCCTATCAGGGCACTTGCTCCAGCGGTAAACAATTCTGAAATTGGTCAGAGGTGGGGAACCATCTCCCATACAGCCAACAACCCACACCCCACGCAAGGAGCGTCCTCATTGCAAAGCTGGGGGACCGTGCCGAGGCATCTGTGAGTAAACGTGAGCTGAGCCCCAGGCCAGCTGCTGCTGAACTGTTCCCACCCTTCCCAGGTAAAACACCTGAATATGTACAAGGGCTTGAAAGCCTAGAGGAAGGGCCGTCGAGCCACACCAGCGACAGCACGCAGGCCAACTTGGTGCCTGCAGGCCAGCCAGGTTGGTCCTGGCCCCGGGCGCTCTACCGGAAGCTTTCCACTGCCCTGCCTGAGATACCCCTCCTGTCCCGGCCCCCACTGCTTTTTTCCTTCCTCACCTCTGTCCGGAGAGAAATTCCAGCGGAAGGTATGGGTGACACATCCTCTTCTTTACAGGTGGCAGCCTGGCAACTCCTGCAGAAAGGCCAGCAGAGCCCCACTCACAGCGGGCCACCAACAAAGCTGTGGCCCCACACTCCCTCCCACCAGCACAGCCCCGAGACTGCTGACGGGGCAGAGAATATGGAGTCAGGCACAGCTTCAGGGGCTATTGCTGCCTGGAGCGCTGTTTATATTGACCTCAACGAGGCACACCTGGGGAGGGCGGGCCAGCAGGGTAAGGCTGCCCAGGTCAGCTAATCCACAACGCTCAGGGAATCACATTGTTGAAAATGGACCTCCCTAAGGCAGAATAGAAGCCAAGGAAAAAATGGACACTATGCCATTTGCAGCACCGTAGATGAGTCTAGAAGTAATCACGTGACTTGTAGTAAGTCAGAAAGTGAAAGACACCTATCATATCATATCACTTATAGGTGTTACCTAAAAATGGATACCAGGGCAGATATTTCCACGGAGAAGGGCAATCAGAGATTCATTCAACAAACTTATGGTTCACCAGTGGAAAGGTGTGAGGATTGGTTTCATTACGATATCGGGGTTAACAGACATATACAAACACAGGTGACATATATAATCACCAAAGACCTACAGAATACCAAGAGAGGACTACTCAACATTCTGTCATAACGTTCATGGGAAAAGGATCCCAGGAAGAACAGACATCTGTATATGTGTAAAAGAACCACATCTTCCACACCTACAACAAGCCAAACATTGTAATCAAACTTCCTGTAATAAAAAAATAAAAAAATTAAATTAAAAACTCGAACAAGAAGTAGTGAGACAAACTTGAGGGGCTTTCTCCTGGCACATTCCATTCTAAATTCCAATCTAGAACACCACTTCCACTGAGGCTCTCTTGCCCTAGTAACCAGATTTGGTAAGGGTGAACTGCTGCCACCTTGTGGCCGTTTCACACAACAGCAGCTTTAATCCCAGCGCTAATGGTCAGTTGATATTCAAAATCATTGCAGGCCTGTAAATGACACCTGCCCTGAAAACAAATCCTGGGGTCACCTATCGACCAAAAAATTCAAAGGACGTCCATATTTCAAAACGACCGTTTCAAAAGGCATATTTTACGCACATTAGTGTGCTGCTTCTTTTCCTTTCTTTCCTTTTTTGTTAAAAAACACGGGAATGGAAAAAGGCATCCCTCAGAATGGGCGAAAATCGTTGCAAACGAATCAATGGACAGAGGTTTAATCTCCAATATACATAAACAGCTCATGCAGCTTAATATTAAAAAAACAAACAACCCAATACAAAAATGGGCAGAAGATCTAAAGAGACGTTTCTTCAAAGAAGACACAGAGATGGCCAAGACGCACATGAAAAGCTGCTCAACAGCACTAATTATTAGAGAAATGCAAATCAAAACTACAATGAGGTATCACCTCACACCTGTTAGAATCGGCATCATCAGAAAATCTACAAACAACCAATTCTGGGGAGGGTGTGGACAAAAGGAGCCCTCTTCCACTATTGGTGGGAATGTAAATTGATATAGTCACTATGGAGAACAGTATGGTGTTTCCTTAAAAACACTAGAAATAGAATTACCATCTGATCCAGCTATCCCACTTCTGGGCATATACCCAGAGAAAACCGTAAATCAAAAAGGCACATTCACCACAATATTCATTGCAGCACTATTTACAATAGCCAGGTAATGGAAGCCACCTAAATGCCCACAGACAGATGAATGGATAAAGATGTGGTACACATATAAAATGGAATATTACTCGGCCATAAAAAGGAATGAAACTGGGTCATTTGTAGAGACATCGATGGATCGAGAGACTGTCATACAGAATGAAGTAAGTCAGAAAGAGGAAAACAAATATTGTATATTAATGCATATATGTGGAGCCTAAAAAATGGTACAGATGAACTGGTTTGCAGGGAAGAAATAGAGACACAGAGGTAGAGAACAAACGTATGGACACCAAGTGTGGGAAGCCATGGGGTGGTGGTGGTGGGATGAGTTGGGAGATTGGGATTGACCTGTATACATGTATATGCATAAAATACATAACTAATAATAACGTACTGTATAAAAAAATAAATCAAATTAAATTTCAAAATTTTAAAAAATAAAATTTAAAAATAAAACAGAAAAAAGTTCTTCCCGTCACACAGATGTATTTATAGGAATGAATTATTTCCATGCTTATATCTATAAATACATAAAAGAGGAATAAAATCTGACTTGAAACATTAAAGAAAAAAAAAACCTGAACCCACGAGTTATACAGAGGAAAACCCTATCAGGGCACTTGCTCCAGCAGTAAACAATTCTGAAATTGGTCAGAGGTGGGGAACCATCTCCCATACAGCCAGCAACCCACCCCCCACGCAAGGAGCGTCCTCATTGCAAAGCTGGGGGACCGTGCCGAGGCATCTGTGAGTAAACGTGAGCTGAGCCCCAGGCCAGATGCTGCTGAACTGTTCCCACCCTTCCCAGGTAAAACACCTGAATATGTACAAGGGCTTGAAAGCCTAGAGGAAGGGCCGTCGAGCCACACCAGCGACAGCACGCAGGCCAACTTGGTGCCTGCAGGCCAGCCAGGGTGGTCCTGGCCCCGGGCGCTCTTCTGGAAGCTTTCCACTGCCCTGCCTGAGATACCCCTCCTGTCCCGGCCCCCACTGCTTTTTTCATTCCTCACCTCTGTCCGGAGAGAAATTCCAGCGGAAGGTATAGGTGACACATCCTCTTCTTTACAGGTGGCAGCCTGGCAACTCCTGCAGAAAGGCCAGCAGAGCCCCACTCACAGCGGGCCAACAACAAAGCTGTGGCCCCTCACTCACTCCCACCAGCAGAGCCCCGAGACTACTGACGGGGCAGAGAATATGGAGTCAGGCACAGCTTCAGGGGCTATTGCTGCCTGCAGCGCTGTTTATATTGACCTCAACGAGGCACACCTGGGGAGGGCGGGCCGGCAGGGTAAGGCTGCCCAGGTCAGCTAATCCACAACCCTCAGGGAATCACATGGTTGAAAATGGACCTCGCTAAGGCAGAATAGAAGCCAAGGAAAAAATGGACACTATGCCATTTGCAGCACCGTAGATGAGTCTAGAAGTAATCACGTGACTTGTAGTAAGTTAGAAAGTGAAAGACACATATCATATCATATCACTTATAGGTGTTACCTAAAAATGGATACCAGGGCAGATATTTCCACGGAGAAGGGCAATCACAGATTCATTAAACAAACTTATGGTTCACCAATGGAAAGGTGTGAGGATTGGTTTCATTACGATATCGGGGTTAACAGACATATACAAACACAGGTGACATATATAATCACCAAAGACCTACAGAATACCAAGAGAGGACTACTCAACATTCTGTCATAACGTTCATGGGAAAAGGATCCCAGGAAGAACAGACATCTGTATATGTGTAAAAGAACCACATCTTCCACACCTACAACAAGCCAAACATTGTAATCAAACTTGCTGTAATAAAAAAAATAAAAAAATTAAATTAAAAACTCGAACAAGAAGTAGTGAGACAAACTTGAGGGGCTTTCTCCTGGCACATTCCATTCTAAATTCCAATCTAGAACACCACTTCCACTGAGGCTCTCTTGCCCTAGTAACCAGATTTGGTAAGGGTGAACTGCTGCCACCTTGTGGCCGTTTCACACAACAGCAGCTTTAATCCCAGCGCTAATGGTCAGTTGATATTCAAAATCATTGCAGGCCTGTAAATGACACCTGCCCTGAAAACAAATCCTGGGGTCACCTATCGACCAAAAAATTCAAAGGACGTCCATATTTCAAAACGACCGTTTCAAAAGGCATATTTTACGCACATTAGTGTGCTGCTTCTTTTCCTTTCTTTCCTTTTTTGTTAAAAAACACGGGAATGGAAAAAGGCATCCCTCAGAATGGGCGAAAATCGTTGCAAACGAATCAATGGACAGAGGTTTAATCTCCAATATACATAAACAGCTCATGCAGCTTAATATTAAAAAAACAAACAACCCAATACAAAAATGGGCAGAAGATCTAAAGAGACGTTTCTTCAAAGAAGACACAGAGATGGCCAAGACGCACATGAAAAGCTGCTCAACAGCACTAATTATTAGAGAAATGCAAATCAAAACTACAATGAGGTATCACCTCACACCTGTTAGAATCGGCATCATCAGAAAATCTACAAACAACCAATTCTGGGGAGGGTGTGGACAAAAGGAGCCCTCTTCCACTATTGGTGGGAATGTAAATTGATATAGTCACTATGGAGAACAGTATGGTGTTTCCTTAAAAACACTAGAAATAGAATTACCATCTGATCCAGCTATCCCACTTCTGGGCATATACCCAGAGAAATCCGTAAATCAAAAAGGCACATTCACCACAATATTCATTGCAGCACTATTTACAATAGCCAGGTAATGGAAGCCACCTAAATGCCCACAGACAGATGAATGGATAAAGATGTGGTACACATATAAAATGGAATATTACTCGGCCATAAAAAGGAATGAAACTGGGTCATTTGTAGAGACATCGATGGATCGAGAGACTGTCATACAGAATGAAGTAAGTCAGAAAGAGGAAAACAAATATTGTATATTAATGCATATATGTGGAGCCTAAAAAATGGTACAGATGAACTGGTTTGCAGGGAAGAAATAGAGACACAGAGGTAGAGAACAAACGTATGGACACCAAGTGTGGGAAGCCATGGGGTGGTGGTGGTGGGATGAGTTGGGAGATTGGGATTGACCTGTATACATGTATATGCATAAAATACATAACTAATAATAACGTGCTGTATAAAAAAATAAATCAAATTAAATTTCAAAATTTTAAAAAATAAAATTTAAAAATAAAACAGAAAAAAGTTCTTCCCGTCACACAGATGTATTTATAGGAATGAATTATTTCCATGCTTATATCTATAAATACATAAAAGAGGAATAAAATCTGACTTGAAACATTAAAGAAAAAAAAAAAACCTGAACCCACGAGTTATACAGAGGAAAACCCTATCAGGGCACTTGCTCCAGCAGTAAACAATTCTGAAATTGGTCAGAGGTGGGGAACCATCTCCCATACAGCCAGCAACCCACCCCCCACGCAAGGAGCGTCCTCATTGCAAAGCTGGGGGACCGTGCCGAGGCATCTGTGAGTAAACGTGAGCTGAGCCCCAGGCCAGATGCTGCTGAACTGTTCCCACCCTTCCCAGGTAAAACACCTGAATATGTACAAGGGCTTGAAAGCCTAGAGGAAGGGCCGTCGAGCCACACCAGCGACAGCACGCAGGCCAACTTGGTGCCTGCAGGCCAGCCAGGGTGGTCCTGGCCCCGGGCGCTCTTCTGGAAGCTTTCCACTGCCCTGCCTGAGATACCCCTCCTGTCCCGGCCCCCACTGCTTTTTTCATTCCTCACCTCTGTCCGGAGAGAAATTCCAGCGGAAGGTATAGGTGACACATCCTCTTCTTTACAGGTGGCAGCCTGGCAACTCCTGCAGAAAGGCCAGCAGAGCCCCACTCACAGCGGGCCAACAACAAAGCTGTGGCCCCTCACTCACTCCCACCAGCAGAGCCCCGAGACTACTGACGGGGCAGAGAATATGGAGTCAGGCACAGCTTCAGGGGCTATTGCTGCCTGCAGCGCTGTTTATATTGACCTCAACGAGGCACACCTGGGGAGGGCGGGCCGGCAGGGTAAGGCTGCCCAGGTCAGCTAATCCACAACCCTCAGGGAATCACATTGTTGAAAATGGACCTCGCTAAGGCAGAATAGAAGCCAAGGAAAAAATGGACACAATGCCATTTGCAGCACCGTAGATGAGTCTAGAAGTAATCACGTGACTTGTAGTAAGTTAGAAAGTGAAAGACACATATCATATCATATCACTTATAGGTGTTACCTAAAAATGGATACCAGGGCAGATATTTCCACGGAGAAGGGCAATCACAGATTCATTAAACAAACTTATGGTTCACCAATGGAAAGGTGTGAGGATTGGTTTCATTACGATATCGGGGTTAACAGACATATACAAACACAGGTGACATATATAATCACCAAAGACCTACAGAATACCAAGAGAGGACTACTCAACATTCTGTCATAACGTTCATGGGAAAAGGATCCCAGGAAGAACAGACATCTGTATATGTGTAAAAGAACCACATCTTCCACACCTACAACAAGCCAAACATTGTAATCAAACTTGCTGTAATAAAAAAAATAAAAAAATTAAATTAAAAACTCGAACAAGAAGTAGTGAGACAAACTTGAGGGGCTTTCTCCTGGCACATTCCATTCTAAATTCCAATCTAGAACACCACTTCCACTGAGGCTCTCTTGCCCTAGTAACCAGATTTGGTAAGGGTGAACTGCTGCCACCTTGTGGCCGTTTCACACAACAGCAGCTTTAATCCCAGCGCTAATGGTCAGTTGATATTCAAAATCATTGCAGGCCTGTAAATGACACCTGCCCTGAAAACAAATCCTGGGGTCACCTATCGACCAAAAAATTCAAAGGACGTCCATATTTCAAAACGACCGTTTCAAAAGGCATATTTTACGCACATTAGTGTGCTGCTTCTTTTCCTTTCTTTCCTTTTTTGTTAAAAAACACGGGAATGGAAAAAGGCATCCCTCAGAATGGGCGAAAATCGTTGCAAACGAATCAATGGACAGAGGTTTAATCTCCAATATACATAAACAGCTCATGCAGCTTAATATTAAAAAAACAAACAACCCAATACAAAAATGGGCAGAAGATCTAAAGAGACGTTTCTTCAAAGAAGACACAGAGATGGCCAAGACGCACATGAAAAGCTGCTCAACAGCACTAATTATTAGAGAAATGCAAATCAAAACTACAATGAGGTATCACCTCACACCTGTTAGAATCGGCATCATCAGAAAATCTACAAACAACCAATTCTGGGGAGGGTGTGGACAAAAGGAGCCCTCTTCCACTATTGGTGGGAATGTAAATTGATATAGTCACTATGGAGAACAGTATGGTGTTTCCTTAAAAACACTAGAAATAGAATTACCATCTGATCCAGCTATCCCACTTCTGGGCATATACCCAGAGAAAACCGTAAATCAAAAAGGCACATTCACCACAATATTCATTGCAGCACTATTTACAATAGCCAGGTAATGGAAGCCACCTAAATGCCCACAGACAGATGAATGGATAAAGATGTGGTACACATATAAAATGGAATATTACTCGGCCATAAAAAGGAATGAAACTGGGTCATTTGTAGAGACATCGATGGATCGAGAGACTGTCATACAGAATGAAGTAAGTCAGAAAGAGGAAAACAAATATTGTATATTAATGCATATATGTGGAGCCTAAAAAATGGTACAGATGAACTGGTTTGCAGGGAAGAAATAGAGACACAGAGGTAGAGAACAAACGTATGGACACCAAGTGTGGGAAGCCATGGGGTGGTGGTGGTGGGATGAGTTGGGAGATTGGGATTGACCTGTATACATGTATATGCATAAAATACATAACTAATAATAACGTGCTGTATAAAAAAATAAATCAAATTAAATTTCAAAATTTTAAAAAATAAAATTTAAAAATAAAACAGAAAAAAGTTCTTCCCGTCACACAGATGTATTTATAGGAATGAATTATTTCCATGCTTATATCTATAAATACATAAAAGAGGAATAAAATCTGACTTGAAACATTAAAGAAAAAAAAAAACCTGAACCCACGAGTTATACAGAGGAAAACCCTATCAGGGCACTTGCTCCAGCAGTAAACAATTCTGAAATTGGTCAGAGGTGGGGAACCATCTCCCATACAGCCAGCAACCCACCCCCCACGCAAGGAGCGTCCTCATTGCAAAGCTGGGGGACCGTGCCGAGGCATCTGTGAGTAAACGTGAGCTGAGCCCCAGGCCAGATGCTGCTGAACTGTTCCCACCCTTCCCAGGTAAAACACCTGAATATGTACAAGGGCTTGAAAGCCTAGAGGAAGGGCCGTCGAGCCACACCAGCGACAGCACGCAGGCCAACTTGGTGCCTGCAGGCCAGCCAGGGTGGTCCTGGCCCCGGGCGCTCTTCTGGAAGCTTTCCACTGCCCTGCCTGAGATACCCCTCCTGTCCCGGCCCCCACTGCTTTTTTCATTCCTCATCTCTGTCCGGAGAGAAATTCCAGCGGAAGGTATAGGTGACACATCCTCTTCTTTACAGGTGGCAGCCTGGCAACTCCTGCAGAAAGGCCAGCAGAGCCCCACTCACAGCGGGCCAACAACAAAGCTGTGGCCCCTCACTCACTCCCACCAGCAGAGCCCCGAGACTGCTGACGGGGCAGAGAATATGGAGTCAGGCACAGCTTCAGGGGCTATTGCTGCCTGCAGCGCTGTTTATATTGACCTCAACGAGGCACACCTGGGGAGGGCGGGCCGGCAGGGTAAGGCTGCCCAGGTCAGCTAATCCACAACCCTCAGGGAATCACATGGTTGAAAATGGACCTCGCTAAGGCAGAATAGAAGCCAAGGAAAAAATGGACACTATGCCATTTGCAGCACCGTAGATGAGTCTAGAAGTAATCACGTGACTTGTAGTAAGTTAGAAAGTGAAAGACACATATCATATCATATCACTTATAGGTGTTACCTAAAAATGGATACCAGGGCAGATATTTCCACGGAGAAGGGCAATCACAGATTCATTAAACAAACTTATGGTTCACCAATGGAAAGGTGTGAGGATTGGTTTCATTACGATATCGGGGTTAACAGACATATACAAACACAGGTGACATATATAATCACCAAAGACCTACAGAATACCAAGAGAGGACTACTCAACATTCTGTCATAACGTTCATGGGAAAAGGATCCCAGGAAGAACAGACATCTGTATATGTGTAAAAGAACCACATCTTCCACACCTACAACAAGCCAAACATTGTAATCAAACTTGCTGTAATAAAAAAAATAAAAAAATTAAATTAAAAACTCGAACAAGAAGTAGTGAGACAAACTTGAGGGGCTTTCTCCTGGCACATTCCATTCTAAATTCCAATCTAGAACACCACTTCCACTGAGGCTCTCTTGCCCTAGTAACCAGATTTGGTAAGGGTGAACTGCTGCCACCTTGTGGCCGTTTCACACAACAGCAGCTTTAATCCCAGCGCTAATGGTCAGTTGATATTCAAAATCATTGCAGGCCTGTAAATGACACCTGCCCTGAAAACAAATCCTGGGGTCACCTATCGACCAAAAAATTCAAAGGACGTCCATATTTCAAAACGACCGTTTCAAAAGGCATATTTTACGCACATTAGTGTGCTGCTTCTTTTCCTTTCTTTCCTTTTTTGTTAAAAAACACGGGAATGGAAAAAGGCATCCCTCAGAATGGGCGAAAATCGTTGCAAACGAATCAATGGACAGAGGTTTAATCTCCAATATACATAAACAGCTCATGCAGCTTAATATTAAAAAAACAAACAACCCAATACAAAAATGGGCAGAAGATCTAAAGAGACGTTTCTTCAAAGAAGACACAGAGATGGCCAAGACGCACATGAAAAGCTGCTCAACAGCACTAATTATTAGAGAAATGCAAATCAAAACTACAATGAGGTATCACCTCACACCTGTTAGAATCGGCATCATCAGAAAATCTACAAACAACCAATTCTGGGGAGGGTGTGGACAAAAGGAGCCCTCTTCCACTATTGGTGGGAATGTAAATTGATATAGTCACTATGGAGAACAGTATGGTGTTTCCTTAAAAACACTAGAAATAGAATTACCATCTGATCCAGCTATCCCACTTCTGGGCATATACCCAGAGAAAACCGTAAATCAAAAAGGCACATTCACCACAATATTCATTGCAGCACTATTTACAATAGCCAGGTAATGGAAGCCACCTAAATGCCCACAGACAGATGAATGGATAAAGATGTGGTACACATATAAAATGGAATATTACTCGGCCATAAAAAGGAATGAAACTGGGTCATTTGTAGAGACATCGATGGATCGAGAGACTGTCATACAGAATGAAGTAAGTCAGAAAGAGGAAAACAAATATTGTATATTAATGCATATATGTGGAGCCTAAAAAATGGTACAGATGAACTGGTTTGCAGGGAAGAAATAGAGACACAGAGGTAGAGAACAAACGTATGGACACCAAGTGTGGGAAGCCATGGGGTGGTGGTGGTGGGATGAGTTGGGAGATTGGGATTGACCTGTATACATGTATATGCATAAAATACATAACTAATAATAACGTGCTGTATAAAAAAATAAATCAAATTAAATTTCAAAATTTTAAAAAATAAAATTTAAAAATAAAACAGAAAAAAGTTCTTCCCGTCACACAGATGTATTTATAGGAATGAATTATTTCCATGCTTATATCTATAAATACATAAAAGAGGAATAAAATCTGACTTGAAACATTAAAGAAAAAAAAAAACCTGAACCCACGAGTTATACAGAGGAAAACCCTATCAGGGCACTTGCTCCAGCAGTAAACAATTCTGAAATTGGTCAGAGGTGGGGAACCATCTCCCATACAGCCAGCAACCCACCCCCCACGCAAGGAGCGTCCTCATTGCAAAGCTGGGGGACCGTGCCGAGGCATCTGTGAGTAAACGTGAGCTGAGCCCCAGGCCAGATGCTGCTGAACTGTTCCCACCCTTCCCAGGTAAAACACCTGAATATGTACAAGGGCTTGAAAGCCTAGAGGAAGGGCCGTCGAGCCACACCAGCGACAGCACGCAGGCCAACTTGGTGCCTGCAGGCCAGCCAGGGTGGTCCTGGCCCCGGGCGCTCTTCTGGAAGCTTTCCACTGCCCTGCCTGAGATACCCCTCCTGTCCCGGCCCCCACTGCTTTTTTCATTCCTCACCTCTGTCCGGAGAGAAATTCCAGCGGAAGGTATAGGTGACACATCCTCTTCTTTACAGGTGGCAGCCTGGCAACTCCTGCAGAAAGGCCAGCAGAGCCCCACTCACAGCGGGCCAACAACAAAGCTGTGGCCCCTCACTCACTCCCACCAGCAGAGCCCCGAGACTACTGACGGGGCAGAGAATATGGAGTCAGGCACAGCTTCAGGGGCTATTGCTGCCTGCAGCGCTGTTTATATTGACCTCAACGAGGCACACCTGGGGAGGGCGGGCCGGCAGGGTAAGGCTGCCCAGGTCAGCTAATCCACAACCCTCAGGGAATCACATTGTTGAAAATGGACCTCGCTAAGGCAGAATAGAAGCCAAGGAAAAAATGGACACAATGCCATTTGCAGCACCGTAGATGAGTCTAGAAGTAATCACGTGACTTGTAGTAAGTTAGAAAGTGAAAGACACATATCATATCATATCACTTATAGGTGTTACCTAAAAATGGATACCAGGGCAGATATTTCCACGGAGAAGGGCAATCACAGATTCATTAAACAAACTTATGGTTCACCAATGGAAAGGTGTGAGGATTGGTTTCATTACGATATCGGGGTTAACAGACATATACAAACACAGGTGACATATATAATCACCAAAGACCTACAGAATACCAAGAGAGGACTACTCAACATTCTGTCATAACGTTCATGGGAAAAGGATCCCAGGAAGAACAGACATCTGTATATGTGTAAAAGAACCACATCTTCCACACCTACAACAAGCCAAACATTGTAATCAAACTTGCTGTAATAAAAAAAATAAAAAAATTAAATTAAAAACTCGAACAAGAAGTAGTGAGACAAACTTGAGGGGCTTTCTCCTGGCACATTCCATTCTAAATTCCAATCTAGAACACCACTTCCACTGAGGCTCTCTTGCCCTAGTAACCAGATTTGGTAAGGGTGAACTGCTGCCACCTTGTGGCCGTTTCACACAACAGCAGCTTTAATCCCAGCGCTAATGGTCAGTTGATATTCAAAATCATTGCAGGCCTGTAAATGACACCTGCCCTGAAAACAAATCCTGGGGTCACATATCGACCAAAAAATTCAAAGGACGTCCATATTTCAAAACGACCGTTTCAAAAGGCATATTTTACGCACATTAGTGTGCTGCTTCTTTTCCTTTCTTTCGTTTTTTGTTAACAAAAACGGGAATGGAAAAAGGCATCCCTCAGAATGGGCGAAAATCGTTGCAAACGAATCAATGGACAGAGGTTTAATCTCCAATATACATAAACAGCTCATGCAGCTTAATATTAAAAAAACAAACAACCCAATACAAAAATGGGCAGCAGTTCTAAAGAGACGTTTCTTCAAAGAAGACACAGAGATGGCCAAGACGCACATGAAAAGCTGCTCAACAGCACTAATTACTAGAGAAATGCAAATCAAAACTACAATGAGGTATCACCTCACACCTGTTAGAATCGAAACCATCAGAAAATCTACAAACAACCAATTCTGGGGAGGGTGTGGACAAAAGGAGCCCTCTTCCACTATTGGTGGGAATGTAAATTGATACAGTCACTATGGAGAACAGTATGGAGTTTCCTTAAAAACACTAGAAATAGAATTACCATCTGATCCATCTATCCCACTTCTGGGCATATACCCAGAGAAAACCGTAAATCAAAAAGGCACATTCACCACAATATTCATTGCAGCACTATTTACAATAGCCACGTAATGGAATCCACCTAAATGCCCTCAGACAGATGAGTGGATAAAGATGTGGTACATATACAAAATGGAATATTACTCGGCCATAAAAAGGAATGAAACTGGGTCATTTGTAGAGACATCGATGGATCGAGAGACTGTCATACAGAATAAAGTAAGTCAGAAAGAGGGAAACAAATATTGTATATTAATGCATATAAGTGGAGCCTAAATAATGGTACAGATGAACTGGTTTGCAGGGAAGAAATAGAGACACAGAGGTAGAGAACAAACGTATGGACACCAAGTGTGGGAAGCCATGGGGTGGTGGTGGTGGGATGAGTTGGGAGATTGGGATTGACCTGTATACATGTATATGCTTAAAATACATAACTAATAATAACGTGCTGTATAAAAAAATAAATAAAATTAAATTTCAAAATTTTAAAAAATAAAATTTAAAAATAAAACAGAAAAAAGTTCTTCCCGTCACACAGATGTATTTATAGGAATGAATTATTTCCATGCTTATATCTATAAATACATAAAAGAGGAATAAAATCTGACTTGAAACATTAAAGAAAAAAAAACCTGAACCCACGAGTTATACAGAGGAAAACCCTATCAGGGCACTTGCTCCAGCGGTAAACAATTCTGAAATTGGTCAGAGGTGGGGAACCATCTCCCATACAGCCAACAACCCACACCCCACGCAAGGAGCGTCCTCATTGCAAAGCTGGGGGACCGTGCCGAGGCATCTGTGAGTAAACGTGAGCTGAGCCCCAGGCCAGCTGCTGCTGAACTGTTCCCACCCTTCCCAGGTAAAACACCTGAATATGTACAAGGGCTTGAAAGCCTAGAGGAAGGGCCGTCGAGCCACACCAGCGACAGCACGCAGGCCAACTTGGTGCCTGCAGGCCAGCCAGGTTGGTCCTGGCCCCGGGCGCTCTACCGGAAGCTTTCCACTGCCCTGCCTGAGATACCCCTCCTGTCCCGGCCCCCACTGCTTTTTTCCTTCCTCACCTCTGTCCGGAGAGAAATTCCAGCGGAAGGTATGGGTGACACATCCTCTTCTTTACAGGTGGCAGCCTGGCAACTCCTGCAGAAAGGCCAGCAGAGCCCCACTCACAGCGGGCCACCAACAAAGCTGTGGCCCCACACTCCCTCCCACCAGCACAGCCCCGAGACTGCTGACGGGGCAGAGAATATGGAGTCAGGCACAGCTTCAGGGGCTATTGCTGCCTGGAGCGCTGTTTATATTGACCTCAACGAGGCACACCTGGGGAGGGCGGGCCAGCAGGGTAAGGCTGCCCAGGTCAGCTAATCCACAACCCTCAGGGAATCACATTGTTGAAAATGGACCTCCCTAAGGCAGAATAGAAGCCAAGGAAAAAATGGACACTATGCCATTTGCAGCACCGTAGATGAGTCTAGAAGTAATCACGTGACTTGTAGTAAGTTAGAAAGTGAAAGACACATATCATATCATATCACATATAGGTGTTACCTAAAAATGGATACCAGGGCAGATATTTCCACGGAGAAGGGCAATCACAGATTCATTAAACAAACTTATGGTTCACCAATGGAAAGGTGTGAGGATTCGTTTCATTACGATATCGGGGTTAACAGACATATACAAACACAGGTGACATATATAATCACCAAAGACCTACAGAATACCAAGAGAGGACTACTCAACATTCTGTCATAACGTTCATGGGAAAAGGATCCCAGGAAGAACAGACATCTGTATATGTGTAAAAGAACCACATCTTCCACACCTACAACAAGCCAAACATTGTAATCAAACTTGCTGTAATAAAAAAATTAAAAAAATAAATTAAAAACTCGAACAAGAAGTAGTGAGACAAACTTGAGGGGCTTTCTCCTGGCACATTCCATTCTAAATTCCAATCTAGAACACCACTTCCACTGAGGCTCTCTTGCCCTAGTAACCAGATTTGGTAAGGGTGAACTGCTGCCACCTTGTGGCCGTTTCACACAACAGCAGCTTTAATCCCAGCGCTAATGGTCAGTTGATATTCAAAATCATTGCAGGCCTGTAAATGACACCTGCCCTGAAAACAAATCCTGGGGTCACATATCGACCAAAAAATTCAAAGGACGTCCATATTTCAAAATGACCGTTTCAAAAGGCATATTTTACGCACATTAGTGTGCTGCTTCTTTTCCTTTCTTTCCTTTTTTGTTAAAAAAAACGGGAATGGAAAAAGGCATCCCTCAGAATGGGCGAAAATCGTTGCAAACGAATCAATGGACAGAGGTTTAATCTCCAATATACATAAACAGCTCATGCAGCTTAATATTAAAAAAACAAACAACCCAATACAAAAATGGGCAGAAGATCTAAAGAGACGTTTCTTCAAAGAAGACACAGAGATGGCCAAGACGCACATGAAAAGCTGCTCAACAGCACTAATTATTAGAGAAATGCAAATCAAAACTACAATGAGGTATCACCTCACACCTGTTAGAATCGGCATCATCAGAAAATCTACAAACAACCAATTCTGGGGAGGGTGTGGACAAAAGGAGCCCTCTTCCACTATTGGTGGGAATGTAAATTGATACAGTCACTCTGGAGAACAGTATGAGTTTCCTTAAAAAAACTAGAAATAGAATTACCATCTGATCCAGCTATCCCACTTCTGGGCATATACCCAGAGAAAACCGTAAATGAAAAAGGCACATTCACCACAATATTCATTGCAGCATTATTTACAATAGCCACGTAATGGAAGCCACCTAAATGCCCACAGACAGATGAGTGGATAAAGAGGTGGTACATATATAAAATGGAATATTACTCGGCCATAAAAAGGAATGAAACTGGGTCATTTGTAGAGACATCGATGGATCGAGAGACTGTCATACAGAATGAAGTAAGTCAGAAAGAGGGAAACCAATATTGTATATTAATGCATATAAGTGGAGCCTAAATAGTGGTACAGATGAACTGGTTTGCAGGGAAGAAATAGAGACACAGAGGTAGAGAACAAACGTATGGACACCAAGTGTGGGAAGCGATGGGTTCGTGGTGGTGGGATGAGTTGGGAGATGGGGATTGACCTGTATACATGTATATGCATAAAATACATAACTAATAATAACGTGCTGTATAAAAAAATAAATAAAATTAAATTTCAAAATTTTAAAAAATAAAATTTAAAAATAAAACAGAATAAAGTTCTTCCCGTCACACAGATGTATTTATAGGAATGAATTATTTCCATGCTTATATCTATAAATACATAAAAGAGGAATAAATTCTGACTTGAAATATTAAAGAAAAAAAAAACTGAACCCACGAGTTATACAGAGGAAAACCCTATGAGGGCACTTGCTCCAGCGGTAAACAATTCTGAAATTGGTCAGAGGTGGGGAACCATCTCCCATACAGCCAGCAACCCACCCCCCACGCAAGGAGCGTCCTCATTGCAAAGCTGGGGGACCGTGCCGAGGCATCTGTGAGTAAACGTGAGCTGAGCCTCAGGCCAGATGCTGCTGAACTGTTCCCACCCTTCCCAGGTAAAACACCTGAATATGTACAAGGGCTTGAAAGCCTAGAGGAAGGGCTGTCGAGCCACACCAGCGACAGCACGCAGGCCAACTTGGTGCCTGCAGGCCAGCCAGGTTGGTCCTGGCCCCGGGCGCTCTACCAGAAGCTTTCCACTGCCCTGCCTGAGATATCCCTCCTGTCCCGGCACCCACTGCTTTTTTCCTTCCTCACCTCTGTCCGGAGAGAAATTCCAGCGGAAGGTATGGGTGACACATCCTCTTCTTTACAGGTGGCAGCCTGGCAACTCCTGCAGAAAGACCAGCAGAGCCCCACTCACAGCGGGCCACCCACAAAGCTGTGGCCCCTCACTCCCTCCCACCAGCACAGCCCCGAGACTGCTGACGGGGCAGAGAATGTGGAGTCAGGCACAGCTTCATGGGCTATTGCTGCCTGCAGCGCTGTTTATATTGACCTCAACGAGGCACACCTGGGGAGGGCGGGCCGGCAGGGTAAAGCTGCCCAGGTCAGCTAATCCACAACCCTCAGGGAATCACATTGTTGAAAATGGACCTCACTAAGGCAGAATAGAAGCCAAGGAAAAAAAGGACACAATGCCATTTGCAGCACCGTAGTTGATTCTTCAAGTAATCACGTGACATGTAGTAAGTCAGAAAGTGAAAGACACATATCATATCATATCACTTATAGGTGTTACCTAAAAATGGATACCAGGGCAGATATTTCCACGGAGAAGGGCAATCACAGATTCATTAAACAAACTTATGGTTCACCAATGGAAAGGTGTGAGGATTGGTTTCATTACGATATCGGGGTTAACAGACATATACCAACACAGGTGACATATATAATCACCAAAGACCTACAGAATACCAAGAGAGGACTACTCAACATTCTGTCATAACGTTCATGGGAAAAGGATCCCAGGAAGAACAGACATCTGTATATGTGTAAAAGAACCACATCTTCCACACCTACAACAAGCCAAACATTGTAATCAAACTTGCTGTAATAAAAAAATAAAAAAATTAAATTAAAAACTCGAACAAGAAGTAGTGAGACAAACTTGAGGGGCTTTCTCCTGGCACATTCCATTCTAAATTCCAATCTAGAACACCACTTCCACTGAGGCTCTCTTGCCCTAGTAACCAGATTTGGTAAGGTTGAACTGCTGCCACCTTGTGGCCTTTCACACAACAGCAGCTTTAATCCCAGCGCTAATGGTCAGTTGATATTCAAAATCATTGCAGGCCTGTAAATGACACCTGCCCTGAAAACAAATCCTGGGGTCACATATCGACCAAAAAATTCAAAGGACGTCCATATTTCAAAACGACCGTTTCAAAAGGCATATTTTACGCACATTAGTGTGCTGCTTCTTTTCCTTTCTTTCGTTTTTTGTTAAAAAAAACGGGAATGGAAAAAGGCATCCCTCAGAATGGGCGAAAATCGTTGCAAACGAATCAATGGACAGAGGTTTAATCTCCAATATACATAAACAGCTCATGCAGCTTAATATTAAAAAAACAAACAACCCAATACAAAAATGGGCAGAAGTTCTAAAGAGACGTTTCTTCAAAGAAGACACAGAGATGGCCAAGACGCACATGAAAAGCTGCTCAACAGCACTAATTACTAGAGAAATGCAAATCAAAACTACAATGAGGTATCACCTCACACCTGTTAGAATCGAAACCATCAGAAAATCTACAAACAACCAATTCTGGGGAGGGTGTGGACAAAAGGAGCCCTCTTCCACTATTGGTGGGAATGTAAATTGATACAGTCACTATGGAGAACAGTATGGAGTTTCCTTAAAAACACTAGAAATAGAATTACCATCTGATCCATCTATCCCACTTCTGGGCATATACCCAGAGAAAACCGTAAATAAAAAAGGCACATTCACCACAATATTCATTGCAGCACTATTTACAATAGCCACGTAATGGAATCCACCTAAATGCCCTCAGACAGATGAGTGGATAAAGATGTGGTACATATACAAAATGGAATATTACTCGGCCATAAAAAGGAATGAAACTGGGTCATTTGTAGAGACATCGATGGATCGAGAGACTGTCATACAGAATAAAGTAAGTCAGAAAGAGGGAAACAAATATTGTATATTAATGCATATAAGTGGAGCCTAAATAATGGTACAGATGAACTGGTTTGCAGGGAAGAAATAGAGACACAGAGGTAGAGAACAAACGTATGGACACCAAGTGTGGGAAGCCATGGGGTGGTGGTGGTGGGATGAGTTGGGAGATTGGGATTGACCTGTATACATGTATATGCTTAAAATACATAACTAATAATAACGTGCTGTATAAAAAAATAAATAAAATTAAATTTCAAAATTTTAAAAAATAAAATTTAAAAATAAAACAGAAAAAAGTTCTTCCCGTCACACAGATGTATTTATAGGAATGAATTATTTCCATGCTTATATCTATAAATACATAAAAGAGGAATAAAATCTGACTTGAAACATTAAAGAAAAAAAAACCTGAACCCACGAGTTATACAGAGGAAAACCCTATCAGGGCACTTGCTCCAGCGGTAAACAATTCTGAAATTGGTCAGAGGTGGGGAACCATCTCCCATACAGCCAACAACCCACAACCCACGCAAGGAGCGTCCTCATTGCAAAGCTGGGGGACCGTGCCGAGGCATCTGTGAGTAAACGTGAGCTGAGCCCCAGGCCAGCTGCTGCTGAACTGTTCCCACCCTTCCCAGGTAAAACACCTGAATATGTACAAGGGCTTGAAAGCCTAGAGGAAGGGCCGTCGAGCCACACCAGCGACAGCACGCAGGCCAACTTGGTGCCTGCAGGCCAGCCAGGTTGGTCCTGGCCCCGGGCGCTCTACCGGAAGCTTTCCACTGCCCTGCCTGAGATACCCCTCCTGTCCCGGCCCCCACTGCTTTTTTCCTTCCTCACCTCTGTCCGGAGAGAAATTCCAGCGGAAGGTATGGGTGACACATCCTCTTCTTTACAGGTGGCAGCCTGGCAACTCCTGCAGAAAGGCCAGCAGAGCCCCACTCACAGCGGGCCACCAACAAAGCTGTGGCCCCACACTCCCTCCCACCAGCACAGCCCCGAGACTGCTGACGGGGCAGAGAATATGGAGTCAGGCACAGCTTCAGGGGCTATTGCTGCCTGGAGCGCTGTTTATATTGACCTCAACGAGGCACACCTGGGGAGGGCGGGCCGGCAGGGTAAGGCTGCCCAGGTCAGCTAATCCACAACCCTCAGGGAATCACATTGTTGAAAATGGACCTCCCTAAGGCAGAATAGAAGCCAAGGAAAAAATGGACACTATGCCATTTGCAGCACCGTAGATGAGTCTAGAAGTAATCACGTGACTTGTAGTAAGTTAGAAAGTGAAAGACACATATCATATCATATCACATATAGGTGTTACCTAAAAATGGATACCAGGGCAGATATTTCCACGGAGAAGGGCAATCACAGATTCATTAAACAAACTTATGGTTCACCAATGGAAAGGTGTGAGGATTCGTTTCATTACGATATCGGGGTTAACAGACATATACAAACACAGGTGACATATATAATCACCAAAGACCTACAGAATACCAAGAGAGGACTACTCAACATTCTGTCATAACGTTCATGGGAAAAGGATCCCAGGAAGAACAGACATCTGTATATGTGTAAAAGAACCACATCTTCCACACCTACAACAAGCCAAACATTGTAATCAAACTTGCTGTAATAAAAAAATTAAAAAAATAAATTAAAAACTCGAACAAGAAGTAGTGAGACAAACTTGAGGGGCTTTCTCCTGGCACATTCCATTCTAAATTCCAATCTAGAACACCACTTCCACTGAGGCTCTCTTGCCCTAGTAACCAGATTTGGTAAGGGTGAACTGCTGCCACCTTGTGGCCGTTTCACACAACAGCAGCTTTAATCCCAGCGCTAATGGTCAGTTGATATTCAAAATCATTGCAGGCCTGTAAATGACACCTGCCCTGAAAACAAATCCTGGGGTCACATATCGACCAAAAAATTCAAAGGACGTCCATATTTCAAAACGACCGTTTCAAAAGGCATATTTTACGCACATTAGTGTGCTGCTTCTTTTCCTTTCTTTCGTTTTTTGTTAAAAAAAACGGGAATGGAAAAAGGCATCCCTCAGAATGGGCGAAAATCGTTGCAAACGAATCAATGGACAGAGGTTTAATCTCCAATATACATAAACAGCTCATGCAGCTTAATATTAAAAAAACAAACAACCCAATACAAAAATGGGCAGCAGTTCTAAAGAGACGTTTCTTCAAAGAAGACACAGAGATGGCCAAGACGCACATGAAAAGCTGCTCAACAGCACTAATTACTAGAGAAATGCAAATCAAAACTACAATGAGGTATCACCTCACACCTGTTAGAATCGAAACCATCAGAAAATCTACAAACAACCAATTCTGGGGAGGGTGTGGACAAAAGGAGCCCTCTTCCACTATTGGTGGGAATGTAAATTGATACAGTCACTATGGAGAACAGTATGGAGTTTCCTTAAAAACACTAGAAATAGAATTACCATCTGATCCATCTATCCCACTTCTGGGCATATACCCAGAGAAAACCGTAAATCAAAAAGGCACATTCACCACAATATTCATTGCAGCACTATTTACAATAGCCACGTAATGGAATCCACCTAAATGCCCTCAGACAGATGAGTGGATAAAGATGTGGTACATATACAAAATGGAATATTACTCGGCCATAAAAAGGAATGAAACTGGGTCATTTGTAGAGACATCGATGGATCGAGAGACTGTCATACAGAATAAAGTAAGTCAGAAAGAGGGAAACAAATATTGTATATTAATGCATATAAGTGGAGCCTAAATAATGGTACAGATGAACTGGTTTGCAGGGAAGAAATAGAGACACAGAGGTAGAGAACAAACGTATGGACACCAAGTGTGGGAAGCCATGGGGTGGTGGTGGTGGGATGAGTTGGGAGATTGGGATTGACCTGTATACATGTATATGCTTAAAATACATAACTAATAATAACGTGCTGTATAAAAAAATAAATAAAATTAAATTTCAAAATTTTAAAAAATAAAATTTAAAAATAAAACAGAAAAAAGTTCTTCCCGTCACACAGATGTATTTATAGGAATGAATTATTTCCATGCTTATATCTATAAATACATAAAAGAGGAATAAAATCTGACTTGAAACATTAAAGAAAAAAAAACCTGAACCCACGAGTTATACAGAGGAAAACCCTATCAGGGCACTTGCTCCAGCGGTAAACAATTCTGAAATTGGTCAGAGGTGGGGAACCATCTCCCATACAGCCAACAACCCACACCCCACGCAAGGAGCGTCCTCATTGCAAAGCTGGGGGACCGTGCCGAGGCATCTGTGAGTAAACGTGAGCTGAGCCCCAGGCCAGCTGCTGCTGAACTGTTCCCACCCTTCCCAGGTAAAACACCTGAATATGTACAAGGGCTTGAAAGCCTAGAGGAAGGGCCGTCGAGCCACACCAGCGACAGCACGCAGGCCAACTTGGTGCCTGCAGGCCAGCCAGGTTGGTCCTGGCCCCGGGCGCTCTACCGGAAGCTTTCCACTGCCCTGCCTGAGATACCCCTCCTGTCCCGGCCCCCACTGCTTTTTTCCTTCCTCACCTCTGTCCGGAGAGAAATTCCAGCGGAAGGTATGGGTGACACATCCTCTTCTTTACAGGTGGCAGCCTGGCAACTCCTGCAGAAAGGCCAGCAGAGCCCCACTCACAGCGGGCCACCAACAAAGCTGTGGCCCCACACTCCCTCCCACCAGCACAGCCCCGAGACTGCTGACGGGGCAGAGAATATGGAGTCAGGCACAGCTTCAGGGGCTATTGCTGCCTGGAGCGCTGTTTATATTGACCTCAACGAGGCACACCTGGGGAGGGCGGGCCAGCAGGGTAAGGCTGCCCAGGTCAGCTAATCCACAACCCTCAGGGAATCACATTGTTGAAAATGGACCTCCCTAAGGCAGAATAGAAGCCAAGGAAAAAATGGACACTATGCCATTTGCAGCACCGTAGATGAGTCTAGAAGTAATCACGTGACTTGTAGTAAGTTAGAAAGTGAAAGACACATATCATATCATATCACATATAGGTGTTACCTAAAAATGGATACCAGGGCAGATATTTCCACGGAGAAGGGCAATCACAGATTCATTAAACAAACTTATGGTTCACCAATGGAAAGGTGTGAGGATTCGTTTCATTACGATATCGGGGTTAACAGACATATACAAACACAGGTGACATATATAATCACCAAAGACCTACAGAATACCAAGAGAGGACTACTCAACATTCTGTCATAACGTTCATGGGAAAAGGATCCCAGGAAGAACAGACATCTGTATATGTGTAAAAGAACCACATCTTCCACACCTACAACAAGCCAAACATTGTAATCAAACTTGCTGTAATAAAAAAATTAAAAAAATAAATTAAAAACTCGAACAAGAAGTAGTGAGACAAACTTGAGGGGCTTTCTCCTGGCACATTCCATTCTAAATTCCAATCTAGAACACCACTTCCACTGAGGCTCTCTTGCCCTAGTAACCAGATTTGGTAAGGGTGAACTGCTGCCACCTTGTGGCCGTTTCACACAACAGCAGCTTTAATCCCAGCGCTAATGGTCAGTTGATATTCAAAATCATTGCAGGCCTGTAAATGACACCTGCCCTGAAAACAAATCCTGGGGTCACATATCGACCAAAAAATTCAAAGGACGTCCATATTTCAAAATGACCGTTTCAAAAGGCATATTTTACGCACATTAGTGTGCTGCTTCTTTTCCTTTCTTTCCTTTTTTGTTAAAAAAAACGGGAATGGAAAAAGGCATCCCTCAGAATGGGCGAAAATCGTTGCAAACGAATCAATGGACAGAGGTTTAATCTCCAATATACATAAACAGCTCATGCAGCTTAATATTAAAAAAACAAACAACCCAATACAAAAATGGGCAGAAGATCTAAAGAGACGTTTCTTCAAAGAAGACACAGAGATGGCCAAGACGCACATGAAAAGCTGCTCAACAGCACTAATTATTAGAGAAATGCAAATCAAAACTACAATGAGGTATCACCTCACACCTGTTAGAATCGGCATCATCAGAAAATCTACAAACAACCAATTCTGGGGAGGGTGTGGACAAAAGGAGCCCTCTTCCACTATTGGTGGGAATGTAAATTGATACAGTCACTCTGGAGAACAGTATGAGTTTCCTTAAAAAAACTAGAAATAGAATTACCATCTGATCCAGCTATCCCACTTCTGGGCATATACCCAGAGAAAACCGTAAATGAAAAAGGCACATTCACCACAATATTCATTGCAGCATTATTTACAATAGCCACGTAATGGAAGCCACCTAAATGCCCACAGACAGATGAGTGGATAAAGAGGTGGTACATATATAAAATGGAATATTACTCGGCCATAAAAAGGAATGAAACTGGGTCATTTGTAGAGACATCGATGGATCGAGAGACTGTCATACAGAATGAAGTAAGTCAGAAAGAGGGAAACCAATATTGTATATTAATGCATATAAGTGGAGCCTAAATAGTGGTACAGATGAACTGGTTTGCAGGGAAGAAATAGAGACACAGAGGTAGAGAACAAACGTATGGACACCAAGTGTGGGAAGCGATGGGTTCGTGGTGGTGGGATGAGTTGGGAGATGGGGATTGACCTGTATACATGTATATGCATAAAATACATAACTAATAATAACGTGCTGTATAAAAAAATAAATAAAATTAAATTTCAAAATTTTAAAAAATAAAATTTAAAAATAAAACAGAATAAAGTTCTTCCCGTCACACAGATGTATTTATAGGAATGAATTATTTCCATGCTTATATCTATAAATACATAAAAGAGGAATAAATTCTGACTTGAAATATTAAAGAAAAAAAAAACTGAACCCACGAGTTATACAGAGGAAAACCCTATGAGGGCACTTGCTCCAGCGGTAAACAATTCTGAAATTGGTCAGAGGTGGGGAACCATCTCCCATACAGCCAGCAACCCACCCCCCACGCAAGGAGCGTCCTCATTGCAAAGCTGGGGGACCGTGCCGAGGCATCTGTGAGTAAACGTGAGCTGAGCCTCAGGCCAGATGCTGCTGAACTGTTCCCACCCTTCCCAGGTAAAACACCTGAATATGTACAAGGGCTTGAAAGCCTAGAGGAAGGGCTGTCGAGCCACACCAGCGACAGCACGCAGGCCAACTTGGTGCCTGCAGGCCAGCCAGGTTGGTCCTGGCCCCGGGCGCTCTACCAGAAGCTTTCCACTGCCCTGCCTGAGATATCCCTCCTGTCCCGGCACCCACTGCTTTTTTCCTTCCTCACCTCTGTCCGGAGAGAAATTCCAGCGGAAGGTATGGGTGACACATCCTCTTCTTTACAGGTGGCAGCCTGGCAACTCCTGCAGAAAGACCAGCAGAGCCCCACTCACAGCGGGCCACCCACAAAGCTGTGGCCCCTCACTCCCTCCCACCAGCACAGCCCCGAGACTGCTGACGGGGCAGAGAATGTGGAGTCAGGCACAGCTTCATGGGCTATTGCTGCCTGCAGCGCTGTTTATATTGACCTCAACGAGGCACACCTGGGGAGGGCGGGCCGGCAGGGTAAAGCTGCCCAGGTCAGCTAATCCACAACCCTCAGGGAATCACATTGTTGAAAATGGACCTCACTAAGGCAGAATAGAAGCCAAGGAAAAAAAGGACACAATGCCATTTGCAGCACCGTAGTTGATTCTTCAAGTAAT
This sequence comes from Mesoplodon mirus, assembly GCF_964341445.2. NCBI lineage: Eukaryota > Metazoa > Chordata > Mammalia > Artiodactyla > Ziphiidae > Mesoplodon > Mesoplodon mirus. Next base: position 473,394 of record NW_028295522.1, on the reverse strand, counting down.
CACGTGACATGTAGTAAGTCAGAAAGTGAAAGACACATATCATATCATATCACTTATAGGTGTTACCTAAAAATGGATACCAGGGCAGATATTTCCACGGAGAAGGGCAATCACAGATTCATTAAACAAACTTATGGTTCACCAATGGAAAGGTGTGAGGATTGGTTTCATTACGATATCGGGGTTAACAGACATATACCAACACAGGTGACATATATAATCACCAAAGACCTACAGAATACCAAGAGAGGACTACTCAACATTCTGTCATAACGTTCATGGGAAAAGGATCCCAGGAAGAACAGACATCTGTATATGTGTAAAAGAACCACATCTTCCACACCTACAACAAGCCAAACATTGTAATCAAACTTGCTGTAATAAAAAAATAAAAAAATTAAATTAAAAACTCGAACAAGAAGTAGTGAGACAAACTTGAGGGGCTTTCTCCTGGCACATTCCATTCTAAATTCCAATCTAGAACACCACTTCCACTGAGGCTCTCTTGCCCTAGTAACCAGATTTGGTAAGGTTGAACTGCTGCCACCTTGTGGCCTTTCACACAACAGCAGCTTTAATCCCAGCGCTAATGGTCAGTTGATATTCAAAATCATTGCAGGCCTGTAAATGACACCTGCCCTGAAAACAAATCCTGGGGTCACATATCGACCAAAAAATTCAAAGGACGTCCATATTTCAAAACGACCGTTTCAAAAGGCATATTTTACGCACATTAGTGTGCTGCTTCTTTTCCTTTCTTTCGTTTTTTGTTAAAAAAAACGGGAATGGAAAAAGGCATCCCTCAGAATGGGCGAAAATCGTTGCAAACGAATCAATGGACAGAGGTTTAATCTCCAATATACATAAACAGCTCATGCAGCTTAATATTAAAAAAACAAACAACCCAATACAAAAATGGGCAGCAGTTCTAAAGAGACGTTTGTTCAAAGAAGACACAGAGATGGCCAAGACGCACATGAAAAGCTGCTCAACAGCACTAATTACTAGAGAAATGCAAATCAAAACTACAATGAGGTATCACCTCACACCTGTTAGAATCGAAACCATCAGAAAATCTACAAACAACCAATTCTGGGGAGGGTGTGGACAAAAGGAGCCCTCTTCCACTATTGGTGGGAATGTAAATTGATACAGTCACTATGGAGAACAGTATGGAGTTTCCTTAAAAACACTAGAAATAGAATTACCATCTGATCCATCTATCCCACTTCTGGGCATATACCCAGAGAAAACCGTAAATAAAAAAGGCACATTCACCACAATATTCATTGCAGCACTATTTACAATAGCCACGTAATGGAATCCACCTAAATGCCCTCAGACAGATGAGTGGATAAAGATGTGGTACATATACAAAATGGAATATTACTCGGCCATAAAAAGGAATGAAACTGGGTCATTTGTAGAGACATCGATGGATCGAGAGACTGTCATACAGAATAAAGTAAGTCAGAAAGAGGGAAACAAATATTGTATATTAATGCATATAAGTGGAGCCTAAATAATGGTACAGATGAACTGGTTTGCAGGGAAGAAATAGAGACACAGAGGTAGAGAACAAACGTATGGACACCAAGTGTGGGAAGCCATGGGGTGGTGGTGGTGGGATGAGTTGGGAGATTGGGATTGACCTGTATACATGTATATGCTTAAAATACATAACTAATAATAACGTGCTGTATAAAAAAATAAATAAAATTAAATTTCAAAATTTTAAAAAATAAAATTTAAAAATAAAACAGAAAAAAGTTCTTCCCGTCACACAGATGTATTTATAGGAATGAATTATTTCCATGCTTATATCTATAAATACATAAAAGAGGAATAAAATCTGACTTGAAACATTAAAGAAAAAAAAACCTGAACCCACGAGTTATACAGAGGAAAACCCTATCAGGGCACTTGCTCCAGCGGTAAACAATTCTGAAATTGGTCAGAGGTGGGGAACCATCTCCCATACAGCCAACAACCCACAACCCACGCAAGGAGCGTCCTCATTGCAAAGCTGGGGGACCGTGCCGAGGCATCTGTGAGTAAACGTGAGCTGAGCCCCAGGCCAGCTGCTGCTGAACTGTTCCCACCCTTCCCAGGTAAAACACCTGAATATGTACAAGGGCTTGAAAGCCTAGAGGAAGGGCCGTCGAGCCACACCAGCGACAGCACGCAGGCCAACTTGGTGCCTGCAGGCCAGCCAGGTTGGTCCTGGCCCCGGGCGCTCTACCGGAAGCTTTCCACTGCCCTGCCTGAGATACCCCTCCTGTCCCGGCCCCCACTGCTTTTTTCCTTCCTCACCTCTGTCCGGAGAGAAATTCCAGCGGAAGGTATGGGTGACACATCCTCTTCTTTACAGGTGGCAGCCTGGCAACTCCTGCAGAAAGGCCAGCAGAGCCCCACTCACAGCGGGCCACCAACAAAGCTGTGGCCCCACACTCCCTCCCACCAGCACAGCCCCGAGACTGCTGACGGGGCAGAGAATATGGAGTCAGGCACAGCTTCAGGGGCTATTGCTGCCTGGAGCGCTGTTTATATTGACCTCAACGAGGCACACCTGGGGAGGGCGGGCCGGCAGGGTAAGGCTGCCCAGGTCAGCTAATCCACAACCCTCAGGGAATCACATTGTTGAAAATGGACCTCCCTAAGGCAGAATAGAAGCCAAGGAAAAAATGGACACTATGCCATTTGCAGCACCGTAGATGAGTCTAGAAGTAATCACGTGACTTGTAGTAAGTTAGAAAGTGAAAGACACATATCATATCATATCACATATAGGTGTTACCTAAAAATGGATACCAGGGCAGATATTTCCACGGAGAAGGGCAATCACAGATTCATTAAACAAACTTATGGTTCACCAATGGAAAGGTGTGAGGATTCGTTTCATTACGATATCGGGGTTAACAGACATATACAAACACAGGTGACATATATAATCACCAAAGACCTACAGAATACCAAGAGAGGACTACTCAACATTCTGTCATAACGTTCATGGGAAAAGGATCCCAGGAAGAACAGACATCTGTATATGTGTAAAAGAACCACATCTTCCACACCTACAACAAGCCAAACATTGTAATCAAACTTGCTGTAATAAAAAAATTAAAAAAATAAATTAAAAACTCGAACAAGAAGTAGTGAGACAAACTTGAGGGGCTTTCTCCTGGCACATTCCATTCTAAATTCCAATCTAGAACACCACTTCCACTGAGGCTCTCTTGCCCTAGTAACCAGATTTGGTAAGGGTGAACTGCTGCCACCTTGTGGCCGTTTCACACAACAGCAGCTTTAATCCCAGCGCTAATGGTCAGTTGATATTCAAAATCATTGCAGGCCTGTAAATGACACCTGCCCTGAAAACAAATCCTGGGGTCACATATCGACCAAAAAATTCAAAGGACGTCCATATTTCAAAATGACCGTTTCAAAAGGCATATTTTACGCACATTAGTGTGCTGCTTCTTTTCCTTTCTTTCCTTTTTTGTTAAAAAAAACGGGAATGGAAAAAGGCATCCCTCAGAATGGGCGAAAATCGTTGCAAACGAATCAATGGACAGAGGTTTAATCTCCAATATACATAAACAGCTCATGCAGCTTAATATTAAAAAAACAAACAACCCAATACAAAAATGGGCAGAAGATCTAAAGAGACGTTTCTTCAAAGAAGACACAGAGATGGCCAAGACGCACATGAAAAGCTGCTCAACAGCACTAATTATTAGAGAAATGCAAATCAAAACTACAATGAGGTATCACCTCACACCTGTTAGAATCGGCATCATCAGAAAATCTACAAACAACCAATTCTGGGGAGGGTGTGGACAAAAGGAGCCCTCTTCCACTATTGGTGGGAATGTAAATTGATACAGTCACTCTGGAGAACAGTATGAGTTTCCTTAAAAAAACTAGAAATAGAATTACCATCTGATCCAGCTATCCCACTTCTGGGCATATACCCAGAGAAAACCGTAAATGAAAAAGGCACATTCACCACAATATTCATTGCAGCATTATTTACAATAGCCACGTAATGGAAGCCACCTAAATGCCCACAGACAGATGAGTGGATAAAGAGGTGGTACATATATAAAATGGAATATTACTCGGCCATAAAAAGGAATGAAACTGGGTCATTTGTAGAGACATCGATGGATCGAGAGACTGTCATACAGAATGAAGTAAGTCAGAAAGAGGGAAACCAATATTGTATATTAATGCATATAAGTGGAGCCTAAATAGTGGTACAGATGAACTGGTTTGCAGGGAAGAAATAGAGACACAGAGGTAGAGAACAAACGTATGGACACCAAGTGTGGGAAGCGATGGGTTCGTGGTGGTGGGATGAGTTGGGAGATGGGGATTGACCTGTATACATGTATATGCATAAAATACATAACTAATAATAACGTGCTGTATAAAAAAATAAATAAAATTAAATTTCAAAATTTTAAAAAATAAAATTTAAAAATAAAACAGAATAAAGTTCTTCCCGTCACACAGATGTATTTATAGGAATGAATTATTTCCATGCTTATATCTATAAATACATAAAAGAGGAATAAATTCTGACTTGAAATATTAAAGAAAAAAAAAACTGAACCCACGAGTTATACAGAGGAAAACCCTATGAGGGCACTTGCTCCAGCGGTAAACAATTCTGAAATTGGTCAGAGGTGGGGAACCATCTCCCATACAGCCAGCAACCCACCCCCCACGCAAGGAGCGTCCTCATTGCAAAGCTGGGGGACCGTGCCGAGGCATCTGTGAGTAAACGTGAGCTGAGCCTCAGGCCAGATGCTGCTGAACTGTTCCCACCCTTCCCAGGTAAAACACCTGAATATGTACAAGGGCTTGAAAGCCTAGAGGAAGGGCTGTCGAGCCACACCAGCGACAGCACGCAGGCCAACTTGGTGCCTGCAGGCCAGCCAGGTTGGTCCTGGCCCCGGGCGCTCTACCAGAAGCTTTCCACTGCCCTGCCTGAGATATCCCTCCTGTCCCGGCACCCACTGCTTTTTTCCTTCCTCACCTCTGTCCGGAGAGAAATTCCAGCGGAAGGTATGGGTGACACATCCTCTTCTTTACAGGTGGCAGCCTGGCAACTCCTGCAGAAAGACCAGCAGAGCCCCACTCACAGCGGGCCACCCACAAAGCTGTGGCCCCTCACTCCCTCCCACCAGCACAGCCCCGAGACTGCTGACGGGGCAGAGAATGTGGAGTCAGGCACAGCTTCATGGGCTATTGCTGCCTGCAGCGCTGTTTATATTGACCTCAACGAGGCACACCTGGGGAGGGCGGGCCGGCAGGGTAAAGCTGCCCAGGTCAGCTAATCCACAACCCTCAGGGAATCACATTGTTGAAAATGGACCTCACTAAGGCAGAATAGAAGCCAAGGAAAAAAAGGACACAATGCCATTTGCAGCACCGTAGTTGATTCTTCAAGTAATCACGTGACATGTAGTAAGTCAGAAAGTGAAAGACACATATCATATCATATCACTTATAGGTGTTACCTAAAAATGGATACCAGGGCAGATATTTCCACGGAGAAGGGCAATCACAGATTCATTAAACAAACTTATGGTTCACCAATGGAAAGGTGTGAGGATTGGTTTCATTACGATATCGGGGTTAACAGACATATACCAACACAGGTGACATATATAATCACCAAAGACCTACAGAATACCAAGAGAGGACTACTCAACATTCTGTCATAACGTTCATGGGAAAAGGATCCCAGGAAGAACAGACATCTGTATATGTGTAAAAGAACCACATCTTCCACACCTACAACAAGCCAAACATTGTAATCAAACTTGCTGTAATAAAAAAATAAAAAAATTAAATTAAAAACTCGAACAAGAAGTAGTGAGACAAACTTGAGGGGCTTTCTCCTGGCACATTCCATTCTAAATTCCAATCTAGAACACCACTTCCACTGAGGCTCTCTTGCCCTAGTAACCAGATTTGGTAAGGTTGAACTGCTGCCACCTTGTGGCCTTTCACACAACAGCAGCTTTAATCCCAGCGCTAATGGTCAGTTGATATTCAAAATCATTGCAGGCCTGTAAATGACACCTGCCCTGAAAACAAATCCTGGGGTCACATATCGACCAAAAAATTCAAAGGACGTCCATATTTCAAAACGACCGTTTCAAAAGGCATATTTTACGCACATTAGTGTGCTGCTTCTTTTCCTTTCTTTCGTTTTTTGTTAAAAAAAACGGGAATGGAAAAAGGCATCCCTCAGAATGGGCGAAAATCGTTGCAAACGAATCAATGGACAGAGGTTTAATCTCCAATATACATAAACAGCTCATGCAGCTTAATATTAAAAAAACAAACAACCCAATACAAAAATGGGCAGCAGTTCTAAAGAGACGTTTCTTCAAAGAAGACACAGAGATGGCCAAGACGCACATGAAAAGCTGCTCAACAGCACTAATTACTAGAGAAATGCAAATCAAAACTACAATGAGGTATCACCTCACACCTGTTAGAATCGAAACCATCAGAAAATCTACAAACAACCAATTCTGGGGAGGGTGTGGACAAAAGGAGCCCTCTTCCACTATTGGTGGGAATGTAAATTGATACAGTCACTATGGAGAACAGTATGGAGTTTCCTTAAAAACACTAGAAATAGAATTACCATCTGATCCATCTATCCCACTTCTGGGCATATACCCAGAGAAAACCGTAAATAAAAAAGGCACATTCACCACAATATTCATTGCAGCACTATTTACAATAGCCACGTAATGGAATCCACCTAAATGCCCTCAGACAGATGAGTGGATAAAGATGTGGTACATATACAAAATGGAATATTACTCGGCCATAAAAAGGAATGAAACTGGGTCATTTGTAGAGACATCGATGGATCGAGAGACTGTCATACAGAATAAAGTAAGTCAGAAAGAGGGAAACAAATATTGTATATTAATGCATATAAGTGGAGCCTAAATAATGGTACAGATGAACTGGTTTGCAGGGAAGAAATAGAGACACAGAGGTAGAGAACAAACGTATGGACACCAAGTGTGGGAAGCCATGGGGTGGTGGTGGTGGGATGAGTTGGGAGATTGGGATTGACCTGTATACATGTATATGCTTAAAATACATAACTAATAATAACGTGCTGTATAAAAAAATAAATAAAATTAAATTTCAAAATTTTAAAAAATAAAATTTAAAAATAAAACAGAAAAAAGTTCTTCCCGTCACACAGATGTATTTATAGGAATGAATTATTTCCATGCTTATATCTATAAATACATAAAAGAGGAATAAAATCTGACTTGAAACATTAAAGAAAAAAAAACCTGAACCCACGAGTTATACAGAGGAAAACCCTATCAGGGCACTTGCTCCAGCGGTAAACAATTCTGAAATTGGTCAGAGGTGGGGAACCATCTCCCATACAGCCAACAACCCACAACCCACGCAAGGAGCGTCCTCATTGCAAAGCTGGGGGACCGTGCCGAGGCATCTGTGAGTAAACGTGAGCTGAGCCCCAGGCCAGCTGCTGCTGAACTGTTCCCACCCTTCCCAGGTAAAACACCTGAATATGTACAAGGGCTTGAAAGCCTAGAGGAAGGGCCGTCGAGCCACACCAGCGACAGCACGCAGGCCAACTTGGTGCCTGCAGGCCAGCCAGGTTGGTCCTGGCCCCGGGCGCTCTACCGGAAGCTTTCCACTGCCCTGCCTGAGATACCCCTCCTGTCCCGGCCCCCACTGCTTTTTTCCTTCCTCACCTCTGTCCGGAGAGAAATTCCAGCGGAAGGTATGGGTGACACATCCTCTTCTTTACAGGTGGCAGCCTGGCAACTCCTGCAGAAAGGCCAGCAGAGCCCCACTCACAGCGGGCCACCAACAAAGCTGTGGCCCCACACTCCCTCCCACCAGCACAGCCCCGAGACTGCTGACGGGGCAGAGAATATGGAGTCAGGCACAGCTTCAGGGGCTATTGCTGCCTGGAGCGCTGTTTATATTGACCTCAACGAGGCACACCTGGGGAGGGCGGGCCGGCAGGGTAAGGCTGCCCAGGTCAGCTAATCCACAACCCTCAGGGAATCACATTGTTGAAAATGGACCTCCCTAAGGCAGAATAGAAGCCAAGGAAAAAATGGACACTATGCCATTTGCAGCACCGTAGATGAGTCTAGAAGTAATCACGTGACTTGTAGTAAGTTAGAAAGTGAAAGACACATATCATATCATATCACATATAGGTGTTACCTAAAAATGGATACCAGGGCAGATATTTCCACGGAGAAGGGCAATCACAGATTCATTAAACAAACTTATGGTTCACCAATGGAAAGGTGTGAGGATTCGTTTCATTACGATATCGGGGTTAACAGACATATACAAACACAGGTGACATATATAATCACCAAAGACCTACAGAATACCAAGAGAGGACTACTCAACATTCTGTCATAACGTTCATGGGAAAAGGATCCCAGGAAGAACAGACATCTGTATATGTGTAAAAGAACCACATCTTCCACACCTACAACAAGCCAAACATTGTAATCAAACTTCCTGTAATAAAAAAATTAAAAAAATAAATTAAAAACTCGAACAAGAAGTAGTGAGACAAACTTGAGGGGCTTTCTCCTGGCACATTCCATTCTAAATTCCAATCTAGAACACCACTTCCACTGAGGCTCTCTTGCCCTAGTAACCAGATTTGGTAAGGGTGAACTGCTGCCACCTTGTGGCCGTTTCACACAACAGCAGCTTTAATCCCAGCGCTAATGGTCAGTTGATATTCAAAATCATTGCAGGCCTGTAAATGACACCTGCCCTGAAAACAAATCCTGGGGTCACATATCGACCAAAAAATTCAAAGGACGTCCATATTTCAAAACGACCGTTTCAAAAGGCATATTTTACGCACATTAGTGTGCTGCTTCTTTTCCTTTCTTTCCTTTTTTGTTAAAAAAAACGGGAATGGAAAAAGGCATCCCTCAGAATGGGCGAAAATCGTTGCAAACGAATCAATGGACAGAGGTTTAATCTCCAATATACATAAACAGCTCATGCAGCTTAATATTAAAAAAACAAACAACCCAATACAAAAATGGGCAGAAGATCTAAAGAGACGTTTCTTCAAAGAAGACACAGAGATGGCCAAGACGCACATGAAAAGCTGCTCAACAGCACTAATTATTAGAGAAATGCAAATCAAAACTACAATGAGGTATCACCTCACACCTGTTAGAATCGGCATCATCAGAAAATCTACAAACAACCAATTCTGGGGAGGGTGTGGACAAAAGGAGCCCTCTTCCACTATTGGTGGGAATGTAAATTGATACAGTCACTATGGAGAACAGTATGAGTTTCCTTAAAAAAACTAGAAATAGAATTACCATCTGATCCAGCTATCCCACTTCTGGGCATATACCCAGAGAAAACCGTAAATCAAAAAGGCACATTCACCACAATATTCATTGCAGCATTATTTACAATAGCCACGTAATGGAAGCCACCTAAATGCCCACAGACAGATGAGTGGATAAAGAGGTGGTACATATATAAAATGGAATATTACTCGGCCATAAAAAGGAATGAAACTGGGTCATTTGTAGAGACATCGATGGATCGAGAGACTGTCACACAGAATGAAGTAAGTCAGAAAGAGGGAAACCAATATTGTATATTAATGCATATAAGTGGAGCCTAAATAGTGGTACAGATGAACTGGTTTGCAGGGAAGAAATAGAGACACAGAGGTAGAGAACAAACGTATGGACACCAAGTGTGGGAAGCGATGGGTTCGTGGTGGTGGGATGAGTTGGGAGATGGGGATTGACCTGTACACATGTATATGCATAAAATACATAACTAATAATAACGTGCTGTATAAAAAAATAAATCAAATTAAATTTCAAAATTTTAAAAAATAAAATTTAAAAATAAAACAGAATAAAGTTCTTCCCGTCACACAGATGTATTTATAGGAATGAATTATTTCCATGCTTATATCTATAAATACATAAAAGAGGAATAAATTCTGACTTGAAATATTAAAGAAAAAAAAAACTGAACCCACGAGTTATACAGAGGAAAACCCTATGAGGGCACTTGCTCCAGCGGTAAACAATTCTGAAATTGGTCAGAGGTGGGGAACCATCTCCCATACAGCCAGCAACCCACCCCCCACGCAAGGAGCGTCCTCATTGCAAAGCTGGGGGACCGTGCCGAGGCATCTGTGAGTAAACGTGAGCTGAGCCTCAGGCCAGATGCTGCTGAACTGTTCCCACCCTTCCCAGGTAAAACACCTGAATATGTACAAGGGCTTGAAAGCCTAGAGGAAGGGCTGTCGAGCCACACCAGCGACAGCACGCAGGCCAACTTGGTGCCTGCAGGCCAGCCAGGTTGGTCCTGGCCCCGGGCGCTCTACCAGAAGCTTTCCACTGCCCTGCCTGAGATATCCCTCCTGTCCCGGCAACCACTGCTTTTTTCCTTCCTCACCTCTGTCCGGAGAGAAATTCCAGCGGAAGGTATGGGTGACACATCCTCTTCTTTACAGGTGGCAGCCTGGCAACTCCTGCAGAAAGACCAGCAGAGCCCCACTCACAGCGGGCCACCCACAAAGCTGTGGCCCCTCACTCCCTCCCACCAGCACAGCCCCGAGACTGCTGACGGGGCAGAGAATGTGGAGTCAGGCACAGCTTCAGGGGCTATTGCTGCCTGCAGCGCTGTTTATATTGACCTCAACGAGGCACACCTGGGGAGGGCGGGCCGGCAGGGTAAAGCTGCCCAGGTCAGCTAATCCACAACCCTCAGGGAATCACATTGTTGAAAATGGACCTCACTAAGGCAGAATAGAAGGCAAGGAAAAAAAGGACACAATGCCATTTGCAGCACCGTAGTTGATTCTTCAAGTAATCACGTGACATGTAGTAAGTCAGAAAGTGAAAGACACATATCATATCATATCACTTATAGGTGTTACCTAAAAATGGATACCAGGGCAGATATTTCCACGGAGAAGGGCAATCACAGATTCATTAAACAAACTTATGGTTCACCAATGGAAAGGTGTGAGGATTGGTTTCATTACGATATCGGGGTTAACAGACATATACCAACACAGGTGACATATATAATCACCAAAGACCTACAGAATACCAAGAGAGGACTACTCAACATTCTGTCATAACGTTCATGGGAAAAGGATCCCAGGAAGAACAGACATCTGTATATGTGTAAAAGAACCACATCTTCCACACCTACAACAAGCCAAACATTGTAATCAAACTTGCTGTAATAAAAAAATTAAAAAATTAAATTAAAAACTCGAACAAGAAGTAGTGAGACAAACTTGAGGGGCTTTCTCCTGGCACATTCCATTCTAAATTCCAATCTAGAACACCACTTCCACTGAGGCTCTCTTGCCCTAGTAACCAGATTTGGTAAGGTTGAACTGCTGCCACCTTGTGGCCTTTCACACAACAGCAGCTTTAATCCCAGCGCTAATGGTCAGTTGATATTCAAAATCATTGCAGGCCTGTAAATGACACCTGCCCTGAAAACAAATCCTGGGGTCACATATCGACCAAAAAATTCAAAGGACGTCCATATTTCAAAACGACCGTTTCAAAAGGCATATTTTACGCACATTAGTGTGCTGCTTCTTTTCCTTTCTTTCCTTTTTTGTTAAAAAAAAACGGGAATGAAAAAAGGCATCCCTCAGAATGGGCAAAAATCGTTGCAAACGAATCAATGGACAGAGGTTTAATCTCCAATATACATAAACAGCCCATGCAGCTTAATATTAAAAAAACAAACAACCCAATACAAAAATGGGCAGAAGATCTAAAGAGGCGTTTCTTCAAAGAAGACACAGAGATGGCCAAGACGCACATGATAAGCTGCTCAACAGCACTAATTATTAGAGAAATGCAAATCAAAACTCCAATGAGGTATCACCTCACACCTGATAGAATCGGCATCATCAGAAAATCTACAAACAACCAATTCTGGGGAGGGTGTGGACAAAAGGAGCCCTCTTCCACTATTTGTGGGAATGTAAATTGATATAGTCACTATGGAGAACAGTATGGAGTTTCCTTAAAAAATCTAGAAATAGAATTACCATCTGATCCAGCAATCCCACTTCTGGGCATATACCCAGAGAAAACTGTAAATCAAAAAGGCACATTCACCACAATATTCATTGCAGCACTATTTACAATAGCCAGGTAATGGAAGCCAACTAAATTCCCACAGACAGATGAATGGATAAAGATGTGGTACATATATGAAATGGAATATTACTCGGCCATAAAAAGGAATGAAACTGGGTCATTTGTAGAGACATCGATGGATCGAGAGACTGTCATACAGAATGAAATAAGTCAGAAAGAGGGAAACAAATATTGTATATTAATGCATATATGTGGAGCCTAAAAAATGGTACAGATGAACTGGTTTGCAGGGAAGAAATAGAGACACAGAGGTAGAGAACAAACGTATGGACACCAAGTGTGGGAAGCCATGGGGTGGAGGTGGTGGGATGAGTTGGGAGATTGGGATTGACCTGTATACATGTACATGCATAAAATACATAACTAATAATAACGTGCTGTATAAAAAAATAAATAAATTTAAATTTCAAAATTTTAAAAAATAAAATTTAAAAATAAAACAGAAAAAAGTTCTTCCCATCACACAGATGTATTTATAGGAATGAATTATTTCCATGCTTATATCTATAAATACATAAAAGAGGAATAAAATCTGACTTGAAACATTAAAGAAAAAAAAACCTGAACCCACGAGTTATACAGAGGAATAGCCTATCAGGGCACTTGCTCCAGCGGTAAACAATTCTGAAATTGGTCAGAGGTGGGGAACCATCTCCCATACAGCCAGCAACCCACCCCCCACGCAAGGAGCGTCCTCATTGCAAAGCTGGGGGACCGTGCCGAGGCATCTGTGAGTAAACGTGAGCTGAGCCCCAGGCCAGCTGCTGCTGAACTGTTCCCACCCTTCCCAGGTAAAACACCTGAATATGTACAAGGGCTTGAAAGCCTAGAGGAAGGGCCGTCGAGCCACACCAGCGACAGCACGCAGGACAACTTGGTGCCTGCAGGCCAGCCAGGGTGGTCCTGGCTCCGCGCGCTCTTCCGGAAGCTTTCCACTGCCCTGCCTGAGATACCCCTCCTGTCCCGGCCCCCACTGCTTTTTTCCTTCCTCACCTCTGTCCGGAGAGAAATTCCAGCGGAAGGTATGGGTGACACATCCTCTTCTTTACAGGTGGCAGCCTGGCAACTCCTGCAGAAAGGCCAGCAGAGCCCATCTCACAGCGGGCCACCAACAAAGCTGTGGCCCCTCACTCCCTCCCACCAGCACAGCCCCGAGACTGCTGATGGGGCAGAGAATATGGAGTCAGGCACAGCTTCAGGGGCTATTGCTGCCTGGAGCGCTGTTTATATTGACCTCAACGAGGCACACCTGGGGAGGGCGGGCCGGCAGGGTAAGGCTGCCCAGGTCAGCTAATCCACAACCCTCAGGGAATCACATTGTTGAAAATGGACCTCCCTAAGGCAGAATAGAAGCCAAGGAAAAAATGGACACTATGCCATTTGCAGCACCGTAGATGAGTCTAGAAGTAATCACGTGACTTGTAGTAAGTTAGAAAGTGAAAGACACATATCATATCATATCACTTATAGGTGTTACCTAAAAATAGATACCAGGGCAGATATTTCCACGGAGAAGGGCAATCACAGATTCATTAAACAAACTTATGGTTCACCAATGGAAACGTGTGAGGATTGGTTTCATTACAATATCGGGGTTAACAGACATATACAAACACAGGTGACATATATAATCACCAAAGACCTACAGAATACCAAGAGAGGACTACTCAACATTCTGTCATAACGTTCATGGGAAAAGGATCCCAGGAAGAACAGACATCTGTATATGTGTAAAAGAACCACATCTTCCACACCTACAACAAGCCAAACATTGTAATCAAACTTGCTGTAATAAAAAAATAAAAAAAATTAAATTAAAAACTCGAACAAGAAGTAGTGAGACAAACTTGAGGGGCTTTCTCCTGGCACATTCCATTCTAAATTCCAATCTAGAACACCACTTCCACTGAGGCTTTCTTGCCCTAGTAACCAGATTTGGTGAGGGTGAACTGCTGCCACCTTGTGGCCGTTTCACACAACAGCAGCTTTAATCCCAGCGCTAATGGTCAGTTGATATTCAAAATCATTGCAGGCCTGTAAATGACACCTGCCCTGAAAACAAATCCTGGGGTCACATATCGACCAAAAAATTCAAAGGACGTCCATATTTCAAAACGACCGTTTCAAAAGGCATATTTTACGCACATTAGTGTTCTGCTTCTTTTCCTTTCTTTCCTTTTTTGTTAAAAAAACCGGGAAGGGAAAAAGGCATCCCTCAGAATGCGCGAAAATCGTTACAAACGAATCAATGGACAGAGGTTTAATCTCCAATATACATAAACAGCTCATGCAGCTTAATATTAAAAAAACAAACAACCCAATACAAAAATGGGCAGAAGATCTAAAGAGACGTTTCTTCAAAGAAGACACAGAGATGGCCAAGACGCACATGAAAAGCTGCTCAACAGCACTAATTATTAGAGAACTGCAAATCAAAACTACAATGAGGTATCACCTCACACCTGTTAGAATCGGCATCATCAGAAAATCTACAAACAACCAATTCTGGGGAGGGTGTGGACAAAAGGAGCCCTCTTCCACTATTGGTGGGAATGTAAATTGATACAGTCACTATGGAGAACAGTATGGAGTTTCCTTAAAAAAACTAGAAATAGAATTACCATCTGATCCAGCTATCCCACTTCTGGGCATATACCCAGAGAAAACCGTAAATCAAAAAGGCACATTCACCACAATGTTCGTTGCAGCACTATTTACAATAGCCAGGTAATGGAAGCCACCTAAATGCCCACAGACAGATGAATGGATAAAGATGTGGTACATATATAAAATGGAATATTACTCGGCCATAAAAAGGAATGAAACTGGGTCATTTGTAGAGACATCGATGGATCGAGAGACTGTCATACAGAATGAAGTAAGTCAGAAAGAGGAAAAGAAATATTGTATATTAATGCATATATGTGGAGCCTAATTAACGGTACAGATGAACTGGTTTGCAGGGAAGAAATAGAGACACAGAGGTAGAGAACAAACGTATGGACACCAAGTGTGGGAAGCCATGGGGTGGTGGTGGTGGGATGAGTTGGGAGATTGGGATTGACCTGTATACATGTATATGCATAAAATACATAACTAATAATAACGTGCTGTATAAAAAATAAATAAAATTAAATTTCAAAATTTTAAAAAATAAAATTTAAAAATAAAACAGAAAAAAGTTCTTCCCATCACACAGATGTATTTATAGGAATGAATTATTTCCATGCTTATATCTATAAATACATAAAAGAGGAATAAAATCTGACTTGAAACATTAAAGAAAAAAAAACCTGAACCCACGAGTTATACAGAGGAAAAGCCTATCAGGGCACTTGCTCCAGCGGTAAACAATTCTGAAATTGGTCAGAGGTGGGGAACCATCTCCCATACAGCCAGCAACCCACCCCCCACGCAAGGAGCGTCCTCATTGCAAAGCTGGGGGACCGTGCCGAGGCATCTGTGAGTAAACGTGAGCTGAGCCCCAGGCCAGCTGCTGCTGAACTGTTCCCACCCTTCCCAGGTAAAACACCTGAATATGTACAAGGGCTTGAAAGCCTAGAGGAAGGGCCGTCGAGCCACACCAGCGACAGCACGCAGGACAACTTGGTGCCTGCAGGCCAGCCAGGGTGGTCCTGGCTCCGCGCGCTCTTCCGGAAGCTTTCCACTGCCCTGCCTGAGATACCCCTCCTGTCCCGGCCCCCACTGCTTTTTTCCTTCCTCACCTCTGTCCGGAGAGAAATTCCAGCGGAAGGTATGGGTGACACATCCTCTTCTTTACAGGTGGCAGCCTGGCAACTCCTGCAGAAAGGCCAGCAGAGCCCATCTCACAGCGGGCCACCAACAAAGCTGTGGCCCCTCACTCCCTCCCACCAGCACAGCCCCGAGACTGCTGATGGGGCAGAGAATATGGAGTCAGGCACAGCTTCAGGGGCTATTGCTGCCTGGAGCGCTGTTTATATTGACCTCAACGAGGCACACCTGGGGAGGGCGGGCCGGCAGGGTAAGGCTGCCCAGGTCAGCTAATCCACAACCCTCAGGGAATCACATTGTTGAAAATGGACCTCCCTAAGGCAGAATAGAAGCCAAGGAAAAAATGGACACTATGCCATTTGCAGCACCGTAGATGAGTCTAGAAGTAATCACGTGACTTGTAGTAAGTTAGAAAGTGAAAGACACATATCATATCATATCACTTATAGGTGTTACCTAAAAATAGATACCAGGGCAGATATTTCCACGGAGAAGGGCAATCACAGATTCATTAAACAAACTTATGGTTCACCAATGGAAACGTGTGAGGATTGGTTTCATTACGATATCGGGGTTAACAGACATATACAAACACAGGTGACATATATAATCACCAAAGACCTACAGAATACCAAGAGAGGACTACTCAACATTCTGTCATAACGTTCATGGGAAAAGGATCCCAGGAAGAACAGACATCTGTATATGTGTAAAAGAACCACATCTTCCACACCTACAACAAGCCAAACATTGTAATCAAACTTGCTGTAATAAAAAAAATAAAAAAATTAAATTAAAAACTCGAACAAGAAGTAGTGAGACAAACTTGAGGGGCTTTCTCCTGGCACATTCCATTCTAAATTCCAATCTAGAACACCACTTCCACTGAGGCTCTCTTGCCCTAGTAACCAGATTTGGTGAGGGTGAACTGCTGCCACCTTGTGGCCGTTTCACACAAAAGCAGCTTTAATCCCAGCGCTAATGGTCAGTTGATATTCAAAATCATTGCAGGCCTGTAAATGACCCCTGCCCTGAAAACAAATCCTGGGGTCACATATCGACCAAAAAATTCAAAGGACGTCCATATTTCAAAACGACCGTTTCAAAAGGCATATTTTACGCACATTAGTGTTCTGCTTCTTTTCCTTTCTTTCCTTTTTTGTTAAAAAAAACGGGAATGGAAAAGCATCCCTCAGAATGCGCGAAAATCGTTGCAAACGAATCAATGGACAGAGGTTTAATCTCCAATATACATAAACAGCTCATGCAGCTTAATATTAAAAAAACAAACAACCCAATACAAAAATGGGCAGAAGATCTAAAGAGACGTTTCTTCAAAGAAGACACAGAGATGGCCAAGACGCACATGAAAAGCTGCTCAACAGCACTAATTATTAGAGAACTGCAAATCAAAACTACAATGAGGTATCACCTCACACCTGTTAGAATCGGCATCATCAGAAAATCTACAAACAACCAATTCTGGGGAGGGTGTGGACAAAAGGAGCCCTCTTCCACTATTGGTGGGAATGTAAATTGATACAGTCACTATGGAGAACAGTATGGAGTTTCCTTAAAAAAACTAGAAATAGAATTACCATCTGATCCAGCTATCCCACTTCTGGACATATACCCAGAGAAAACCGTAAATCAAAAAGGCACATTCACCACAATGTTCGTTGCAGCACTATTTACAATAGCCAGGTAATGGAAGCCACCTAAATGCCCACAGACAGATGAATGGATAAAGATGTGGTACATATATAAAATGGAATATTACTCGGCCATAAAAAGGAATGAAACTGGGTCATTTGTAGAGACATCGATGGATCGAGAGACTGTCATACAGAATGAAGTAAGTCAGAAAGAGGAAAAGAAATATTGTATATTAATGCATATATGTGGAGCCTAATTAACGGTACAGATGAACTGGTTTGCAGGGAAGAAATAGAGACACAGAGGTAGAGAACAAACGTATGGACACCAAGTGTGGGAAGCCATGGGGTGGTGGTGGTGGGATGAGTTGGGAGATTGGGATTGACCTGTATACATGTATATGCATAAAATACATAACTAATAATAACGTGCTGTATAAAAAAATAAATAAAATTAAATTTCAAAATTTTTAAAAATAAAATTTAAAAATAAAACAGAAAAAAGTTCTTCCCATCACACAGATGTATTTATAGGAATGAATTATTTCCATGCTTATATCTATAAATACATAAAAGAGGAATAAAATCTGACTTGAAACATTAAAGAAAAAAAAACCTGAACCCACGAGTTATACAGAGGAAAACCCTATCAGGGCACTTGCTCCAGCGGTAAACAATTCTGAAATTGGTCAGAGGTGGGGAACCATCTCCCATACAGCCAGCAACCCACCCCCCACGCAAGGAGCATCCTCATTGCAAAGCTGGGGGACCGTGCCGAGGCATCTGTGAGTAAACGTGAGCTGAGCCTCAGGCCAGCTGCTGCTGAACTGTTCCCACCCTTCCCAGGTAAAACACCTGAATATGTACAAGGGCTTGAAAGCCTAGAGGAAGGGCCATCGAGCCACACCAGCGACAGCACGCAGGCCAACTTGGTGCCTGCAGGCCAGCCAGGGTGGTCCTGGCCCCGGGCGCTCTTCCGGAACCTTTCCACTGCCCTGCCTGAGATACCCCTTCTGTCCCGGCCACCACTGCTTTTTTCCTTCCTCACCTCTGTCCGGAGAGAAATTCCAGCGGAAGGTATGGGTGACACATCCTCTTCTTTACAGGTGGCAGCCTGGCAACTCCTGCAGAAAGGCCAGCAGAGCCCCACGCACAGCGGGCCACCAACAAAGCTGTGGCCCCTCACTCCCTCCCACCAGCACAGCCCCGAGACTGCTGACGGGGCAGAGAATATGGAGTCAGGCACAGCTTCAGGGGCTATTGCTGCCTGGAGCGCTGTTTATATTGACCTCAACGAGGCACACCTGGGGAGGGCGGGCCGGCAGGGTAAGGCTGCCCAGGTCAGCTAATCCACAAGCCTCAGGGAATCACATTGTTGAAAATGGACCTCGCTAAGGCAGAATAGAAGCCAAGGAAAAAATGGACACAATGCCATTTGCAGCACCGTAGATGAGTCTAGAAGTAATCACGTGACTTGTAGTAAGTTAGAAAGTGAAAGACACATATCATATCATATCACTTATAGGTGTTACCGAAAAATGGATACCAGGGCAGATATTTCCACGGAAAAGGGCAATCACAGATTCATTAAACAAACTTATGGTTCACCAATGGAAAGGTGTGAGGATTCGTTTCATTACGATATCGGGGTTAACAGACATATACAAACACAGGTGACATATATAATCACCAAAGACCTACAGAATACCAAGAGAGGACTACTCAACATTCTGTCATAACGTTCATGGGAAAAGGATCCCAGGAAGAACAGACATCTGTATATGTGTAAAAGAACCACATCTTCCACACCTACAACAAGCCAAACATTGTAATCAAACTTGCTGTAATAAAAAAAATAAAAAAATTAAATTAAAAACTCGAACAAGAAGTAGTGAGACAAACTTGAGGGGCTTTCTCCTGGCACATTCCATTCTAAATTCCAATCTAGAACACCACTTCCACTGAGGCTCTCTTGCCCTAGTAACCAGATTTGGTGAGGGTGAACTGCTGCCACCTTGTGGCCGTTTCACACAACAGCAGCTTTAATCCCAGCGCTAATGGTCAGTTGATATTCAAAATCATTGCAGGCCTGTAAATGACCCCTGCCCTGAAAACAAATCCTGGGGTCACATATCGACCAAAAAATTCAAAGGACGTCCATATTTCAAAACGACCGTTTCAAAAGGCATATTTTACGCACATTAGTGTTCTGCTTCTTTTCCTTTCTTTCCTTTTTTGTTAAAAAAACCGGGAATGGAAAAAGGCATCCCTCAGAATGCGCGAAAATCGTTGCAAACGAATCAATGGACAGAGGTTTAATCTCCAATATACATAAACAGCTCATGCAGCTTAATATTAAAAAAACAAACAACCCAATACAAAAATAGGCAGAAGATCTAAAGAGACGTTTCTTCAAAGAAGACACAGAGATGGCCAAGACGCACATGAAAAGCTGCTCAACAGCACTAATTATTAGAGAACTGCAAATCAAAACTACAATGAGGTATCACCTCACACCTGTTAGAATCGGCATCATCAGAAAATCTACAAACAACCAATTCTGGGGAGGGTGTGGACAAAAGGAGCCCTCTTCCACTATTGGTGGGAATGTAAATTGATACAGTCACTATGGAGAACAGTATGGAGTTTCCTTAAAAAAACTAGAAATAGAATTACCATCTGATCCAGCTATCCCACTTCTGGACATATACCCAGAGAAAACCGTAAATCAAAAAGGCACATTCACCACAATGTTCGTTGCAGCACTATTTACAATAGCCAGGTAATGGAAGCCACCTAAATGCCCACAGACAGATGAATGGATAAAGATGTGGTACATATATAAAATGGAATATTACTCGGCCATAAAAAGGAATGAAACTGGGTCATTTGTAGAGACATCGATGGATCGAGAGACTGTCATACAGAATGAAGTAAGTCAAAAAGAAGAAAACAAATATTGTATATTAATGCATATATGTGGAGCCTAAATAATGGTACAGATGAACTGGTTTGCAGGGAAGAAATAGAGACACAGAAGTAGAGAACAAACATATGGACACCAAGTGTGGGAAGCCATGGGGTGGTGGTGGTGGGATGAGTTGGGAGATTGGGATTGACCTGTATACATGTATATGCATAAAATACATAACTAATAATAACGTGCTTTATAAAAAAAATAAATAAAATTAAATTTCAAAATTTTAAGAAATAAAATTTAAAAATAAAACAGAAAAATTTCTTCCCGTCACACAGATGTATTTATAGGAATGAATTATTTCCATGCTTATATCTATAAATACATAAAAGAGGAATAAAATCTGACTTGAAACATTAAAGAAAAAAAAAAACCTGAACCCACAAGTTATACAGAGGAAAACCCTATCAGGGCAATTGCTCCAGTGGTAAACAATTCTGAAATTGGTCAGAGGTGGGGAACCATCTCCCATACAGCCAGCAACCCACCCCCCACGCAAGGAGCGTCCTCATTGCAAAGCTGGGGGACAGTGCCGAGGCATCTGTGAGTAAACGTGAGCTGAGCCCCAGGCCAGCTGCTGCTGAACTGTTCCCACTCTTCCCAGGTAAAACACCTGAATATGTACAAGGGCTTGAAAGCCTAGAGGAAGGGCCATCGAGCCACAACAGCGACAGCACGCAGGCCAACTTGGTGCCTGCAGGCCAGCCAGGGTGGTCCTGGCCCCAGGCGCTCTTCCGGAAGCTTTCCACTGCCCTGCCTGAGATACCCCTCCTGTCCCGGCAACCACTGCTTTTTTCCTTCCTCACCTCTGTCCGGAGAGAAATTCCAGCGGAAGGTATGGGTGACACATCCTCTTCTTTACAGGTGGCAGCCTGGCAACTCCTGCAGAAAGGCCAGCAGAGCCCCACTCACAGCGGGCCACCAACAAAGCTGTGGCCCCTCACTCCCTCCCACCAGCACAGCCCCGAGACTGCTGACG
The DNA here is from genome assembly GCF_964341445.2 of Mesoplodon mirus. NCBI lineage: Eukaryota > Metazoa > Chordata > Mammalia > Artiodactyla > Ziphiidae > Mesoplodon > Mesoplodon mirus. The sequence continues at coordinate 451,785 of NW_028295522.1, read as the reverse complement.
GGACAGAGAATATGGAGTCAGGCACAGCTTCAGGGGCTATTGCTGCCTGGAGCGCTGTTTATATAGACCTCAAACAGGCACACATGGGGAGGGCGGGCCGGCAGGGTAAGGCTGCCCAGGTCAGCTAATCCACAAGCCTCAGGGAATCACATTGTTGAAAATGGACCTCGCTAAGGCAGAATAGAAGCCAAGGAAAAAATGGACACAATGCCATTTGCAGCACCGTAGATGAGTCTAGAAGTAATCACGTGACTTGTAGTAAGTCAGAAAGTGAAAGACACATATCATATCATATCACTTATAGGTGTTACCTAAAAATGGATAACAGGGCAGATATTTCCACGGAGAAGGGCAATCACAGATTCATTAAACAAACTTATGCTTCACCAATGGAAAGGTGTGAGCATTGGTTTCATTACGATATCGGGGTTAACAGACATATACAAACACAGGTGACATATATAATCACCAAAGACCTACAGAATACCAAGAGAGGACTACTCAACATTCTGTCATAACGTTCATGGGAAAAGGATCCCAGGAAGAACAGACATCTGTATATGTGTAAAAGAACCACATCTTCCACACCTACAACAAGCCAAACATTGTAATCAAACTTGCTGTAATAAAAAAATAAAAAAAATTAAATTAAAAACTCGAACAAGAAGTAGTGAGACAAACATGAGGGGCTTTCTCCTGGCACATTCCATTCTAAATTCCAATCTAGAACACCACTTCCACTGAGGCTCTCTTGCCCTAGCAACCAGATTTGGTAAGGGTGAACAGCTGCCACCTTGTGGCCGTTTCACACAACAGCAGCTTTAATCCCAGTGCTAATGGTCAGTTGATATTCAAAATCCTTGCAGGCCTGTAAATGACCCCTGCCCTGAAAACAAATCCTGGGGTCACATATCGACCAAAAAATTCAAAGGACGTTCTTATTTCAAAACGACCGTTTCAAAAGGCATATTTTACGCATATTAGTGTTCTGCTTCTTTTCCTTTCTTTCCTTTTTTGTTAAAAAAAACGGGAATGGAAAAAGGCATCCCTCAGAATGGGCGAAAATCGTTGCAAACGAATCAATGGGCAGAGGTTTAATCTCCAATATACATAAACAGCTCATGCAGCTTAATATTAAAAAAACAAACAACCCAATACAAAAATGGGCAGAAGATCTAAAGAGACGTTTCTTCAAAGAAGACACAGAGATGGCCAAGACGCACATGAAAAGCTGCTCAACAGCACTAATTATTAGAGAAATGCAAATCAAAACTACAATGAGGTATCACCTCACACCTGTTAGAATCGGCCTCATCAGAAAATCTACAAACAACCAATTCTGGGGAGGGTGTGGACAAAAGGAGCCCTCTTCCACTATTGGTGGGAATGTAAATTGATACAGTCACTATGGAGAACAGTATGGAGTTTCCTTAAAAAAACTAGAAATAGAATTACCATCTGATCCAGCTATCCCACTTCTGGGCATATACCCAGAGAAAACCGTAAATCAAAAAGGCACATTCACCACAATGTTCGTTGCAGCACTATTTACAATAGCCAGGTAATGGAAGCCACCTAAATGCCCACAGACAGATGAATGGATAAAGATGTGGTACATATATAAATTGGAATATTACTCGGCCATAAAAAGGAATGAAACTGGGTCACTTGTAGAGACATCGATGGATCGAGAGACTGTCATACAGAATTAAGTAAGTCAGAAAGATGAAAAGAAATATTGTATATTAATGCATATATGTGGAGCCTAAATAACGGTACAGATGAACTGGTTTGCAGGGAAGAAATAGAGACACAGAGGTAGAGAACAAACGTATGGACACCAAGTGTGGGAAGCCATGGGGTGGTGGTGGTGGGATGAGTTGGGAGATTGGGATTGACCTGTATACATGTATATGTATAAAATACATAACTAATAATAACGTGCTGTATAAAAAAATAAATAAAATTAAATTTCAAAATTTTAAAAAATAAAATTTAAAAATAAAACAGAAAAAAGTTCTTCCCATCACACAGATGTATTTATAGGAATGAATTATTTCCATGCTTATATCTATAAATACATAAAAGAGGAATAAAATCTGACTTGAAACATTAAAGAAAAAAAAACCTGAACCCATGAGTTATACAGAGGAAAAGCCTATCAGGGCACTTGCTCCAGCGGTAAACAATTCTGAAATTGGTCAGAGGTGGGGAACCATCTCCCATACAGCCAGAAACCCACCCCCCACGCAAGGAGCATCCTCATTGCAAAGCTGGGGGACCGTGCCGAGGCATCTGTGAGTAAACGTGAGCTGAGCCCCAGGCCAGCTGCTGCTGAACTGTTCCCACCCTTCCCAGGTAAAACACCTGAATATGTACAAGGGCTTGAAAGCCTAGAGGAAGGGCCATCGAGCCACACCAGCGACAGCACGCAGGGCAACTTGGTGCCTGCAGGCCAGCCAGGGTGGTCCTGGCCCCGGGCGCTCTTCCGGAACCTTTCCACTGCCCTGCCTGAGATACCCCTCCTGTCCCGGCAACCACTGCTTTTTTCCTTCCTCACCTCTGTCCGGAGAGAAATTCCAGCGGAAGGTATGGGTGACACATCCTATTCTTTACAGGTGGCAGCCTGGCAACTCCTGCAGAAAGGCCAGCAGAGCCCCACTCACAGCGGGCCACCAACAAAGCTGTGGCCCCTCACTCCCTCCCACCAGCACAGCCCCGAGACTGCTGACGGGGCAGAGAATATGGAGTCAGGCTCAGCTTCAGGGGCTATTGCTGCCTGGAGCGCTGTTTATATAGACCTCAAACAGGCACACATGGGGAGGGCGGGCCGGCAGGGTAAGGCTGCCCAGGTCAGCTAATCCACAACCCTCAGGGAATCACATTGTTGAAAATGGACCTCGCTAAGGCAGAATAGAAGCCAAGGAAAAAATGGACACAATGCCATTTGCAGCACCGTAGATGAGTCTAGAAATAATCACGTGACTTGTAGTAAGTTCGAAAGTGAAAGACACATATCATATCATATCACTTATAGGTGTTACCTAAAAATGGATACCAGGGCAGATATTTCCACGGAGAAGGGCAATCACAGATTCATTAAACAAACTTATGGTTCACCAATGGAAAGGTGTGAGGATTCGTTTCATTACGATATCGGGGTTAACAGACATATACAAACACAGGTGACATATATAATCACCAAAGACCTACAGAATACCAAGAGAGGACTACTCAACATTCTGTCATAACGTTCATGGGAAAAGGATCCCAGGAAGAACAGACATCTGTATATGTGTAAAAGAACCACATCTTCCACACCTACAACAAGCCAAACATTGTAATCAAACTTGCTGTAATAAAAAAATAAAAAAAATAAATTAAAAACTCGAACAAGAAGTAGTGAGACAAACTTGAGGGGCTTTCTCCTGGCACATTCCATTCTAAATTCCAATCTAGAACACCACTTCCACTGAGGCTCTCTTGCCCTAGTAACCAGATTTGGTGAGGGTGAACTGCTGCCACCTTGTGGCCGTTTCACACAACAGCAGCTTTAATCGCAGCGCTAATGGTCAGTTGATGTTCAAAATCATTGCAGGCCTGTAAATGACACCTGCCCTGAAAACAAATCCTGGGGTCACATATCGACCAAAAAATTCAAAGGACGTCCATATTTCAAAACGACCGTTTCAAAAGGCATATTTTACGCACATTAGTGTTCTGCTTCTTTTCCTTTCTTTCCTTTTTTGTTAAAAAAAACGGGAATGGAAAAGCATCCCTCAGAATGGGCGAAAATCGTTGCAAACGAATCAATGGACAGAGGTTTAATCTCCAATATACATAAACAGCTCATGCAGCTTAATATTAAAAAAACAAACAACCCAATACAAAAATGGGCAGAAGATCTAAAGAGACGTTTCTTCAAAGAAGACACAGAGATGGCCAAGACGCACATGAAAAGCTGCTCAACAGCACTAATTATTATAGAAATGCAAATCAAAACTACAATGAGGTATCACCTCACACCTGTTAGAATCGGCATCATCAGAAAATCTACAAACAACCAATTCTGGGGAGCGTGTGGACAAAAGGAGCCCTCTTCCACTATTGGTGGGAATGTAAATTGATACAGTCACTATGGAGAACAGTATGGAGTTTCCTTAAAAAATCTAGAAATAGAATTACCATCTGATCCAGCTATCCCACTTCTGGGCATATACCCAGAGAAAACCGTAAATCAAAAAGGCACATTCACCACAATGTTCGTTGCAGCACTATTTACAATAGCCAGGTAATGGAAGCCACCTAAATGCCCACAGACAGATGAATGGATAAAGATGTGGTACATATATAAATTGGAATATTACTCGGCCATAAAAAGGAATGAAACTGGGTCACTTGTAGAGACATCGATGGATCGAGAGACTGTCATACAGAATTAAGTAAGTCAGAAAGATGAAAAGAAATATTGTATATTAATGCATATATGTGGAGCCTAAATAACGGTACAGATGAACTGGTTTGCAGGGAAGAAATAGAGACACAGAGGTAGAGAACAAACGTATGGACACCAAGTGTGGGAAGCCATGGGGTGGTGGTGGTGGGATGAGTTGGGAGATTGGGATTGACCTGTATACATGTATATGCATAAAATACATAACTAATAATAACGTGCTGTATAAAAAAATAAATAAAATTAAATTTCAAAATTTTAAAAAATAAAATTTAAAAATAAAACAGAAAAAAGTTCTTCCCATCACACAGATGTATTTATAGGAATGAATTATTTCCATGCTTATATCTATAAATACATAAAAGAGGAATAAAATCTGACTTGAAACATTAAAGAAAAAAAAACCTGAACCCACGAGTTATACAGAGGAAAAGCCTATCAGGGCACTTGCTCCAGCGGTAAACAATTCTGAAATTGGTCAGAGGTGGGGAACCATCTCCCATACAGCCAGAAACCCACCCCCCACGCAAGGAGCATCCTCATTGCAAAGCTGAGGGACCGTGCCGAGGCATCTGTGAGTAAACGTGAGCTGAGCCCCAGGCCAGCTGCTGCTGAACTGTTCCCACCCTTCCCAGGTAAAACACCTGAATATGTACAAGGGCTTGAAAGCCTAGAGGAAGGGCCATCGAGCCACACCAGCGACAGCACGCAGGGCAACTTGGTGCCTGCAGGCCAGCCAGGGTGGTCCTGGCCCCGGGCGCTCTTCCGGAACCTTTCCACTGCCCTGCCTGAGATACCCCTCCTGTCCCGGCAACCACTGCTTTTTTCCTTCCTCACCTCTGTCCGGAGAGAAATTCCAGCGGAAGGTATGGGTGACACATCCTCTTCTTTAGAGGTGGCAGCCTGGCAACTCCTGCAGAAAGGCCAGCAGAGCCCCACTCACAGCGGGCCACCAACAAAGCTGTGGCCCCTCACTCCCTCCCACCAGCACAGCCCCGAGACTGCTGACGGGACAGAGAATATGGAGTCAGGCACAGCTTCAGGGGCTATTGCTGCCTGGAGCGCTGTTTATATAGACCTCAAACAGGCACACATGGGGAGGGCGGGCCGGCAGGGTAAGGCTGCCCAGGTCAGCTAATCCACAACCCTCAGGGAATCACATTGTTGAAAATGGACCTCGCTAAGGCAGAATAGAAGCCAAGGAAAAAATGGACACAATGCCATTTGCAGCACCGTAGATGAGTCTAGAAGTAATCACGTGACTTGTAGTAAGTTAGAAAGTGAAAGACACATATCATATCATATCACTTATAGGTGTTACCTAAAAATGGATACCAGGGCAGATATTTCCACGGAGAAGGGCAATCACAGATTCATTAAACAAACTTATGGTTCACCAATGGAAAGGTGTGAGGATTCGTTTCATTACGATATCGGGGTTAACAGACATATACAAACACAGGTGACATATATAATCACCAAAGACCTACAGAATACCAAGAGAGGACTACTCAACATTCTGTCATAACGTTCATGGGAAAAGGATCCCAGGAAGAACAGACATCTGTATATGTGTAAAAGAACCACATCTTCCACACCTACAACAAGCCAAACATTGTAATCAAACTTCCTGTAATAAAAAAATTAAAAAAATAAATTAAAAACTCGAACAAGAAGTAGTGAGACAAACTTGAGGGGCTTTCTCCTGGCACATTCCATTCTAAATTCCAATCTAGAACACCACTTCCACTGAGGCTCTCTTGCCCTAGTAACCAGATTTGGTGAGGGTGAACTGCTGCCACCTTGTGGCCGTTTCACACAACAGCAGCTTTAATCGCAGCGCTAATGGTCAGTTGATGTTCAAAATCATTGCAGGCCTGTAAATGACACCTGCCCTGAAAACAAATCCTGGGGTCACATATCGACCAAAAATTTCAAAGGACGTCCATATTTCAAAACGACCGTTTCAAAAGGCATATTTTACGCACATTAGTGTTCTGCTTCTTTTCCTTTCTTTCCTTTTTTGTTAAAAAAAACGGGAATGGAAAAGCATCCCTCAGAATGGGCGAAAATCGTTGCAAACGAATCAATGGACAGAGGTTTAATCTCCAATATACATAAACAGCTCATGCAGCTTAATATTAAAAAAACAAACAACCCAATACAAAAATGGGCAGAAGATCTAAAGAGACGTTTCTTCAAAGAAGACACAGAGATGGCCAAGACACACATGAAAAGCTGCTCAACAGCACTAATTATTAGAGAAATGCAAATCAAAACTACAATGAGGTATCACCTCACACCTGTTAGAATCGGCATCATCAGAAAATCTACAAACAACCAATTCTGGGGAGCGTGTGGACAAAAGGAGCCCTCTTCCACTATTGGTGGGAATGTAAATTGATACAGTCACTATGGAGAACAGTATGGAGTTTCCTTAAAAAAACTAGAAATAGAATTACCATCTGATCCAGCTATCCCACTTCTGGGCATATACCCAGAGAAAACCGTAAATCAAAAAGGCACATTCACCACAATGTTCGTTGCAGCACTATTTACAATAGCCAGGTAATGGAAGCCACCTAAATGCCCACAGACAGATGAATGGATAAAGATGTGGTACATATATAAATTGGAATATTACTCGGCCATAAAAAGGAATGAAACTGGGTCACTTGTAGAGACATCGATGGATCGAGAGACTGTCATACAGAATGAAGTAAGTCAGAAAGATGAAAAGAAATATTGTATATTAATGCATATATGTGGAGCCTAAATAACGGTACAGATGAACTGGTTTGCAGGGAAGAAATAGAGACACAGAGGTAGAGAACAAACGTATGGACACCAAGTGTGGGAAGCCATGGGGTGGTGGTGGTGGGATGAGTTGGGAGATTGGGATTGACCTGTATACATGTATATGCATAAAATACATAACTAATAATAACGTGCTGTATAAAAAAATAAATAAAATTAAATTTCAAAATTTTAAAAAATAAAATTTAAAAATAAAACAGAAAAAAGTTCTTCCCATCACACAGATGTATTTATAGGAATGAATTATTTCCATGCTTATATCTATAAATACATAAAAGAGGAATAAAATCTGACTTGAAACATTAAAGAAAAAAAAACCTGAACCCACGAGTTATACAGAGGAAAAGCCTATCAGGGCACTTGCTCCAGCGGTAAACAATTCTGAAATTGGTCAGAGGTGGGGAACCATCTCCCATACAGCCAGAAACCCACCCCCCACGCAAGGAGCATCCTCATTGCAAAGCTGAGGGACCGTGCCGAGGCATCTGTGAGTAAACGTGAGCTGAGCCCCAGGCCAGCTGCTGCTGAACTGTTCCCACCCTTCCCAGGTAAAACACCTGAATATGTACAAGGGCTTGAAAGCCTAGAGGAAGGGCCATCGAGCCACACCAGCGACAGCACGCAGGCCAACTTGGTGCCTGCAGGCCAGCCAGGGTGGTCCTGGCCCCGGGCGCTCTTCCGGAACCTTTCCACTGCCCTGCCTGAGATACCCCTCCTGTCCCGGCAACCACTGCTTTTTTCCTTCCTCACCTCTGTCCGGAGAGAAATTCCAGCGGAAGGTATGGGTGACACATCCTCTTCTTTACAGGTGGCAGCCTGGCAACTCCTGCAGAAAGGCCAGCAGAGCCCCACTCACAGCGGGCCACCAACAAAGCTGTGGCCCCTCACTCCCTCCCACCAGCACAGCCCCGAGACTGCTGACGGGACAGAGAATATGGAGTCAGGCACAGCTTCAGGGGCTATTGCTGCCTGGAGCGCTGTTTATATAGACCTCAAACAGGCACACATGGGGAGGGCGGGCCGGCAGGGTAAGGCTGCCCAGGTCAGCTAATCCACAACCCTCAGGGAATCACATTGTTGAAAATGGACCTCGCTAAGGCAGAATAGAAGCCAAGGAAAAAATGGACACAATGCCATTTGCAGCACCGTAGATGAGTCTAGAAGTAATCACGTGACTTGTAGTAAGTTAGAAAGTGAAAGACACATATCATATCACTTATAGGTGTTACCTAAAAATGGATACCAGGGCAGATATTTCCACGGAGAAGGGCAATCACAGATTCATTAAACAAACTTATGGTTCACCAATGGAAAGGTGTGAGGATTCGTTTCATTACGATATCGGGGTTAACAGACATATACAAACACAGGTGACATATATAATCACCAAAGACCTACAGAATACCAAGAGAGGACTACTCAACATTCTGTCATAACGTTCATGGGAAAAGGATCCCAGGAAGAACAGACATCTGTATATGTGTAAAAGAACCACATCTTCCACACCTACAACAAGCCAAACATTGTAATCAAACTTCCTGTAATAAAAAAATTAAAAAAATAAATTAAAAACTCGAACAAGAAGTAGTGAGACAAACTTGAGGGGCTTTCTCCTGGCACATTCCATTCTAAATTCCAATCTGGAACACCACTTCCACTGAGGCTCTCTTGCCCTAGTAACCAGATTTGGTAAGGGTGAACTGCTGCGACCTTGTGGCCGTTTCACACAACAGCAGCTTTAATCCCAGCGCTAATGGTCAGTTGATATTCAAAATCATTGCAGGCCTGTAAATGACACCTGCCCTGAAAACAAATCCTGGGGTCACAAATCGACCAAAAAATTCAAAGGACGTCCATATTTCAAAATGACCGTTTCAAAAGGCATATTTTACGCACATTAGTGTGCTGCTTCTTTTCCTTTCTTTCCTTTTTTGTTAAAAAAACCGGGAATGGAAAAAGGCATCCCTCAGAATGGGCGAAAATCGTTGCAAACGAATCAATGGACAGAGGTTTAATCTCCAATATACATAAACAGCTCATGCAGCTTAATATTAAAAAAACAAACAACCCAATACAAAAATGGGCAGAAGATCTAAAGAGACGTTTCTTCAAAGAAGACACAGAGATGGCCAAGACGCACATGAAAAGCTGCTCAACAGCACTAATTATTAGAGAAATGCAAATCAAAACTACAATGAGTTATCACCTCACACCTGTTAGAATCGGCATCATCAGAAAATATACAAACAACCAATTCTGGGGAGGGTGTGGACAAAAGGAGCCCTCTTCCACTATTGGTGGGAATGTAAATTGATACAGTCACTATGGAGAACAGTATGAGTTTCCTTAAAAAAACTAGAAATAGAATTACCATCTGATCCAGCTATCCCACTTCTGGGCATATACCCAGAGAAAACCGTAAATCAAAAAGGCACATTCACCACAATATTCATTGCAGCATTATTTACAATAGCCACGTAATGGAAGCCACCTAAATGCCCACAGACAGATGAGTGGATAAAGAGGTGGTACATATATAAAATGGAATATTACTCGGCCATAAAAAGGAATGAAACTGGGTCATTTGTAGAGACATCGATGGATCGAGAGACTGTCATACAGAATGAAGTAAGTCAGAAAGAGGAAAAGAAATATTGTATATTAATGCATATATGTGGAGCCTAATTAACGGTACAGATGAACTGGTTTGCAGGGAAGAAATAGAGACACAGAGGTAGAGAACAAACGTATGGACACCAAGTGTGGGAAGCCATGGGGTGGTGGTGGTGGGATGAGTTGGGAGATTGGGATTGACCTGTATACATGTATATGCATAAAATACATAACTAATAATAACGTGCTGTATAAAAAAATAAATAAAATTAAATTTCAAAATTTTAAAAAATAAAATTTAAAAATAAAACAGAAAAAAGTTCTTCCCATCACACAGATGTATTTATAGGAATGAATTATTTCCATGCTTATATCTATAAATACATAAAAGAGGAATAAAATCTGACTTGAAACATTAAAGAAAAAAAAACCTGAACCCACGAGTTATACAGAGGAAAAGCCTATCAGGGCACTTGCTCCAGCGGTAAACAATTCTGAAATTGGTCAGAGGTGGGGAACCATCTCCCATACAGCCAGCAACCCACCCCCCACGCAAGGAGCATCCTCATTGCAAAGCTGGGGGACCGTGCCGAGGCATCTGTGAGTAAACGTGAGCTGAGCCCCAGGCCAGCTGCTGCTGAACTGTTCCCACCCTTCCCAGGTAAAACACCTGAATATGTACAAGGGCTTGAAAGCCTAGAGGAAGGGCCATCGAGCCACACCAGCGACAGCACGCAGGCCAACTTGGTGCCTGCAGGCCAGCCAGGGTGGTCCTGGCCCCGGGCGCTCTTCCGGAACCTTTCCACTGCCCTGCCTGAGATACCCCTCCTGTCCCGGCCACCACTGCTTTTTTCCTTCCTCACCTCTGTCCGGAGAGAAATTCCAGCGGAAGGTATGGGTGACACATGCTCTTCTTTACAGGTGGCAGCCTGGCAACTCCTGCAGAAAGGCCATCAGAGCCCCACTCACAGCGGGCCACCAACAAAGCTGTGGCCCCTCACTCCCTCCCACCAGCACAGCCCCGAGACTGCTGACGGGGCAGAGAATATGGAGTCAGGCACAGCTTCAGGGGCTATTGCTGCCTGGAGCGCTGTTTATATTGACCTCAACGAGGCACACCTGGGGAGGGCGGGCCGGCAGGGTAAGGCTGCCCAGGTCAGCTAATCCACAAGCCTCAGGGAATCACATTGTTGAAAATGGACCTCGCTAAGGCAGAATAGAAGCCAAGGAAAAAATGGACACAATGCCATTTGCAGCACCGTAGATGAGTCTAGAAGTAATCACGTGACTTGTAGTAAGTTAGAAAGTGAAAGACACATATCATATCATATCACTTATAGGTGTTACCGAAAAATGGATACCAGGGCAGATATTTCCACGGAAAAGGGCAATCACAGATTCATTAAACAAACTTATGGTTCACCAATGGAAAGGTGTGAGGATTCGTTTCATTACGATATCGGGGTTAACAGACATATACAAACACAGGTGACATATATAATCACCAAAGACCTACAGAATACCAAGAGAGGACTACTCAACATTCTGTCATAACGTTCATGGGAAAAGGATCCCAGGAAGAACAGACATCTGTATATGTGTAAAAGAACCACATCTTCCACACCTACAACAAGCCAAACATTGTAATCAAACTTGCTGTAATAAAAAAATAAAAAAATTAAATTAAAAACTCGAACAAGAAGTAGTGAGACAAACTTGAGGGGCTTTCTCCTGGCACATTCCATTCTAAATTCCAATCTAGAACACCACTTCCACTGAGGCTCTCTTGCCCTAGTAGCCAGATTTGGTAAGGGTGAACTGCTGCCACCTTGTGGCCGTTTCACACAACAGCAGCTTTAATCCCAGCGCTAATGGTCAGTTGATATTCAAAATCATTGCAGGCCTGTAAATGACACCTGCCCTGAAAACAAATCCTGGGGTCACATATCGACCAAAAAATTCAAAGGACGTCCATATTTCAAAACGACCGTTTCAAAAGGCATATTTTACGCACATTAGTGTGCTGTTTCTTTTCCTTTCTTTCCTTTTTTGTTAAAAAAAACGGGAATGGAAAAAGGCATCCCTCAGAATGGGCGAAAATCGTTGCAAACGAATCAATGGACAGAGGTTTAATCTCCAATATACATAAACAGCTCATGCAGCTTAATATTAAAAAAACAAACAACCCAATACAAAAATGGGCAGAAGATCTAAAGAGACGTTTCTTCAAAGAAGACACAGAGATGGCCAAGACGCACATGAAAAGCTGCTCAACAGCACTAATTATTAGAGAAATGCAAATCAAAACTACAATGAGGTATCACCTCACACCTGTTAGAATCGGCATCATCAGAAAATCTACAAACAACCAATTCTGGGGAGGGTGTGGACAAAAGGAGCCCTCTTCCACTATTGGTGGGAATGTAAATTGATACAGTCACTATGGAGAACAGTATGAGTTTCCTTAAAAAAACTAGAAATAGAATTACCATCTGATCCAGCTATCCCACTTCTGGGCATATACCCAGAGAAAACCGTAAATCAAAAAGGCACATTCACCACAATATTCATTGCAGCACTATTTACAATAGCCAGGTAATGGAAGCCACCTAAATGCCCACAGACAGATGAATGGATAAAGATGTGGTACACATATAAAATGGAATATTACTCGGCCATAAAAAGGAATGAAACTGGGTCATTTGTAGAGACATCGATGGATCGAGAGACTGTCATACAGAATGAAGTAAGTCAGAAAGAGGAAAACAAATATTGTATATTAATGCATATATGTGGAGCCTAAAAAATGGTACAGATGAACTGGTTTGCAGGGAAGAAATAGAGACACAGAGGTAGAGAACAAACGTATGGACACCAAGTGTGGGAAGCCATGGGGTGGTGGTGGTGGGATGAGTTGGGAGATTGGGATTGACCTGTATACATGTATATGCATAAAATACATAACTAATAATAACGTGCTGTATAAAAAAATAAATCAAATTAAATTTCAAAATTTTAAAAAATAAAATTTAAAAATAAAACAGAAAAAATTTCTTCCCGTCACACAGATGTATTTATAGGAATGAATTATTTCCATGCTTATATCTATAAATACATAAAAGAGGGATAAAATCTGACTTGAAACATTAAAGAAAAAAAAAACCTGAACCCACGAGTTATACAGAGGAAAACCCTATCAGGGCACTTGCTCCAGCAGTAAACAATTCTGAAATTGGTCAGAGGTGGGGAACCATCTCCCATACAGCCAGCAATCCACCCCCCACGCAAGGAGCGTCCTCATTGCAAAGCTGGGGGACCGTGCCGAGGCATCTGTGAGTAAACGTGAGCTGAGCCCCAGGCCAGATGCTGCTGAACTGTTCCCACCCTTCCCAGGTAAAACACCTGAATATGTACAAGGGCTTGAAAGCCTAGAGGAAGGGCCGTCGAGCCACACCAGCGACAGCACGCAGGCCAACTTGGTGCCTGCAGGCCAGCCAGGGTGGACCTGGCCCCGGGCGCTCTTCTGGAAGCTTTCCACTGCCCTGCCTGAGATACCCCTCCTGTCCCGGCCCCCACTGCTTTTTTCCTTCCTCACCTCTGTCCGGAGAGAAATTCCAGCGGAAGGTATGGGTGACACATCCTCTTCTTTACAGGTGGCAGCCTGGCAACTCCTGCAGAAAGGCCAGCAGAGTCCCACTCAGAGCGGGCCACCAACAAAGCTGTGGCCCCTCACTCCCTCCCACCAGCACAGCCCCGAGACTGCTGACGGGGCAGAGAATATGGAGTCAGGCACAGCTTCAGGGGCTATTGCTGCCTGGAGCGCTGTTTATATTGACCTCAACGAGGCACACCTGGGGAGGGCGGGCCGGCAGGGTAAGGCTGCCCAGGTCAGCTAATCCACAACCCTCAGGGAATCACATTGTTGAAAATGGACCTCGCTAAGGCAGAATAGAAGCCAAGGAAAAAATGGACACAATGCCATTTGCAGCACCGTAGATGAGTCTAGAAGTAATCACGTGACTTGTAGTAAGTTAGAAAGTGAAAGGCACATATCATATCATATCACTTATAGGTGTTACCTAAAAATGGATACCAGGGCAGATATTTCCACGGAGAAGGGCAATCACAGATTCATTAAACAAACTTATGGTTCACCAATGGAAAGGTGTGAGCATTGGTTTCATTACGATATCGGGGTTAACAGACATATACAAACACAGGTGACATATATAATCACCAAAGACCTACAGAATACCAAGAGAGGACTACTCAACATTCTGTCATAACGTTCATGGGAAAAGGATCCCAGGAAGAACAGACATCTGTATATGTGTAAAAGAACCACATCTTCCACACCTACAACAAGCCAAACATTGTAATCAAACTTGCTGTAATAAAAAAATAAAAAAATTAAATTAAAAACTCGAACAAGAAGTAGTGAGACAAACTTGAGGGGCTTTCTCCTGGCACATTCCATTCTAAATTCCAATCTAGAACACCACTTCCACTGAGGCTCTGTTGCCCTAGTAGCCAGATTTGGTAAGGGTGAACTGCTGCCACCTTGTGGCCGTTTCACACAACAGCAGCTTTAATCCCAGCGCTAATGGTCAGTTGATATTCAAAATCATTGCAGGCCTGTAAATGACACCTGCCCTGAAAACAAATCCTGGGGTCACATATCGACCAAAAAATTCAAAGGACGTCCATATTTCAAAACGACCGTTTCAAAAGGCATATTTTACGCACATTAGTGTGCTGCTTCTTTTCCTTTCTTTCCTTTTTTGTTAAAAAAAACGGGAATGGAAAAAGGCATCCCTCAGAATGGGCGAAAATCGTTGCAAACGAATCAATGGACAGAGGTTTAATCTCCAATATACATAAACAGCTCATGCAGCTTAATATTAAAAAAACAAACAACCCAATACAAAAATGGGCAGAAGATCTAAAGAGACGTTTCTTCAAAGAAGACACAGAGATGGCCAAGACGCACATGAAAAGCTGCTCAACAGCACTAATTATTAGAGAAATGCAAATCAAAACTACAATGAGGTATCACCTCACACCTGTTAGAATCGGCATCATCAGAAAATCTACAAACAACCAATTCTGGGGAGGGTGTGGACAAAAGGAGCCCTCTTCCACTATTGGTGGGAATGTAAATTGATACAGTCACTATGGAGAACAGTATGAGTTTCCTTAAAAAAACTAGAAATAGAATTACCATCTGATCCAGCTATCCCACTTCTGGGCATATACCCAGAGAAAACCGTAAATCAAAAAGGCACATTCACCACAATATTCATTGCAGCACTATTTACAATAGCCAGGTAATGGAAGCCACCTAAATGCCCACAGACAGATGAATGGATAAAGATGTGGTACACATATAAAATGGAATATTACTCGGCCATAAAAAGGAATGAAACTGGGTCATTTGTAGAGACATCGATGGATCGAGAGACTGTCATACAGAATAAAGTAAGTCAGAAAGAGGGAAACAAATATTGTATATTAATGCATATAAGTGGAGCCTAAATAATGGTACAGATGAACTGGTTTGCAGGGAAGAAATAGAGACACAGAGGTAGAGAACAAACGTATGGACACCAAGTGTGGGAAGCCATGGGGTGGTGGTGGTGGGATGAGTTGGGAGATTGGGATTGACCTGTATACATGTATATGCTTAAAATACATAACTAGTAATAACGTGCTGTATAAAAAAATAAATAAAATTAAATTTCAAAATTTTAAAAAATAAAATTTAAAAATAAAACAGAAAAAAGTTCTTCCCGTCACACAGATGTATTTATAGGAATGAATTATTTCCATGCTTATATCTATAAATACATAAAAGAGGAATAAAATCTGACTTGAAACATTAAAGAAAAAAAAACCTGAACCCACGAGTTATACAGAGGAAAACCCTATCAGGGCACTTGCTCCAGCGGTAAACAATTCTGAAATTGGTCAGAGGTGGGGAACCATCTCCCATACAGCCAGCAACCCACCCCCCACGCAAGGAGCGTCCTCATTGCAAAGCTGGGGGACCGTGCCGAGGCATCTGTGAGTAAACGTGAGCTGAGCCCCAGGCCAGCTGCTGCTGAACTGTTCCCACCCTTCCCAGGTAAAACACCTGAATATGTACAAGGGCTTGAAAGCCTAGAGGAAGGGCCGTCGAGCCACACCAGCGACAGCACGCAGGCCAACTTGGTGCCTGCAGGCCAGCCAGGTTGGTCCTGGCCCCGGGCGCTCTACCGGAAGCTTTCCACTGCCCTGCCTGAGATACCCCTCCTGTCCCGGCCCCCACTGCTTTTTTCCTTCCTCACCTCTGTCCGGAGAGAAATTCCAGCAGAAGGTATGGGTGACACATCCTCTTCTTTACAGGTGGCAGCCTGGCAACTCCTGCAGAAAGGCCATCAGAGCCCCACTCACAGCGGGCCACCAACAAAGCTCTGGCCCCTCACTCCTCCCACCAGCACAGCCCCGAGACTGCTGACGGGGCAGAGAATATGGAGTCAGGCACAGCTTCAGGGGCTATTGCTGCCTGGAGCGCTCTTTATATTGACCTCAACGAGGCACACCTGGGGAGGGCGGGCCAGCAGGGTAAGGCTGCCCAGGTCAGCTAATCCACAACGCTCAGGGAATCACATTGTTGAAAATGGACCTCCCTAAGGCAGAATAGAAGCCAAGGAAAAAATGGACACTATGCCATTTGCAGCACCGTAGATGAGTCTAGAAGTAATCACGTGACTTGTAGTAAGTTAGAAAGTGAAAGACACATATCATATCATATCACTTATAGGTGTTACCTAAAAATGGATACCAGGGCAGATATTTCCACGGAGAAGGGCAATCACAGATTCATTAAACAAACTTATGGTTCACCAATGGAAAGGTGTGAGGATTCGTTTCATTACGATATCGGGGTTAACAGACATATACAAACACAGGTGACATATATAATCACCAAAGACCTACAGAATACCAAGAGAGGACTACTCAACATTCTGTCATAACGTTCATGGGAAAAGGATCCCAGGAAGAACAGACATCTGTATATGTGTAAAATAACCACATCTTCCACACCTACAACAAGCCAAACATTGTAATCAAACTTGCTGTAATAAAAAAATAAAAAAATTAAATTAAAAACTCGAACAAGAAGTAGTGAGACAAACTTGAGGGGCTTTCTCCTGGCACATTCCATTCTAAATTCCAATCTAGAACACCACTTCCACTGAGGCTCTCTTGCCCTAGTAGCCAGATTTGGTAAGGGTGAACTGCTGCCACCTTGTGGCCGTTTCACACAACAGCAGCTTTAATCCCAGCGCTAATGGTCAGTTGATATTCAAAATCATTGCAGGCCTGTAAATGACACCTGCCCTGAAAACAAATCCTGGGGTCACATATCGACCAAAAAATTCAAAGGACGTCCATATTTCAAAACGACCGTTTCAAAAGGCATATTTTACGCACATTAGTGTGCTGCTTCTTTTCCTTTCTTTCCTTTTTTGTTAAAAAAAACGGGAATGGAAAAAGGCATCCCTCAGAATGGGCGAAAATCGTTGCAAACGAATCAATGGACAGAGGTTTAATCTCCAATATACATAAACAGCTCATGCAGCTTAATATTAAAAAAACAAACAACCCAATACAAAAATGGGCAGAAGATCTAAAGAGACGTTTCTTCAAAGAAGACACAGAGATGGCCAAGACGCACATGAAAAGCTGCTCAACAGCACTAATTATTAGAGAAATGCAAATCAAAACTACAATGAGGTATCACCTCACACCTGTTAGAATCGGCATCATCAGAAAATCTACAAACAACCAATTCTGGGGAGGGTGTGGACAAAAGGAGCCCTCTTCCACTATTGGTGGGAATGTAAATTGATACAGTCACTATGGAGAACAGTATGAGTTTCCTTAAAAAAACTAGAAATAGAATTACCATCTGATCCAGCTATCCCACTTCTGGGCATATACCCAGAGAAAACCGTAAATCAAAAAGGCACATTCACCACAATATTCATTGCAGCACTATTTACAATAGCCAGGTAATGGAAGCCACCTAAATGCCCACAGACAGATGAATGGATAAAGATGTGGTACACATATAAAATGGAATATTACTCGGCCATAAAAAGGAATGAAACTGGGTCATTTGTAGAGACATCGATGGATCGAGAGACTGTCATACAGAATGAAGTAAGTCAGAAAGAGGAAAACAAATATTGTATATTAATGCATATATGTGGAGCCTAAAAAATGGTACAGATGAACTGGTTTGCAGGGAAGAAATAGAGACACAGAGGTAGAGAACAAACGTATGGACACCAAGTGTGGGAAGCCATGGGGTGGTGGTGGTGGGATGAGTTGGGAGATTGGGATTGACCTGTATACATGTATATGCATAAAATACATAACTAATAATAACGTGCTGTATAAAAAAATAAATCAAATTAAATTTCAAAATTTTAAAAAATAAAATTTAAAAATAAAACAGAAAAAATTTCTTCCCGTCACACAGATGTATTTATAGGAATGAATTATTTCCATGCTTATATCTATAAATACATAAAAGAGGAATAAAATCTGACTTGAAACATTAAAGAAAAAAAAAACCTGAACCCACGAGTTATACAGAGGAAAACCCTATCAGGGCACTTGCTCCAGCAGTAAACAATTCTGAAATTGGTCAGAGGTGGGGAACCATCTCCCATACAGCCAGCAACCCACCCCCCACGCAAGGAGCGTCCTCATTGCAAAGCTGGGGGACCGTGCCGAGGCATCTGTGAGTAAACGTGAGCTGAGCCCCAGGCCAGATGCTGCTGAACTGTTCCCACCCTTCCCAGGTAAAACACCTGAATATGTACAAGGGCTTGAAAGCCTAGAGGAAGGGCCGTCGAGCCACACCAGCGACAGCACGCAGGCCAACTTGGTGCCTGCAGGCCAGCCAGGGTGGACCTGGCCCCGGGCGCTCTTCTGGAAGCTTTCCACTGCCCTGCCTGAGATACCCCTCCTGTCCCGGCCCCCACTGCTTTTTTCCTTCCTCACCTCTGTCCGGAGAGAAATTCCAGCGGAAGGTATGGGTGACACATCCTCTTCTTTACAGGTGGCAGCCTGGCAACTCCTGCAGAAAGGCCAGCAGAGTCCCACTCAGAGCGGGCCACCAACAAAGCTGTGGCCCCTCACTCCCTCCCACCAGCACAGCCCCGAGACTGCTGACGGGGCAGAGAATATGGAGTCAGGCACAGCTTCAGGGGCTATTGCTGCCTGGAGCGCTGTTTATATTGACCTCAACGAGGCACACCTGGGGAGGGCGGGCCGGCAGGGTAAGGCTGCCCAGGTCAGCTAATCCACAACCCTCAGGGAATCACATTGTTGAAAATGGACCTCGCTAAGGCAGAATAGAAGCCAAGGAAAAAATGGACACAATGCCATTTGCAGCACCGTAGATGAGTCTAGAAGTAATCACGTGACTTGTAGTAAGTTAGAAAGTGAAAGGCACATATCATATCATATCACTTATAGGTGTTACCTAAAAATGGATACCAGGGCAGATATTTCCACGGAGAAGGGCAATCACAGATTCATTAAACAAACTTATGGTTCACCAATGGAAAGGTGTGAGCATTGGTTTCATTACGATATCGGGGTTAACAGACATATACAAACACAGGTGACATATATAATCACCAAAGACCTACAGAATACCAAGAGAGGAC
Source organism: Mesoplodon mirus (assembly GCF_964341445.2). Lineage (NCBI taxonomy): Eukaryota > Metazoa > Chordata > Mammalia > Artiodactyla > Ziphiidae > Mesoplodon > Mesoplodon mirus. The sequence continues at coordinate 432,174 of NW_028295522.1, read as the reverse complement.
TACTCAACATTCTGTCATAACGTTCATGGGAAAAGGATCCCAGGAAGAACAGACATCTGTATATGTGTAAAAGAACCACATCTTCCACACCTACAACAAGCCAAACATTGTAATCAAACTTGCTGTAATAAAAAAATAAAAAAATTAAATTAAAAACTCGAACAAGAAGTAGTGAGACAAACTTGAGGGGCTTTCTCCTGGCACATTCCATTCTAAATTCCAATCTAGAACACCACTTCCACTGAGGCTCTCTTGCCCTAGTAGCCAGATTTGGTAAGGGTGAACTGCTGCCACCTTGTGGCCGTTTCACACAACAGCAGCTTTAATCCCAGCGCTAATGGTCAGTTGATATTCAAAATCATTGCAGGCCTGTAAATGACACCTGCCCTGAAAACAAATCCTGGGGTCACATATCGACCAAAAAATTCAAAGGACGTCCATATTTCAAAACGACTGTTTCAAAAGGCATATTTTACGCACATTAGTGTTCTGCTTCTTTTCCTTTCTTTCCTTTTTTGTTAAAAAACACGGGAATGGAAAAAGGCATCCCTCAGAATGGGCGAAAATCGTTGCAGACGAATCAATGGACAGAGGTTTAATCTCCAATATATATAAACAACTCATGCAGCTTAATATTAAAAAACAAACAACCCAATACAAAAATGGGCAGAAGATCTAAAGAGACGTTTCTTCAAAGAAGACACAGAGATGGCCAAGACGCACATGAAAAGCTGCTCAACAGCACTAATTATTAGAGAAATGCAAATCAAAACTACAATGAGGTATCACCTCACACCTGTTAGAAACGGCATCATCAGAAAATCTACAAACAACAAATTCTGGGGAGGGTTTGGACAAAAGGAGCCCTCTTCCACTATTGGTGGGAATGTAAATTGATACAGTCACTATGGAGAACAGTATGGAGTTTCCTTAAAAAAACTAGAAATAGAATTACCATCTGATCCAGCAATCCCACTTCTGGGCATATACCCAAAGAAAACCGTAAATCAAAAAGGCACATTCACCACAATGTTCATTGCAGCACTATTTACAATAGCCAGGTAATGGAAGCAACCTAAATGCCCACAGACAGATGAATGGATAAAGATGTGGTACATATATAAAATGGAATATTACTCGGCCATAAAAAGGAATGAAACTGGGTCATTTGTAGAGACATCGATGGATCGAGAGACTGTCATACAGAATGAAGTAAGTCAGAAAGCGGAAAACAAATATTGTATATTAATGCATATATGTGGAACCTAAAAAAATGGTACAGATGAACTGGTTTGCAGGGAAGAAATAGAGACACAGAGGTAGAGAACAAACGTATGGACACCAAGTGTGGGAAGCCATGGGGTGGTGGTGGTGGGATGAGTTGGGAGATTGGGATTGACCTGTATACATGTATATGCATAAAATACATAACTAATAATAACCTGCTGTATAAAAACATAAATAAAATTAAATTTCAAAATTTTAAAAAATAAAATTTGAAAATAAAACAGAAAAAATTCTTCCCATCACACAGATGTTTTTATAGGAATGAATTATTTCCATGCTTATATTTATAAATACGTAAAAGAGGAATAATATCTAACTTGAACCATAAAAGAAAAAAAAAGTGAACCCACGAGTTATACAGAGGAAAACCCTATCAGCGCACTTGCTCCAGCGGTAAACAATTCTGAAATTGGTCACAGGTGGGGAACCATCTCCCATACAGCCAGCAAGCCACCCCCCACGCAAGGAGCGTCCTCATTGCAAAGCTGGGGGACTGTGCCGAGGCATCTGTGAGTAAACGTGAGCTGAGCCCCAGGCCAGCTGCTGCTGAACTGTTCCCACCCTTTCCAGGTAAAACACCTGAATATGTACGAGGGCTTGAAAGCCTAGAGGAAGGACCGTGGAGCCACACCAGCAACAGCACGCAGGCCAAATTGGTGCCTGCAGGCCAGCCAGGGTGGTCCTGGACCCGGGTGCTCTTCCAGAAGCTTTCCATTGCCCTGCCTGAGATACCCCTCCTGTCCCGGCCCCCACTGCTTTTTTCCTTCCTCACCTCTGTCCGGAGAGAAATGCCAGCGGAAGGTGTGGGTGACACAACCTCTTCTTTACAAGCGGCAGCCTGGAACTCCTGCAGAAAGGCCAGCAGAACCCCACTCACACTGGGCCACCCACAAAGCTGTGGCCCCTCAATCCCTCCCACCAGCACAGCCCCGAGACTGCTGACGGGGCAGAGAATATGGAGTCAGGCACAGCTTCAGGGGCTATTGCTGCCTGGAGCTCTGTTTATATTGACCTCAACGAGGCACACCTGGGGAGGGCGGGCCGGCAGGGTAAGGCTGCCCAGGTCAGCTAATCCACAACCCTCAGTGAATCACATTGTTGAAAATGGACCCCGCTAAGGCAGAAGAGAAGCCAAGGGAAAAAAGGACACAATGCCATTTGCAGCACCGTAGATAAGTCTAGAAGTAATCACGTGACTTGTAGTAAGTCAGAAAGTGAAAGACACATATCATATCACTTATAGGTGTTACCTAAAACTGGATACCAGGGCAGATATTTCCAAGGAGAAGGGCAATCACAGATTCATTAAACAAACTTATGGTTCACCAATGGAAAGGTGTGAAGATTGGTTTCATTACGATATCGGGGTTAACAGACATATAAACACAGGTGACATATATAATCACCAAAGACCTACAGAATACCAAGAGAGGACTACTCAACATTCTGTCATAACGTACATGGGAAAAGGATCCCAGGAAGAACAGTCATCTGTATATGTGTAAAAGAACCACATCTTCCACACCTACAACAAGCCAAACATTGTAATCAAACTTGCTGTAATAAAAAATAAAAAATTAAATTAAAAACACGAACAAGATGTAGTGAGACAAACGTGAGGGGCTTTCTCCTGGCACATTACATTCTAAACTCCAATCTAGAACACCACTTCCACTGAGGCTCTCTTGCCCTAGTAACCAGATTTGGTAAGGGTGAACTGCTGCCACCTTGTGGCCGTTTCACACAACAGCAGCTTTAATCCCAACGCTAATGGTCAGTTGATATTCAAAATCATTGCAGGCCTGTAAATGACACCTGCCCTGAAAACAAATCCTGGTGTCACATATCCACCAAAAAATTCAAAGGATGTCCATATTTCAAAACGACCGTTTCAAAAGGCATATTTTACGCACATTAGTGTTCTGCTTCTTTTCCTTTCTTTCCTTTTTTGTTAAAAAACACGGGAATGGAAAAAGGCATCCCTCAGAATGGGCGAAAATCGTTGCAGATGAATCAATGGACAGAGGTTTAATCTCCAATATATATAAACAACTCATGCAGCTTAATATTAAAAAAACAAACATCCCCCAAAAAATGGGCAGAAGATCTAAAGAGACGTTTCTTCAAAGGAGACACAGAGATGGCCAAGACGCACATGAAAAGCTGCTCAACAGCACTAATTATTAGAGAAATGCAAATCAAAACTACAATGAGGTATCACCTCACACCTGTTAGAATCGGCATCATCAGAAAATCTGCAAACAACCAATTCTGGGGAGGGTGTGGACAAAAGGAGCCCTCTTCCACTATTGGTGGGAATGTAAATTGATACAGTCACTATGGAGAACAGTATGGAGTTTCCTTAAAAAAACTAGAAATAGAATTACCAACTGAATCAGCAATCCCACTTCTGGTCATATACCCAGAGAAAACCGTATTTGAAAAAGGCATATTCACCACAATGTTCGTTGCAGCACTATTTACAATAGCCAGGTAATGGAAGCAACCAAAATGCCCACAGACAGATGAATGGATAAAGATGTGATACATATATGAAATGGAATATCACTCGGCCATAAAAAGGAATGAAACAGGGTCATTTGTAGAGACATCGATGGATCGAGAGACTGTCATACAGAATGAAGTAAGTCAGAAAGAGGAAAACAAATATTGTATATTAATGCATATATGTGGAGCCTAAAAATGGTACAGATGAACTGGTTTGCAGGGAAGAAATAGAGACACAGAGGTAGGGAACAAACGTATGGACAACAAGTGTGGGAAGCCATGGGGTGGTGGTGGTGGGATGATTTGGGAGTATGGGATTGACCTGTATACATGTATATGCATAAAATACATAACTAATAATAACGTGCTGTATAAAAAAATAAATAAAATTAAATTTCAAAATTTAAAAAAATAAAATTTAAAAATAAAACAGAAAAAAGTTCTTCCCGTCACACAGATGTATTTATAGGAATTAATTATTTCCATGCTTATATCTATAAATACATAAAAGAGGAATAAAATCTGACTTGAAACATTAAAGAAAAAAAAACCTGAACCCACGAGTTATACAGAGGAAAACCCTATCAGGGCACTTGCTCCAGCGGTAAACAATTCTGAAATTGGTCAGAGGTGGGGAACCATCTCCCATACAGCCAGCAACCCACCCCCCACGCAAGGAGCGTCCTCATTGCAAAGCTGGGGGACCGTGCCGAGGCATCTGTGAGTAAACGTGAGCTGAGCCCCAGGCCAGCTGCTGCTGAACTGTTCCCACCCTTCCCAGGTAAAACACCTGAATATGTACAAGGGCTTGAAAGCCTAGAGGAAGGGCCGTCGAGCCACACCAGCGACAGCACGCAGGCCAACTTGGTGCCTGCAGGCCAGCCAGGTTGGTCCTGGCCCCGGGCGCTCTACTGGAAGCTTTCCACTCTCCTGCCTGAGATACCCCTCCTGTCCCGGCCCCCACTGCTTTTTTCCTTCCTCACCTCTGTCTGGAGAGAAATTCCAGTGGAAGGTATGGGTGACACATCCTCTTCTTTACAGGTGGCAGCCTGGCAACTCCTGCAGAAAGTCCAGCAGAGCCCCACTCACAGCGGGCCACCCACAAAGCTGTGGCCCCTCACTCCCTCCCACCAGCACAGCCCCGAGACTGCTGACGGGGCAGAGAATATGGAGTCAGGCACAGCTTCAGGGGCTATTGCTGCCTGGAGCGCTGTTTATATTGACCTCAACGAGGCACACCTGGGGAGGGCGGGCCGGCAGGGTAAGGCTGCCCAGGTCAGCTAATCCACAACCCTCAGGGAATCACATTGTTGAAAATGGACCTCGCTAAGGCAGAATAGAAGCCAAGGAAAAAATGGACACAATGCCATTTGCAGCACCGTAGATGAGTCTACAAGTAATCACGTGACTTGTAGTAAGTTAGAAAGTGAAAGGCACATATCATATCATATCACTTATAGGTGTTACCTAAAAATGGATACCAGGGCAGATATTTCCACGGAAAAGGGCAATCACAGATTCATTAAACAAACTTATGGTTCACCAATGGAAAGGTGTGAGCATTGGTTTCATTACGATATCGGGGTTAACAGACATATACAAACACAGGTGACATATATAATCACCAAAGACCTACAGAATACCAAGAGAGGACTACTCAACATTCTGTCATAACGTTCATGGGAAAAGGATCCCAGGAAGAACAGACATCTGTATATGTGTAAAAGAACCACATCTTCCACACCTACAACAAGCCAAACATTGTAATCAAACTTGCTGTAATAAAAAAATTAAAAAAATTAAATTAAAAACTCGAACAAGAAGTAGTGAGACAAACTTGAGGGGCTTTCTCCTGGCACATTCCATTCTAAATTCCAATCTAGAACACCACTTCCACTGAGGCTCTCTTGCCCTAGTAACCAGATTTGGTAAGGGTGAACTGCTGCCACCTTGTGGCCGTTTCACACAACAGCAGCTTTAATCCCAGCGCTAAAGGTCAGTTGATATTCAAAATCATTGCAGGCCTGTAAATGACACCTGCCCTGAAAACAAATCCTGGGGTCACATATCGACCAAAAAATTCAAAGGACGTCCATATTTCAAAACGACCGTTTCAAAAGGCATATTTTACGCACATTAGTGTGCTGCTTCTTTTCCTTTCTTTCCTTTTTTGTTAAAAAAAACGGGAATGGAAAAAGGCATCCCTCAGAATGGGCGAAAATCGTTGCAAACGAATCAATGGACAGAGGTTTGATCTCCAATATACATAAACAGCTCATGCAGCTTAATATTAAAAAAACAAACAACCCAATACAAAAATGGGCAGAAGATCTAAAGAGACGTTTCTTCAAAGAAGACACAGAGATGGCCAAGACGCACATGAAAAGCTGCTCAACAGCACTAATTATTAGAGAAATGCAAATCAAACTACAATGAGGTATCACCTCACACCTGTTAGAATCGGCATCATCAGAAAATCTACAAACAACCAATTCTGGGGAGGGTGTGGACAAAAGGAGCCCTCTTCCACTATTGGTGGGAATGTAAATTGATACAGTCACTATGGAGAACAGTATGGAGTTTCCTTAAAAAAACTAGAAATAGAATTACCATCTGATCCAGCTATCCCACTTCTGGGCATATACCCAGAGAAAACCGTAAATCAAAAAGGCACATTCACCACAATATTCATTGCAGCACTATTTAAAATAGCCACGTAATGGAATCCACCTAAATGCCCACAGAGAGATGAGTGGATAAAGAGGTGGTACATATATAAAATGGAATATTACTCGGCCATAAAAAGGAATGAAACTGGGTCATTTGTAGAGACATCGATGGATCGAGAGACTGTCATACAGAATGAAGTAAGTCAGAAAGAGGGAAACAAATATTGTATATTAATGCATATAAGTGGAGCCTAAATAATGGTACAGATGAACTGGTTTGCAGGGAAGAAATAGAGACACAGAGGTAGAGAACAAACGTATGGACACCAAGTGTGGGAAGCCATGCGGTGGTGGTGGTGGGATGAGTTGGGAGATTGGGATTGACCTGTATACATGTATATGCATAAAATACATAACTAATAATAACGTGCTGTATAAAAAAATAAATAAAATTAAATTTCAAAATTTTAAAAAATAAAATTTAAAAATAAAACAGAAAAAAGTTCTTCCCGTCACACAGATGTATTTATAGGAATGAATTATTTCCATGCTTATATCTATAAATACATAAAAGAGGAATAAAATCTGACTTGAAACATTAAAGAAAAAAAAACCTGAACCCACGAGTTATACAGAGGAAAACCCTATCAGGGCACTTGCTCCAGCGGTAAACAATTCTGAAATTGGTCAGAGGTGGGGAACCATCTCCCATACAGCCAGCAACACACCCCCCACACAAGGAGCGTCCTCATTGCAAAGCTGGGGGACCGTGCCGAGGCATCTGTGAGTAAACGTGAGCTGAGCCCCAGGCCAGCTGCTGCTGAACTGTTCCCACCCTTCCCAGGTAAAACACCTGAATATGTACAAGGGCTTGAAAGCCTAGAGGAAGGGCCGTCGAGCCACACCAGCGACAGCACGCAGGCCAACTTGGTGCCTGCAGGCCAGCCAGGTTGGTCCTGGCCCCGGGCGCTCTACCGGAAGCTTTCCACTCTCCTGCCTGAGATACCCCTCCTGTCCCGGCCCCCACTGCTTTTTTCCTTCCTCACCTCTGTCCGGAGAGAAATTCCAGCGGAAGGTATGGGTGACACATCCTCTTCTTTACAGGTGGCAGCCTGGCAACTCCTGCAGAAAGACCAGCAGAGCCCCACTCACAGCGGGCCACCCACAAAGCTGTGGCCCCTCACTCCCTCCCACCAGCACAGCCCCGAGACTGCTGACGGGGCAGAGAATGTGGATTCAGGCACAGCTTCATGGGCTATTGCTGCCTGGAGCGCTGTTTATATTGACCTCAATGAGGCACACCTGGGGAGGGCGGGCCGGCAGGGTAAGGCTGCCCAGGTCAGCTAATCCACAACCCTCAGGGAGTCACATTGTTGAAAATGGACCTCGCTAAGGCAGAAGAGAAGCCAAGGAAAAAAAGGACACAATGCCATTTGCAGCACCGTAGTTGAGTCTACAAATAATCACGTGACATGTAGTAAGTCAGAAAGTGAAAGACACATATCATATCATATCACTTATAGGTGTTACCTAAAAATGGATACCAGGGCAGATATTTCCACGGAGAAGGGCAATCACAGATTCATTAAACAAACTTATGGTTCACCAATGGAAAGGTGTGAGCATTGGTTTCATTACGATATCGGGGTTAACAGACATATACAAACACAGGTGACATATATAATCACCAAAGACCTACAGAATAGCAAGAGAGGACTACTCAGCATTCTGTAATAACGTTCATGGGAAAAGGATCCCAGGAAGAACAGGCATCTGTATATGTGTAAAAGAACCACATCTTCCACACCTACAACAAGCCAAACATTGTAATCAAACTTGCTGTAATAAAAAAATAAAAAAATTAAATTAAAAACTCGAACAAGAAGTAGTGAGACAAACTTGAGGGGCTTTCTCCTGGCACATTCCATTCTAAATTCCAATCTAGAACACCACTTCCAATGAGTCTCTCTTGCCCTAGTAACCAGACTTGGTAAGGGTGAACTGCTGCCACCTTGTGGCCGTTTCACACAACAGCAGCTTTAATCCCAGCGCTAATGGTCAGTTGATATTCAAAATCATTGCAGGCCTGTAAATGACACCTGCCCTGAAAACAAATCCTGGGGTCACCTATCGACCAAAAAATTCAAAGGACGTCCATATTTCAAAACGACCGTTTCAAAAGGCATATTTTACGCACATTAGTGTTCTGCTTCTTTTCCTTTCTTTCCTTTTTTGTTAAAAAAAACGGGAATGGAAAAAGGCATCCCTCAGAATGGGCGAAAATCGTTGCAAACGAATCAATGGACAGAGGTTTAATCTCCAATATACATAAACAGCTCATGCAGCTTAATATTAAAAAAACAAACAACCCAATACAAAAATGGGCAGAAGATCTAAAGAGACGTTTCTTCAAAGAAGACACAGAGATGGCCAAGACGCACATGAAAAGCTGCTCAACAGCACTAATTATTAGAGAAATGCAAATCAAAACTACAATGAGGTATCACCTCACACCTGTTAGAATCGGCATCATCAGAAAATCTACAAACAACCAATTCTGGGGAGGGTGTGGACAAAAGGAGCCCTCTTCCACTATTGGTGGGAATGTAAATTGATATAGTCACTATGGAGAACAGTATGGAGTTTCCTTAAAAACACTAGAAATAGAATTACCATCTGATCCAGCTATCCCACTTCTGGGCATATACCCAGAGAAAACCGTAAATCAAAAAGGCACATTCACCACAATATTCATTGCAGCACTATTTACAATAGCCAGGTAATGGAAGCCACCTAAATGCCCACAGACAGATGAATGGATAAAGATGTGGTACACATATAAAATGGAATATTACTCGGCCATAAAAAGGAATGAAACTGGGTCATTTGTAGAGACATCGATGGATCGAGAGACTGTCATACAGAATGAAGTAAGTCAGAAAGAGGAAAACAAATATTGTATATTAATGCATATATGTGGAGCCTAAAAAATGGTACAGATGAACTGGTTTGCAGGGAAGAAATAGAGACACAGAGGTAGAGAACAAACGTATGGACACCAAGTGTGGGAAGCCATGGGGTGGTGGTGGTGGGATGAGTTGGGAGATTGGGATTGACCTGTATACATGTATATGCATAAAATACATAACTAATAATAACGTGCTGTATAAAAAAATAAATCAAATTAAATTTCAAAATTTTAAAAAATAAAATTTAAAAATAAAACAGAAAAAAGTTCTTCCCGTCACACAGATGTATTTATAGGAATGAATTATTTCCATGCTTATATCTATAAATACATAAAAGAGGAATAAAATCTGACTTGAAACATTAAAGAAAAAAAAAACCTGAACCCACGAGTTATACAGAGGAAAACCCTATCAGGGCACTTGCTCCAGCAGTAAACAATTCTGAAATTGGTCAGAGGTGGGGAACCATCTCCCATACAGCCAGCAACCCACCCCCCACGCAAGGAGCGTCCTCATTGCAAAGCTGGGGGACCGTGCCGAGGCATCTGTGAGTAAACGTGAGCTGAGCCCCAGGCCAGATGCTGCTGAACTGTTCCCACCCTTCCCAGGTAAAACACCTGAATATGTACAAGGGCTTGAAAGCCTAGAGGAAGGGCCGTCGAGCCACACCAGCGACAGCACGCAGGCCAACTTGGTGCCTGCAGGCCAGCCAGGGTGGTCCTGGCCCCGGGCGCTCTTCTGGAAGCTTTCCACTGCCCTGCCTGAGATACCCCTCCTGTCCCGGCCCCCACTGCTTTTTTCCTTCCTCACCTGTGTCCGGAGAGAAATTCCAGCGGAAGGTATGGGTGACACATCCTCTTCTTTACAGGTGGCAGCCTGGCAACTCCTGCAGAAAGGCCATCAGAGCCCCACTCACACCGGGCCACCAACAAAGCTGTGGCCCCTCACTCCCTCCCACCAGCACAGCCCTGAGACTGCTGACGGGGCAGAGAATATGGAGTCAGGCACAGCTTCAGGGGCTATTGCTGCCTGGAGCGCTGTTTATATTGACCTCAACGAGGCACACCTGGGGAGGGCGGGCCGGCAGGGTAAGGCTGCCCAGGTCAGCTAATCCACAACCCTCAGGGAATCACATTGTTGAAAATGGACCTCGCTAAGGCAGAATAGAAGCCAAGGAAAAAATGGACACAATGCCATTTGCAGCACCGTAGATGAGTCTACAAGTAATCACGTGACTTGTAGTAAGTTAGAAAGTGAAAGACACATATCATATCATATCACTTATAGGTGTTACCTAAAAATGGATACCAGGGCAGATATTTCCACGGAGAAGGGCAATCACAGATTCATTAAACAAACTTATGGTTCACCAATGGAAAGGTGTGAGCATTGGTTTCATTACGATATCGGGGTTAACAGACATATACAAACACAGGTGACATATATAATCACCAAAGACCTACAGAATACCAAGAGAGGACTACTCAACATTCTGTCATAACGTTCATGGGAAAAGGATCCCAGGAAGAACAGACATCTGTATATGTGTAAAAGAACCACATCTTCCACACCTACAACAAGCCAAACATTGTAATCAAACTTGCTGTAATAAAAAAATAAAAAAATTAAATTAAAAACTCGAAGAAGAAGTAGTGAGACAAACTTGAGGGGCTTTCTCCTGGCACATTCCATTCTAAATTCCAATCTAGAACACCACTTCCACTGAGGCTCTCTTGCCCTAGTAACCAGATTTGGTAAGGGTGAACTGCTGCCACCTTGTGGCCGTTTCACACAACAGCAGCTTTAATCCCAGCGCTAATGGTCAGTTGATATTCAAAATCATTGCAGGCCTGTAAATGACACCTGCTCTGAAAACAAATCCTGGGGTCACATATCGACCAAAAAATTCAAAGGACGTCCATATTTCAAAACGACCGTTTCAAAAGGCATATTTTACGCACATTAGTGTGCTGCTTCATTTCCTTTCTTTCCTTTTTTGTTAAAAAAAACGGGAATGGAAAAAGGCATCCCTCAGAATGGGCGAAAATCGTTGCAAACGAATCAATGGACAGAGGTTTAATCTCCAATATACATAAACAGCTCATGCAGCTTAATATTAAAAAAACAAACAACCCAATACAAAAATGGGCAGAAGTTCTAAAGAGACGTTTCTTCAAAGAAGACACAGAGATGGCCAAGACGCACATGAAAAGCTGCTCAACAGCACTAATTACTAGAGAAAGGCAAATCAAAACTACAATGAGGTATCACCTCACACCTGTTAGAATCGGCACCATCAGAAAATCTACAAACAACCAATTCTGGGGAGGGTGTGGACAAAAGGAGCCCTCTTCCACTATTGGTGGGAATGTAAATTGATATAGTCACTATGGAGAACAGTATGGAGTTTCCTTAAAAACACTAGAAATAGAATTACCATCTGATCCATCTATCCCACTTCTGGGCATATACCCAGAGAAAACCGTAAATCAAAAAGGCACATTCACCACAATATTCATTGCAGCACTATTTACAATAGCCACGTAATGGAATCCACCTAAATGCCCTCAGACAGATGAGTGGATAAAGATGTGGTACATATACAAAATGGAATATTACTCGGCCATAAAAAGGAATGAAACTGGGTCATTTGTAGAGACATCGATGGATCGAGAGACTGTCATACAGAATAAAGTAAGTCAGAAAGAGGGAAACAAATATTGTATATTAATGCATATAAGTGGAGCCTAAATAATGGTACAGATGAACTGGTTTGCAGGGAAGAAATAGAGACACAGAGGTAGAGAACAAACGTATGGACACCAAGTGTGGGAAGCCATGGGGTGGTGGTGGTGGGATGAGTTGGGAGATTGGGATTGACCTGTATACATGTATATGCTTAAAATACATAACTAATAATAACGTGCTGTATAAAAAAATAAATAAAATTAAATTTCAAAATTTTAAAAAATAAAATTTAAAAATAAAACAGAAAAAAGTTCTTCCCGTCACACAGATGTATTTATAGGAATGAATTATTTCCATGCTTATATCTATAAATACATAAAAGAGGAATAAAATCTGACTTGAAACATTAAAGAAAAAAAAACCTGAACCCACGAGTTATACAGAGGAAAACCCTATCAGGGCACTTGCTCCAGCGGTAAACAATTCTGAAATTGGTCAGAGGTGGGGAACCATCTCCCATACAGCCAGCAACCCACCCCCCACGCAAGGAGCGTCCTCATTGCAAAGCTGGGGGACCGTGCCGAGGCATCTGTGAGTAAACGTGAGCTGAGCCCCAGGCCAGCTGCTGCTGAACTGTTCCCACCCTTCCCAGGTAAAACACCTGAATATGTACAAGGGCTTGAAAGCCTAGAGGAAGGGCCGTCGAGCCACACCAGCGACAGCACGCAGGCCAACTTGGTGCCTGCAGGCCAGCCAGGTTGGTCCTGGCCCCGGGCGCTCTACCGGAAGCTTTCCACTGCCCTGCCTGAGATACCCCTCCTGTCCCGGCCCCCACTGCTTTTTTCCTTCCTCACCTCTGTCCGGAGAGAAATTCCAGCAGAAGGTATGGGTGACACATCCTCTTCTTTACAGGTGGCAGCCTGGCAACTCCTGCAGAAAGGCCATCAGAGCCCCACTCACAGCGGGCCACCAACAAAGCTCTGGCCCCTCACTCCTCCCACCAGCACAGCCCCGAGACTGCTGACGGGGCAGAGAATATGGAGTCAGGCACAGCTTCAGGGGCTATTGCTGCCTGGAGCGCTCTTTATATTGACCTCAACGAGGCACACCTGGGGAGGGCGGGCCAGCAGGGTAAGGCTGCCCAGGTCAGCTAATCCACAACGCTCAGGGAATCACATTGTTGAAAATGGACCTCCCTAAGGCAGAATAGAAGCCAAGGAAAAAATGGACACTATGCCATTTGCAGCACCGTAGATGAGTCTAGAAGTAATCACGTGACTTGTAGTAAGTTAGAAAGTGAAAGACACATATCATATCATATCACTTATAGGTGTTACCTAAAAATGGATACCAGGGCAGATATTTCCACGGAGAAGGGCAATCACAGATTCATTAAACAAACTTATGGTTCACCAATGGAAAGGTGTGAGGATTCGTTTCATTACGATATCGGGGTTAACAGACATATACAAACACAGGTGACATATATAATCACCAAAGACCTACAGAATACCAAGAGAGGACTACTCAACATTCTGTCATAACGTTCATGGGAAAAGGATCCCAGGAAGAACAGACATCTGTATATGTGTAAAATAACCACATCTTCCACACCTACAACAAGCCAAACATTGTAATCAAACTTGCTGTAATAAAAAAATAAAAAAATTAAATTAAAAACTCGAACAAGAAGTAGTGAGACAAACTTGAGGGGCTTTCTCCTGGCACATTCCATTCTAAATTCCAATCTAGAACACCACTTCCACTGAGGCTCTCTTGCCCTAGTAGCCAGATTTGGTAAGGGTGAACTGCTGCCACCTTGTGGCCGTTTCACACAACAGCAGCTTTAATCCCAGCGCTAATGGTCAGTTGATATTCAAAATCATTGCAGGCCTGTAAATGACACCTGCCCTGAAAACAAATCCTGGGGTCACATATCGACCAAAAAATTCAAAGGACGTCCATATTTCAAAACGACCGTTTCAAAAGGCATATTTTACGCACATTAGTGTGCTGCTTCTTTTCCTTTCTTTCCTTTTTTGTTAAAAAAAACGGGAATGGAAAAAGGCATCCCTCAGAATGGGCGAAAATCGTTGCAAACGAATCAATGGACAGAGGTTTAATCTCCAATATACATAAACAGCTCATGCAGCTTAATATTAAAAAAACAAACAACCCAATACAAAAATGGGCAGAAGATCTAAAGAGACGTTTCTTCAAAGAAGACACAGAGATGGCCAAGACGCACATGAAAAGCTGCTCAACAGCACTAATTATTAGAGAAATGCAAATCAAAACTACAATGAGGTATCACCTCACACCTGTTAGAATCGGCATCATCAGAAAATCTACAAACAACCAATTCTGGGGAGGGTGTGGACAAAAGGAGCCCTCTTCCACTATTGGTGGGAATGTAAATTGATACAGTCACTATGGAGAACAGTATGAGTTTCCTTAAAAAAACTAGAAATAGAATTACCATCTGATCCAGCTATCCCACTTCTGGGCATATACCCAGAGAAAACCGTAAATCAAAAAGGCACATTCACCACAATATTCATTGCAGCACTATTTACAATAGCCAGGTAATGGAAGCCACCTAAATGCCCACAGACAGATGAATGGATAAAGATGTGGTACACATATAAAATGGAATATTACTCGGCCATAAAAAGGAATGAAACTGGGTCATTTGTAGAGACATCGATGGATCGAGAGACTGTCATACAGAATGAAGTAAGTCAGAAAGAGGAAAACAAATATTGTATATTAATGCATATATGTGGAGCCTAAAAAATGGTACAGATGAACTGGTTTGCAGGGAAGAAATAGAGACACAGAGGTAGAGAACAAACGTATGGACACCAAGTGTGGGAAGCCATGGGGTGGTGGTGGTGGGATGAGTTGGGAGATTGGGATTGACCTGTATACATGTATATGCATAAAATACATAACTAATAATAACGTGCTGTATAAAAAAATAAATCAAATTAAATTTCAAAATTTTAAAAAATAAAATTTAAAAATAAAACAGAAAAAATTTCTTCCCGTCACACAGATGTATTTATAGGAATGAATTATTTCCATGCTTATATCTATAAATACATAAAAGAGGAATAAAATCTGACTTGAAACATTAAAGAAAAAAAAAACCTGAACCCACGAGTTATACAGAGGAAAACCCTATCAGGGCACTTGCTCCAGCAGTAAACAATTCTGAAATTGGTCAGAGGTGGGGAACCATCTCCCATACAGCCAGCAACCCACCCCCCACGCAAGGAGCGTCCTCATTGCAAAGCTGGGGGACCGTGCCGAGGCATCTGTGAGTAAACGTGAGCTGAGCCCCAGGCCAGATGCTGCTGAACTGTTCCCACCCTTCCCAGGTAAAACACCTGAATATGTACAAGGGCTTGAAAGCCTAGAGGAAGGGCCGTCGAGCCACACCAGCGACAGCACGCAGGCCAACTTGGTGCCTGCAGGCCAGCCAGGGTGGACCTGGCCCCGGGCGCTCTTCTGGAAGCTTTCCACTGCCCTGCCTGAGATACCCCTCCTGTCCCGGCCCCCACTGCTTTTTTCCTTCCTCACCTCTGTCCGGAGAGAAATTCCAGCGGAAGGTATGGGTGACACATCCTCTTCTTTACAGGTGGCAGCCTGGCAACTCCTGCAGAAAGGCCAGCAGAGTCCCACTCAGAGCGGGCCACCAACAAAGCTGTGGCCCCTCACTCCCTCCCACCAGCACAGCCCCGAGACTGCTGACGGGGCAGAGAATATGGAGTCAGGCACAGCTTCAGGGGCTATTGCTGCCTGGAGCGCTGTTTATATTGACCTCAACGAGGCACACCTGGGGAGGGCGGGCCGGCAGGGTAAGGCTGCCCAGGTCAGCTAATCCACAACCCTCAGGGAATCACATTGTTGAAAATGGACCTCGCTAAGGCAGAATAGAAGCCAAGGAAAAAATGGACACAATGCCATTTGCAGCACCGTAGATGAGTCTAGAAGTAATCACGTGACTTGTAGTAAGTTAGAAAGTGAAAGGCACATATCATATCATATCACTTATAGGTGTTACCTAAAAATGGATACCAGGGCAGATATTTCCACGGAGAAGGGCAATCACAGATTCATTAAACAAACTTATGGTTCACCAATGGAAAGGTGTGAGCATTGGTTTCATTACGATATCGGGGTTAACAGACATATACAAACACAGGTGACATATATAATCACCAAAGACCTACAGAATACCAAGAGAGGACTACTCAACATTCTGTCATAACGTTCATGGGAAAAGGATCCCAGGAAGAACAGACATCTGTATATGTGTAAAAGAACCACATCTTCCACACCTACAACAAGCCAAACATTGTAATCAAACTTGCTGTAATAAAAAAATAAAAAAATTAAATTAAAAACTCGAACAAGAAGTAGTGAGACAAACTTGAGGGGCTTTCTCCTGGCACATTCCATTCTAAATTCCAATCTAGAACACCACTTCCACTGAGGCTCTCTTGCCCTAGTAGCCAGATTTGGTAAGGGTGAACTGCTGCCACCTTGTGGCCGTTTCACACAACAGCAGCTTTAATCCCAGCGCTAATGGTCAGTTGATATTCAAAATCATTGCAGGCCTGTAAATGACACCTGCCCTGAAAACAAATCCTGGGGTCACATATCGACCAAAAAATTCAAAGGACGTCCATATTTCAAAACGACCGTTTCAAAAGGCATATTTTACGCACATTAGTGTGCTGCTTCTTTTCCTTTCTTTCCTTCTTTGTTAAAAAAAACGGGAATGGAAAAAGGCATCCCTCAGAATGGGCGAAAATCGTTGCAAACGAATCAATGGACAGAGGTTTAATCTCCAATATACATAAACAGCTCATGCAGCTTAATATTAAAAAAACAAACAACCCAATACAAAAATGGGCAGAAGATCTAAAGAGACGTTTCTTCAAAGAAGACACAGAGATGGCCAAGACGCACATGAAAAGCTGCTCAACAGCACTAATTATTAGAGAAATGCAAATCAAAACTACAATGAGGTATCACCTCACACCTGTTAGAATCGGCATCATCAGAAAATCTACAAACAACCAATTCTGGGGAGGGTGTGGACAAAAGGAGCCCTCTTCCACTATTGGTGGGAATGTAAATTGATACAGTCACTATGGAGAACAGTATGAGTTTCCTTAAAAAAACTAGAAATAGAATTACCATCTGATCCAGCTATCCCACTTCTGGGCATATACCCAGAGAAAACCGTAAATCAAAAAGGCACATTCACCACAATATTCATTGCAGCACTATTTACAATAGCCAGGTAATGGAAGCCACCTAAATGCCCACAGACAGATGAATGGATAAAGATGTGGTACACATATAAAATGGAATATTACTCGGCCATAAAAAGGAATGAAACTGGGTCATTTGTAGAGACATCGATGGATCGAGAGACTGTCATACAGAATGAAGTAAGTCAGAAAGAGGAAAACAAATATTGTATATTAATGCATATATGTGGAGCCTAAAAAATGGTACAGATGAACTGGTTTGCAGGGAAGAAATAGAGACACAGAGGTAGAGAACAAACGTATGGACACCAAGTGTGGGAAGCCATGGGGTGGTGGTGGTGGGATGAGTTGGGAGATTGGGATTGACCTGTATACATGTATATGCATAAAATACATAACTAATAATAACGTGCTGTATAAAAAAATAAATCAAATTAAATTTCAAAATTTTAAAAAATAAAATTTAAAAATAAAACAGAAAAAAGTTCTTCCCGTCACACAGATGTATTTATAGGAATGAATTATTTCCATGCTTATATCTATAAATACATAAAAGAGGAATAAAATCTGACTTGAAACATTAAAGAAAAAAAAAACCTGAACCCACGAGTTATACAGAGGAAAACCCTATCAGGGCACTTGCTCCAGCAGTAAACAATTCTGAAATTGGTCAGAGGTGGGGAACCATCTCCCATACAGCCAGCAACCCACCCCCCACGCAAGGAGCGTCCTCATTGCAAAGCTGGGGGACCGTGCCGAGGCATCTGTGAGTAAACGTGAGCTGAGCCCCAGGCCAGATGCTGCTGAACTGTTCCCACCCTTCCCAGGTAAAACACCTGAATATGTACAAGGGCTTGAAAGCCTAGAGGAAGGGCCGTCGAGCCACACCAGCGACAGCACGCAGGCCAACTTGGTGCCTGCAGGCCAGCCAGGGTGGTCCTGGCCCCGGGCGCTCTTCTGGAAGCTTTCCACTGCCCTGCCTGAGATACCCCTCCTGTCCCGGCCCCCACTGCTTTTTTCCTTCCTCACCTGTGTCCGGAGAGAAATTCCAGCGGAAGGTATGGGTGACACATCCTCTTCTTTACAGGTGGCAGCCTGGCAACTCCTGCAGAAAGGCCATCAGAGCCCCACTCACACCGGGCCACCAACAAAGCTGTGGCCCCTCACTCCCTCCCACCAGCACAGCCCTGAGACTGCTGACGGGGCAGAGAATATGGAGTCAGGCACAGCTTCAGGGGCTATTGCTGCCTGGAGCGCTGTTTATATTGACCTCAACGAGGCACACCTGGGGAGGGCGGGCCGGCAGGGTAAGGCTGCCCAGGTCAGCTAATCCACAACCCTCAGGGAATCACATTGTTGAAAATGGACCTCGCTAAGGCAGAATAGAAGCCAAGGAAAAAATGGACACAATGCCATTTGCAGCACCGTAGATGAGTCTACAAGTAATCACGTGACTTGTAGTAAGTTAGAAAGTGAAAGACACATATCATATCATATCACTTATAGGTGTTACCTAAAAATGGATACCAGGGCAGATATTTCCACGGAGAAGGGCAATCACAGATTCATTAAACAAACTTATGGTTCACCAATGGAAAGGTGTGAGCATTGGTTTCATTACGATATCGGGGTTAACAGACATATACAAACACAGGTGACATATATAATCACCAAAGACCTACAGAATACCAAGAGAGGACTACTCAACATTCTGTCATAACGTTCATGGGAAAAGGATCCCAGGAAGAACAGACATCTGTATATGTGTAAAAGAACCACATCTTCCACACCTACAACAAGCCAAACATTGTAATCAAACTTGCTGTAATAAAAAAATAAAAAAATTAAATTAAAAACTCGAAGAAGAAGTAGTGAGACAAACTTGAGGGGCTTTCTCCTGGCACATTCCATTCTAAATTCCAATCTAGAACACCACTTCCACTGAGGCTCTCTTGCCCTAGTAACCAGATTTGGTAAGGGTGAACTGCTGCCACCTTGTGGCCGTTTCACACAACAGCAGCTTTAATCCCAGCGCTAATGGTCAGTTGATATTCAAAATCATTGCAGGCCTGTAAATGACACCTGCTCTGAAAACAAATCCTGGGGTCACATATCGACCAAAAAATTCAAAGGACGTCCATATTTCAAAACGACCGTTTCAAAAGGCATATTTTACGCACATTAGTGTGCTGCTTCATTTCCTTTCTTTCCTTTTTTGTTAAAAAAAACGGGAATGGAAAAAGGCATCCCTCAGAATGGGCGAAAATCGTTGCAAACGAATCAATGGACAGAGGTTTAATCTCCAATATACATAAACAGCTCATGCAGCTTAATATTAAAAAAACAAACAACCCAATACAAAAATGGGCAGAAGTTCTAAAGAGACGTTTCTTCAAAGAAGACACAGAGATGGCCAAGACGCACATGAAAAGCTGCTCAACAGCACTAATTACTAGAGAAAGGCAAATCAAAACTACAATGAGGTATCACCTCACACCTGTTAGAATCGGCACCATCAGAAAATCTACAAACAACCAATTCTGGGGAGGGTGTGGACAAAAGGAGCCCTCTTCCACTATTGGTGGGAATGTAAATTGATATAGTCACTATGGAGAACAGTATGGAGTTTCCTTAAAAACACTAGAAATAGAATTACCATCTGATCCATCTATCCCACTTCTGGGCATATACCCAGAGAAAACCGTAAATCAAAAAGGCACATTCACCACAATATTCATTGCAGCACTATTTACAATAGCCACGTAATGGAATCCACCTAAATGCCCTCAGACAGATGAGTGGATAAAGATGTGGTACATATACAAAATGGAATATTACTCGGCCATAAAAAGGAATGAAACTGGGTCATTTGTAGAGACATCGATGGATCGAGAGACTGTCATACAGAATAAAGTAAGTCAGAAAGAGGGAAACAAATATTGTATATTAATGCATATAAGTGGAGCCTAAATAATGGTACAGATGAACTGGTTTGCAGGGAAGAAATAGAGACACAGAGGTAGAGAACAAACGTATGGACACCAAGTGTGGGAAGCCATGGGGTGGTGGTGGTGGGATGAGTTGGGAGATTGGGATTGACCTGTATACATGTATATGCTTAAAATACATAACTAATAATAACGTGCTGTATAAAAAAATAAATAAAATTAAATTTCAAAATTTTAAAAAATAAAATTTAAAAATAAAACAGAAAAAAGTTCTTCCCGTCACACAGATGTATTTATAGGAATGAATTATTTCCATGCTTATATCTATAAATACATAAAAGAGGAATAAAATCTGACTTGAAACATTAAAGAAAAAAAAACCTGAACCCACGAGTTATACAGAGGAAAACCCTATCAGGGCACTTGCTCCAGCGGTAAACAATTCTGAAATTGGTCAGAGGTGGGGAACCATCTCCCATACAGCCAGCAACCCACCCCCCACGCAAGGAGCGTCCTCATTGCAAAGCTGGGGGACCGTGCCGAGGCATCTGTGAGTAAACGTGAGCTGAGCCCCAGGCCAGCTGCTGCTGAACTGTTCCCACCCTTCCCAGGTAAAACACCTGAATATGTACAAGGGCTTGAAAGCCTAGAGGAAGGGCCGTCGAGCCACACCAGCGACAGCACGCAGGCCAACTTGGTGCCTGCAGGCCAGCCAGGTTGGTCCTGGCCCCGGGCGCTCTACCGGAAGCTTTCCACTGCCCTGCCTGAGATACCCCTCCTGTCCCGGCCCCCACTGCTTTTTTCCTTCCTCACCTCTGTCCGGAGAGAAATTCCAGCAGAAGGTATGGGTGACACATCCTCTTCTTTACAGGTGGCAGCCTGGCAACTCCTGCAGAAAGGCCATCAGAGCCCCACTCACAGCGGGCCACCAACAAAGCTCTGGCCCCTCACTCCTCCCACCAGCACAGCCCCGAGACTGCTGACGGGGCAGAGAATATGGAGTCAGGCACAGCTTCAGGGGCTATTGCTGCCTGGAGCGCTCTTTATATTGACCTCAACGAGGCACACCTGGGGAGGGCGGGCCAGCAGGGTAAGGCTGCCCAGGTCAGCTAATCCACAACGCTCAGGGAATCACATTGTTGAAAATGGACCTCCCTAAGGCAGAATAGAAGCCAAGGAAAAAATGGACACTATGCCATTTGCAGCACCGTAGATGAGTCTAGAAGTAATCACGTGACTTGTAGTAAGTTAGAAAGTGAAAGACACATATCATATCATATCACTTATAGGTGTTACCTAAAAATGGATACCAGGGCAGATATTTCCACGGAGAAGGGCAATCACAGATTCATTAAACAAACTTATGGTTCACCAATGGAAAGGTGTGAGGATTCGTTTCATTACGATATCGGGGTTAACAGACATATACAAACACAGGTGACATATATAATCACCAAAGACCTACAGAATACCAAGAGAGGACTACTCAACATTCTGTCATAACGTTCATGGGAAAAGGATCCCAGGAAGAACAGACATCTGTATATGTGTAAAATAACCACATCTTCCACACCTACAACAAGCCAAACATTGTAATCAAACTTGCTGTAATAAAAAAATAAAAAAATTAAATTAAAAACTCGAACAAGAAGTAGTGAGACAAACTTGAGGGGCTTTCTCCTGGCACATTCCATTCTAAATTCCAATCTAGAACACCACTTCCACTGAGGCTCTCTTGCCCTAGTAGCCAGATTTGGTAAGGGTGAACTGCTGCCACCTTGTGGCCGTTTCACACAACAGCAGCTTTAATCCCAGCGCTAATGGTCAGTTGATATTCAAAATCATTGCAGGCCTGTAAATGACACCTGCCCTGAAAACAAATCCTGGGGTCACATATCGACCAAAAAATTCAAAGGACGTCCATATTTCAAAACGACCGTTTCAAAAGGCATATTTTACGCACATTAGTGTGCTGCTTCTTTTCCTTTCTTTCCTTTTTTGTTAAAAAAAACGGGAATGGAAAAAGGCATCCCTCAGAATGGGCGAAAATCGTTGCAAACGAATCAATGGACAGAGGTTTAATCTCCAATATACATAAACAGCTCATGCAGCTTAATATTAAAAAAACAAACAACCCAATACAAAAATGGGCAGAAGATCTAAAGAGACGTTTCTTCAAAGAAGACACAGAGATGGCCAAGACGCACATGAAAAGCTGCTCAACAGCACTAATTATTAGAGAAATGCAAATCAAAACTACAATGAGGTATCACCTCACACCTGTTAGAATCGGCATCATCAGAAAATCTACAAACAACCAATTCTGGGGAGGGTGTGGACAAAAGGAGCCCTCTTCCACTATTGGTGGGAATGTAAATTGATACAGTCACTATGGAGAACAGTATGAGTTTCCTTAAAAAAACTAGAAATAGAATTACCATCTGATCCAGCTATCCCACTTCTGGGCATATACCCAGAGAAAACCGTAAATCAAAAAGGCACATTCACCACAATATTCATTGCAGCACTATTTACAATAGCCAGGTAATGGAAGCCACCTAAATGCCCACAGACAGATGAATGGATAAAGATGTGGTACACATATAAAATGGAATATTACTCGGCCATAAAAAGGAATGAAACTGGGTCATTTGTAGAGACATCGATGGATCGAGAGACTGTCATACAGAATGAAGTAAGTCAGAAAGAGGAAAACAAATATTGTATATTAATGCATATATGTGGAGCCTAAA
The DNA here is from genome assembly GCF_964341445.2 of Mesoplodon mirus. Classification (NCBI taxonomy): domain Eukaryota; kingdom Metazoa; phylum Chordata; class Mammalia; order Artiodactyla; family Ziphiidae; genus Mesoplodon; species Mesoplodon mirus. Next base: position 409,064 of record NW_028295522.1, on the reverse strand, counting down.
AAATGGTACAGATGAACTGGTTTGCAGGGAAGAAATAGAGACACAGAGGTAGAGAACAAACGTATGGACACCAAGTGTGGGAAGCCATGGGGTGGTGGTGGTGGGATGAGTTGGGAGATTGGGATTGACCTGTATACATGTATATGCATAAAATACATAACTAATAATAACGTGCTGTATAAAAAAATAAATCAAATTAAATTTCAAAATTTTAAAAAATAAAATTTAAAAATAAAACAGAAAAAATTTCTTCCCGTCACACAGATGTATTTATAGGAATGAATTATTTCCATGCTTATATCTATAAATACATAAAAGAGGAATAAAATCTGACTTGAAACATTAAAGAAAAAAAAAACCTGAACCCACGAGTTATACAGAGGAAAACCCTATCAGGGCACTTGCTCCAGCAGTAAACAATTCTGAAATTGGTCAGAGGTGGGGAACCATCTCCCATACAGCCAGCAACCCACCCCCCACGCAAGGAGCGTCCTCATTGCAAAGCTGGGGGACCGTGCCGAGGCATCTGTGAGTAAACGTGAGCTGAGCCCCAGGCCAGATGCTGCTGAACTGTTCCCACCCTTCCCAGGTAAAACACCTGAATATGTACAAGGGCTTGAAAGCCTAGAGGAAGGGCCGTCGAGCCACACCAGCGACAGCACGCAGGCCAACTTGGTGCCTGCAGGCCAGCCAGGGTGGACCTGGCCCCGGGCGCTCTTCTGGAAGCTTTCCACTGCCCTGCCTGAGATACCCCTCCTGTCCCGGCCCCCACTGCTTTTTTCCTTCCTCACCTCTGTCCGGAGAGAAATTCCAGCGGAAGGTATGGGTGACACATCCTCTTCTTTACAGGTGGCAGCCTGGCAACTCCTGCAGAAAGGCCAGCAGAGTCCCACTCAGAGCGGGCCACCAACAAAGCTATGGCCCCTCACTCCCTCCCACCAGCACAGCCCCGAGACTGCTGACGGGGCAGAGAATATGGAGTCAGCCACAGCTTCAGGGGCTATTGCTGCCTGGAGCGCTGTTTATATTGACCTCAACGAGGCACACCTGGGGAGGGCGGGCCGGCAGGGTAAGGCTGCCCAGGTCAGCTAATCCACAACCCTCAGGGAATCACATTGTTGAAAATGGACCTCGCTAAGGCAGAATAGAAGCCAAGGAAAAAATGGACACAATGCCATTTGCAGCACCGTAGATGAGTCTAGAAGTAATCACGTGACTTGTAGTAAGTTAGAAAGTGAAAGGCACATATCATATCATATCACTTATAGGTGTTACCTAAAAATGGATACCAGGGCAGATATTTCCACGGAGAAGGGCAATCACAGATTCATTAAACAAACTTATGGTTCACCAATGGAAAGGTGTGAGCATTGGTTTCATTACGATATCGGGGTTAACAGACATATACAAACACAGGTGACATATATAATCACCAAAGACCTACAGAATACCAAGAGAGGACTACTCAACATTCTGTCATAACGTTCATGGGAAAAGGATCCCAGGAAGAACAGACATCTGTATATGTGTAAAAGAACCACATCTTCCACACCTACAACAAGCCAAACATTGTAATCAAACTTGCTGTAATAAAAAAATAAAAAAATTAAATTAAAAACTCGAACAAGAAGTAGTGAGACAAACTTGAGGGGCTTTCTCCTGGCACATTCCATTCTAAATTCCAATCTAGAACACCACTTCCACTGAGGCTCTCTTGCCCTAGTAGCCAGATTTGGTAAGGGTGAACTGCTGCCACCTTGTGGCCGTTTCACACAACAGCAGCTTTAATCCCAGCGCTAATGGTCAGTTGATATTCAAAATCATTGCAGGCCTGTAAATGACACCTGCCCTGAAAACAAATCCTGGGGTCACATATCGACCAAAAAATTCAAAGGACGTCCATATTTCAAAACGACCGTTTCAAAAGGCATATTTTACGCACATTAGTGTGCTGCTTCTTTTCCTTTCTTTCCTTCTTTGTTAAAAAAAACGGGAATGGAAAAAGGCATCCCTCAGAATGGGCGAAAATCGTTGCAAACGAATCAATGGACAGAGGTTTAATCTCCAATATACATAAACAGCTCATGCAGCTTAATATTAAAAAAACAAACAACCCAATACAAAAATGGGCAGAAGATCTAAAGAGACGTTTCTTCAAAGAAGACACAGAGATGGCCAAGACGCACATGAAAAGCTGCTCAACAGCACTAATTATTAGAGAAATGCAAATCAAAACTACAATGAGGTATCACCTCACACCTGTTAGAATCGGCATCATCAGAAAATCTACAAACAACCAATTCTGGGGAGGGTGTGGACAAAAGGAGCCCTCTTCCACTATTGGTGGGAATGTAAATTGATACAGTCACTATGGAGAACAGTATGAGTTTCCTTAAAAAAACTAGAAATAGAATTACCATCTGATCCAGCTATCCCACTTCTGGGCATATACCCAGAGAAAACCGTAAATCAAAAAGGCACATTCACCACAATATTCATTGCAGCACTATTTACAATAGCCAGGTAATGGAAGCCACCTAAATGCCCACAGACAGATGAATGGATAAAGATGTGGTACACATATAAAATGGAATATTACTCGGCCATAAAAAGGAATGAAACTGGGTCATTTGTAGAGACATCGATGGATCGAGAGACTGTCATACAGAATGAAGTAAGTCAGAAAGAGGAAAACAAATATTGTATATTAATGCATATATGTGGAGCCTAAAAAATGGTACAGATGAACTGGTTTGCAGGGAAGAAATAGAGACACAGAGGTAGAGAACAAACGTATGGACACCAAGTGTGGGAAGCCATGGGGTGGTGGTGGTGGGATGAGTTGGGAGATTGGGATTGACCTGTATACATGTATATGCATAAAATACATAACTAATAATAACGTGCTGTATAAAAAAATAAATCAAATTAAATTTCAAAATTTTAAAAAATAAAATTTAAAAATAAAACAGAAAAAAGTTCTTCCCGTCACACAGATGTATTTATAGGAATGAATTATTTCCATGCTTATATCTATAAATACATAAAAGAGGAATAAAATCTGACTTGAAACATTAAAGAAAAAAAAAACCTGAACCCACGAGTTATACAGAGGAAAACCCTATCAGGGCACTTGCTCCAGCAGTAAACAATTCTGAAATTGGTCAGAGGTGGGGAACCATCTCCCATACAGCCAGCAACCCACCCCCCACGCAAGGAGCGTCCTCATTGCAAAGCTGGGGGACCGTGCCGAGGCATCTGTGAGTAAACGTGAGCTGAGCCCCAGGCCAGATGCTGCTGAACTGTTCCCACCCTTCCCAGGTAAAACACCTGAATATGTACAAGGGCTTGAAAGCCTAGAGGAAGGGCCGTCGAGCCACACCAGCGACAGCACGCAGGCCAACTTGGTGCCTGCAGGCCAGCCAGGGTGGTCCTGGCCCCGGGCGCTCTTCTGGAAGCTTTCCACTGCCCTGCCTGAGATACCCCTCCTGTCCCGGCCCCCACTGCTTTTTTCCTTCCTCACCTGTGTCCGGAGAGAAATTCCAGCGGAAGGTATGGGTGACACATCCTCTTCTTTACAGGTGGCAGCCTGGCAAGTCCTGCAGAAAGGCCAGCAGAGTCCCACTCAGAGCGGGCCACCAACAAAGCTGTGGCCCCTCACTCCCTCCCACCAGCACAGCCCTGAGACTGCTGACGGGGCAGAGAATATGGAGTCAGGCACAGCTTCAGGGGCTATTGCTGCCTGGAGCGCTGTTTATATTGACCTCAACGAGGCACACCTGGGGAGGGCGGGCCGGCAGGGTAAGGCTGCCCAGGTCAGCTAATCCACAACCCTCAGGGAATCACATTGTTGAAAATGGACCTCGCTAAGGCAGAATAGAAGCCAAGGAAAAAATGGACACAATGCCATTTGCAGCACCGTAGATGAGTCTACAAGTAATCACGTGACTTGTAGTAAGTTAGAAAGTGAAAGACACATATCATATCATATCACTTATAGGTGTTACCTAAAAATGGATACCAGGGCAGATATTTCCACGGAGAAGGGCAATCACAGATTCATTAAACAAACTTATGGTTCACCAATGGAAAGGTGTGAGCATTGGTTTCATTACGATATCGGGGTTAACAGACATATACAAACACAGGTGACATATATAATCACCAAAGACCTACAGAATACCAAGAGAGGACTACTCAACATTCTGTCATAACGTTCATGGGAAAAGGATCCCAGGAAGAACAGACATCTGTATATGTGTAAAAGAACCACATCTTCCACACCTACAACAAGCCAAACATTGTAATCAAACTTGCTGTAATAAAAAAATAAAAAAATTAAATTAAAAACTCGAAGAAGAAGTAGTGAGACAAACTTGAGGGGCTTTCTCCTGGCACATTCCATTCTAAATTCCAATCTAGAACACCACTTCCACTGAGGCTCTCTTGCCCTAGTAACCAGATTTGGTAAGGGTGAACTGCTGCCACCTTGTGGCCGTTTCACACAACAGCAGCTTTAATCCCAGCGCTAATGGTCAGTTGATATTCAAAATCATTGCAGGCCTGTAAATGACACCTGCTCTGAAAACAAATCCTGGGGTCACATATCGACCAAAAAATTCAAAGGACGTCCATATTTCAAAACGACCGTTTCAAAAGGCATATTTTACGCACATTAGTGTGCTGCTTCATTTCCTTTCTTTCCTTTTTTGTTAAAAAAAACGGGAATGGAAAAAGGCATCCCTCAGAATGGGCGAAAATCGTTGCAAACGAATCAATGGACAGAGGTTTAATCTCCAATATACATAAACAGCTCATGCAGCTTAATATTAAAAAAACAAACAACCCAATACAAAAATGGGCAGAAGTTCTAAAGAGACGTTTCTTCAAAGAAGACACAGAGATGGCCAAGACGCACATGAAAAGCTGCTCAACAGCACTAATTACTAGAGAAAGGCAAATCAAAACTACAATGAGGTATCACCTCACACCTGTTAGAATCGGCACCATCAGAAAATCTACAAACAACCAATTCTGGGGAGGGTGTGGACAAAAGGAGCCCTCTTCCACTATTGGTGGGAATGTAAATTGATATAGTCACTATGGAGAACAGTATGGAGTTTCCTTAAAAACACTAGAAATAGAATTACCATCTGATCCATCTATCCCACTTCTGGGCATATACCCAGAGAAAACCGTAAATCAAAAAGGCACATTCACCACAATATTCATTGCAGCACTATTTACAATAGCCACGTAATGGAATCCACCTAAATGCCCTCAGACAGATGAGTGGATAAAGATGTGGTACATATACAAAATGGAATATTACTCGGCCATAAAAAGGAATGAAACTGGGTCATTTGTAGAGACATCGATGGATCGAGAGACTGTCATACAGAATAAAGTAAGTCAGAAAGAGGGAAACAAATATTGTATATTAATGCATATAAGTGGAGCCTAAATAATGGTACAGATGAACTGGTTTGCAGGGAAGAAATAGAGACACAGAGGTAGAGAACAAACGTATGGACACCAAGTGTGGGAAGCCATGGGGTGGTGGTGGTGGGATGAGTTGGGAGATTGGGATTGACCTGTATACATGTATATGCTTAAAATACATAACTAATAATAACGTGCTGTATAAAAAAATAAATAAAATTAAATTTCAAAATTTTAAAAAATAAAATTTAAAAATAAAACAGAAAAAAGTTCTTCCCGTCACACAGATGTATTTATAGGAATGAATTATTTCCATGCTTATATCTATAAATACATAAAAGAGGAATAAAATCTGACTTGAAACATTAAAGAAAAAAAAACCTGAACCCACGAGTTATACAGAGGAAAACCCTATCAGGGCACTTGCTCCAGCGGTAAACAATTCTGAAATTGGTCAGAGGTGGGGAACCATCTCCCATACAGCCAGCAACCCACCCCCCACGCAAGGAGCGTCCTCATTGCAAAGCTGGGGGACCGTGCCGAGGCATCTGTGAGTAAACGTGAGCTGAGCCCCAGGCCAGCTGCTGCTGAACTGTTCCCACCCTTCCCAGGTAAAACACCTGAATATGTACAAGGGCTTGAAAGCCTAGAGGAAGGGCCGTCGAGCCACACCAGCGACAGCACGCAGGCCAACTTGGTGCCTGCAGGCCAGCCAGGTTGGTCCTGGCCCCGGGCGCTCTACCGGAAGCTTTCCACTGCCCTGCCTGAGATACCCCTCCTGTCCCGGCCCCCACTGCTTTTTTCCTTCCTCACCTCTGTCCGGAGAGAAATTCCAGCAGAAGGTATGGGTGACACATCCTCTTCTTTACAGGTGGCAGCCTGGCAACTCCTGCAGAAAGGCCATCAGAGCCCCACTCACAGCGGGCCACCAACAAAGCTCTGGCCCCTCACTCCTCCCACCAGCACAGCCCCGAGACTGCTGACGGGGCAGAGAATATGGAGTCAGGCACAGCTTCAGGGGCTATTGCTGCCTGGAGCGCTCTTTATATTGACCTCAACGAGGCACACCTGGGGAGGGCGGGCCAGCAGGGTAAGGCTGCCCAGGTCAGCTAATCCACAACGCTCAGGGAATCACATTGTTGAAAATGGACCTCCCTAAGGCAGAATAGAAGCCAAGGAAAAAATGGACACTATGCCATTTGCAGCACCGTAGATGAGTCTAGAAGTAATCACGTGACTTGTAGTAAGTTAGAAAGTGAAAGACACATATCATATCATATCACTTATAGGTGTTACCTAAAAATGGATACCAGGGCAGATATTTCCACGGAGAAGGGCAATCACAGATTCATTAAACAAACTTATGGTTCACCAATGGAAAGGTGTGAGGATTCGTTTCATTACGATATCGGGGTTAACAGACATATACAAACACAGGTGACATATATAATCACCAAAGACCTACAGAATACCAAGAGAGGACTACTCAACATTCTGTCATAACGTTCATGGGAAAAGGATCCCAGGAAGAACAGACATCTGTATATGTGTAAAATAACCACATCTTCCACACCTACAACAAGCCAAACATTGTAATCAAACTTGCTGTAATAAAAAAATAAAAAAATTAAATTAAAAACTCGAACAAGAAGTAGTGAGACAAACTTGAGGGGCTTTCTCCTGGCACATTCCATTCTAAATTCCAATCTAGAACACCACTTCCACTGAGGCTCTCTTGCCCTAGTAGCCAGATTTGGTAAGGGTGAACTGCTGCCACCTTGTGGCCGTTTCACACAACAGCAGCTTTAATCCCAGCGCTAATGGTCAGTTGATATTCAAAATCATTGCAGGCCTGTAAATGACACCTGCCCTGAAAACAAATCCTGGGGTCACATATCGACCAAAAAATTCAAAGGACGTCCATATTTCAAAACGACCGTTTCAAAAGGCATATTTTACGCACATTAGTGTGCTGCTTCTTTTCCTTTCTTTCCTTTTTTGTTAAAAAAAACGGGAATGGAAAAAGGCATCCCTCAGAATGGGCGAAAATCGTTGCAAACGAATCAATGGACAGAGGTTTAATCTCCAATATACATAAACAGCTCATGCAGCTTAATATTAAAAAAACAAACAACCCAATACAAAAATGGGCAGAAGATCTAAAGAGACGTTTCTTCAAAGAAGACACAGAGATGGCCAAGACGCACATGAAAAGCTGCTCAACAGCACTAATTATTAGAGAAATGCAAATCAAAACTACAATGAGGTATCACCTCACACCTGTTAGAATCGGCATCATCAGAAAATCTACAAACAACCAATTCTGGGGAGGGTGTGGACAAAAGGAGCCCTCTTCCACTATTGGTGGGAATGTAAATTGATACAGTCACTATGGAGAACAGTATGAGTTTCCTTAAAAAAACTAGAAATAGAATTACCATCTGATCCAGCTATCCCACTTCTGGGCATATACCCAGAGAAAACCGTAAATCAAAAAGGCACATTCACCACAATATTCATTGCAGCACTATTTACAATAGCCAGGTAATGGAAGCCACCTAAATGCCCACAGACAGATGAATGGATAAAGATGTGGTACACATATAAAATGGAATATTACTCGGCCATAAAAAGGAATGAAACTGGGTCATTTGTAGAGACATCGATGGATCGAGAGACTGTCATACAGAATGAAGTAAGTCAGAAAGAGGAAAACAAATATTGTATATTAATGCATATATGTGGAGCCTAAAAAATGGTACAGATGAACTGGTTTGCAGGGAAGAAATAGAGACACAGAGGTAGAGAACAAACGTATGGACACCAAGTGTGGGAAGCCATGGGGTGGTGGTGGTGGGATGAGTTGGGAGATTGGGATTGACCTGTATACATGTATATGCATAAAATACATAACTAATAATAACGTGCTGTATAAAAAAATAAATCAAATTAAATTTCAAAATTTTAAAAAATAAAATTTAAAAATAAAACAGAAAAAATTTCTTCCCGTCACACAGATGTATTTATAGGAATGAATTATTTCCATGCTTATATCTATAAATACATAAAAGAGGAATAAAATCTGACTTGAAACATTAAAGAAAAAAAAAACCTGAACCCACGAGTTATACAGAGGAAAACCCTATCAGGGCACTTGCTCCAGCAGTAAACAATTCTGAAATTGGTCAGAGGTGGGGAACCATCTCCCATACAGCCAGCAACCCACCCCCCACGCAAGGAGCGTCCTCATTGCAAAGCTGGGGGACCGTGCCGAGGCATCTGTGAGTAAACGTGAGCTGAGCCCCAGGCCAGATGCTGCTGAACTGTTCCCACCCTTCCCAGGTAAAACACCTGAATATGTACAAGGGCTTGAAAGCCTAGAGGAAGGGCCGTCGAGCCACACCAGCGACAGCACGCAGGCCAACTTGGTGCCTGCAGGCCAGCCAGGGTGGACCTGGCCCCGGGCGCTCTTCTGGAAGCTTTCCACTGCCCTGCCTGAGATACCCCTCCTGTCCCGGCCCCCACTGCTTTTTTCCTTCCTCACCTCTGTCCGGAGAGAAATTCCAGCGGAAGGTATGGGTGACACATCCTCTTCTTTACAGGTGGCAGCCTGGCAAGTCCTGCAGAAAGGCCAGCAGAGTCCCACTCAGAGCGGGCCACCAACAAAGCTGTGGCCCCTCACTCCCTCCCACCAGCACAGCCCCGAGACTGCTGACGGGGCAGAGAATATGGAGTCAGGCACAGCTTCAGGGGCTATTGCTGCCTGGAGCGCTGTTTATATTGACCTCAACGAGGCACACCTGGGGAGGGCGGGCCGGCAGGGTAAGGCTGCCCAGGTCAGCTAATCCACAACCCTCAGGGAATCACATTGTTGAAAATGGACCTCGCTAAGGCAGAATAGAAGACAAGGAAAAAATGGACACAATGCCATTTGCAGCACCGTAGATGAGTCTAGAAGTAATCACGTGACTTGTAGTAAGTTAGAAAGTGAAAGGCACATATCATATCATATCACTTATAGGTGTTACCTAAAAATGGATACCAGGGCAGATATTTCCACGGAGAAGGGCAATCACAGATTCATTAAACAAACTTATGGTTCACCAATGGAAAGGTGTGAGCATTGGTTTCATTACGATATCGGGGTTAACAGACATATACAAACACAGGTGACATATATAATCACCAAAGACCTACAGAATACCAAGAGAGGACTACTCAACATTCTGTCATAACGTTCATGGGAAAAGGATCCCAGGAAGAACAGACATCTGTATATGTGTAAAAGAACCACATCTTCCACACCTACAACAAGCCAAACATTGTAATCAAACTTGCTGTAATAAAAAAATAAAAAAATTAAATTAAAAACTCGAACAAGAAGTAGTGAGACAAACTTGAGGGGCTTTCTCCTGGCACATTCCATTCTAAATTCCAATCTAGAACACCACTTCCACTGAGGCTCTCTTGCCCTAGTAGCCAGATTTGGTAAGGGTGAACTGCTGCCACCTTGTGGCCGTTTCACACAACAGCAGCTTTAATCCCAGCGCTAATGGTCAGTTGATATTCAAAATCATTGCAGGCCTGTAAATGACACCTGCCCTGAAAACAAATCCTGGGGTCACATATCGACCAAAAAATTCAAAGGACGTCCATATTTCAAAACGACCGTTTCAAAAGGCATATTTTACGCACATTAGTGTGCTGCTTCTTTTCCTTTCTTTCCTTTTTTGTTAAAAAAAACGGGAATGGAAAAAGGCATCCCTCAGAATGGGCGAAAATCGTTGCAAACGAATCAATGGACAGAGCTTTAATCTCCAATATACATAAACAGCTCATGCAGCTTAATATTAAAAAAACAAACAACCCAATACAAAAATGGGCAGAAGATCTAAAGAGACGTTTCTTCAAAGAAGACACAGAGATGGCCAAGACGCACATGAAAAGCTGCTCAACAGCACTAATTATTAGAGAAATGCAAATCAAAACTACAATGAGGTATCACCTCACACCTGTTAGAATCGGCATCATCAGAAAATCTACAAACAACCAATTCTGGGGAGGGTGTGGACAAAAGGAGCCCTCTTCCACTATTGGTGGGAATGTAAATTGATACAGTCACTATGGAGAACAGTATGAGTTTCCTTAAAAAAACTAGAAATAGAATTACCATCTGATCCAGCTATCCCACTTCTGGGCATATACCCAGAGAAAACCGTAAATCAAAAAGGCACATTCACCACAATATTCATTGCAGCACTATTTACAATAGCCAGGTAATGGAAGCCACCTAAATGCCCACAGACAGATGAATGGATAAAGATGTGGTACACATATAAAATGGAATATTACTCGGCCATAAAAAGGAATGAAACTGGGTCATTTGTAGAGACATCGATGGATCGAGAGACTGTCATACAGAATGAAGTAAGTCAGAAAGAGGAAAACAAATATTGTATATTAATGCATATATGTGGAGCCTAAAAAATGGTACAGATGAACTGGTTTGCAGGGAAGAAATAGAGACACAGAGGTAGAGAACAAACGTATGGACACCAAGTGTGGGAAGCCATGGGGTGGTGGTGGTGGGATGAGTTGGGAGATTGGGATTGACCTGTATACATGTATATGCATAAAATACATAACTAATAATAACGTGCTGTATAAAAAAATAAATCAAATTAAATTTCAAAATTTTAAAAAATAAAATTTAAAAATAAAACAGAAAAAATTTCTTCCCGTCACACAGATGTATTTATAGGAATGAATTATTTCCATGCTTATATCTATAAATACATAAAAGAGGAATAAAATCTGACTTGAAACATTAAAGAAAAAAAAAACCTGAACCCACGAGTTATACAGAGGAAAACCCTATCAGGGCACTTGCTCCAGCAGTAAACAATTCTGAAATTGGTCAGAGGTGGGGAACCATCTCCCATACAGCCAGCAACCCACCCCCCACGCAAGGAGCGTCCTCATTGCAAAGCTGGGGGACCGTGCCGAGGCATCTGTGAGTAAACGTGAGCTGAGCCCCAGGCCAGATGCTGCTGAACTGTTCCCACCCTTCCCAGGTAAAACACCTGAATATGTACAAGGGCTTGAAAGCCTAGAGGAAGGGCCGTCGAGCCACACCAGCGACAGCACGCAGGCCAACTTGGTGCCTGCAGGCCAGCCAGGGTGGACCTGGCCCCGGGCGCTCTTCTGGAAGCTTTCCACTGCCCTGCCTGAGATACCCCTCCTGTCCCGGCCCCCACTGCTTTTTTCCTTCCTCACCTCTGTCCGGAGAGAAATTCCAGCGGAAGGTATGGGTGACACATCCTCTTCTTTACAGGTGGCAGCCTGGCAACTCCTGCAGAAAGGCCAGCAGAGTCCCACTCAGAGCGGGCCACCAACAAAGCTGTGGCCCCTCACTCCCTCCCACCAGCACAGCCCCGAGACTGCTGACGGGGCAGAGAATATGGAGTCAGGCACAGCTTCAGGGGCTATTGCTGCCTGGAGCGCTGTTTATATTGACCTCAACGAGGCACACCTGGGGAGGGCGGGCCGGCAGGGTAAGGCTGCCCAGGTCAGCTAATCCACAACCCTCAGGGAATCACATTGTTGAAAATGGACCTCGCTAAGGCAGAATAGAAGCCAAGGAAAAAATGGACACAATGCCATTTGCAGCACCGTAGATGAGTCTAGAAGTAATCACGTGACTTGTAGTAAGTTAGAAAGTGAAAGGCACATATCATATCATATCACTTATAGGTGTTACCTAAAAATGGATACCAGGGCAGATATTTCCACGGAGAAGGGCAATCACAGATTCATTAAACAAACTTATGGTTCACCAATGGAAAGGTGTGAGCATTGGTTTCATTACGATATCGGGGTTAACAGACATATACAAACACAGGTGACATATATAATCACCAAAGACCTACAGAATACCAAGAGAGGACTACTCAACATTCTGTCATAACGTTCATGGGAAAAGGATCCCAGGAAGAACAGACATCTGTATATGTGTAAAAGAACCACATCTTCCACACCTACAACAAGCCAAACATTGTAATCAAACTTGCTGTAATAAAAAAATAAAAAAATTAAATTAAAAACTCGAACAAGAAGTAGTGAGACAAACTTGAGGGGCTTTCTCCTGGCACATTCCATTCTAAATTCCAATCTAGAACACCACTTCCACTGAGGCTCTCTTGCCCTAGTAGCCAGATTTGGTAAGGGTGAACTGCTGCCACCTTGTGGCCGTTTCACACAACAGCAGCTTTAATCCCAGCGCTAATGGTCAGTTGATATTCAAAATCATTGCAGGCCTGTAAATGACACCTGCCCTGAAAACAAATCCTGGTGTCACATATCGACCAAAAAATTCAAAGGACGTCCATATTTCAAAACGACCGTTTCAAAAGGCATATTTTACGCACATTAGTGTGCTGTTTCTTTTCCTTTCTTTCCTTTTTTGTTAAAAAAAACGGGAATGGAAAAAGGCATCCCTCAGAATGGGCGAAAATCGTTGCAAACGAATCAATGGACAGAGGTTTAATCTCCAATATACATAAACAGCTCATGCAGCTTAATATTAAAAAAACAAACAACCCAATACAAAAATGGGCAGAAGATCTAAAGAGACGTTTCTTCAAAGAAGACACAGAGATGGCCAAGACGCACATGAAAAGCTGCTCAACAGCACTAATTATTAGAGAAATGCAAATCAAAACTACAATGAGGTATCACCTCACACCTGTTAGAATCGGCATCATCAGAAAATCTACAAACAACCAATTCTGGGGAGGGTGTGGACAAAAGGAGCCCTCTTCCACTATTGGTGGGAATGTAAATTGATACAGTCACTATGGAGAACAGTATGAGTTTCCTTAAAAAAACTAGAAATAGAATTACCATCTGATCCAGCTATCCCACTTCTGGGCATATACCCAGAGAAAACCGTAAATCAAAAAGGCACATTCACCACAATATTCATTGCAGCACTATTTACAATAGCCAGGTAATGGAAGCCACCTAAATGCCCACAGACAGATGAATGGATAAAGATGTGGTACACATATAAAATGGAATATTACTCGGCCATAAAAAGGAATGAAACTGGGTCATTTGTAGAGACATCGATGGATCGAGAGACTGTCATACAGAATGAAGTAAGTCAGAAAGAGGAAAACAAATATTGTATATTAATGCATATATGTGGAGCCTAAAAAATGGTACAGATGAACTGGTTTGCAGGGAAGAAATAGAGACACAGAGGTAGAGAACAAACGTATGGACACCAAGTGTGGGAAGCCATGGGGTGGTGGTGGTGGGATGAGTTGGGAGATTGGGATTGACCTGTATACATGTATATGCATAAAATACATAACTAATAATAACGTGCTGTATAAAAAAATAAATCAAATTAAATTTCAAAATTTTAAAAAATAAAATTTAAAAATAAAACAGAAAAAATTTCTTCCCGTCACACAGATGTATTTATAGGAATGAATTATTTCCATGCTTATATCTATAAATACATAAAAGAGGGATAAAATCTGACTTGAAACATTAAAGAAAAAAAAACCTGAACCCACGAGTTATACAGAGGAAAACCCTATCAGGGCACTTGCTCCAGCAGTAAACAATTCTGAAATTGGTCAGAGGTGGGGAACCATCTCCCATACAGCCAGCAACCCACCCCCCACGCAAGGAGCGTCCTCATTGCAAAGCTGGGGGACCGTGCCGAGGCATCTGTGAGTAAACGTGAGCTGAGCCCCAGGCCAGATGCTGCTGAACTGTTCCCACCCTTCCCAGGTAAAACACCTGAATATGTACAAGGGCTTGAAAGCCTAGAGGAAGGGCCGTCGAGCCACACCAGCGACAGCACGCAGGCCAACTTGGTGCCTGCAGGCCAGCCAGGGTGGACCTGGCCCCGGGCGCTCTTCTGGAAGCTTTCCACTGCCCTGCCTGAGATACCCCTCCTGTCCCGGCCCCCACTGCTTTTTTCCTTCCTCACCTCTGTCCGGAGAGAAATTCCAGCGGAAGGTATGGGTGACACATCCTCTTCTTTACAGGTGGCAGCCTGGCAACTCCTGCAGAAAGGCCAGCAGAGTCCCACTCAGAGCGGGCCACCAACAAAGCTGTGGCCCCTCACTCCCTCCCACCAGCACAGCCCCGAGACTGCTGACGGGGCAGAGAATATGGAGTCAGGCACAGCTTCAGGGGCTATTGCTGCCTGGAGCGCTGTTTATATTGACCTCAACGAGGCACACCTGGGGAGGGCGGGCCGGCAGGGTAAGGCTGCCCAGGTCAGCTAATCCACAACCCTCAGGGAATCACATTGTTGAAAATGGACCTCGCTAAGGCAGAATAGAAGCCAAGGAAAAAATGGACACAATGCCATTTGCAGCACCGTAGATGAGTCTAGAAGTAATCACGTGACTTGTAGTAAGTTAGAAAGTGAAAGGCACATATCATATCATATCACTTATAGGTGTTACCTAAAAATGGATACCAGGGCAGATATTTCCACGGAGAAGGGCAATCACAGATTCATTAAACAAACTTATGGTTCACCAATGGAAAGGTGTGAGCATTGGTTTCATTACGATATCGGGGTTAACAGACATATACAAACACAGGTGACATATATAATCACCAAAGACCTACAGAATACCAAGAGAGGACTACTCAACATTCTGTCATAACGTTCATGGGAAAAGGATCCCAGGAAGAACAGACATCTGTATATGTGTAAAAGAACCACATCTTCCACACCTACAACAAGCCAAACATTGTAATCAAACTTGCTGTAATAAAAAAATAAAAAAATTAAATTAAAAACTCGAACAAGAAGTAGTGAGACAAACTTGAGGGGCTTTCTCCTGGCACATTCCATTCTAAATTCCAATCTAGAACACCACTTCCACTGAGGCTCTCTTGCCCTAGTAGCCAGATTTGGTAAGGGTGAACTGCTGCCACCTTGTGGCCGTTTCACACAACAGCAGCTTTAATCCCAGCGCTAATGGTCAGTTGATATTCAAAATCATTGCAGGCCTGTAAATGACACCTGCCCTGAAAACAAATCCTGGGGTCACATATCGACCAAAAAATTCAAAGGACGTCCATATTTCAAAACGACCGTTTCAAAAGGCATATTTTACGCACATTAGTGTGCTGCTTCTTTTCCTTTCTTTCCTTTTTTGTTAAAAAAAACGGGAATGGAAAAAGGCATCCCTCAGAATGGGCGAAAATCGTTGCAAACGAATCAATGGACAGAGGTTTAATCTCCAATATACATAAACAGCTCATGCAGCTTAATATTAAAAAAACAAACAACCCAATACAAAAATGGGCAGAAGATCTAAAGAGACGTTTCTTCAAAGAAGACACAGAGATGGCCAAGACGCACATGAAAAGCTGCTCAACAGCACTAATTATTAGAGAAATGCAAATCAAAACTACAATGAGGTATCACCTCACACCTGTTAGAATCGGCATCATCAGAAAATCTACAAACAACCAATTCTGGGGAGGGTGTGGACAAAAGGAGCCCTCTTCCACTATTGGTGGGAATGTAAATTGATACAGTCACTATGGAGAACAGTATGAGTTTCCTTAAAAAAACTAGAAATAGAATTACCATCTGATCCAGCTATCCCACTTCTGGGCATATACCCAGAGAAAACCGTAAATCAAAAAGGCACATTCACCACAATATTCATTGCAGCACTATTTACAATAGCCAGGTAATGGAAGCCACCTAAATGCCCACAGACAGATGAATGGATAAAGATGTGGTACACATATAAAATGGAATATTACTCGGCCATAAAAAGGAATGAAACTGGGTCATTTGTAGAGACATCGATGGATCGAGAGACTGTCATACAGAATGAAGTAAGTCAGAAAGAGGAAAACAAATATTGTATATTAATGCATATATGTGGAGCCTAAATAACGGTACAGATGAACTGGTTTGCAGGGAAGAAATAGAGACACAGAGGTAGAGAACAAACGTATGGACACCAAGTGTGGGAAGCCATGGGGTGGTGGTGGTGGGATGAGTTGGGAGATTGGGATTGACCTGTATACATGTATATGCATAAAATACATAACTAATAATAACGTGCTGTATAAAAAAATAAATCAAATTAAATTTCAAAATTTTAAAAAATAAAATTTAAAAATAAAACAGAAAAAATTTCTTCCCGTCACACAGATGTATTTATAGGAATGAATTATTTCCATGCTTATATCTATAAATACATAAAAGAGGAATAAAATCTGACTTGAAACATTAAAGAAAAAAAAAACCTGAACCCACGAGTTATACAGAGGAAAACCCTATCAGGGCACTTGCTCCAGCAGTAAACAATTCTGAAATTGGTCAGAGGTGGGGAACCATCTCCCATACAGCCAGCAACCCACCCCCCACGCAAGGAGCGTCCTCATTGCAAAGCTGGGGGACCGTGCCGAGGCATCTGTGAGTAAACGTGAGCTGAGCCCCAGGCCAGATGCTGCTGAACTGTTCCCACCCTTCCCAGGTAAAACACCTGAATATGTACAAGGGCTTGAAAGCCTAGAGGAAGGGCCGTCGAGCCACACCAGCGACAGCACGCAGGCCAACTTGGTGCCTGCAGGCCAGCCAGGGTGGTCCTGGCCCCGGGCGCTCTTCTGGAAGCTTTCCACTGCCCTGCCTGAGATACCCCTCCTGTCCCGGCCCCCACTGCTTTTTTCCTTCCTCACCTCTGTCCGGAGAGAAATTCCAGTGGAAGGTATGGGTGACACATCCTCTTCTTTACAGGTGGCAGCCTGGCAACTCCTGCAGAAAGGCCAGCAGAGTCCCACTCAGAGCGGGCCACCAACAAAGCTGTGGCCCCTCACTCCCTCCCACCAGCACAGCCCCGAGACTGCTGACGGGGCAGAGAATATGGAGTCAGGCACAGCTTCAGGGGCTATTGCTGCCTGGAGCGCTGTTTATATTGACCTCAACGAGGCACACCTGGGGAGGGCGGGCCGGCAGGGTAAGGCTGCCCAGGTCAGCTAATCCACAACCCTCAGGGAATCACATTGTTGAAAATGGACCTCGCTAAGGCAGAATAGAAGACAAGGAAAAAATGGACACAATGCCATTTGCAGCACCGTAGATGAGTCTAGAAGTAATCACGTGACTTGTAGTAAGTTAGAAAGTGAAAGGCACATATCATATCATATCACTTATAGGTGTTACCTAAAAATGGATACCAGGGCAGATATTTCCACGGAGAAGGGCAATCACAGATTCATTAAACAAACTTATGGTTCACCAATGGAAAGGTGTGAGCATTGGTTTCATTACGATATCGGGGTTAACAGACATATACAAACACAGGTGACATATATAATCACCAAAGACCTACAGAATACCAAGAGAGGACTACTCAACATTCTGTCATAACGTTCATGGGAAAAGGATCCCAGGAAGAACAGACATCTGTATATGTGTAAAAGAACCACATCTTCCACACCTACAACAAGCCAAACATTGTAATCAAACTTGCTGTAATAAAAAAATAAAAAAATTAAATTAAAAACTCGAACAAGAAGTAGTGAGACAAACTTGAGGGGCTTTCTCCTGGCACATTCCATTCTAAATTCCAATCTAGAACACCACTTCCACTGAGGCTCTCTTGCCCTAGTAACCAGATTTGGTAAGGGTGAACTGCTGCCACCTTGTGGCCGTTTCACACAACAGCAGCTTTAATCCCAGCGCTAATGGTCAGTTGATATTCAAAATCATTGCAGGCCTGTAAATGACACCTGCCCTGAAAACAAATCCTGGGGTCACCTATCGACCAAAAAATTCAAAGGACGTCCATATTTCAAAACGACCGTTTCAAAAGGCATATTTTACGCACATTAGTGTGCTGCTTCTTTTCCTTTCTTTCCTTTTTTGTTAAAAAACACGGGAATGGAAAAAGGCATCCCTCAGAATGGGCGAAAATCGTTGCAAACGAATCAATGGACAGAGGTTTAATCTCCAATATACATAAACAGCTCATGCAGCTTAATATTAAAAAAACAAACAACCCAATACAAAAATGGGCAGAAGATCTAAAGAGACGTTTCTTCAAAGAAGACACAGAGATGGCCAAGACGCACATGAAAAGCTGCTCAACAGCACTAATTATTAGAGAAATGCAAATCAAAACTACAATGAGGTATCACCTCACACCTGTTAGAATCGGCATCATCAGAAAATCTACAAACAACCAATTCTGGGGAGGGTGTGGACAAAAGGAGCCCTCTTCCACTATTGGTGGGAATGTAAATTGATATAGTCACTATGGAGAACAGTATGGTGTTTCCTTAAAAACACTAGAAATAGAATTACCATCTGATCCAGCTATCCCACTTCTGGGCATATACCCAGAGAAAACCGTAAATCAAAAAGGCACATTCACCACAATATTCATTGCAGCACTATTTACAATAGCCAGGTAATGGAAGCCACCTAAATGCCCACAGACAGATGAATGGATAAAGATGTGGTACATATATAAAATGGAATATTACTCGGCCATAAAAAGGAATGAAACTGGGTCATTTGTAGAGACATCGATGGATCGAGAGACTGTCATACAGAATGAAGTAAGTCAGAAAGAGGAAAACAAATATTGTATATTAATGCATATATGTGGAGCCTAAAAAATGGTACAGATGAACTGGTTTGCAGGGAAGAAATAGAGACACAGAGGTAGAGAACAAACGTATGGACACCAAGTGTGGGAAGCCATGGGGTGGTGGTGGTGGGATGAGTTGGGAGATTGGGATTGACCTGTATACATGTATATGCATAAAATACATAACTAATAATAACGTGCTGTATAAAAAAATAAATCAAATTAAATTTCAAAATTTTAAAAAATAAAATTTAAAAATAAAACAGAAAAAAGTTCTTCCCGTCACACAGATGTATTTATAGGAATGAATTATTTCCATGCTTATATCTATAAATACATAAAAGAGGAATAAAATCTGACTTGAAACATTAAAGAAAAAAAAAAACCTGAACCCACGAGTTATACAGAGGAAAACCCTATCAGGGCACTTGCTCCAGCAGTAAACAATTCTGAAATTGGTCAGAGGTGGGGAACCATCTCCCATACAGCCAGCAACCCACCCCCCACGCAAGGAGCATCCTCATTGCAAAGCTGGGGGACCGTGCCGAGGCATCTGTGAGTAAACGTGAGCTGAGCCCCAGGCCAGATGCTGCTGAACTGTTCCCACCCTTCCCAGGTAAAACACCTGAATATGTACAAGGGCTTGAAAGCCTAGAGGAAGGGCCGTCGAGCCACACCAGCGACAGCACGCAGGCCAACTTGGTGCCTGCAGGCCAGCCAGGGTGGTCCTGGCCCCGGGCGCTCTTTTGGAAGCTTTCCACTGCCCTGCCTGAGATACCCCTCCTGTCCCGGCCCCCACTGCTTTTTTCCTTCCTCACCTCTGTCCGGAGAGAAATTCCAGCGGAAGGTATAGGTGACACATCCTCTTCTTTACAGGTGGCAGCCTGGCAACTCCTGCAGAAAGGCCAGCAGAGCCCCACTCACAGCGGGCCAACAACAAAGCTGTGGCCCCTCACTCACTCCCACCAGCAGAGCCCCGAGACTACTGACGGGGCAGAGAATATGGAGTCAGGCACAGCTTCAGGGGCTATTGCTGCCTGCAGCGCTGTTTATATTGACCTCAACGAGGCACACCTGGGGAGGGCGGGCCGGCAGGGTAAGGCTGCCCAGGTCAGCTAATCCACAACCCTCAGGGAATCACATTGTTGAAAATGGACCTCGCTAAGGCAGAATAGAAGACAAGGAAAAAATGGACACAATGCCATTTGCAGCACCGTAGATGAGTCTAGAAGTAATCACGTGACTTGTAGTAAGTTAGAAAGTGAAAGGCACATATCATATCATATCACTTATAGGTGTTACCTAAAAATGGATACCAGGGCAGATATTTCCACGGAGAAGGGCAATCACAGATTCATTAAACAAACTTATGGTTCACCAATGGAAAGGTGTGAGGATTGGTTTCATTACGATATCGGGGTTAACAGACATATACAAACACAGGTGACATATATAATCACCAAAGACCTACAGAATACCAAGAGAGGACTACTCAACATTCTGTCATAACGTTCATGGGAAAAGGATCCCAGGAAGAACAGACATCTGTATATGTGTAAAAGAACCACATCTTCCACACCTACAACAAGCCAAACATTGTAATCAAACTTGCTGTAATAAAAAAAATAAAAAAATTAAATTAAAAACTCGAACAAGAAGTAGTGAGACAAACTTGAGGGGCTTTCTCCTGGCACATTCCATTCTAAATTCCAATCTAGAACACCACTTCCACTGAGGCTCTCTTGCCCTAGTAACCAGATTTGGTAAGGGTGAACTGCTGCCACCTTGTGGCCGTTTCACACAACAGCAGCTTTAATCCCAGCGCTAATGGTCACTTGATATTCAAAATCATTGCAGGCCTGTAAATGACACCTGCCCTGAAAACAAATCCTGGGGTCACCTATCGACCAAAAAATTCAAAGGACGTCCATATTTCAAAACGACCGTTTCAAAAGGCATATTTTACGCACATTAGTGTGCTGCTTCTTTTCCTTTCTTTCGTTTTTTGTTAAAAAAAACGGGAATGGAAAAAGGCATCCCTCAGAATGGGCGAAAATCGTTGCAAACGAATCAATGGACAGAGGTTTAATCTCCAATATACATAAACAGCTCATGCAGCTTAATATTAAAAAAACAAACAACCCAATACAAAAATGGGCAGAAGTTCTAAAGAGACGTTTCTTCAAAGAAGACACAGAGATGGCCAAGACGCACATGAAAAGCTGCTCAACAGCACTAATTACTAGAGAAATGCAAATCAAAACTACAATGAGGTATCACCTCACACCTGTTAGAATCGAAACCATCAGAAAATCTACAAACAACCAATTCTGGGGAGGGTGTGGACAAAAGGAGCCCTCTTCCACTATTGGTGGGAATGTAAATTGATATAGTCACTATGGAGAACAGTATGGTGTTTCCTTAAAAACACTAGAAATAGAATTACCATCTGATCCAGCTATCCCACTTCTGGGCATATACCCAGAGAAAACCGTAAATCAAAAAGGCACATTCACCACAATATTCATTGCAGCACTATTTACAATAGCCAGGTAATGGAAGCCACCTAAATGCCCACAGACAGATGAATGGATAAAGATGTGGTACACATATAAAATGGAATATTACTCGGCCATAAAAAGGAATGAAACTGGGTCATTTGTAGAGACATCGATGGATCGAGAGACTGTCATACAGAATGAAGTAAGTCAGAAAGAGGAAAACAAATATTGTATATTAATGCATATATGTGGAGCCTAAAAAATGGTACAGATGAACTGGTTTGCAGGGAAGAAATAGAGACACAGAGGTAGAGAACAAACGTATGGACACCAAGTGTGGGAAGCCATGGGGTGGTGGTGGTGGGATGAGTTGGGAGATTGGGATTGACCTGTATACATGTATATGCATAAAATACATAACTAATAATAACGTGCTGTATAAAAAAATAAATCAAATTAAATTTCAAAATTTTAAAAAATAAAATTTAAAAATAAAACAGAAAAAAGTTCTTCCCGTCACACAGATGTATTTATAGGAATGAATTATTTCCATGCTTATATCTATAAATACATAAAAGAGGAATAAAATCTGACTTGAAACATTAAAGAAAAAAAAAAAACCTGAACCCACGAGTTATACAGAGGAAAACCCTATCAGGGCACTTGCTCCAGCAGTAAACAATTCTGAAATTGGTCAGAGGTGGGGAACCATCTCCCATACAGCCAGCAACCCACCCCCCACGCAAGGAGCATCCTCATTGCAAAGCTGGGGGACCGTGCCGAGGCATCTGTGAGTAAACGTGAGCTGAGCCCCAGGCCAGATGCTGCTGAACTGTTCCCACCCTTCCCAGGTAAAACACCTGAATATGTACAAGGGCTTGAAAGCCTAGAGGAAGGGCCGTCGAGCCACACCAGCGACAGCACGCAGGCCAACTTGGTGCCTGCAGGCCAGCCAGGGTGGTCCTGGCCCCGGGCGCTCTTCTGGAAGCTTTCCACTGCCCTGCCTGAGATACCCCTCGTGTCCCGGCCCCCACTGCTTTTTTCATTCCTCACCTCTGTCCGGAGAGAAATTCCAGCGGAAGGTATAGGTGACACATCCTCTTCTTTACAGGTGGCAGCCTGGCAACTCCTGCAGAAAGGCCAGCAGAGCCCCACTCACAGCGGGCCAACAACAAAGCTGTGGCCCCTCACTCACTCCCACCAGCAGAGCCCCGAGACTACTGACGGGGCAGAGAATATGGAGTCAGGCACAGCTTCAGGGGCTATTGCTGCCTGCAGCGCTGTTTATATTGACCTCAACGAGGCACACCTGGGGAGGGCGGGCCGGCAGGGTAAGGCTGCCCAGGTCAGCTAATCCACAACCCTCAGGGAATCACATTGTTGAAAATGGACCTCGCTAAGGCAGAATAGAAGCCAAGGAAAAAATGGACACAATGCCATTTGCAGCACCGTAGATGAGTCTAGAAGTAATCACGTGACTTGTAGTAAGTTAGAAAGTGAAAGACACATATCATATCATATCACTTATAGGTGTTACCTAAAAATGGATACCAGGGCAGATATTTCCACGGAGAAGGGCAATCACAGATTCATTAAACAAACTTATGGTTCACCAATGGAAAGGTGTGAGGATTGGTTTCATTACGATATCGGGGTTAACAGACATATACAAACACAGGTGACATATATAATCACCAAAGACCTACAGAATACCAAGAGAGGACTACTCAACATTCTGTCATAACGTTCATGGGAAAAGGATCCCAGGAAGAACAGACATCTGTATATGTGTAAAAGAACCACATCTTCCACACCTACAACAAGCCAAACATTGTAATCAAACTTGCTGTAATAAAAAAAATAAAAAAATTAAATTAAAAACTCGAACAAGAAGTAGTGAGACAAACTTGAGGGGCTTTCTCCTGGCACATTCCATTCTAAATTCCAATCTAGAACACCACTTCCACTGAGGCTCTCTTGCCCTAGTAACCAGATTTGGTAAGGGTGAACTGCTGCCACCTTGTGGCCGTTTCACACAACAGCAGCTTTAATCCCAGCGCTAATGGTCAGTTGATATTCAAAATCATTGCAGGCCTGTAAATGACACCTGCCCTGAAAACAAATCCTGGGGTCACATATCGACCAAAAAATTCAAAGGACGTCCATATTTCAAAACGACCGTTTCAAAAGGCATATTTTACGCACATTAGTGTGCTGCTTCTTTTCCTTTCTTTCGTTTTTTGTTAAAAAAAACGGGAATGGAAAAAGGCATCCCTCAGAATGGGCGAAAATCGTTGCAAACGAATCAATGGACAGAGGTTTAATCTCCAATATACATAAACAGCTCATGCAGCTTAATATTAAAAAAACAAACAACCCAATACAAAAATGGGCAGAAGTTCTAAAGAGACGTTTCTTCAAAGAAGACACAGAGATGGCCAAGACGCACATGAAAAGCTGCTCAACAGCACTAATTACTAGAGAAATGCAAATCAAAACTACAATGAGGTATCACCTCACACCTGTTAGAATCGAAACCATCAGAAAATCTACAAACAACCAATTCTGGGGAGGGTGTGGACAAAAGGAGCCCTCTTCCACTATTGGTGGGAATGTAAATTGATACAGTCACTATGGAGAACAGTATGGAGTTTCCTTAAAAACACTAGAAATAGAATTACCATCTGATCCATCTATCCCACTTCTGGGCATATACCCAGAGAAAACCGTAAATCAAAAAGGCACATTCACCACAATATTCATTGCAGCACTATTTACAATAGCCACGTAATGGAATCCACCTAAATGCCCTCAGACAGATGAGTGGATAAAGATGTGGTACATATACAAAATGGAATATTACTCGGCCATAAAAAGGAATGAAACTGGGTCATTTGTAGAGACATCGATGGATCGAGAGACTGTCATACAGAATAAAGTAAGTCAGAAAGAGGGAAACAAATATTGTATATTAATGCATATAAGTGGAGCCTAAATAATGGTACAGATGAACTGGTTTGCAGGGAAGAAATAGAGACACAGAGGTAGAGAACAAACGTATGGACACCAAGTGTGGGAAGCCATGGGGTGGTGGTGGTGGGATGAGTTGGGAGATTGGGATTGACCTGTATACATGTATATGCTTAAAATACATAACTAATAATAACGTGCTGTATAAAAAAATAAATAAAATTAAATTTCAAAATTTTAAAAAATAAAATTTAAAAATAAAACAGAAAAAAGTTCTTCCCGTCACACAGATGTATTTATAGGAATGAATTATTTCCATGCTTATATCTATAAATACATAAAAGAGGAATAAAATCTGACTTGAAACATTAAAGAAAAAAAAACCTGAACCCACGAGTTATACAGAGGAAAACCCTATCAGGGCACTTGCTCCAGCGGTAAACAATTCTGAAATTGGTCAGAGGTGGGGAACCATCTCCCATACAGCCAACAACCCACACCCCACGCAAGGAGCGTCCTCATTGCAAAGCTGGGGGACCGTGCCGAGGCATCTGTGAGTAAACGTGAGCTGAGCCCCAGGCCAGCTGCTGCTGAACTGTTCCCACCCTTCCCAGGTAAAACACCTGAATATGTACAAGGGCTTGAAAGCCTAGAGGAAGGGCCGTCGAGCCACACCAGCGACAGCACGCAGGCCAACTTGGTGCCTGCAGGCCAGCCAGGTTGGTCCTGGCCCCGGGCGC
Source organism: Mesoplodon mirus (assembly GCF_964341445.2). Lineage (NCBI taxonomy): Eukaryota > Metazoa > Chordata > Mammalia > Artiodactyla > Ziphiidae > Mesoplodon > Mesoplodon mirus. Next base: position 383,756 of record NW_028295522.1, on the reverse strand, counting down.
TCTACCGGAAGCTTTCCACTGCCCTGCCTGAGATACCCCTCCTGTCCCGGCCCCCACTGCTTTTTTCCTTCCTCACCTCTGTCCGGAGAGAAATTCCAGCGGAAGGTATGGGTGACACATCCTCTTCTTTACAGGTGGCAGCCTGGCAACTCCTGCAGAAAGGCCAGCAGAGCCCCACTCACAGCGGGCCACCAACAAAGCTGTGGCCCCACACTCCCTCCCACCAGCACAGCCCCGAGACTGCTGACGGGGCAGAGAATATGGAGTCAGGCACAGCTTCAGGGGCTATTGCTGCCTGGAGCGCTGTTTATATTGACCTCAACGAGGCACACCTGGGGAGGGCGGGCCAGCAGGGTAAGGCTGCCCAGGTCAGCTAATCCACAACGCTCAGGGAATCACATTGTTGAAAATGGACCTCCCTAAGGCAGAATAGAAGCCAAGGAAAAAATGGACACTATGCCATTTGCAGCACCGTAGATGAGTCTAGAAGTAATCACGTGACTTTTAGTAAGTTAGAAAGTGAAAGACACATATCATATCATATCACTTATAGGTGTTACCTAAAAATGGATACCAGGGCAGATATTTCCACGGAGAAGGGCAATCACAGATTCATTAAACAAACTTATGGTTCACCAATGGAAAGGTGTGAGGATTCGTTTCATTACGATATCGGGGTTAACAGACATATACAAACACAGGTGACATATATAATCACCAAAGACCTACAGAATACCAAGAGAGGACTACTCAACATTCTGTCATAACGTTCATGGGAAAAGGATCCCAGGAAGAACAGACATCTGTATATGTGTAAAAGAACCACATCTTCCACACCTACAACAAGCCAAACATTGTAATCAAACTTCCTGTAATAAAAAAATAAAAAAATTAAATTAAAAACTCGAACAAGAAGTAGTGAGACAAACTTGAGGGGCTTTCTCCTGGCACATTCCATTCTAAATTCCAATCTAGAACACCACTTCCACTGAGGCTCTCTTGCCCTAGTAACCAGATTTGGTAAGGGTGAACTGCTGCCACCTTGTGGCCGTTTCACACAACAGCAGCTTTAATCCCAGCGCTAATGGTCAGTTGATATTCAAAATCATTGCAGGCCTGTAAATGACACCTGCCCTGAAAACAAATCCTGGGGTCACCTATCGACCAAAAAATTCAAAGGACGTCCATATTTCAAAACGACCGTTTCAAAAGGCATATTTTACGCACATTAGTGTGCTGCTTCTTTTCCTTTCTTTCCTTTTTTGTTAAAAAACACGGGAATGGAAAAAGGCATCCCTCAGAATGGGCGAAAATCGTTGCAAACGAATCAATGGACAGAGGTTTAATCTCCAATATACATAAACAGCTCATGCAGCTTAATATTAAAAAAACAAACAACCCAATACAAAAATGGGCAGAAGATCTAAAGAGACGTTTCTTCAAAGAAGACACAGAGATGGCCAAGACGCACATGAAAAGCTGCTCAACAGCACTAATTATTAGAGAAATGCAAATCAAAACTACAATGAGGTATCACCTCACACCTGTTAGAATCGGCATCATCAGAAAATCTACAAACAACCAATTCTGGGGAGGGTGTGGACAAAAGGAGCCCTCTTCCACTATTGGTGGGAATGTAAATTGATATAGTCACTATGGAGAACAGTATGGTGTTTCCTTAAAAACACTAGAAATAGAATTACCATCTGATCCAGCTATCCCACTTCTGGGCATATACCCAGAGAAAACCGTAAATCAAAAAGGCACATTCACCACAATATTCATTGCAGCACTATTTACAATAGCCAGGTAATGGAAGCCACCTAAATGCCCACAGACAGATGAATGGATAAAGATGTGGTACACATATAAAATGGAATATTACTCGGCCATAAAAAGGAATGAAACTGGGTCATTTGTAGAGACATCGATGGATCGAGAGACTGTCATACAGAATGAAGTAAGTCAGAAAGAGGAAAACAAATATTGTATATTAATGCATATATGTGGAGCCTAAAAAATGGTACAGATGAACTGGTTTGCAGGGAAGAAATAGAGACACAGAGGTAGAGAACAAACGTATGGACACCAAGTGTGGGAAGCCATGGGGTGGTGGTGGTGGGATGAGTTGGGAGATTGGGATTGACCTGTATACATGTATATGCATAAAATACATAACTAATAATAACGTGCTGTATAAAAAAATAAATCAAATTAAATTTCAAAATTTTAAAAAATAAAATTTAAAAATAAAACAGAAAAAAGTTCTTCCCGTCACACAGATGTATTTATAGGAATGAATTATTTCCATGCTTATATCTATAAATACATAAAAGAGGAATAAAATCTGACTTGAAACATTAAAGAAAAAAAAAAACCTGAACCCACGAGTTATACAGAGGAAAACCCTATCAGGGCACTTGCTCCAGCAGTAAACAATTCTGAAATTGGTCAGAGGTGGGGAACCATCTCCCATACAGCCAGCAACCCACCCCCCACGCAAGGAGCGTCCTCATTGCAAAGCTGGGGGACCGTGCCGAGGCATCTGTGAGTAAACGTGAGCTGAGCCCCAGGCCAGATGCTGCTGAACTGTTCCCACCCTTCCCAGGTAAAACACCTGAATATGTACAAGGGCTTGAAAGCCTAGAGGAAGGGCCGTCGAGCCACACCAGCGACAGCACGCAGGCCAACTTGGTGCCTGCAGGCCAGCCAGGGTGGTCCTGGCCCCGGGCGCTCTTCTGGAAGCTTTCCACTGCCCTGCCTGAGATACCCCTCCTGTCCCGGCCCCCACTGCTTTTTTCATTCCTCACCTCTGTCCGGAGAGAAATTCCAGCGGAAGGTATAGGTGACACATCCTCTTCTTTACAGGTGGCAGCCTGGCAACTCCTGCAGAAAGGCCAGCAGAGCCCCACTCACAGCGGGCCAACAACAAAGCTGTGGCCCCTCACTCACTCCCACCAGCAGAGCCCCGAGACTACTGACGGGGCAGAGAATATGGAGTCAGGCACAGCTTCAGGGGCTATTGCTGCCTGCAGCGCTGTTTATATTGACCTCAACGAGGCACACCTGGGGAGGGCGGGCCGGCAGGGTAAGGCTGCCCAGGTCAGCTAATCCACAACCCTCAGGGAATCACATGGTTGAAAATGGACCTCGCTAAGGCAGAATAGAAGCCAAGGAAAAAATGGACACTATGCCATTTGCAGCACCGTAGATGAGTCTAGAAGTAATCACGTGACTTGTAGTAAGTTAGAAAGTGAAAGACACATATCATATCATATCACTTATAGGTGTTACCTAAAAATGGATACCAGGGCAGATATTTCCACGGAGAAGGGCAATCACAGATTCATTAAACAAACTTATGGTTCACCAATGGAAAGGTGTGAGGATTGGTTTCATTACGATATCGGGGTTAACAGACATATACAAACACAGGTGACATATATAATCACCAAAGACCTACAGAATACCAAGAGAGGACTACTCAACATTCTGTCATAACGTTCATGGGAAAAGGATCCCAGGAAGAACAGACATCTGTATATGTGTAAAAGAACCACATCTTCCACACCTACAACAAGCCAAACATTGTAATCAAACTTGCTGTAATAAAAAAAATAAAAAAATTAAATTAAAAACTCGAACAAGAAGTAGTGAGACAAACTTGAGGGGCTTTCTCCTGGCACATTCCATTCTAAATTCCAATCTAGAACACCACTTCCACTGAGGCTCTCTTGCCCTAGTAACCAGATTTGGTAAGGGTGAACTGCTGCCACCTTGTGGCCGTTTCACACAACAGCAGCTTTAATCCCAGCGCTAATGGTCAGTTGATATTCAAAATCATTGCAGGCCTGTAAATGACACCTGCCCTGAAAACAAATCCTGGGGTCACCTATCGACCAAAAAATTCAAAGGACGTCCATATTTCAAAACGACCGTTTCAAAAGGCATATTTTACGCACATTAGTGTGCTGCTTCTTTTCCTTTCTTTCCTTTTTTGTTAAAAAACACGGGAATGGAAAAAGGCATCCCTCAGAATGGGCGAAAATCGTTGCAAACGAATCAATGGACAGAGGTTTAATCTCCAATATACATAAACAGCTCATGCAGCTTAATATTAAAAAAACAAACAACCCAATACAAAAATGGGCAGAAGATCTAAAGAGACGTTTCTTCAAAGAAGACACAGAGATGGCCAAGACGCACATGAAAAGCTGCTCAACAGCACTAATTATTAGAGAAATGCAAATCAAAACTACAATGAGGTATCACCTCACACCTGTTAGAATCGGCATCATCAGAAAATCTACAAACAACCAATTCTGGGGAGGGTGTGGACAAAAGGAGCCCTCTTCCACTATTGGTGGGAATGTAAATTGATATAGTCACTATGGAGAACAGTATGGTGTTTCCTTAAAAACACTAGAAATAGAATTACCATCTGATCCAGCTATCCCACTTCTGGGCATATACCCAGAGAAATCCGTAAATCAAAAAGGCACATTCACCACAATATTCATTGCAGCACTATTTACAATAGCCAGGTAATGGAAGCCACCTAAATGCCCACAGACAGATGAATGGATAAAGATGTGGTACACATATAAAATGGAATATTACTCGGCCATAAAAAGGAATGAAACTGGGTCATTTGTAGAGACATCGATGGATCGAGAGACTGTCATACAGAATGAAGTAAGTCAGAAAGAGGAAAACAAATATTGTATATTAATGCATATATGTGGAGCCTAAAAAATGGTACAGATGAACTGGTTTGCAGGGAAGAAATAGAGACACAGAGGTAGAGAACAAACGTATGGACACCAAGTGTGGGAAGCCATGGGGTGGTGGTGGTGGGATGAGTTGGGAGATTGGGATTGACCTGTATACATGTATATGCATAAAATACATAACTAATAATAACGTGCTGTATAAAAAAATAAATCAAATTAAATTTCAAAATTTTAAAAAATAAAATTTAAAAATAAAACAGAAAAAAGTTCTTCCCGTCACACAGATGTATTTATAGGAATGAATTATTTCCATGCTTATATCTATAAATACATAAAAGAGGAATAAAATCTGACTTGAAACATTAAAGAAAAAAAAAAAACCTGAACCCACGAGTTATACAGAGGAAAACCCTATCAGGGCACTTGCTCCAGCAGTAAACAATTCTGAAATTGGTCAGAGGTGGGGAACCATCTCCCATACAGCCAGCAACCCACCCCCCACGCAAGGAGCGTCCTCATTGCAAAGCTGGGGGACCGTGCCGAGGCATCTGTGAGTAAACGTGAGCTGAGCCCCAGGCCAGATGCTGCTGAACTGTTCCCACCCTTCCCAGGTAAAACACCTGAATATGTACAAGGGCTTGAAAGCCTAGAGGAAGGGCCGTCGAGCCACACCAGCGACAGCACGCAGGCCAACTTGGTGCCTGCAGGCCAGCCAGGGTGGTCCTGGCCCCGGGCGCTCTTCTGGAAGCTTTCCACTGCCCTGCCTGAGATACCCCTCCTGTCCCGGCCCCCACTGCTTTTTTCATTCCTCACCTCTGTCCGGAGAGAAATTCCAGCGGAAGGTATAGGTGACACATCCTCTTCTTTACAGGTGGCAGCCTGGCAACTCCTGCAGAAAGGCCAGCAGAGCCCCACTCACAGCGGGCCAACAACAAAGCTGTGGCCCCTCACTCACTCCCACCAGCAGAGCCCCGAGACTACTGACGGGGCAGAGAATATGGAGTCAGGCACAGCTTCAGGGGCTATTGCTGCCTGCAGCGCTGTTTATATTGACCTCAACGAGGCACACCTGGGGAGGGCGGGCCGGCAGGGTAAGGCTGCCCAGGTCAGCTAATCCACAACCCTCAGGGAATCACATTGTTGAAAATGGACCTCGCTAAGGCAGAATAGAAGCCAAGGAAAAAATGGACACAATGCCATTTGCAGCACCGTAGATGAGTCTAGAAGTAATCACGTGACTTGTAGTAAGTTAGAAAGTGAAAGACACATATCATATCATATCACTTATAGGTGTTACCTAAAAATGGATACCAGGGCAGATATTTCCACGGAGAAGGGCAATCACAGATTCATTAAACAAACTTATGGTTCACCAATGGAAAGGTGTGAGGATTGGTTTCATTACGATATCGGGGTTAACAGACATATACAAACACAGGTGACATATATAATCACCAAAGACCTACAGAATACCAAGAGAGGACTACTCAACATTCTGTCATAACGTTCATGGGAAAAGGATCCCAGGAAGAACAGACATCTGTATATGTGTAAAAGAACCACATCTTCCACACCTACAACAAGCCAAACATTGTAATCAAACTTGCTGTAATAAAAAAAATAAAAAAATTAAATTAAAAACTCGAACAAGAAGTAGTGAGACAAACTTGAGGGGCTTTCTCCTGGCACATTCCATTCTAAATTCCAATCTAGAACACCACTTCCACTGAGGCTCTCTTGCCCTAGTAACCAGATTTGGTAAGGGTGAACTGCTGCCACCTTGTGGCCGTTTCACACAACAGCAGCTTTAATCCCAGCGCTAATGGTCAGTTGATATTCAAAATCATTGCAGGCCTGTAAATGACACCTGCCCTGAAAACAAATCCTGGGGTCACCTATCGACCAAAAAATTCAAAGGACGTCCATATTTCAAAACGACCGTTTCAAAAGGCATATTTTACGCACATTAGTGTGCTGCTTCTTTTCCTTTCTTTCCTTTTTTGTTAAAAAACACGGGAATGGAAAAAGGCATCCCTCAGAATGGGCGAAAATCGTTGCAAACGAATCAATGGACAGAGGTTTAATCTCCAATATACATAAACAGCTCATGCAGCTTAATATTAAAAAAACAAACAACCCAATACAAAAATGGGCAGAAGATCTAAAGAGACGTTTCTTCAAAGAAGACACAGAGATGGCCAAGACGCACATGAAAAGCTGCTCAACAGCACTAATTATTAGAGAAATGCAAATCAAAACTACAATGAGGTATCACCTCACACCTGTTAGAATCGGCATCATCAGAAAATCTACAAACAACCAATTCTGGGGAGGGTGTGGACAAAAGGAGCCCTCTTCCACTATTGGTGGGAATGTAAATTGATATAGTCACTATGGAGAACAGTATGGTGTTTCCTTAAAAACACTAGAAATAGAATTACCATCTGATCCAGCTATCCCACTTCTGGGCATATACCCAGAGAAATCCGTAAATCAAAAAGGCACATTCACCACAATATTCATTGCAGCACTATTTACAATAGCCAGGTAATGGAAGCCACCTAAATGCCCACAGACAGATGAATGGATAAAGATGTGGTACACATATAAAATGGAATATTACTCGGCCATAAAAAGGAATGAAACTGGGTCATTTGTAGAGACATCGATGGATCGAGAGACTGTCATACAGAATGAAGTAAGTCAGAAAGAGGAAAACAAATATTGTATATTAATGCATATATGTGGAGCCTAAAAAATGGTACAGATGAACTGGTTTGCAGGGAAGAAATAGAGACACAGAGGTAGAGAACAAACGTATGGACACCAAGTGTGGGAAGCCATGGGGTGGTGGTGGTGGGATGAGTTGGGAGATTGGGATTGACCTGTATACATGTATATGCATAAAATACATAACTAATAATAACGTGCTGTATAAAAAAATAAATCAAATTAAATTTCAAAATTTTAAAAAATAAAATTTAAAAATAAAACAGAAAAAAGTTCTTCCCGTCACACAGATGTATTTATAGGAATGAATTATTTCCATGCTTATATCTATAAATACATAAAAGAGGAATAAAATCTGACTTGAAACATTAAAGAAAAAAAAAAAACCTGAACCCACGAGTTATACAGAGGAAAACCCTATCAGGGCACTTGCTCCAGCAGTAAACAATTCTGAAATTGGTCAGAGGTGGGGAACCATCTCCCATACAGCCAGCAACCCACCCCCCACGCAAGGAGCGTCCTCATTGCAAAGCTGGGGGACCGTGCCGAGGCATCTGTGAGTAAACGTGAGCTGAGCCCCAGGCCAGATGCTGCTGAACTGTTCCCACCCTTCCCAGGTAAAACACCTGAATATGTACAAGGGCTTGAAAGCCTAGAGGAAGGGCCGTCGAGCCACACCAGCGACAGCACGCAGGCCAACTTGGTGCCTGCAGGCCAGCCAGGGTGGTCCTGGCCCCGGGCGCTCTTCTGGAAGCTTTCCACTGCCCTGCCTGAGATACCCCTCCTGTCCCGGCCCCCACTGCTTTTTTCATTCCTCATCTCTGTCCGGAGAGAAATTCCAGCGGAAGGTATAGGTGACACATCCTCTTCTTTACAGGTGGCAGCCTGGCAACTCCTGCAGAAAGGCCAGCAGAGCCCCACTCACAGCGGGCCAACAACAAAGCTGTGGCCCCTCACTCACTCCCACCAGCAGAGCCCCGAGACTGCTGACGGGGCAGAGAATATGGAGTCAGGCACAGCTTCAGGGGCTATTGCTGCCTGCAGCGCTGTTTATATTGACCTCAACGAGGCACACCTGGGGAGGGCGGGCCGGCAGGGTAAGGCTGCCCAGGTCAGCTAATCCACAACCCTCAGGGAATCACATGGTTGAAAATGGACCTCGCTAAGGCAGAATAGAAGCCAAGGAAAAAATGTACACTATGCCATTTGCAGCACCGTAGATGAGTCTAGAAGTAATCACGTGACTTGTAGTAAGTTAGAAAGTGAAAGACACATATCATATCATATCACTTATAGGTGTTACCTAAAAATGGATACCAGGGCAGATATTTCCACGGAGAAGGGCAATCACAGATTCATTAAACAAACTTATGGTTCACCAATGGAAAGGTGTGAGGATTGGTTTCATTACGATATCGGGGTTAACAGACATATACAAACACAGGTGACATATATAATCACCAAAGACCTACAGAATACCAAGAGAGGACTACTCAACATTCTGTCATAACGTTCATGGGAAAAGGATCCCAGGAAGAACAGACATCTGTATATGTGTAAAAGAACCACATCTTCCACACCTACAACAAGCCAAACATTGTAATCAAACTTGCTGTAATAAAAAAAATAAAAAAATTAAATTAAAAACTCGAACAAGAAGTAGTGAGACAAACTTGAGGGGCTTTCTCCTGGCACATTCCATTCTAAATTCCAATCTAGAACACCACTTCCACTGAGGCTCTCTTGCCCTAGTAACCAGATTTGGTAAGGGTGAACTGCTGCCACCTTGTGGCCGTTTCACACAACAGCAGCTTTAATCCCAGCGCTAATGGTCAGTTGATATTCAAAATCATTGCAGGCCTGTAAATGACACCTGCCCTGAAAACAAATCCTGGGGTCACCTATCGACCAAAAAATTCAAAGGACGTCCATATTTCAAAACGACCGTTTCAAAAGGCATATTTTACGCACATTAGTGTGCTGCTTCTTTTCCTTTCTTTCCTTTTTTGTTAAAAAACACGGGAATGGAAAAAGGCATCCCTCAGAATGGGCGAAAATCGTTGCAAACGAATCAATGGACAGAGGTTTAATCTCCAATATACATAAACAGCTCATGCAGCTTAATATTAAAAAAACAAACAACCCAATACAAAAATGGGCAGAAGATCTAAAGAGACGTTTCTTCAAAGAAGACACAGAGATGGCCAAGACGCACATGAAAAGCTGCTCAACAGCACTAATTATTAGAGAAATGCAAATCAAAACTACAATGAGGTATCACCTCACACCTGTTAGAATCGGCATCATCAGAAAATCTACAAACAACCAATTCTGGGGAGGGTGTGGACAAAAGGAGCCCTCTTCCACTATTGGTGGGAATGTAAATTGATATAGTCACTATGGAGAACAGTATGGTGTTTCCTTAAAAACACTAGAAATAGAATTACCATCTGATCCAGCTATCCCACTTCTGGGCATATACCCAGAGAAAACCGTAAATCAAAAAGGCACATTCACCACAATATTCATTGCAGCACTATTTACAATAGCCAGGTAATGGAAGCCACCTAAATGCCCACAGACAGATGAATGGATAAAGATGTGGTACACATATAAAATGGAATATTACTCGGCCATAAAAAGGAATGAAACTGGGTCATTTGTAGAGACATCGATGGATCGAGAGACTGTCATACAGAATGAAGTAAGTCAGAAAGAGGAAAACAAATATTGTATATTAATGCATATATGTGGAGCCTAAAAAATGGTACAGATGAACTGGTTTGCAGGGAAGAAATAGAGACACAGAGGTAGAGAACAAACGTATGGACACCAAGTGTGGGAAGCCATGGGGTGGTGGTGGTGGGATGAGTTGGGAGATTGGGATTGACCTGTATACATGTATATGCATAAAATACATAACTAATAATAACGTGCTGTATAAAAAAATAAATCAAATTAAATTTCAAAATTTTAAAAAATAAAATTTAAAAATAAAACAGAAAAAAGTTCTTCCCGTCACACAGATGTATTTATAGGAATGAATTATTTCCATGCTTATATCTATAAATACATAAAAGAGGAATAAAATCTGACTTGAAACATTAAAGAAAAAAAAAAACCTGAACCCACGAGTTATACAGAGGAAAACCCTATCAGGGCACTTGCTCCAGCAGTAAACAATTCTGAAATTGGTCAGAGGTGGGGAACCATCTCCCATACAGCCAGCAACCCACCCCCCACGCAAGGAGCGTCCTCATTGCAAAGCTGGGGGACCGTGCCGAGGCATCTGTGAGTAAACGTGAGCTGAGCCCCAGGCCAGATGCTGCTGAACTGTTCCCACCCTTCCCAGGTAAAACACCTGAATATGTACAAGGGCTTGAAAGCCTAGAGGAAGGGCCGTCGAGCCACACCAGCGACAGCACGCAGGCCAACTTGGTGCCTGCAGGCCAGCCAGGGTGGTCCTGGCCCCGGGCGCTCTTCTGGAAGCTTTCCACTGCCCTGCCTGAGATACCCCTCCTGTCCCGGCCCCCACTGCTTTTTTCATTCCTCACCTCTGTCCGGAGAGAAATTCCAGCGGAAGGTATAGGTGACACATCCTCTTCTTTACAGGTGGCAGCCTGGCAACTCCTGCAGAAAGGCCAGCAGAGCCCCACTCACAGCGGGCCAACAACAAAGCTGTGGCCCCTCACTCACTCCCACCAGCAGAGCCCCGAGACTACTGACGGGGCAGAGAATATGGAGTCAGGCACAGCTTCAGGGGCTATTGCTGCCTGCAGCGCTGTTTATATTGACCTCAACGAGGCACACCTGGGGAGGGCGGGCCGGCAGGGTAAGGCTGCCCAGGTCAGCTAATCCACAACCCTCAGGGAATCACATTGTTGAAAATGGACCTCGCTAAGGCAGAATAGAAGCCAAGGAAAAAATGGACACAATGCCATTTGCAGCACCGTAGATGAGTCTAGAAGTAATCACGTGACTTGTAGTAAGTTAGAAAGTGAAAGACACATATCATATCATATCACTTATAGGTGTTACCTAAAAATGGATACCAGGGCAGATATTTCCACGGAGAAGGGCAATCACAGATTCATTAAACAAACTTATGGTTCACCAATGGAAAGGTGTGAGGATTGGTTTCATTACGATATCGGGGTTAACAGACATATACAAACACAGGTGACATATATAATCACCAAAGACCTACAGAATACCAAGAGAGGACTACTCAACATTCTGTCATAACGTTCATGGGAAAAGGATCCCAGGAAGAACAGACATCTGTATATGTGTAAAAGAACCACATCTTCCACACCTACAACAAGCCAAACATTGTAATCAAACTTGCTGTAATAAAAAAAATAAAAAAATTAAATTAAAAACTCGAAAAAGAAGTAGTGAGACAAACTTGAGGGGCTTTCTCCTGGCACATTCATTCTAAATTCCAATCTAGAACACCACTTCCACTGAGGCTCTCTTGCCCTAGTAACCAGATTTGGTAAGGGTGAACTGCTGCCACCTTGTGGCCGTTTCACACAACAGCAGCTTTAATCCCAGCGCTAATGGTCAGTTGATATTCAAAATCATTGCAGGCCTGTAAATGACACCTGCCCTGAAAACAAATCCTGGGGTCACATATCGACCAAAAAATTCAAAGGACGTCCATATTTCAAAACGACCGTTTCAAAAGGCATATTTTACGCACATTAGTGTGCTGCTTCTTTTCCTTTCTTTCGTTTTTTGTTAACAAAAACGGGAATGGAAAAAGGCATCCCTCAGAATGGGCGAAAATCGTTGCAAACGAATCAATGGACAGAGGTTTAATCTCCAATATACATAAACAGCTCATGCAGCTTAATATTAAAAAAACAAACAACCCAATACAAAAATGGGCAGCAGTTCTAAAGAGACGTTTCTTCAAAGAAGACACAGAGATGGCCAAGACGCACATGAAAAGCTGCTCAACAGCACTAATTACTAGAGAAATGCAAATCAAAACTACAATGAGGTATCACCTCACACCTGTTAGAATCGAAACCATCAGAAAATCTACAAACAACCAATTCTGGGGAGGGTGTGGACAAAAGGAGCCCTCTTCCACTATTGGTGGGAATGTAAATTGATACAGTCACTATGGAGAACAGTATGGAGTTTCCTTAAAAACACTAGAAATAGAATTACCATCTGATCCATCTATCCCACTTCTGGGCATATACCCAGAGAAAACCGTAAATCAAAAAGGCACATTCACCACAATATTCATTGCAGCACTATTTACAATAGCCACGTAATGGAATCCACCTAAATGCCCTCAGACAGATGAGTGGATAAAGATGTGGTACATATACAAAATGGAATATTACTCGGCCATAAAAAGGAATGAAACTGGGTCATTTGTAGAGACATCGATGGATCGAGAGACTGTCATACAGAATAAAGTAAGTCAGAAAGAGGGAAACAAATATTGTATATTAATGCATATAAGTGGAGCCTAAATAATGGTACAGATGAACTGGTTTGCAGGGAAGAAATAGAGACACAGAGGTAGAGAACAAACGTATGGACACCAAGTGTGGGAAGCCATGGGGTGGTGGTGGTGGGATGAGTTGGGAGATTGGGATTGACCTGTATACATGTATATGCTTAAAATACATAACTAATAATAACGTGCTGTATAAAAAAATAAATAAAATTAAATTTCAAAATTTTAAAAAATAAAATTTAAAAATAAAACAGAAAAAAGTTCTTCCCGTCACACAGATGTATTTATAGGAATGAATTATTTCCATGCTTATATCTATAAATACATAAAAGAGGAATAAAATCTGACTTGAAACATTAAAGAAAAAAAAACCTGAACCCACGAGTTATACAGAGGAAAACCCTATCAGGGCACTTGCTCCAGCGGTAAACAATTCTGAAATTGGTCAGAGGTGGGGAACCATCTCCCATACAGCCAACAACCCACACCCCACGCAAGGAGCGTCCTCATTGCAAAGCTGGGGGACCGTGCCGAGGCATCTGTGAGTAAACGTGAGCTGAGCCCCAGGCCAGCTGCTGCTGAACTGTTCCCACCCTTCCCAGGTAAAACACCTGAATATGTACAAGGGCTTGAAAGCCTAGAGGAAGGGCCGTCGAGCCACACCAGCGACAGCACGCAGGCCAACTTGGTGCCTGCAGGCCAGCCAGGTTGGTCCTGGCCCCGGGCGCTCTACCGGAAGCTTTCCACTGCCCTGCCTGAGATACCCCTCCTGTCCCGGCCCCCACTGCTTTTTTCCTTCCTCACCTCTGTCCGGAGAGAAATTCCAGCGGAAGGTATGGGTGACACATCCTCTTCTTTACAGGTGGCAGCCTGGCAACTCCTGCAGAAAGGCCAGCAGAGCCCCACTCACAGCGGGCCACCAACAAAGCTGTGGCCCCACACTCCCTCCCACCAGCACAGCCCCGAGACTGCTGACGGGGCAGAGAATATGGAGTCAGGCACAGCTTCAGGGGCTATTGCTGCCTGGAGCGCTGTTTATATTGACCTCAACGAGGCACACCTGGGGAGGGCGGGCCAGCAGGGTAAGGCTGCCCAGGTCAGCTAATCCACAACCCTCAGGGAATCACATTGTTGAAAATGGACCTCCCTAAGGCAGAATAGAAGCCAAGGAAAAAATGGACACTATGCCATTTGCAGCACCGTAGATGAGTCTAGAAGTAATCACGTGACTTGTAGTAAGTTAGAAAGTGAAAGACACATATCATATCATATCACATATAGGTGTTACCTAAAAATGGATACCAGGGCAGATATTTCCACGGAGAAGGGCAATCACAGATTCATTAAACAAACTTATGGTTCACCAATGGAAAGGTGTGAGGATTCGTTTCATTACGATATCGGGGTTAACAGACATATACAAACACAGGTGACATATATAATCACCAAAGACCTACAGAATACCAAGAGAGGACTACTCAACATTCTGTCATAACGTTCATGGGAAAAGGATCCCAGGAAGAACAGACATCTGTATATGTGTAAAAGAACCACATCTTCCACACCTACAACAAGCCAAACATTGTAATCAAACTTGCTGTAATAAAAAAATTAAAAAAATAAATTAAAAACTCGAACAAGAAGTAGTGAGACAAACTTGAGGGGCTTTCTCCTGGCACATTCCATTCTAAATTCCAATCTAGAACACCACTTCCACTGAGGCTCTCTTGCCCTAGTAACCAGATTTGGTAAGGGTGAACTGCTGCCACCTTGTGGCCGTTTCACACAACAGCAGCTTTAATCCCAGCGCTAATGGTCAGTTGATATTCAAAATCATTGCAGGCCTGTAAATGACACCTGCCCTGAAAACAAATCCTGGGGTCACATATCGACCAAAAATTTCAAAGGACGTCCATATTTCAAAATGACCGTTTCAAAAGGCATATTTTACGCACATTAGTGTGCTGCTTCTTTTCCTTTCTTTCCTTTTTTGTTAAAAAAAACGGGAATGGAAAAAGGCATCCCTCAGAATGGGCGAAAATCGTTGCAAACGAATCAATGGACAGAGGTTTAATCTCCAATATACATAAACAGCTCATGCAGCTTAATATTAAAAAAACAAACAACCCAATACAAAAATGGGCAGAAGATCTAAAGAGACGTTTCTTCAAAGAAGACACAGAGATGGCCAAGACGCACATGAAAAGCTGCTCAACAGCACTAATTATTAGAGAAATGCAAATCAAAACTACAATGAGGTATCACCTCACACCTGTTAGAATCGGCATCATCAGAAAATCTACAAACAACCAATTCTGGGGAGGGTGTGGACAAAAGGAGCCCTCTTCCACTATTGGTGGGAATGTAAATTGATACAGTCACTCTGGAGAACAGTATGAGTTTCCTTAAAAAAACTAGAAATAGAATTACCATCTGATCCAGCTATCCCACTTCTGGGCATATACCCAGAGAAAACCGTAAATGAAAAAGGCACATTCACCACAATATTCATTGCAGCATTATTTACAATAGCCACGTAATGGAAGCCACCTAAATGCCCACAGACAGATGAGTGGATAAAGAGGTGGTACATATATAAAATGGAATATTACTCGGCCATAAAAAGGAATGAAACTGGGTCATTTGTAGAGACATCGATGGATCGAGAGACTGTCATACAGAATGAAGTAAGTCAGAAAGAGGGAAACCAATATTGTATATTAATGCATATAAGTGGAGCCTAAATAGTGGTACAGATGAACTGGTTTGCAGGGAAGAAATAGAGACACAGAGGTAGAGAACAAACGTATGGACACCAAGTGTGGGAAGCGATGGGTTCGTGGTGGTGGGATGAGTTGGGAGATGGGGATTGACCTGTATACATGTATATGCATAAAATACATAACTAATAATAACGTGCTGTATAAAAAAATAAATAAAATTAAATTTCAAAATTTTAAAAAATAAAATTTAAAAATAAAACAGAATAAAGTTCTTCCCGTCACACAGATGTATTTATAGGAATGAATTATTTCCATGCTTATATCTATAAATACATAAAAGAGGAATAAATTCTGACTTGAAATATTAAAGAAAAAAAAAACTGAACCCACGAGTTATACAGAGGAAAACCCTATGAGGGCACTTGCTCCAGCGGTAAACAATTCTGAAATTGGTCAGAGGTGGGGAACCATCTCCCATACAGCCAGCAACCCACCCCCCACGCAAGGAGCGTCCTCATTGCAAAGCTGGGGGACCGTGCCGAGGCATCTGTGAGTAAACGTGAGCTGAGCCTCAGGCCAGATGCTGCTGAACTGTTCCCACCCTTCCCAGGTAAAACACCTGAATATGTACAAGGGCTTGAAAGCCTAGAGGAAGGGCTGTCGAGCCACACCAGCGACAGCACGCAGGCCAACTTGGTGCCTGCAGGCCAGCCAGGTTGGTCCTGGCCCCGGGCGCTCTACCAGAAGCTTTCCACTGCCCTGCCTGAGATATCCCTCCTGTCCCGGCACCCACTGCTTTTTTCCTTCCTCACCTCTGTCCGGAGAGAAATTCCAGCGGAAGGTATGGGTGACACATCCTCTTCTTTACAGGTGGCAGCCTGGCAACTCCTGCAGAAAGACCAGCAGAGCCCCACTCACAGCGGGCCACCCACAAAGCTGTGGCCCCTCACTCCCTCCCACCAGCACAGCCCCGAGACTGCTGACGGGGCAGAGAATGTGGAGTCAGGCACAGCTTCATGGGCTATTGCTGCCTGCAGCGCTGTTTATATTGACCTCAACGAGGCACACCTGGGGAGGGCGGGCCGGCAGGGTAAAGCTGCCCAGGTCAGCTAATCCACAACCCTCAGGGAATCACATTGTTGAAAATGGACCTCACTAAGGCAGAATAGAAGCCAAGGAAAAAAAGGACACAATGCCATTTGCAGCACCGTAGTTGATTCTTCAAGTAATCACGTGACATGTAGTAAGTCAGAAAGTGAAAGACACATATCATATCATATCACTTATAGGTGTTACCTAAAAATGGATACCAGGGCAGATATTTCCACGGAGAAGGGCAATCACAGATTCATTAAACAAACTTATGGTTCACCAATGGAAAGGTGTGAGGATTGGTTTCATTACGATATCGGGGTTAACAGACATATACCAACACAGGTGACATATATAATCACCAAAGACCTACAGAATACCAAGAGAGGACTACTCAACATTCTGTCATAACGTTCATGGGAAAAGGATCCCAGGAAGAACAGACATCTGTATATGTGTAAAAGAACCACATCTTCCACACCTACAACAAGCCAAACATTGTAATCAAACTTGCTGTAATAAAAAAATAAAAAAATTAAATTAAAAACTCGAACAAGAAGTAGTGAGACAAACTTGAGGGGCTTTCTCCTGGCACATTCCATTCTAAATTCCAATCTAGAACACCACTTCCACTGAGGCTCTCTTGCCCTAGTAACCAGATTTGGTAAGGTTGAACTGCTGCCACCTTGTGGCCTTTCACACAACAGCAGCTTTAATCCCAGCGCTAATGGTCAGTTGATATTCAAAATCATTGCAGGCCTGTAAATGACACCTGCCCTGAAAACAAATCCTGGGGTCACATATCGACCAAAAAATTCAAAGGACGTCCATATTTCAAAACGACCGTTTCAAAAGGCATATTTTACGCACATTAGTGTGCTGCTTCTTTTCCTTTCTTTCGTTTTTTGTTAAAAAAAACGGGAATGGAAAAAGGCATCCCTCAGAATGGGCGAAAATCGTTGCAAACGAATCAATGGACAGAGGTTTAATCTCCAATATACATAAACAGCTCATGCAGCTTAATATTAAAAAAACAAACAACCCAATACAAAAATGGGCAGAAGTTCTAAAGAGACGTTTCTTCAAAGAAGACACAGAGATGGCCAAGACGCACATGAAAAGCTGCTCAACAGCACTAATTACTAGAGAAATGCAAATCAAAACTACAATGAGGTATCACCTCACACCTGTTAGAATCGAAACCATCAGAAAATCTACAAACAACCAATTCTGGGGAGGGTGTGGACAAAAGGAGCCCTCTTCCACTATTGGTGGGAATGTAAATTGATACAGTCACTATGGAGAACAGTATGGAGTTTCCTTAAAAACACTAGAAATAGAATTACCATCTGATCCATCTATCCCACTTCTGGGCATATACCCAGAGAAAACCGTAAATAAAAAAGGCACATTCACCACAATATTCATTGCAGCACTATTTACAATAGCCACGTAATGGAATCCACCTAAATGCCCTCAGACAGATGAGTGGATAAAGATGTGGTACATATACAAAATGGAATATTACTCGGCCATAAAAAGGAATGAAACTGGGTCATTTGTAGAGACATCGATGGATCGAGAGACTGTCATACAGAATAAAGTAAGTCAGAAAGAGGGAAACAAATATTGTATATTAATGCATATAAGTGGAGCCTAAATAATGGTACAGATGAACTGGTTTGCAGGGAAGAAATAGAGACACAGAGGTAGAGAACAAACGTATGGACACCAAGTGTGGGAAGCCATGGGGTGGTGGTGGTGGGATGAGTTGGGAGATTGGGATTGACCTGTATACATGTATATGCTTAAAATACATAACTAATAATAACGTGCTGTATAAAAAAATAAATAAAATTAAATTTCAAAATTTTAAAAAATAAAATTTAAAAATAAAACAGAAAAAAGTTCTTCCCGTCACACAGATGTATTTATAGGAATGAATTATTTCCATGCTTATATCTATAAATACATAAAAGAGGAATAAAATCTGACTTGAAACATTAAAGAAAAAAAAACCTGAACCCACGAGTTATACAGAGGAAAACCCTATCAGGGCACTTGCTCCAGCGGTAAACAATTCTGAAATTGGTCAGAGGTGGGGAACCATCTCCCATACAGCCAACAACCCACAACCCACGCAAGGAGCGTCCTCATTGCAAAGCTGGGGGACCGTGCCGAGGCATCTGTGAGTAAACGTGAGCTGAGCCCCAGGCCAGCTGCTGCTGAACTGTTCCCACCCTTCCCAGGTAAAACACCTGAATATGTACAAGGGCTTGAAAGCCTAGAGGAAGGGCCGTCGAGCCACACCAGCGACAGCACGCAGGCCAACTTGGTGCCTGCAGGCCAGCCAGGTTGGTCCTGGCCCCGGGCGCTCTACCGGAAGCTTTCCACTGCCCTGCCTGAGATACCCCTCCTGTCCCGGCCCCCACTGCTTTTTTCCTTCCTCACCTCTGTCCGGAGAGAAATTCCAGCGGAAGGTATGGGTGACACATCCTCTTCTTTACAGGTGGCAGCCTGGCAACTCCTGCAGAAAGGCCAGCAGAGCCCCACTCACAGCGGGCCACCAACAAAGCTGTGGCCCCACACTCCCTCCCACCAGCACAGCCCCGAGACTGCTGACGGGGCAGAGAATATGGAGTCAGGCACAGCTTCAGGGGCTATTGCTGCCTGGAGCGCTGTTTATATTGACCTCAACGAGGCACACCTGGGGAGGGCGGGCCGGCAGGGTAAGGCTGCCCAGGTCAGCTAATCCACAACCCTCAGGGAATCACATTGTTGAAAATGGACCTCCCTAAGGCAGAATAGAAGCCAAGGAAAAAATGGACACTATGCCATTTGCAGCACCGTAGATGAGTCTAGAAGTAATCACGTGACTTGTAGTAAGTTAGAAAGTGAAAGACACATATCATATCATATCACATATAGGTGTTACCTAAAAATGGATACCAGGGCAGATATTTCCACGGAGAAGGGCAATCACAGATTCATTAAACAAACTTATGGTTCACCAATGGAAAGGTGTGAGGATTCGTTTCATTACGATATCGGGGTTAACAGACATATACAAACACAGGTGACATATATAATCACCAAAGACCTACAGAATACCAAGAGAGGACTACTCAACATTCTGTCATAACGTTCATGGGAAAAGGATCCCAGGAAGAACAGACATCTGTATATGTGTAAAAGAACCACATCTTCCACACCTACAACAAGCCAAACATTGTAATCAAACTTGCTGTAATAAAAAAATTAAAAAAATAAATTAAAAACTCGAACAAGAAGTAGTGAGACAAACTTGAGGGGCTTTCTCCTGGCACATTCCATTCTAAATTCCAATCTAGAACACCACTTCCACTGAGGCTCTCTTGCCCTAGTAACCAGATTTGGTAAGGGTGAACTGCTGCCACCTTGTGGCCGTTTCACACAACAGCAGCTTTAATCCCAGCGCTAATGGTCAGTTGATATTCAAAATCATTGCAGGCCTGTAAATGACACCTGCCCTGAAAACAAATCCTGGGGTCACATATCGACCAAAAAATTCAAAGGACGTCCATATTTCAAAACGACCGTTTCAAAAGGCATATTTTACGCACATTAGTGTGCTGCTTCTTTTCCTTTCTTTCGTTTTTTGTTAACAAAAACGGGAATGGAAAAAGGCATCCCTCAGAATGGGCGAAAATCGTTGCAAACGAATCAATGGACAGAGGTTTAATCTCCAATATACATAAACAGCTCATGCAGCTTAATATTAAAAAAACAAACAACCCAATACAAAAATGGGCAGCAGTTCTAAAGAGACGTTTCTTCAAAGAAGACACAGAGATGGCCAAGACGCACATGAAAAGCTGCTCAACAGCACTAATTACTAGAGAAATGCAAATCAAAACTACAATGAGGTATCACCTCACACCTGTTAGAATCGAAACCATCAGAAAATCTACAAACAACCAATTCTGGGGAGGGTGTGGACAAAAGGAGCCCTCTTCCACTATTGGTGGGAATGTAAATTGATACAGTCACTATGGAGAACAGTATGGAGTTTCCTTAAAAACACTAGAAATAGAATTACCATCTGATCCATCTATCCCACTTCTGGGCATATACCCAGAGAAAACCGTAAATCAAAAAGGCACATTCACCACAATATTCATTGCAGCACTATTTACAATAGCCACGTAATGGAATCCACCTAAATGCCCTCAGACAGATGAGTGGATAAAGATGTGGTACATATACAAAATGGAATATTACTCGGCCATAAAAAGGAATGAAACTGGGTCATTTGTAGAGACATCGATGGATCGAGAGACTGTCATACAGAATAAAGTAAGTCAGAAAGAGGGAAACAAATATTGTATATTAATGCATATAAGTGGAGCCTAAATAATGGTACAGATGAACTGGTTTGCAGGGAAGAAATAGAGACACAGAGGTAGAGAACAAACGTATGGACACCAAGTGTGGGAAGCCATGGGGTGGTGGTGGTGGGATGAGTTGGGAGATTGGGATTGACCTGTATACATGTATATGCTTAAAATACATAACTAATAATAACGTGCTGTATAAAAAAATAAATAA
This sequence comes from Mesoplodon mirus, assembly GCF_964341445.2. NCBI lineage: Eukaryota > Metazoa > Chordata > Mammalia > Artiodactyla > Ziphiidae > Mesoplodon > Mesoplodon mirus. The sequence goes on along the minus strand of NW_028295522.1, from coordinate 362,409 downwards.
AATTAAATTTCAAAATTTTAAAAAATAAAATTTAAAAATAAAACAGAAAAAAGTTCTTCCCGTCACACAGATGTATTTATAGGAATGAATTATTTCCATGCTTATATCTATAAATACATAAAAGAGGAATAAAATCTGACTTGAAACATTAAAGAAAAAAAAACCTGAACCCACGAGTTATACAGAGGAAAACCCTATCAGGGCACTTGCTCCAGCGGTAAACAATTCTGAAATTGGTCAGAGGTGGGGAACCATCTCCCATACAGCCAACAACCCACACCCCACGCAAGGAGCGTCCTCATTGCAAAGCTGGGGGACCGTGCCGAGGCATCTGTGAGTAAACGTGAGCTGAGCCCCAGGCCAGCTGCTGCTGAACTGTTCCCACCCTTCCCAGGTAAAACACCTGAATATGTACAAGGGCTTGAAAGCCTAGAGGAAGGGCCGTCGAGCCACACCAGCGACAGCACGCAGGCCAACTTGGTGCCTGCAGGCCAGCCAGGTTGGTCCTGGCCCCGGGCGCTCTACCGGAAGCTTTCCACTGCCCTGCCTGAGATACCCCTCCTGTCCCGGCCCCCACTGCTTTTTTCCTTCCTCACCTCTGTCCGGAGAGAAATTCCAGCGGAAGGTATGGGTGACACATCCTCTTCTTTACAGGTGGCAGCCTGGCAACTCCTGCAGAAAGGCCAGCAGAGCCCCACTCACAGCGGGCCACCAACAAAGCTGTGGCCCCACACTCCCTCCCACCAGCACAGCCCCGAGACTGCTGACGGGGCAGAGAATATGGAGTCAGGCACAGCTTCAGGGGCTATTGCTGCCTGGAGCGCTGTTTATATTGACCTCAACGAGGCACACCTGGGGAGGGCGGGCCAGCAGGGTAAGGCTGCCCAGGTCAGCTAATCCACAACCCTCAGGGAATCACATTGTTGAAAATGGACCTCCCTAAGGCAGAATAGAAGCCAAGGAAAAAATGGACACTATGCCATTTGCAGCACCGTAGATGAGTCTAGAAGTAATCACGTGACTTGTAGTAAGTTAGAAAGTGAAAGACACATATCATATCATATCACATATAGGTGTTACCTAAAAATGGATACCAGGGCAGATATTTCCACGGAGAAGGGCAATCACAGATTCATTAAACAAACTTATGGTTCACCAATGGAAAGGTGTGAGGATTCGTTTCATTACGATATCGGGGTTAACAGACATATACAAACACAGGTGACATATATAATCACCAAAGACCTACAGAATACCAAGAGAGGACTACTCAACATTCTGTCATAACGTTCATGGGAAAAGGATCCCAGGAAGAACAGACATCTGTATATGTGTAAAAGAACCACATCTTCCACACCTACAACAAGCCAAACATTGTAATCAAACTTGCTGTAATAAAAAAATTAAAAAAATAAATTAAAAACTCGAACAAGAAGTAGTGAGACAAACTTGAGGGGCTTTCTCCTGGCACATTCCATTCTAAATTCCAATCTAGAACACCACTTCCACTGAGGCTCTCTTGCCCTAGTAACCAGATTTGGTAAGGGTGAACTGCTGCCACCTTGTGGCCGTTTCACACAACAGCAGCTTTAATCCCAGCGCTAATGGTCAGTTGATATTCAAAATCATTGCAGGCCTGTAAATGACACCTGCCCTGAAAACAAATCCTGGGGTCACATATCGACCAAAAAATTCAAAGGACGTCCATATTTCAAAATGACCGTTTCAAAAGGCATATTTTACGCACATTAGTGTGCTGCTTCTTTTCCTTTCTTTCCTTTTTTGTTAAAAAAAACGGGAATGGAAAAAGGCATCCCTCAGAATGGGCGAAAATCGTTGCAAACGAATCAATGGACAGAGGTTTAATCTCCAATATACATAAACAGCTCATGCAGCTTAATATTAAAAAAACAAACAACCCAATACAAAAATGGGCAGAAGATCTAAAGAGACGTTTCTTCAAAGAAGACACAGAGATGGCCAAGACGCACATGAAAAGCTGCTCAACAGCACTAATTATTAGAGAAATGCAAATCAAAACTACAATGAGGTATCACCTCACACCTGTTAGAATCGGCATCATCAGAAAATCTACAAACAACCAATTCTGGGGAGGGTGTGGACAAAAGGAGCCCTCTTCCACTATTGGTGGGAATGTAAATTGATACAGTCACTCTGGAGAACAGTATGAGTTTCCTTAAAAAAACTAGAAATAGAATTACCATCTGATCCAGCTATCCCACTTCTGGGCATATACCCAGAGAAAACCGTAAATGAAAAAGGCACATTCACCACAATATTCATTGCAGCATTATTTACAATAGCCACGTAATGGAAGCCACCTAAATGCCCACAGACAGATGAGTGGATAAAGAGGTGGTACATATATAAAATGGAATATTACTCGGCCATAAAAAGGAATGAAACTGGGTCATTTGTAGAGACATCGATGGATCGAGAGACTGTCATACAGAATGAAGTAAGTCAGAAAGAGGGAAACCAATATTGTATATTAATGCATATAAGTGGAGCCTAAATAGTGGTACAGATGAACTGGTTTGCAGGGAAGAAATAGAGACACAGAGGTAGAGAACAAACGTATGGACACCAAGTGTGGGAAGCGATGGGTTCGTGGTGGTGGGATGAGTTGGGAGATGGGGATTGACCTGTATACATGTATATGCATAAAATACATAACTAATAATAACGTGCTGTATAAAAAAATAAATAAAATTAAATTTCAAAATTTTAAAAAATAAAATTTAAAAATAAAACAGAATAAAGTTCTTCCCGTCACACAGATGTATTTATAGGAATGAATTATTTCCATGCTTATATCTATAAATACATAAAAGAGGAATAAATTCTGACTTGAAATATTAAAGAAAAAAAAAACTGAACCCACGAGTTATACAGAGGAAAACCCTATGAGGGCACTTGCTCCAGCGGTAAACAATTCTGAAATTGGTCAGAGGTGGGGAACCATCTCCCATACAGCCAGCAACCCACCCCCCACGCAAGGAGCGTCCTCATTGCAAAGCTGGGGGACCGTGCCGAGGCATCTGTGAGTAAACGTGAGCTGAGCCTCAGGCCAGATGCTGCTGAACTGTTCCCACCCTTCCCAGGTAAAACACCTGAATATGTACAAGGGCTTGAAAGCCTAGAGGAAGGGCTGTCGAGCCACACCAGCGACAGCACGCAGGCCAACTTGGTGCCTGCAGGCCAGCCAGGTTGGTCCTGGCCCCGGGCGCTCTACCAGAAGCTTTCCACTGCCCTGCCTGAGATATCCCTCCTGTCCCGGCACCCACTGCTTTTTTCCTTCCTCACCTCTGTCCGGAGAGAAATTCCAGCGGAAGGTATGGGTGACACATCCTCTTCTTTACAGGTGGCAGCCTGGCAACTCCTGCAGAAAGACCAGCAGAGCCCCACTCACAGCGGGCCACCCACAAAGCTGTGGCCCCTCACTCCCTCCCACCAGCACAGCCCCGAGACTGCTGACGGGGCAGAGAATGTGGAGTCAGGCACAGCTTCATGGGCTATTGCTGCCTGCAGCGCTGTTTATATTGACCTCAACGAGGCACACCTGGGGAGGGCGGGCCGGCAGGGTAAAGCTGCCCAGGTCAGCTAATCCACAACCCTCAGGGAATCACATTGTTGAAAATGGACCTCACTAAGGCAGAATAGAAGCCAAGGAAAAAAAGGACACAATGCCATTTGCAGCACCGTAGTTGATTCTTCAAGTAATCACGTGACATGTAGTAAGTCAGAAAGTGAAAGACACATATCATATCATATCACTTATAGGTGTTACCTAAAAATGGATACCAGGGCAGATATTTCCACGGAGAAGGGCAATCACAGATTCATTAAACAAACTTATGGTTCACCAATGGAAAGGTGTGAGGATTGGTTTCATTACGATATCGGGGTTAACAGACATATACCAACACAGGTGACATATATAATCACCAAAGACCTACAGAATACCAAGAGAGGACTACTCAACATTCTGTCATAACGTTCATGGGAAAAGGATCCCAGGAAGAACAGACATCTGTATATGTGTAAAAGAACCACATCTTCCACACCTACAACAAGCCAAACATTGTAATCAAACTTGCTGTAATAAAAAAATTAAAAAATTAAATTAAAAACTCGAACAAGAAGTAGTGAGACAAACTTGAGGGGCTTTCTCCTGGCACATTCCATTCTAAATTCCAATCTAGAACACCACTTCCACTGAGGCTCTCTTGCCCTAGTAACCAGATTTGGTAAGGTTGAACTGCTGCCACCTTGTGGCCTTTCACACAACAGCAGCTTTAATCCCAGCGCTAATGGTCAGTTGATATTCAAAATCATTGCAGGCCTGTAAATGACACCTGCCCTGAAAACAAATCCTGGGGTCACATATCGACCAAAAAATTCAAAGGACGTCCATATTTCAAAACGACCGTTTCAAAAGGCATATTTTACGCACATTAGTGTGCTGCTTCTTTTCCTTTCTTTCGTTTTTTGTTAAAAAAAACGGGAATGGAAAAAGGCATCCCTCAGAATGGGCGAAAATCGTTGCAAACGAATCAATGGACAGAGGTTTAATCTCCAATATACATAAACAGCTCATGCAGCTTAATATTAAAAAAACAAACAACCCAATACAAAAATGGGCAGCAGTTCTAAAGAGACGTTTCTTCAAAGAAGACACAGAGATGGCCAAGACGCACATGAAAAGCTGCTCAACAGCACTAATTACTAGAGAAATGCAAATCAAAACTACAATGAGGTATCACCTCACACCTGTTAGAATCGAAACCATCAGAAAATCTACAAACAACCAATTCTGGGGAGGGTGTGGACAAAAGGAGCCCTCTTCCACTATTGGTGGGAATGTAAATTGATACAGTCACTATGGAGAACAGTATGGAGTTTCCTTAAAAACACTAGAAATAGAATTACCATCTGATCCATCTATCCCACTTCTGGGCATATACCCAGAGAAAACCGTAAATAAAAAAGGCACATTCACCACAATATTCATTGCAGCACTATTTACAATAGCCACGTAATGGAATCCACCTAAATGCCCTCAGACAGATGAGTGGATAAAGATGTGGTACATATACAAAATGGAATATTACTCGGCCATAAAAAGGAATGAAACTGGGTCATTTGTAGAGACATCGATGGATCGAGAGACTGTCATACAGAATAAAGTAAGTCAGAAAGAGGGAAACAAATATTGTATATTAATGCATATAAGTGGAGCCTAAATAATGGTACAGATGAACTGGTTTGCAGGGAAGAAATAGAGACACAGAGGTAGAGAACAAACGTATGGACACCAAGTGTGGGAAGCCATGGGGTGGTGGTGGTGGGATGAGTTGGGAGATTGGGATTGACCTGTATACATGTATATGCTTAAAATACATAACTAATAATAACGTGCTGTATAAAAAAATAAATAAAATTAAATTTCAAAATTTTAAAAAATAAAATTTAAAAATAAAACAGAAAAAAGTTCTTCCCGTCACACAGATGTATTTATAGGAATGAATTATTTCCATGCTTATATCTATAAATACATAAAAGAGGAATAAAATCTGACTTGAAACATTAAAGAAAAAAAAACCTGAACCCACGAGTTATACAGAGGAAAACCCTATCAGGGCACTTGCTCCAGCGGTAAACAATTCTGAAATTGGTCAGAGGTGGGGAACCATCTCCCATACAGCCAACAACCCACAACCCACGCAAGGAGCGTCCTCATTGCAAAGCTGGGGGACCGTGCCGAGGCATCTGTGAGTAAACGTGAGCTGAGCCCCAGGCCAGCTGCTGCTGAACTGTTCCCACCCTTCCCAGGTAAAACACCTGAATATGTACAAGGGCTTGAAAGCCTAGAGGAAGGGCCGTCGAGCCACACCAGCGACAGCACGCAGGCCAACTTGGTGCCTGCAGGCCAGCCAGGTTGGTCCTGGCCCCGGGCGCTCTACCGGAAGCTTTCCACTGCCCTGCCTGAGATACCCCTCCTGTCCCGGCCCCCACTGCTTTTTTCCTTCCTCACCTCTGTCCGGAGAGAAATTCCAGCGGAAGGTATGGGTGACACATCCTCTTCTTTACAGGTGGCAGCCTGGCAACTCCTGCAGAAAGGCCAGCAGAGCCCCACTCACAGCGGGCCACCAACAAAGCTGTGGCCCCACACTCCCTCCCACCAGCACAGCCCCGAGACTGCTGACGGGGCAGAGAATATGGAGTCAGGCACAGCTTCAGGGGCTATTGCTGCCTGGAGCGCTGTTTATATTGACCTCAACGAGGCACACCTGGGGAGGGCGGGCCGGCAGGGTAAGGCTGCCCAGGTCAGCTAATCCACAACCCTCAGGGAATCACATTGTTGAAAATGGACCTCCCTAAGGCAGAATAGAAGCCAAGGAAAAAATGGACACTATGCCATTTGCAGCACCGTAGATGAGTCTAGAAGTAATCACGTGACTTGTAGTAAGTTAGAAAGTGAAAGACACATATCATATCATATCACATATAGGTGTTACCTAAAAATGGATACCAGGGCAGATATTTCCACGGAGAAGGGCAATCACAGATTCATTAAACAAACTTATGGTTCACCAATGGAAAGGTGTGAGGATTCGTTTCATTACGATATCGGGGTTAACAGACATATACAAACACAGGTGACATATATAATCACCAAAGACCTACAGAATACCAAGAGAGGACTACTCAACATTCTGTCATAACGTTCATGGGAAAAGGATCCCAGGAAGAACAGACATCTGTATATGTGTAAAAGAACCACATCTTCCACACCTACAACAAGCCAAACATTGTAATCAAACTTCCTGTAATAAAAAAATTAAAAAAATAAATTAAAAACTCGAACAAGAAGTAGTGAGACAAACTTGAGGGGCTTTCTCCTGGCACATTCCATTCTAAATTCCAATCTAGAACACCACTTCCACTGAGGCTCTCTTGCCCTAGTAACCAGATTTGGTAAGGGTGAACTGCTGCCACCTTGTGGCCGTTTCACACAACAGCAGCTTTAATCCCAGCGCTAATGGTCAGTTGATATTCAAAATCATTGCAGGCCTGTAAATGACACCTGCCCTGAAAACAAATCCTGGGGTCACATATCGACCAAAAAATTCAAAGGACGTCCATATTTCAAAACGACCGTTTCAAAAGGCATATTTTACGCACATTAGTGTGCTGCTTCTTTTCCTTTCTTTCCTTTTTTGTTAAAAAAAACGGGAATGGAAAAAGGCATCCCTCAGAATGGGCGAAAATCGTTGCAAACGAATCAATGGACAGAGGTTTAATCTCCAATATACATAAACAGCTCATGCAGCTTAATATTAAAAAAACAAACAACCCAATACAAAAATGGGCAGAAGATCTAAAGAGACGTTTCTTCAAAGAAGACACAGAGATGGCCAAGACGCACATGAAAAGCTGCTCAACAGCACTAATTATTAGAGAAATGCAAATCAAAACTACAATGAGGTATCACCTCACACCTGTTAGAATCGGCATCATCAGAAAATCTACAAACAACCAATTCTGGGGAGGGTGTGGACAAAAGGAGCCCTCTTCCACTATTGGTGGGAATGTAAATTGATACAGTCACTATGGAGAACAGTATGAGTTTCCTTAAAAAAACTAGAAATAGAATTACCATCTGATCCAGCTATCCCACTTCTGGGCATATACCCAGAGAAAACCGTAAATCAAAAAGGCACATTCACCACAATATTCATTGCAGCATTATTTACAATAGCCACGTAATGGAAGCCACCTAAATGCCCACAGACAGATGAGTGGATAAAGAGGTGGTACATATATAAAATGGAATATTACTCGGCCATAAAAAGGAATGAAACTGGGTCATTTGTAGAGACATCGATGGATCGAGAGACTGTCATACAGAATGAAGTAAGTCAGAAAGAGGGAAACCAATATTGTATATTAATGCATATAAGTGGAGCCTAAATAGTGGTACAGATGAACTGGTTTGCAGGGAAGAAATAGAGACACAGAGGTAGAGAACAAACGTATGGACACCAAGTGTGGGAAGCGATGGGTTCGTGGTGGTGGGATGAGTTGGGAGATGGGGATTGACCTGTACACATGTATATGCATAAAATACATAACTAATAATAACGTGCTGTATAAAAAAATAAATAAAATTAAATTTCAAAATTTTAAAAAATAAAATTTAAAAATAAAACAGAATAAAGTTCTTCCCGTCACACAGATGTATTTATAGGAATGAATTATTTCCATGCTTATATCTATAAATACATAAAAGAGGAATAAATTCTGACTTGAAATATTAAAGAAAAAAAAAACTGAACCCACGAGTTATACAGAGGAAAACCCTATGAGGGCACTTGCTCCAGCGGTAAACAATTCTGAAATTGGTCAGAGGTGGGGAACCATCTCCCATACAGCCAGCAACCCACCCCCCACGCAAGGAGCGTCCTCATTGCAAAGCTGGGGGACCGTGCCGAGGCATCTGTGAGTAAACGTGAGCTGAGCCTCAGGCCAGATGCTGCTGAACTGTTCCCACCCTTCCCAGGTAAAACACCTGAATATGTACAAGGGCTTGAAAGCCTAGAGGAAGGGCTGTCGAGCCACACCAGCGACAGCACGCAGGCCAACTTGGTGCCTGCAGGCCAGCCAGGTTGGTCCTGGCCCCGGGCGCTCTACCAGAAGCTTTCCACTGCCCTGCCTGAGATATCCCTCCTGTCCCGGCAACCACTGCTTTTTTCCTTCCTCACCTCTGTCCGGAGAGAAATTCCAGCGGAAGGTATGGGTGACACATCCTCTTCTTTACAGGTGGCAGCCTGGCAACTCCTGCAGAAAGACCAGCAGAGCCCCACTCACAGCGGGCCACCCACAAAGCTGTGGCCCCTCACTCCCTCCCACCAGCACAGCCCCGAGACTGCTGACGGGGCAGAGAATGTGGAGTCAGGCACAGCTTCAGGGGCTATTGCTGCCTGCAGCGCTGTTTATATTGACCTCAACGAGGCACACCTGGGGAGGGCGGGCCGGCAGGGTAAAGCTGCCCAGGTCAGCTAATCCACAACCCTCAGGGAATCACATTGTTGAAAATGGACCTCACTAAGGCAGAATAGAAGGCAAGGAAAAAAAGGACACAATGCCATTTGCAGCACCGTAGTTGATTCTTCAAGTAATCACGTGACATGTAGTAAGTCAGAAAGTGAAAGACACATATCATATCATATCACTTATAGGTGTTACCTAAAAATGGATACCAGGGCAGATATTTCCACGGAGAAGGGCAATCACAGATTCATTAAACAAACTTATGGTTCACCAATGGAAAGGTGTGAGGATTGGTTTCATTACGATATCGGGGTTAACAGACATATACCAACACAGGTGACATATATAATCACCAAAGACCTACAGAATACCAAGAGAGGACTACTCAACATTCTGTCATAACGTTCATGGGAAAAGGATCCCAGGAAGAACAGACATCTGTATATGTGTAAAAGAACCACATCTTCCACACCTACAACAAGCCAAACATTGTAATCAAACTTGCTGTAATAAAAAAATTAAAAAATTAAATTAAAAACTCGAACAAGAAGTAGTGAGACAAACTTGAGGGGCTTTCTCCTGGCACATTCCATTCTAAATTCCAATCTAGAACACCACTTCCACTGAGGCTCTCTTGCCCTAGTAACCAGATTTGGTAAGGTTGAACTGCTGCCACCTTGTGGCCTTTCACACAACAGCAGCTTTAATCCCAGCGCTAATGGTCAGTTGATATTCAAAATCATTGCAGGCCTGTAAATGACACCTGCCCTGAAAACAAATCCTGGGGTCACATATCGACCAAAAAATTCAAAGGACGTCCATATTTCAAAACGACCGTTTCAAAAGGCATATTTTACGCACATTAGTGTGCTGCTTCTTTTCCTTTCTTTCCTTTTTTGTTAAAAAAAAACGGGAATGAAAAAAGGCATCCCTCAGAATGGGCAAAAATCGTTGCAAACGAATCAATGGACAGAGGTTTAATCTCCAATATACATAAACAGCCCATGCAGCTTAATATTAAAAAAACAAACAACCCAATACAAAAATGGGCAGAAGATCTAAAGAGGCGTTTCTTCAAAGAAGACACAGAGATGGCCAAGACGCACATGATAAGCTGCTCAACAGCACTAATTATTAGAGAAATGCAAATCAAAACTCCAATGAGGTATCACCTCACACCTGATAGAATCGGCATCATCAGAAAATCTACAAACAACCAATTCTGGGGAGGGTGTGGACAAAAGGAGCCCTCTTCCACTATTTGTGGGAATGTAAATTGATATAGTCACTATGGAGAACAGTATGGAGTTTCCTTAAAAAATCTAGAAATAGAATTACCATCTGATCCAGCAATCCCACTTCTGGGCATATACCCAGAGAAAACTGTAAATCAAAAAGGCACATTCACCACAATATTCATTGCAGCACTATTTACAATAGCCAGGTAATGGAAGCCAACTAAATTCCCACAGACAGATGAATGGATAAAGATGTGGTACATATATGAAATGGAATATTACTCGGCCATAAAAAGGAATGAAACTGGGTCATTTGTAGAGACATCGATGGATCGAGAGACTGTCATACAGAATGAAATAAGTCAGAAAGAGGGAAACAAATATTGTATATTAATGCATATATGTGGAGCCTAAAAAATGGTACAGATGAACTGGTTTGCAGGGAAGAAATAGAGACACAGAGGTAGAGAACAAACGTATGGACACCAAGTGTGGGAAGCCATGGGGTGGAGGTGGTGGGATGAGTTGGGAGATTGGGATTGACCTGTATACATGTATATGCATAAAATACATAACTAATAATAACGTGCTGTATAAAAAAATAAATAAATTTAAATTTCAAAATTTTAAAAAATAAAATTTAAAAATAAAACAGAAAAAAGTTCTTCCCATCACACAGATGTATTTATAGGAATGAATTATTTCCATGCTTATATCTATAAATACATAAAAGAGGAATAAAATCTGACTTGAAACATTAAAGAAAAAAAAACCTGAACCCACGAGTTATACAGAGGAATAGCCTATCAGGGCACTTGCTCCAGCGGTAAACAATTCTGAAATTGGTCAGAGGTGGGGAACCATCTCCCATACAGCCAGCAACCCACCCCCCACGCAAGGAGCGTCCTCATTGCAAAGCTGGGGGACCGTGCCGAGGCATCTGTGAGTAAACGTGAGCTGAGCCCCAGGCCAGCTGCTGCTGAACTGTTCCCACCCTTCCCAGGTAAAACACCTGAATATGTACAAGGGCTTGAAAGCCTAGAGGAAGGGCCGTCGAGCCACACCAGCGACAGCACGCAGGACAACTTGGTGCCTGCAGGCCAGCCAGGGTGGTCCTGGCTCCGCGCGCTCTTCCGGAAGCTTTCCACTGCCCTGCCTGAGATACCCCTCCTGTCCCGGCCCCCACTGCTTTTTTCCTTCCTCACCTCTGTCCGGAGAGAAATTCCAGCGGAAGGTATGGGTGACACATCCTCTTCTTTACAGGTGGCAGCCTGGCAACTCCTGCAGAAAGGCCAGCAGAGCCCATCTCACAGCGGGCCACCAACAAAGCTGTGGCCCCTCACTCCCTCCCACCAGCACAGCCCCGAGACTGCTGATGGGGCAGAGAATATGGAGTCAGGCACAGCTTCAGGGGCTATTGCTGCCTGGAGCGCTGTTTATATTGACCTCAACGAGGCACACCTGGGGAGGGCGGGCCGGCAGGGTAAGGCTGCCCAGGTCAGCTAATCCACAACCCTCAGGGAATCACATTGTTGAAAATGGACCTCCCTAAGGCAGAATAGAAGCCAAGGAAAAAATGGACACTATGCCATTTGCAGCACCGTAGATGAGTCTAGAAGTAATCACGTGACTTGTAGTAAGTTAGAAAGTGAAAGACACATATCATATCATATCACTTATAGGTGTTACCTAAAAATAGATACCAGGGCAGATATTTCCACGGAGAAGGGCAATCACAGATTCATTAAACAAACTTATGGTTCACCAATGGAAACGTGTGAGGATTGGTTTCATTACAATATCGGGGTTAACAGACATATACAAACACAGGTGACATATATAATCACCAAAGACCTACAGAATACCAAGAGAGGACTACTCAACATTCTGTCATAACGTTCATGGGAAAAGGATCCCAGGAAGAACAGACATCTGTATATGTGTAAAAGAACCACATCTTCCACACCTACAACAAGCCAAACATTGTAATCAAACTTGCTGTAATAAAAAAATAAAAAAAATTAAATTAAAAACTCGAACAAGAAGTAGTGAGACAAACTTGAGGGGCTTTCTCCTGGCACATTCCATTCTAAATTCCAATCTAGAACACCACTTCCACTGAGGCTTTCTTGCCCTAGTAACCAGATTTGGTGAGGGTGAACTGCTGCCACCTTGTGGCCGTTTCACACAACAGCAGCTTTAATCCCAGCGCTAATGGTCAGTTGATATTCAAAATCATTGCAGGCCTGTAAATGACACCTGCCCTGAAAACAAATCCTGGGGTCACATATCGACCAAAAAATTCAAAGGACGTCCATATTTCAAAACGACCGTTTCAAAAGGCATATTTTACGCACATTAGTGTTCTGCTTCTTTTCCTTTCTTTCCTTTTTTGTTAAAAAAACCGGGAAGGGAAAAAGGCATCCCTCAGAATGCGCGAAAATCGTTACAAACGAATCAATGGACAGAGGTTTAATCTCCAATATACATAAACAGCTCATGCAGCTTAATATTAAAAAAACAAACAACCCAATACAAAAATGGGCAGAAGATCTAAAGAGACGTTTCTTCAAAGAAGACACAGAGATGGCCAAGACGCACATGAAAAGCTGCTCAACAGCACTAATTATTAGAGAACTGCAAATCAAAACTACAATGAGGTATCACCTCACACCTGTTAGAATCGGCATCATCAGAAAATCTACAAACAACCAATTCTGGGGAGGGTGTGGACAAAAGGAGCCCTCTTCCACTATTGGTGGGAATGTAAATTGATACAGTCACTATGGAGAACAGTATGGAGTTTCCTTAAAAAAACTAGAAATAGAATTACCATCTGATCCAGCTATCCCACTTCTGGGCATATACCCAGAGAAAACCGTAAATCAAAAAGGCACATTCACCACAATGTTCGTTGCAGCACTATTTACAATAGCCAGGTAATGGAAGCCACCTAAATGCCCACAGACAGATGAATGGATAAAGATGTGGTACATATATAAAATGGAATATTACTCGGCCATAAAAAGGAATGAAACTGGGTCATTTGTAGAGACATCGATGGATCGAGAGACTGTCATACAGAATGAAGTAAGTCAGAAAGAGGAAAAGAAATATTGTATATTAATGCATATATGTGGAGCCTAATTAACGGTACAGATGAACTGGTTTGCAGGGAAGAAATAGAGACACAGAGGTAGAGAACAAACGTATGGACACCAAGTGTGGGAAGCCATGGGGTGGTGGTGGTGGGATGAGTTGGGAGATTGGGATTGACCTGTATACATGTATATGCATAAAATACATAACTAATAATAACGTGCTGTATAAAAAATAAATAAAATTAAATTTCAAAATTTTAAAAAATAAAATTTAAAAATAAAACAGAAAAAAGTTCTTCCCATCACACAGATGTATTTATAGGAATGAATTATTTCCATGCTTATATCTATAAATACATAAAAGAGGAATAAAATCTGACTTGAAACATTAAAGAAAAAAAAACCTGAACCCACGAGTTATACAGAGGAAAAGCCTATCAGGGCACTTGCTCCAGCGGTAAACAATTCTGAAATTGGTCAGAGGTGGGGAACCATCTCCCATACAGCCAGCAACCCACCCCCCACGCAAGGAGCGTCCTCATTGCAAAGCTGGGGGACCGTGCCGAGGCATCTGTGAGTAAACGTGAGCTGAGCCCCAGGCCAGCTGCTGCTGAACTGTTCCCACCCTTCCCAGGTAAAACACCTGAATATGTACAAGGGCTTGAAAGCCTAGAGGAAGGGCCGTCGAGCCACACCAGCGACAGCACGCAGGACAACTTGGTGCCTGCAGGCCAGCCAGGGTGGTCCTGGCTCCGCGCGCTCTTCCGGAAGCTTTCCACTGCCCTGCCTGAGATACCCCTCCTGTCCCGGCCCCCACTGCTTTTTTCCTTCCTCACCTCTGTCCGGAGAGAAATTCCAGCGGAAGGTATGGGTGACACATCCTCTTCTTTACAGGTGGCAGCCTGGCAACTCCTGCAGAAAGGCCAGCAGAGCCCATCTCACAGCGGGCCACCAACAAAGCTGTGGCCCCTCACTCCCTCCCACCAGCACAGCCCCGAGACTGCTGATGGGGCAGAGAATATGGAGTCAGGCACAGCTTCAGGGGCTATTGCTGCCTGGAGCGCTGTTTATATTGACCTCAACGAGGCACACCTGGGGAGGGCGGGCCGGCAGGGTAAGGCTGCCCAGGTCAGCTAATCCACAACCCTCAGGGAATCACATTGTTGAAAATGGACCTCCCTAAGGCAGAATAGAAGCCAAGGAAAAAATGGACACTATGCCATTTGCAGCACCGTAGATGAGTCTAGAAGTAATCACGTGACTTGTAGTAAGTTAGAAAGTGAAAGACACATATCATATCATATCACTTATAGGTGTTACCTAAAAATAGATACCAGGGCAGATATTTCCACGGAGAAGGGCAATCACAGATTCATTAAACAAACTTATGGTTCACCAATGGAAACGTGTGAGGATTGGTTTCATTACGATATCGGGGTTAACAGACATATACAAACACAGGTGACATATATAATCACCAAAGACCTACAGAATACCAAGAGAGGACTACTCAACATTCTGTCATAACGTTCATGGGAAAAGGATCCCAGGAAGAACAGACATCTGTATATGTGTAAAAGAACCACATCTTCCACACCTACAACAAGCCAAACATTGTAATCAAACTTGCTGTAATAAAAAAAATAAAAAAATTAAATTAAAAACTCGAACAAGAAGTAGTGAGACAAACTTGAGGGGCTTTCTCCTGGCACATTCCATTCTAAATTCCAATCTAGAACACCACTTCCACTGAGGCTCTCTTGCCCTAGTAACCAGATTTGGTGAGGGTGAACTGCTGCCACCTTGTGGCCGTTTCACACAAAAGCAGCTTTAATCCCAGCGCTAATGGTCAGTTGATATTCAAAATCATTGCAGGCCTGTAAATGACCCCTGCCCTGAAAACAAATCCTGGGGTCACATATCGACCAAAAAATTCAAAGGACGTCCATATTTCAAAACGACCGTTTCAAAAGGCATATTTTACGCACATTAGTGTTCTGCTTCTTTTCCTTTCTTTCCTTTTTTGTTAAAAAAAACGGGAATGGAAAAGCATCCCTCAGAATGCGCGAAAATCGTTGCAAACGAATCAATGGACAGAGGTTTAATCTCCAATACACATAAACAGCTCATGCAGCTTAATATTAAAAAAACAAACAACCCAATACAAAAATGGGCAGAAGATCTAAAGAGACGTTTCTTCAAAGAAGACACAGAGATGGCCAAGACGCACATGAAAAGCTGCTCAACAGCACTAATTATTAGAGAACTGCAAATCAAAACTACAATGAGGTATCACCTCACACCTGTTAGAATCGGCATCATCAGAAAATCTACAAACAACCAATTCTGGGGAGGGTGTGGACAAAAGGAGCCCTCTTCCACTATTGGTGGGAATGTAAATTGATACAGTCACTATGGAGAACAGTATGGAGTTTCCTTAAAAAAACTAGAAATAGAATTACCATCTGATCCAGCTATCCCACTTCTGGACATATACCCAGAGAAAACCGTAAATCAAAAAGGCACATTCACCACAATGTTCGTTGCAGCACTATTTACAATAGCCAGGTAATGGAAGCCACCTAAATGCCCACAGACAGATGAATGGATAAAGATGTGGTACATATATAAAATGGAATATTACTCGGCCATAAAAAGGAATGAAACTGGGTCATTTGTAGAGACATCGATGGATCGAGAGACTGTCATACAGAATGAAGTAAGTCAGAAAGAGGAAAAGAAATATTGTATATTAATGCATATATGTGGAGCCTAATTAACGGTACAGATGAACTGGTTTGCAGGGAAGAAATAGAGACACAGAGGTAGAGAACAAACGTATGGACACCAAGTGTGGGAAGCCATGGGGTGGTGGTGGTGGGATGAGTTGGGAGATTGGGATTGACCTGTATACATGTATATGCATAAAATACATAACTAATAATAACGTGCTGTATAAAAAAATAAATAAAATTAAATTTCAAAATTTTTAAAAATAAAATTTAAAAATAAAACAGAAAAAAGTTCTTCCCATCACACAGATGTATTTATAGGAATGAATTATTTCCATGCTTATATCTATAAATACATAAAAGAGGAATAAAATCTGACTTGAAACATTAAAGAAAAAAAAACCTGAACCCACGAGTTATACAGAGGAAAACCCTATCAGGGCACTTGCTCCAGCGGTAAACAATTCTGAAATTGGTCAGAGGTGGGGAACCATCTCCCATACAGCCAGCAACCCACCCCCCACGCAAGGAGCATCCTCATTGCAAAGCTGGGGGACCGTGCCGAGGCATCTGTGAGTAAACGTGAGCTGAGCCTCAGGCCAGCTGCTGCTGAACTGTTCCCACCCTTCCCAGGTAAAACACCTGAATATGTACAAGGGCTTGAAAGCCTAGAGGAAGGGCCATCGAGCCACACCAGCGACAGCACGCAGGCCAACTTGGTGCCTGCAGGCCAGCCAGGGTGGTCCTGGCCCCGGGCGCTCTTCCGGAACCTTTCCACTGCCCTGCCTGAGATACCCCTTCTGTCCCGGCCACCACTGCTTTTTTCCTTCCTCACCTCTGTCCGGAGAGAAATTCCAGCGGAAGGTATGGGTGACACATCCTCTTCTTTACAGGTGGCAGCCTGGCAACTCCTGCAGAAAGGCCAGCAGAGCCCCACGCACAGCGGGCCACCAACAAAGCTGTGGCCCCTCACTCCCTCCCACCAGCACAGCCCCGAGACTGCTGACGGGGCAGAGAATATGGAGTCAGGCACAGCTTCAGGGGCTATTGCTGCCTGGAGCGCTGTTTATATTGACCTCAACGAGGCACACCTGGGGAGGGCGGGCCGGCAGGGTAAGGCTGCCCAGGTCAGCTAATCCACAAGCCTCAGGGAATCACATTGTTGAAAATGGACCTCGCTAAGGCAGAATAGAAGCCAAGGAAAAAATGGACACAATGCCATTTGCAGCACCGTAGATGAGTCTAGAAGTAATCACGTGACTTGTAGTAAGTTAGAAAGTGAAAGACACATATCATATCATATCACTTATAGGTGTTACCGAAAAATGGATACCAGGGCAGATATTTCCACGGAAAAGGGCAATCACAGATTCATTAAACAAACTTATGGTTCACCAATGGAAAGGTGTGAGGATTCGTTTCATTACGATATCGGGGTTAACAGACATATACAAACACAGGTGACATATATAATCACCAAAGACCTACAGAATACCAAGAGAGGACTACTCAACATTCTGTCATAACGTTCATGGGAAAAGGATCCCAGGAAGAACAGACATCTGTATATGTGTAAAAGAACCACATCTTCCACACCTACAACAAGCCAAACATTGTAATCAAACTTGCTGTAATAAAAAAAATAAAAAAATTAAATTAAAAACTCGAACAAGAAGTAGTGAGACAAACTTGAGGGGCTTTCTCCTGGCACATTCCATTCTAAATTCCAATCTAGAACACCACTTCCACTGAGGCTCTCTTGCCCTAGTAACCAGATTTGGTGAGGGTGAACTGCTGCCACCTTGTGGCCGTTTCACACAACAGCAGCTTTAATCCCAGCGCTAATGGTCAGTTGATATTCAAAATCATTGCAGGCCTGTAAATGACCCCTGCCCTGAAAACAAATCCTGGGGTCACATATCGACCAAAAAATTCAAAGGACGTCCATATTTCAAAACGACCGTTTCAAAAGGCATATTTTACGCACATTAGTGTTCTGCTTCTTTTCCTTTCTTTCCTTTTTTGTTAAAAAAACCGGGAATGGAAAAAGGCATCCCTCAGAATGCGCGAAAATCGTTGCAAACGAATCAATGGACAGAGGTTTAATCTCCAATATACATAAACAGCTCATGCAGCTTAATATTAAAAAAACAAACAACCCAATACAAAAATAGGCAGAAGATCTAAAGAGACGTTTCTTCAAAGAAGACACAGAGATGGCCAAGACGCACATGAAAAGCTGCTCAACAGCACTAATTATTAGAGAACTGCAAATCAAAACTACAATGAGGTATCACCTCACACCTGTTAGAATCGGCATCATCAGAAAATCTACAAACAACCAATTCTGGGGAGGGTGTGGACAAAAGGAGCCCTCTTCCACTATTGGTGGGAATGTAAATTGATACAGTCACTATGGAGAACAGTATGGAGTTTCCTTAAAAAAACTAGAAATAGAATTACCATCTGATCCAGCTATCCCACTTCTGGACATATACCCAGAGAAAACCGTAAATCAAAAAGGCACATTCACCACAATGTTCGTTGCAGCACTATTTACAATAGCCAGGTAATGGAAGCCACCTAAATGCCCACAGACAGATGAATGGATAAAGATGTGGTACATATATAAAATGGAATATTACTCGGCCATAAAAAGGAATGAAACTGGGTCATTTGTAGAGACATCGATGGATCGAGAGACTGTCATACAGAATGAAGTAAGTCAAAAAGAAGAAAACAAATATTGTATATTAATGCATATATGTGGAGCCTAAATAATGGTACAGATGAACTGGTTTGCAGGGAAGAAATAGAGACACAGAAGTAGAGAACAAACATATGGACACCAAGTGTGGGAAGCCATGGGGTGGTGGTGGTGGGATGAGTTGGGAGATTGGGATTGACCTGTATACATGTATATGCATAAAATACATAACTAATAATAACGTGCTTTATAAAAAAAATAAATAAAATTAAATTTCAAAATTTTAAGAAATAAAATTTAAAAATAAAACAGAAAAATTTCTTCCCGTCACACAGATGTATTTATAGGAATGAATTATTTCCATGCTTATATCTATAAATACATAAAAGAGGAATAAAATCTGACTTGAAACATTAAAGAAAAAAAAAAACCTGAACCCACAAGTTATACAGAGGAAAACCCTATCAGGGCAATTGCTCCAGTGGTAAACAATTCTGAAATTGGTCAGAGGTGGGGAACCATCTCCCATACAGCCAGCAACCCACCCCCCACGCAAGGAGCGTCCTCATTGCAAAGCTGGGGGACAGTGCCGAGGCATCTGTGAGTAAACGTGAGCTGAGCCCCAGGCCAGCTGCTGCTGAACTGTTCCCACTCTTCCCAGGTAAAACACCTGAATATGTACAAGGGCTTGAAAGCCTAGAGGAAGGGCCATCGAGCCACAACAGCGACAGCACGCAGGCCAACTTGGTGCCTGCAGGCCAGCCAGGGTGGTCCTGGCCCCAGGCGCTCTTCCGGAAGCTTTCCACTGCCCTGCCTGAGATACCCCTCCTGTCCCGGCAACCACTGCTTTTTTCCTTCCTCACCTCTGTCCGGAGAGAAATTCCAGCGGAAGGTATGGGTGACACATCCTCTTCTTTACAGGTGGCAGCCTGGCAACTCCTGCAGAAAGGCCAGCAGAGCCCCACTCACAGCGGGCCACCAACAAAGCTGTGGCCCCTCACTCCCTCCCACCAGCACAGCCCCGAGACTGCTGACGGGACAGAGAATATGGAGTCAGGCACAGCTTCAGGGGCTATTGCTGCCTGGAGCGCTGTTTATATAGACCTCAAACAGGCACACATGGGGAGGGCGGGCCGGCAGGGTAAGGCTGCCCAGGTCAGCTAATCCACAAGCCTCAGGGAATCACATTGTTGAAAATGGACCTCGCTAAGGCAGAATAGAAGCCAAGGAAAAAATGGACACAATGCCATTTGCAGCACCGTAGATGAGTCTAGAAGTAATCACGTGACTTGTAGTAAGTCAGAAAGTGAAAGACACATATCATATCATATCACTTATAGGTGTTACCTAAAAATGGATAACAGGGCAGATATTTCCACGGAGAAGGGCAATCACAGATTCATTAAACAAACTTATGCTTCACCAATGGAAAGGTGTGAGCATTGGTTTCATTACGATATCGGGGTTAACAGACATATACAAACACAGGTGACATATATAATCACCAAAGACCTACAGAATACCAAGAGAGGACTACTCAACATTCTGTCATAACGTTCATGGGAAAAGGATCCCAGGAAGAACAGACATCTGTATATGTGTAAAAGAACCACATCTTCCACACCTACAACAAGCCAAACATTGTAATCAAACTTGCTGTAATAAAAAAATAAAAAAAATTAAATTAAAAACTCGAACAAGAAGTAGTGAGACAAACATGAGGGGCTTTCTCCTGGCACATTCCATTCTAAATTCCAATCTAGAACACCACTTCCACTGAGGCTCTCTTGCCCTAGCAACCAGATTTGGTAAGGGTGAACAGCTGCCACCTTGTGGCCGTTTCACACAACAGCAGCTTTAATCCCAGTGCTAATGGTCAGTTGATATTCAAAATCCTTGCAGGCCTGTAAATGACCCCTGCCCTGAAAACAAATCCTGGGGTCACATATCGACCAAAAAATTCAAAGGACGTTCTTATTTCAAAACGACCGTTTCAAAAGGCATATTTTACGCATATTAGTGTTCTGCTTCTTTTCCTTTCTTTCCTTTTTTGTTAAAAAAAACGGGAATGGAAAAAGGCATCCCTCAGAATGGGCGAAAATCGTTGCAAACGAATCAATGGGCAGAGGTTTAATCTCCAATATACATAAACAGCTCATGCAGCTTAATATTAAAAAAACAAACAACCCAATACAAAAATGGGCAGAAGATCTAAAGAGACGTTTCTTCAAAGAAGACACAGAGATGGCCAAGACGCACATGAAAAGCTGCTCAACAGCACTAATTATTAGAGAAATGCAAATCAAAACTACAATGAGGTATCACCTCACACCTGTTAGAATCGGCCTCATCAGAAAATCTACAAACAACCAATTCTGGGGAGGGTGTGGACAAAAGGAGCCCTCTTCCACTATTGGTGGGAATGTAAATTGATACAGTCACTATGGAGAACAGTATGGAGTTTCCTTAAAAAAACTAGAAATAGAATTACCATCTGATCCAGCTATCCCACTTCTGGGCATATACCCAGAGAAAACCGTAAATCAAAAAGGCACATTCACCACAATGTTCGTTGCAGCACTATTTACAATAGCCAGGTAATGGAAGCCACCTAAATGCCCACAGACAGATGAATGGATAAAGATGTGGTACATATATAAATTGGAATATTACTCGGCCATAAAAAGGAATGAAACTGGGTCACTTGTAGAGACATCGATGGATCGAGAGACTGTCATACAGAATTAAGTAAGTCAGAAAGATGAAAAGAAATATTGTATATTAATGCATATATGTGGAGCCTAAATAACGGTACAGATGAACTGGTTTGCAGGGAAGAAATAGAGACACAGAGGTAGAGAACAAACGTATGGACACCAAGTGTGGGAAGCCATGGGGTGGTGGTGGTGGGATGAGTTGGGAGATTGGGATTGACCTGTATACATGTATATGTATAAAATACATAACTAATAATAACGTGCTGTATAAAAAAATAAATAAAATTAAATTTCAAAATTTTAAAAAATAAAATTTAAAAATAAAACAGAAAAAAGTTCTTCCCATCACACAGATGTATTTATAGGAATGAATTATTTCCATGCTTATATCTATAAATACATAAAAGAGGAATAAAATCTGACTTGAAACATTAAAGAAAAAAAAACCTGAACCCATGAGTTATACAGAGGAAAAGCCTATCAGGGCACTTGCTCCAGCGGTAAACAATTCTGAAATTGGTCAGAGGTGGGGAACCATCTCCCATACAGCCAGAAACCCACCCCCCACGCAAGGAGCATCCTCATTGCAAAGCTGGGGGACCGTGCCGAGGCATCTGTGAGTAAACGTGAGCTGAGCCCCAGGCCAGCTGCTGCTGAACTGTTCCCACCCTTCCCAGGTAAAACACCTGAATATGTACAAGGGCTTGAAAGCCTAGAGGAAGGGCCATCGAGCCACACCAGCGACAGCACGCAGGGCAACTTGGTGCCTGCAGGCCAGCCAGGGTGGTCCTGGCCCCGGGCGCTCTTCCGGAACCTTTCCACTGCCCTGCCTGAGATACCCCTCCTGTCCCGGCAACCACTGCTTTTTTCCTTCCTCACCTCTGTCCGGAGAGAAATTCCAGCGGAAGGTATGGGTGACACATCCTATTCTTTACAGGTGGCAGCCTGGCAACTCCTGCAGAAAGGCCAGCAGAGCCCCACTCACAGCGGGCCACCAACAAAGCTGTGGCCCCTCACTCCCTCCCACCAGCACAGCCCCGAGACTGCTGACGGGGCAGAGAATATGGAGTCAGGCTCAGCTTCAGGGGCTATTGCTGCCTGGAGCGCTGTTTATATAGACCTCAAACAGGCACACATGGGGAGGGCGGGCCGGCAGGGTAAGGCTGCCCAGGTCAGCTAATCCACAACCCTCAGGGAATCACATTGTTGAAAATGGACCTCGCTAAGGCAGAATAGAAGCCAAGGAAAAAATGGACACAATGCCATTTGCAGCACCGTAGATGAGTCTAGAAATAATCACGTGACTTGTAGTAAGTTAGAAAGTGAAAGACACATATCATATCATATCACTTATAGGTGTTACCTAAAAATGGATACCAGGGCAGATATTTCCACGGAGAAGGGCAATCACAGATTCATTAAACAAACTTATGGTTCACCAATGGAAAGGTGTGAGGATTCGTTTCATTACGATATCGGGGTTAACAGACATATACAAACACAGGTGACATATATAATCACCAAAGACCTACAGAATACCAAGAGAGGACTACTCAACATTCTGTCATAACGTTCATGGGAAAAGGATCCCAGGAAGAACAGACATCTGTATATGTGTAAAAGAACCACATCTTCCACACCTACAACAAGCCAAACATTGTAATCAAACTTGCTGTAATAAAAAAATAAAAAAAATAAATTAAAAACTCGAACAAGAAGTAGTGAGACAAACTTGAGGGGCTTTCTCCTGGCACATTCCATTCTAAATTCCAATCTAGAACACCACTTCCACTGAGGCTCTCTTGCCCTAGTAACCAGATTTGGTGAGGGTGAACTGCTGCCACCTTGTGGCCGTTTCACACAACAGCAGCTTTAATCGCAGCGCTAATGGTCAGTTGATGTTCAAAATCATTGCAGGCCTGTAAATGACACCTGCCCTGAAAACAAATCCTGGGGTCACATATCGACCAAAAAATTCAAAGGACGTCCATATTTCAAAACGACCGTTTCAAAAGGCATATTTTACGCACATTAGTGTTCTGCTTCTTTTCCTTTCTTTCCTTTTTTGTTAAAAAAAACGGGAATGGAAAAGCATCCCTCAGAATGGGCGAAAATCGTTGCAAACGAATCAATGGACAGAGGTTTAATCTCCAATATACATAAACAGCTCATGCAGCTTAATATTAAAAAAACAAACAACCCAATACAAAAATGGGCAGAAGATCTAAAGAGACGTTTCTTCAAAGAAGACACAGAGATGGCCAAGACGCACATGAAAAGCTGCTCAACAGCACTAATTATTATAGAAATGCAAATCAAAACTACAATGAGGTATCACCTCACACCTGTTAGAATCGGCATCATCAGAAAATCTACAAACAACCAATTCTGGGGAGCGTGTGGACAAAAGGAGCCCTCTTCCACTATTGGTGGGAATGTAAATTGATACAGTCACTATGGAGAACAGTATGGAGTTTCCTTAAAAAATCTAGAAATAGAATTACCATCTGATCCAGCTATCCCACTTCTGGGCATATACCCAGAGAAAACCGTAAATCAAAAAGGCACATTCACCACAATGTTCGTTGCAGCACTATTTACAATAGCCAGGTAATGGAAGCCACCTAAATGCCCACAGACAGATGAATGGATAAAGATGTGGTACATATATAAATTGGAATATTACTCGGCCATAAAAAGGAATGAAACTGGGTCACTTGTAGAGACATCGATGGATCGAGAGACTGTCATACAGAATTAAGTAAGTCAGAAAGATGAAAAGAAATATTGTATATTAATGCATATATGTGGAGCCTAAATAACGGTACAGATGAACTGGTTTGCAGGGAAGAAATAGAGACACAGAGGTAGAGAACAAACGTATGGACACCAAGTGTGGGAAGCCATGGGGTGGTGGTGGTGGGATGAGTTGGGAGATTGGGATTGACCTGTATACATGTATATGCATAAAATACATAACTAATAATAACGTGCTGTATAAAAAAATAAATAAAATTAAATTTCAAAATTTTAAAAAATAAAATTTAAAAATAAAACAGAAAAAAGTTCTTCCCATCACACAGATGTATTTATAGGAATGAATTATTTCCATGCTTATATCTATAAATACATAAAAGAGGAATAAAATCTGACTTGAAACATTAAAGAAAAAAAAACCTGAACCCACGAGTTATACAGAGGAAAAGCCTATCAGGGCACTTGCTCCAGCGGTAAACAATTCTGAAATTGGTCAGAGGTGGGGAACCATCTCCCATACAGCCAGAAACCCACCCCCCACGCAAGGAGCATCCTCATTGCAAAGCTGAGGGACCGTGCCGAGGCATCTGTGAGTAAACGTGAGCTGAGCCCCAGGCCAGCTGCTGCTGAACTGTTCCCACCCTTCCCAGGTAAAACACCTGAATATGTACAAGGGCTTGAAAGCCTAGAGGAAGGGCCATCGAGCCACACCAGCGACAGCACGCAGGGCAACTTGGTGCCTGCAGGCCAGCCAGGGTGGTCCTGGCCCCGGGCGCTCTTCCGGAACCTTTCCACTGCCCTGCCTGAGATACCCCTCCTGTCCCGGCAACCACTGCTTTTTTCCTTCCTCACCTCTGTCCGGAGAGAAATTCCAGCGGAAGGTATGGGTGACACATCCTCTTCTTTAGAGGTGGCAGCCTGGCAACTCCTGCAGAAAGGCCAGCAGAGCCCCACTCACAGCGGGCCACCAACAAAGCTGTGGCCCCTCACTCCCTCCCACCAGCACAGCCCCGAGACTGCTGACGGGACAGAGAATATGGAGTCAGGCACAGCTTCAGGGGCTATTGCTGCCTGGAGCGCTGTTTATATAGACCTCAAACAGGCACACATGGGGAGGGCGGGCCGGCAGGGTAAGGCTGCCCAGGTCAGCTAATCCACAACCCTCAGGGAATCACATTGTTGAAAATGGACCTCGCTAAGGCAGAATAGAAGCCAAGGAAAAAATGGACACAATGCCATTTGCAGCACCGTAGATGAGTCTAGAAGTAATCACGTGACTTGTAGTAAGTTAGAAAGTGAAAGACACATATCATATCATATCACTTATAGGTGTTACCTAAAAATGGATACCAGGGCAGATATTTCCACGGAGAAGGGCAATCACAGATTCATTAAACAAACTTATGGTTCACCAATGGAAAGGTGTGAGGATTCGTTTCATTACGATATCGGGGTTAACAGACATATACAAACACAGGTGACATATATAATCACCAAAGACCTACAGAATACCAAGAGAGGACTACTCAACATTCTGTCATAACGTTCATGGGAAAAGGATCCCAGGAAGAACAGACATCTGTATATGTGTAAAAGAACCACATCTTCCACACCTACAACAAGCCAAACATTGTAATCAAACTTCCTGTAATAAAAAAATTAAAAAAATAAATTAAAAACTCGAACAAGAAGTAGTGAGACAAACTTGAGGGGCTTTCTCCTGGCACATTCCATTCTAAATTCCAATCTAGAACACCACTTCCACTGAGGCTCTCTTGCCCTAGTAACCAGATTTGGTGAGGGTGAACTGCTGCCACCTTGTGGCCGTTTCACACAACAGCAGCTTTAATCGCAGCGCTAATGGTCAGTTGATGTTCAAAATCATTGCAGGCCTGTAAATGACACCTGCCCTGAAAACAAATCCTGGGGTCACATATCGACCAAAAATTTCAAAGGACGTCCATATTTCAAAACGACCGTTTCAAAAGGCATATTTTACGCACATTAGTGTTCTGCTTCTTTTCCTTTCTTTCCTTTTTTGTTAAAAAAAACGGGAATGGAAAAGCATCCCTCAGAATGGGCGAAAATCGTTGCAAACGAATCAATGGACAGAGGTTTAATCTCCAATATACATAAACAGCTCATGCAGCTTAATATTAAAAAAACAAACAACCCAATACAAAAATGGGCAGAAGATCTAAAGAGACGTTTCTTCAAAGAAGACACAGAGATGGCCAAGACACACATGAAAAGCTGCTCAACAGCACTAATTATTAGAGAAATGCAAATCAAAACTACAATGAGGTATCACCTCACACCTGTTAGAATCGGCATCATCAGAAAATCTACAAACAACCAATTCTGGGGAGCGTGTGGACAAAAGGAGCCCTCTTCCACTATTGGTGGGAATGTAAATTGATACAGTCACTATGGAGAACAGTATGGAGTTTCCTTAAAAAAACTAGAAATAGAATTACCATCTGATCCAGCTATCCCACTTCTGGGCATATACCCAGAGAAAACCGTAAATCAAAAAGGCACATTCACCACAATGTTCGTTGCAGCACTATTTACAATAGCCAGGTAATGGAAGCCACCTAAATGCCCACAGACAGATGAATGGATAAAGATGTGGTACATATATAAATTGGAATATTACTCGGCCATAAAAAGGAATGAAACTGGGTCACTTGTAGAGACATCGATGGATCGAGAGACTGTCATACAGAATTAAGTAAGTCAGAAAGATGAAAAGAAATATTGTATATTAATGCATATATGTGGAGCCTAAATAACGGTACAGATGAACTGGTTTGCAGGGAAGAAATAGAGACACAGAGGTAGAGAACAAACGTATGGACACCAAGTGTGGGAAGCCATGGGGTGGTGGTGGTGGGATGAGTTGGGAGATTGGGATTGACCTGTATACATGTATATGCATAAAATACATAACTAATAATAACGTGCTGTATAAAAAAATAAATAAAATTAAATTTCAAAATTTTAAAAAATAAAATTTAAAAATAAAACAGAAAAAAGTTCTTCCCATCACACAGATGTATTTATAGGAATGAATTATTTCCATGCTTATATCTATAAATACATAAAAGAGGAATAAAATCTGACTTGAAACATTAAAGAAAAAAAAACCTGAACCCACGAGTTATACAGAGGAAAAGCCTATCAGGGCACTTGCTCCAGCGGTAAACAATTCTGAAATTGGTCAGAGGTGGGGAACCATCTCCCATACAGCCAGAAACCCACCCCCCACGCAAGGAGCATCCTCATTGCAAAGCTGAGGGACCGTGCCGAGGCATCTGTGAGTAAACGTGAGCTGAGCCCCAGGCCAGCTGCTGCTGAACTGTTCCCACCCTTCCCAGGTAAAACACCTGAATATGTACAAGGGCTTGAAAGCCTAGAGGAAGGGCCATCGAGCCACACCAGCGACAGCACGCAGGGCAACTTGGTGCCTGCAGGCCAGCCAGGGTGGTCCTGGCCCCGGGCGCTCTTCCGGAACCTTTCCACTGCCCTGCCTGAGATACCCCTCCTGTCCCGGCAACCACTGCTTTTTTCCTTCCTCACCTCTGTCCGGAGAGAAATTCCAGCGGAAGGTATGGGTGACACATCCTCTTCTTTACAGGTGGCAGCCTGGCAACTCCTGCAGAAAGGCCAGCAGAGCCCCACTCACAGCGGGCCACCAACAAAGCTGTGGCCCCTCACTCCCTCCCACCAGCACAGCCCCGAGACTGCTGACGGGACAGAGAATATGGAGTCAGGCACAGCTTCAGGGGCTATTGCTGCCTGGAGCGCTGTTTATATAGACCTCAAACAGGCACACATGGGGAGGGCGGGCCGGCAGGGTAAGGCTGCCCAGGTCAGCTAATCCACAACCCTCAGGGAATCACATTGTTGAAAATGGACCTCGCTAAGGCAGAATAGAAGCCAAGGAAAAAATGGACACAATGCCATTTGCAGCACCGTAGATGAGTCTAGAAGTAATCACGTGACTTGTAGTAAGTTAGAAAGTGAAAGACACATATCATATCACTTATAGGTGTTACCTAAAAATGGATACCAGGGCAGATATTTCCACGGAGAAGGGCAATCACAGATTCATTAAACAAACTTATGGTTCACCAATGGAAAGGTGTGAGGATTCGTTTCATTACGATATCGGGGTTAACAGACATATACAAACACAGGTGACATATATAATCACCAAAGACCTACAGAATACCAAGAGAGGACTACTCAACATTCTGTCATAACGTTCATGGGAAAAGGATCCCAGGAAGAACAGACATCTGTATATGTGTAAAAGAACCACATCTTCCACACCTACAACAAGCCAAACATTGTAATCAAACTTCCTGTAATAAAAAAATTAAAAAAATAAATTAAAAACTCGAACAAGAAGTAGTGAGACAAACTTGAGGGGCTTTCTCCTGGCACATTCCATTCTAAATTCCAATCTGGAACACCACTTCCACTGAGGCTCTCTTGCCCTAGTAACCAGATTTGGTAAGGGTGAACTGCTGCGACCTTGTGGCCGTTTCACACAACAGCAGCTTTAATCCCAGCGCTAATGGTCAGTTGATATTCAAAATCATTGCAGGCCTGTAAATGACACCTGCCCTGAAAACAAATCCTGGGGTCACAAATCGACCAAAAAATTCAAAGGACGTCCATATTTCAAAATGACCGTTTCAAAAGGCATATTTTACGCACATTAGTGTGCTGCTTCTTTTCCTTTCTTTCCTTTTTTGTTAAAAAAACCGGGAATGGAAAAAGGCATCCCTCAGAATGGGCGAAAATCGTTGCAAACGAATCAATGGACAGAGGTTTAATCTCCAATATACATAAACAGCTCATGCAGCTTAATATTAAAAAAACAAACAACCCAATACAAAAATGGGCAGAAGATCTAAAGAGACGTTTCTTCAAAGAAGACACAGAGATGGCCAAGACGCACATGAAAAGCTGCTCAACAGCACTAATTATTAGAGAAATGCAAATCAAAACTACAATGAGTTATCACCTCACACCTGTTAGAATCGGCATCATCAGAAAATATACAAACAACCAATTCTGGGGAGGGTGTGGACAAAAGGAGCCCTCTTCCACTATTGGTGGGAATGTAAATTGATACAGTCACTATGGAGAACAGTATGAGTTTCCTTAAAAAAACTAGAAATAGAATTACCATCTGATCCAGCTATCCCACTTCTGGGCATATACCCAGAGAAAACCGTAAATCAAAAAGGCACATTCACCACAATATTCATTGCAGCATTATTTACAATAGCCACGTAATGGAAGCCACCTAAATGCCCACAGACAGATGAGTGGATAAAGAGGTGGTACATATATAAAATGGAATATTACTCGGCCATAAAAAGGAATGAAACTGGGTCATTTGTAGAGACATCGATGGATCGAGAGACTGTCATACAGAATGAAGTAAGTCAGAAAGAGGAAAAGAAATATTGTATATTAATGCATATATGTGGAGCCTAATTAACGGTACAGATGAACTGGTTTGCAGGGAAGAAATAGAGACACAGAGGTAGAGAACAAACGTATGGACACCAAGTGTGGGAAGCCATGGGGTGGTGGTGGTGGGATGAGTTGGGAGATTGGGATTGACCTGTATACATGTATATGCATAAAATACATAACTAATAATAACGTGCTGTATAAAAAAATAAATAAAATTAAATTTCAAAATTTTAAAAAATAAAATTTAAAAATAAAACAGAAAAAAGTTCTTCCCATCACACAGATGTATTTATAGGAATGAATTATTTCCATGCTTATATCTATAAATACATAAAAGAGGAATAAAATCTGACTTGAAACATTAAAGAAAAAAAAACCTGAACCCACGAGTTATACAGAGGAAAAGCCTATCAGGGCACTTGCTCCAGCGGTAAACAATTCTGAAATTGGTCAGAGGTGGGGAACCATCTCCCATACAGCCAGCAACCCACCCCCCACGCAAGGAGCATCCTCATTGCAAAGCTGGGGGACCGTGCCGAGGCATCTGTGAGTAAACGTGAGCTGAGCCCCAGGCCAGCTGCTGCTGAACTGTTCCCACCCTTCCCAGGTAAAACACCTGAATATGTACAAGGGCTTGAAAGCCTAGAGGAAGGGCCATCGAGCCACACCAGCGACAGCACGCAGGCCAACTTGGTGCCTGCAGGCCAGCCAGGGTGGTCCTGGCCCCGGGCGCTCTTCCGGAACCTTTCCACTGCCCTGCCTGAGATACCCCTCCTGTCCCGGCCACCACTGCTTTTTTCCTTCCTCACCTCTGTCCGGAGAGAAATTCCAGCGGAAGGTATGGGTGACACATGCTCTTCTTTACAGGTGGCAGCCTGGCAACTCCTGCAGAAAGGCCATCAGAGCCCCACTCACAGCGGGCCACCAACAAAGCTGTGGCCCCTCACTCCCTCCCACCAGCACAGCCCCGAGACTGCTGACGGGGCAGAGAATATGGAGTCAGGCACAGCTTCAGGGGCTATTGCTGCCTGGAACGCTGTTTATATTGACCTCAACGAGGCACACCTGGGGAGGGCGGGCCGGCAGGGTAAGGCTGCCCAGGTCAGCTAATCCACAAGCCTCAGGGAATCACATTGTTGAAAATGGACCTCGCTAAGGCAGAATAGAAGCCAAGGAAAAAATGGACACAATGCCATTTGCAGCACCGTAGATGAGTCTAGAAGTAATCACGTGACTTGTAGTAAGTTAGAAAGTGAAAGACACATATCATATCATATCACTTATAGGTGTTACCGAAAAATGGATACCAGGGCAGATATTTCCACGGAAAAGGGCAATCACAGATTCATTAAACAAACTTATGGTTCACCAATGGAAAGGTGTGAGGATTCGTTTCATTACGATATCGGGGTTAACAGACATATACAAACACAGGTGACATATATAATCACCAAAGACCTACAGAATACCAAGAGAGGACTACTCAACATTCTGTCATAACGTTCATGGGAAAAGGATCCCAGGAAGAACAGACATCTGTATATGTGTAAAAGAACCACATCTTCCACACCTACAACAAGCCAAACATTGTAATCAAACTTGCTGTAATAAAAAAAATAAAAAAATTAAATTAAAAACTCGAACAAGAAGTAGTGAGACAAACTTGAGGGGCTTTCTCCTGGCACATTCCATTCTAAATTCCAATCTAGAACACCACTTCCACTGAGGCTCTCTTGCCCTAGTAACCAGATTTGGTGAGGGTGAACTGCTGCCACCTTGTGGCCGTTTCACACAACAGCAGCTTTAATCCCAGCGCTAATGGTCAGTTGATATTCAAAATCATTGCAGGCCTGTAAATGACCCCTGCCCTGAAAACAAATCCTGGGGTCACATATCGACCAAAAAATTCAAAGGACGTCCATATTTCAAAAGGACCGTTTCAAAAGGCATATTTTACGCACATTAGTGTTCTGCTTCTTTTCCTTTCTTTCCTTTTTTGTTAAAAAAACCGGGAATGGAAAAAGGCATCCCTCAGAATGCGCGAAAATCGTTGCAAACGAATCAATGGACAGAGGTTTAATCTCCAATATACATAAACAGCTCATGCAGCTTAATATTAAAAAAACAAACAACCCAATACAAAAATGGGCAGAAGATCTAAAGAGACGTCTCTTCAAAGAAGACACAGAGATGGCCAAGACGCACATGAAAAGCTGCTCAACAGCACTAATTATTAGAGAACTGCAAATCAAAACTACAATGAGGTATCACCTCACACCTGTTAGAATCGGCATCATCAGAAAATCTACAAACAACCAATTCTGGGGAGGGTGTGGACAAAAGGAGCCCTCTTCCACTATTGGTGGGAATGTAAATTGATACAGTCACTATGGAGAACAGTATGGAGTTTCCTTAAAAAAACTAGAAATAGAATTACCATCTGATCCAGCTATCCCACTTCTGGACATATACCCAGAGAAAACCGTAAATCAAAAAGGCACATTCACCACAATGTTCGTTGCAGCACTATTTACAATAGCCAGGTAATGGAAGCCACCTAAATGCCCACAGACAGATGAATGGATAAAGAGGTGGTACATATATAAAATGGAATATTACTCGGCCATAAAAAGGAATGAAACTGGGTCATTTGTAGAGACATCGATGGATCGAGAGACTGTCATACAGAATGAAGTAAGTCAGAAAGATGAAAAGAAATATGGTATATAATTGCATATATGTGGAGCCTAAATAACGGTACAGATGAACTGGTTTGCAGGGAAGAAATAGAGACACAGAGGTAGAGAACAAACGTATGGACACCAAGTGTGGGAAGCCATGGGGTGGTGGTGGTGGGATGAGTTGGGAGATTGGGATTGACCTGTATACATGTATATGCATAAAATACATAACTAATAATAACGTGCTGTATAAAAAAATAAATAAAATTAAATTTCAAAATTTAAAAAAATAAAATTTAAAAATAAAACAGAAAAAAGTTCTTCCCATCACACAGATGTATTTATAGGAATGAATTATTTCCATGCTTATATCTATAAATACATAAAAGAGGAATAAAATCTGACTTGAAACATTAAAGAAAAAAAAACCTGAACCCACGAGTTATACAGAGGAAAACCCTATCAGGGCACTTGCTCCAGCGGTAAACAATTCTGAAATTGGTCAGAGGTGGGGAACCATCTCCCATACAGCCAGCAACCCACCCCCCACGCAAGGAGCATCCTCATTGCAAAGCTGGGGGACCGTGCCGAGGTATCTGTGAGTAAACGTGAGCTGAGCCTCAGGCCAGCTGCTGCTGAACTGTTCCCACCCTTCCCAGGTAAAACACCTGAATATGTACAAGGGCTTGAAAGCCTAGAGGAAGGGCCATCGAGCCACACCAGCGACAGCACGCAGGCCAACTTGGTGCCTGCAGGCCAGCCAGGGTGGTCCTGGCCCCGGGCGCTCTTCCGGAACCTTTCCACTGCCCTGCCTGAGATACCCCTCCTGTCCCGGCCACCACTGCTTTTTTCCTTCCTCACCTCTGTCCGGAGAGAAATTCCAGCGGAAGGTATGGGTGACACATGCTCTTCTTTACAGGTGGCAGCCTGGCAACTCCTGCAGAAAGGCCATCAGAGCCCCACTCACAGCGGGCCACCAACAAAGCTGTGGCCCCTCACTCCCTCCCACCAGCACAGCCCCGAGACTGCTGACGGGGCAGAGAATATGGAGTCAGGCACAGCTTCAGGGGCTATTGCTGCCTGGAGCGCTGTTTATATTGACCTCAACGAGGCACACCTGGGGAGGGCGGGCCGGCAGGGTAAGGCTGCCCAGGTCAGCTAATCCACAAGCCTCAGGGAATCACATTGTTGAAAATGGACCTCGCTAAGGCAGAATAGAAGCCAAGGAAAAAATGGACACAATGCCATTTGCAGCACCGTAGATGAGTCTAGAAGTAATCACGTGACTTGTAGTAAGTTAGAAAGTGAAAGACACATATCATATCATATCACTTATAGGTGTTACCGAAAAATGGATACCAGGGCAGATATTTCCACGGAAAAGGGCAATCACAGATTCATTAAACAAACTTATGGTTCACCAATGGAAAGGTGT
Source organism: Mesoplodon mirus (assembly GCF_964341445.2). Classification (NCBI taxonomy): domain Eukaryota; kingdom Metazoa; phylum Chordata; class Mammalia; order Artiodactyla; family Ziphiidae; genus Mesoplodon; species Mesoplodon mirus. The sequence continues at coordinate 328,464 of NW_028295522.1, read as the reverse complement.
GAGGATTCGTTTCATTACGATATCGGGGTTAACAGACATATACAAACACAGGTGACATATATAATCACCAAAGACCTACAGAATACCAAGAGAGGACTACTCAACATTCTGTCATAACGTTCATGGGAAAAGGATCCCAGGAAGAACAGACATCTGTATATGTGTAAAAGAACCACATCTTCCACACCTACAACAAGCCAAACATTGTAATCAAACTTGCTGTAATAAAAAAAATAAAAAAATTAAATTAAAAACTCGAACAAGAAGTAGTGAGACAAACTTGAGGGGCTTTCTCCTGGCACATTCCATTCTAAATTCCAATCTAGAACACCACTTCCACTGAGGCTCTCTTGCCCTAGTAACCAGATTTGGTGAGGGTGAACTGCTGCCACCTTGTGGCCGTTTCACACAACAGCAGCTTTAATCCCAGCGCTAATGGTCAGTTGATATTCAAAATCATTGCAGGCCTGTAAATGACCCCTGCCCTGAAAACAAATCCTGGGGTCACATATCGACCAAAAAATTCAAAGGACGTCCATATTTCAAAACGACCGTTTCAAAAGGCATATTTTACGCACATTAGTGTTCTGCTTCTTTTCCTTTCTTTCCTTTTTTGTTAAAAAAACCGGGAATGGAAAAAGGCATCCCTCAGAATGCGCGAAAATCGTTGCAAACGAATCAATGGACAGAGGTTTAATCTCCAATATACATAAACAGCTCATGCAGCTTAATATTAAAAAAACAAACAACCCAATACAAAAATGGGCAGAAGATCTAAAGAGACGTTTCTTCAAAGAAGACACAGAGATGGCCAAGACGCACATGAAAAGCTGCTCAACAGCACTAATTATTAGAGAACTGCAAATCAAAACTACAATGAGGTATCACCTCACACCTGTTAGAATCGGCATCATCAGAAAATCTACAAACAACCAATTCTGGGGAGGGTGTGGACAAAAGGAGCCCTCTTCCACTATTGGTGGGAATGTAAATTGATACAGTCACTATGGAGAACAGTATGGAGTTTCCTTAAAAAAACTAGAAATAGAATTACCATCTGATCCAGCTATCCCACTTCTGGACATATACCCAGAGAAAACCGTAAATCAAAAAGGCACATTCACCACAATGTTCGTTGCAGCACTATTTACAATAGCCAGGTAATGGAAGCCACCTAAATGCCCACAGACAGATGAATGGATAAAGAGGTGGTACATATATAAAATGGAATATTACTCGGCCATAAAAAGGAATGAAACTGGGTCATTTGTAGAGACATCGATGGATCGAGAGACTGTCATACAGAATGAAGTAAGTCAGAAAGATGAAAAGAAATATGGTATATAATTGCATATATGTGGAGCCTAAATAACGGTACAGATGAACTGGTTTGCAGGGAAGAAATAGAGACACAGAGGGAGAGAACAAACGTATGGACACCAAGTGTGGGAAGCCATGGGGTGGTGGTGGTGGGATGAGTTGGGAGATTGGGATTGACCTGTATACATGTATATGCATAAAATACATAACTAATAATAACGTGCTGTATAAAAAAATAAATAAAATTAAATTTCAAAATTTAAAAAAATAAAATTTAAAAATAAAACAGAAAAAAGTTCTTCCCATCACACTGATGTATTTATAGGAATGAATTATTTCCATGCTTATATCTATAAATACATAAAAGAGGAATAAAATCTGACTTGAAACATTAAAGAAAAAAAAACCTGAACCCACGAGTTATACAGAGGAAAACCCTATCAGGGCACTTGCTCCAGCGGTAAACAATTCTGAAATTGGTCAGAGGTGGGGAACCATCTCCCATACAGCCAGCAACCCACCCCCCACGCAAGGAGCGCCCTCATTGCAAAGCTGGGGGACCGTGCCGAGGCATCTGTGAGTAAACGTGAGCTGAGCCCCAGGCCAGCTGCTGCTGAACTGTTCCCACCCTTCCCAGGTAAAACACCTGAATATGTACAAAGGCTTGAAAGCCTAGAGGAAGGGCCATCGAGCCACACCAGCGACAGCACGCAGGCCAACTTGGTGCCTGCAGGCCAGCCAGGGTGGTCCTGGCCCCGGGCGCTCTTCCGGAAGCTTTCCACTGCCCTGCCTGAGATACCCCTCCTGTCCCGGCCCCCACTGCTTTTTTCCTTCCTCACCTCTGTCCGGAGAGAAATTCCAGCGGAAGGTATGGGTGACACATCCTCTTCTTTACAGGTGGCAGCCTGGCAACTCCTGCAGAAAGGCCAGCAGAACCCCACTCACACCGGGCCACCCACAAAGCTGTGGCCCCTCACTCCCTCCCACCAGCGCAGCCCCGAGACTGCTGACGGGGCAGAGAATGTGGAGTCAGGCACAGCTTCATGGGCTATTGCTGCCTGCAGCGCTGTTTATATTGACCTCAACGAGGCACACCTGGGGAGGGCGGGCCGGCCGGGTAAGGCTGCCCAGGTCAGCTAATCCACATCCCTCAGGGAATCACATTGTTGAAAATGGACCTCACTAAGGCAGAATAGAAGGCAAGGAAAAAAAGGACACAATGCCATTTGCAGCACCGTAGTTGAGTCTACAAGTAATCACGTGACATGTAGTAAGTCAGAATGTGAAAGACACATATCATATCATATCACTTATAGGTGTTACCTAAAAATGGATACCAGGGCAGATATTTCCACGGAGAAGGGCAATCACAGATTCATTAAACAAACTTATGGTTCACCAATGGAAAGGTGTGAGGATTGGTTTCATTACGATATCGGGGTTAACAGACATATACAAACACAGGTGACATATATAATCACCAAAGACCTACAGAATACCAAGAGAGGACTACTCAACATTCTGTCATAACGTTCAGGGGAAAAGGATCCCAGGAAGAACAGACATCTGTATATGTGTAAAAGAACCACATCTTCCACACCTACAACAAGCCAAACATTGTAATCAAACTTGCTGTAATAAAAAAATAAAAAAATTAAATTAAAAACTCGAACAAGAAGTAGTGAGACTAACTAGAGGGGCTTTCTCCTGGCACATTCCATTCTAAATTCCAATCTAGAACACCACTTCCACTGAGGCTCTCTTGCCCTAGTAACCAGATTTGGTAAGGGAGAACTGCTGCCACCTTGTGGCCGTTTCACACAACACCAGCTTTAATCCCAGCACTAATGGTCAGTTGATATTCAAAATCATTGCAGGCCTGTAAATGACACCTGCCCTGAAAACAAATCCTGGGGTCACCTATCGACCAAAAAATTCAAAGGACGTCCATATTTCAAAGCGACCGTTTCAAAAGGCATATCTTACGCACATTAGTGTGCTGCTTCTTTTCCTTTCTTTCCTTTTTTGTTAAAAAAAAACGGGAATGGAAAAAGGCATCCCTCAGAATGGGCGAAAATCGTTGCAAACGAATCAATGGACAGAGGTTTAATCTCCAATATACATAAACAGCTCATGCAGCTTAATATTAAAAAAACAAACAACCCAATACAAAAACGGGCAGAAGATCTAAAGAGACGTTTCTTCAAAGAAGACACAGAGATGGCCAAGACGTACATGAAAAGCTGCTCAACAGCACTAATTATTAGAGAAATGCAAATCAAAACTACAATGAGGTATCACCTCACACCTGATAGAATCGGCATCATCAGAAAATCTACAAACAACCAATTCTGGGGAGGGTGTGGACAAAAGGAGCCCTCTTCCACTATTTGTGGGAATGTAAATTGATATAGTCACTATGGAGAACAGTATGGAGTTTCCTTAAAAAATCTAGAAATAGAATTACAATCTGATCCAGCAATCCCACTTCTGGGCATATACCCAGAGAAAACTGTAAATCAAAAAGGCACATTCACCACAATATTCATTGCAGCACTATTTACAATAGCCAGGTAATGGAAGCCAACTAAATTCCCACAGACAGATGAATGGATAAAGATGTGGTACATATATGAAATGGAATATTACTCGGCCATAAAAAGGAATGAAACTGGGTCATTTGTAGAGACATCGATGGATCGAGAGACTGTCATACAGAATGAAATAAGTCAGAAAGAGGGAAACAAATATTGTATATTAATGCATATATGTGGAGCCTAAAAAATGGTACAGATGAACTGGTTTGCAGGGAAGAAATAGAGACACAGAGGTAGAGAACAAACGTATGGACACCAAGTGTGGGAAGCCATGGGGTGGAGGTGGTGGGATGAGTTGGGAGATTGGGATTGACCTGTATACATGTATATGCATAAAATACATAACTAATAATAACGTGCTGTATAAAAAAATAAATAAATTTAAATTTCAAAATTTTAAAAAATAAAATTTAAAAATAAAACAGAAAAAAGTTCTTCCCGTCACACAGATGTATTTATAGGAATGAATTATTTCCATGCTTATATCTATAAATACATAAAAGAGGAATAAAATCTGACTTGAAACATTAAAGAAAAAAAAACCTGAACCCACGAGTTATACAGAGGAAAACCCTATCAGGGCACTTGCTCCAGCAGTAAACAATTCTGAAATTGGTCAGAGGTGGGGAACCATCTCCCATACAGCCAGCAACCCACCCCCCACGCAAGGAGCGTCCTCATTGCAAAGCTGGGGGACCGTGCCGAGGCATCTGTGAGTAAACGTGAGCTGAGCCCCAGGCCAGCTGCTGCTGAACTGTTCCCACCCTTCCCAGGTAAAACACCTGAATATGTACAAGGGCTTGAAAGCCTAGAGGAAGGGCCGTCGAGCCACACCAGCGACAGCACGCAGGACAACTTGGTGCCTGCAGGCCAGCCAGGGTGGTCCTGGCTCCGGGCGCTCTTCCGGAAGCTTTCCACTGCCCTGCCTGAGATACCCCTCCTGTCCCGGCCCCCACTGCTTTTTTCCTTCCTCACCTCTGTCCGGAGAGAAATTCCAGCGGAAGGTATGGGTGACACATCCTCTTCTTTACAGGTGGCAGCCTGGCAACTCCTGCAGAAAGGCCAGCAGAGCCCATCTCACAGCGGGCCACCAACAAAGCTGTGGCCCCTCACTCCCTCCCACCAGCACAGCCCCGAGACTGCTGACGGGGCAGAGAATATGGAGTCAGGCACAGCTTCAGGGGCTATTGCTGCCTGGAGCGCTGTTTATATTGACCTCAACGAGGCACACCTGGGGAGGGCGGGCCGGCAGGGTAAGGCTGCCCAGGTCAGCTAATCCACAACCCTCAGGGAATCACATTGTTGAAAATGGACCTCGCTAAGGCAGAATAGAAGCCAAGGAAAAAATGGACACAATGCCATTTGCAGCACCGTAGATGAGTCTAGAAGTAATCACGTGACTTGTAGTAAGTTAGAAAGTGAAAGACACATATCATATCATATCACTTATAGGTGTTACCGAAAAATGGATACCAGGGCAGATATTTCCACGGAAAAGGGCAATCACAGATTCATTAAACAAACTTATGGTTCACCAATGGAAAGGTGTGAGGATTCGTTTCATTACGATATCGGGGTTAACAGACATATACAAACACAGGTGACATATATAATCACCAAAGACCTACAGAATACCAAGAGAGGACTACTCAACATTCTGTCATAACGTTCATGGGAAAAGGATCCCAGGAAGAACAGACATCTGTATATCTGTAAAAGAACCACATCTTCCACACCTACAACAAGCCAAACATTGTAATCAAACTTGCTGTAATAAAAAAAATAAAAAAAATTAAATTAAAAACTCGAACAAGAAGTAGTGAGACAAACTTGAGGGGCTTTCTCCTGGCACATTCCATTCTAAATTCCAATCTAGAACACCACTTCCACTGAGGCTCTCTTGCCCTAGTAACCAGATTTGGTGAGGGTGAACTGCTGCCACCTTGTGGCCGTTTCACACAACAGCAGCTTTAATCCCAGCACTAATGGTCAGTTGATATTCAAAATCATTGCAGGCCTGTAAATGACCCCTGCCCTGAAAACAAATCCTGGGGTCACATATCGACCAAAAAATTCAAAGGACGTCCATATTTCAAAACGACCGTTTCAAAAGGCATATTTTACGCACATTAGTGTTCTGCTTCTTTTCCTTTCTTTCCTTTTTTGTTAAAAAAACCGGGAATGGAAAAAGGCATCCCTCAGAATGCGCGAAAATCGTTGCAAACGAATCAATGGACAGAGGTTTAATCTCCAATATACATAAACAGCTCATGCAGCTTAATATTAAATAAACAAAAAACCCAATACAAAAATGGGCAGAAGATCTAAAGAGACGTTTCTTCAAAGAAGACACAGAGATGGCCAAGACGCACATGAAGAGCTGCTCAACAGCACTAATTATTAGAGAAATGCAAATCAAAACTACAATGAGGTATCACCTCACACCTGTTAGAATCGGCATCATCAGAAAATCTACAAACAACCAATTCTGGGGAGGGTGTGGACAAAAGGAGCCCTCTTCCACTATTGGTGGGAATGTAAATTGATACAGTCACTATGGAGAACAGTATGGAGTTTCCTTAAAAAAACTAGAAATAGAATTACCATCTGATCCAGCTATCCCACTTCTGGGCATATACCCAGAGAAAACCGTAAATCATAAAGGCGCATTCACCACAATGTTCGTTGCAGCACTATTTACAATAGCCAGGAAATGGAAGCCACCTAAATGCCCACAGACAGATGAATGGATAAAGATGTGGTACACATATAAAATGGAATATTACTCTGCCATAAAAAGGAATGAAACTGGGTCATTTGTAGAGACATCGATGGATCGAGAGACTGTCATACAGAATGAAGTAAGTCAAAAAGAAGAAAACAAATATTGTATATTAATGCATATATGTGGAGCCTAAATAATGGTACAGATGAACTGGTTTGCAGGGAAGAAATAGAGACACAGAGGTAGAGAACAAACATATGGACACCAAGTGTGGGAAGCCATGGGGTGGTGGTGGTGGGATGAGTTGGGAGATTGGGATTGACCTGTATACATGTATATGCATAAAATACATAACTAATAATAACGTGCTGTATAAAAAAAATAAATAAAATTAAATTTCAAAATTTTAAGAAATAAAATTTAAAAATAAAACAGAAAAATTTCTTCCCGTCACACAGATGTATTTATAGGAATGAATTATTTCCATGCTTATATCTATAAATACATAAAAGAGGAATAAAATCTGACTTGAAACATTAAAGAAAAAAAAAAACCTGAACCCACAAGTTATACAGAGGAAAACCCTATCAGGGCAATTGCTCCAGTGGTAAACAATTCTGAAATTGGTCAGAGGTGGGGAACCATCTCCCATACAGCCAGCAACCCACCCCCCACGCAAGGAGCGTCCTCATTGCAAAGCTGGGGGACCGTGCCGAGGCATCTGTGAGTAAACGTGAGCTGAGCCCCAGGCCAGCTGCTGCTGAACTGTTCCCACTCTTCCCAGGTAAAACACCTGAATATGTACAAGGGCTTGAAAGCCTAGAGGAAGGGCCAACGAGCCACACCAGCGACAGCACGCAGGCCAACTTGGTGCCTGCAGGCCAGCCAGGGTGGTCCTGGCCCCAGGCGCTCTTCCGGAAGCTTTCCACTGCCCTGCCTGAGATACCCCTCCTGTCCCGGCCCCCACTGCTTTTTTCCTTCCTCACCTCTGTCCGGAGAGAAATTCCAGCGGAAGGTATGGGTGACACATCCTCTTCTTTACAGGTGGCAGCCTGGCAACTCCTGCAGAAAGGCCAGCAGAGCCCCACTCACAGCGGGCCACCAACAAAGCTGTGGCCCCTCACTCCCTCCCACCAGCACAGCCCCGAGACTGCTGACGGGGCAGAGAATATGGAGTCAGGCACAGCTTCAGGGGCTATTGCTGCCTGGAGCGCTGTTTATATTGACCTCAACGAGGCACACCTGGGGAGGGCGGGCTGGCAGGTAAGGCTGCCCTGGTCAGCTAATACACAACCCTCAGGGAATCACATTGTTGAAAATGGACCTCGCTAAGGCAGAATAGAAGACAAGGAAAAAATGGACACAATGCCATTTGCAGCACCGTAGATGAGTCTAGAAGTAATCACGTGACTTGTAGTAAGTTAGAAAGTGAAAGACACATATCATATCATATCACTTATAGGTGTTACCTAAAAATGGATAACAGGGCAGATATTTCCACGGAGAAGGGCAATCACAGATTCATTAAACAAACTTATGGTTCACCAATGGAAAGGTGTGAGCATTGGTTTCATTACGATATCGGGGTTAACAGACATATACAAACACAGGTGACATATATAATCACCAAAGACCTACAGAATACCAAGAGAGGACTACTCAACATTCTGTCATAACGTTCATGGGAAAAGGATCCCAGGAAGAACAGACATCTGTATATGTGTAAAATAACCACATCTTCCACACCTACAACAAGCCAAACATTGTAATCAAACTTGCTGTAATAAAAAAATAAAAAAAATTAAATTAAAAACTCGAACAAGAAGTAGTGAGACAAACATGAGGGGCTTTCTCCTGGCACATTCCATTCTAAATTCCAATCTAGAACACCACTTCCACTGAGGCTCTCTTGCCCTAGCAACCAGATTTGGTAAGGGTGAACAGCTGCCACCTTGTGGCCGTTTCACACAACAGCAGCTTTAATCCCAGTGCTAATGGTCAGTTGATATTCAAAATCCTTGCAGGCCTGTAAATGACACCTGCCCTGAAAACAAATCCTGGGGTCACATATCGACCAAAAAATTCAAAAGACGTTCTTATTTCAAAACGACCGTTTCAAAAGGCATATTTTACGCACATTAGTGTGCTGCTTCTTTTCCTTTCTTTCCTTTTTTGTTAAAAAAACCGGGAATGGAAAAAGGCATCCCTCAGAATGCGCGAAAATCGTTGCAAACGAATCAATGGACAGAGGTTTAATCTCCAATATACATAAACAGCTCATGCAGCTTAATATTAAAAAAACAAACAACCCAATACAAAAATGGGCAGAAGATCTAAAGAGACGTTTCTTCAAAGAAGACACAGAGATGGCCAAGACGCACATGAAAAGCTGCTCAACAGCACTAATTATTAGAGAACTGCAAATCAAAACTACAATGAGGTATCACCTCACACCTGTTAGAATCGGCATCATCAGAAAATCTACAAACAACCAATTCTGGGGAGGGTGTGGACAAAAGGAGCCCTCTTCCACTATTGGTGGGAATGTAAATTGATACAGTCACTATGGAGAACAGTATGGAGTTTCCTTAAAAAAACTAGAAATAGAATTACCATCTGATCCAGCTATCCCACTTCTGGGCATATACCCAGAGAAAACCGTAAATCAAAAAGGCACATTCACCACAATGTTCGTTGCAGCACTATTTACAATAGCCAGGTAATGGAAGCCACCTAAATGCCCACAGACAGATGAATGGATAAAGATGTGGTACATATATAAAATGGAATATTACTCGGCCATAAAAAGGAATGAAACTGGGTCATTTGTAGAGACATCGATGGATCGAGAGACTGTCATACAGAATGAAGTAAGTCAGAAAGAGGAAAAGAAATATTGTATATTAATGCATATATGTGGAGCCTAATTAACGGTACAGATGAACTGGTTTGCAGGGAAGAAATAGAGACACAGAGGTAGAGAACAAACGTATGGACACCAAGTGTGGGAAGCCATGGGGTGGTGGTGGTGGGATGAGTTGGGAGATTGGGATTGACCTGTATACATGTATATGCATAAAATACATAACTAATAATAACGTGCTGTATAAAAAAATAAATAAAATTAAATTTCAAAATTTTAAAAAATAAAATTTAAAAATAAAACAGAAAAAAGTTCTTCCCATCACACAGATGTATTTATAGGAATGAATTATTTCCATGCTTATATCTATAAATACATAAAAGAGGAATAAAATCTGACTTGAAACATTAAAGAAAAAAAAACCTGAACCCACGAGTTATACAGAGGAAAAGCCTATCAGGGCACTTGCTCCAGCGGTAAACAATTCTGAAATTGGTCAGAGGTGGGGAACCATCTCCCATACAGCCAGCAACCCACCCCCCACGCAAGGAGCATCCTCATTGCAAAGCTGGGGGACCGTGCCGAGGCATCTGTGAGTAAACGTGAGCTGAGCCCCAGGCCAGCTGCTGCTGAACTGTTCCCACCCTTCCCAGGTAAAACACCTGAATATGTACAAGGGCTTGAAAGCCTAGAGGAAGGGCCATCGAGCCACACCAGCGACAGCACGCATGCCAACTTGGTGCCTGCAGGCCAGCCAGGGTGGTCCTGGCCCCGGGCGCTCTTCCGGAACCTTTCCACTGCCCTGCCTGAGATACCCCTCCTGTCCCGGCCACCACTGCTTTTTTCCTTCCTCACCTCTGTCCGGAGAGAAATTCCAGCGGAAGGTATGGGTGACACATGCTCTTCTTTACAGGTGGCAGCCTGGCAACTCCTGCAGAAAGGCCATCAGAGCCCCACTCACAGCGGGCCACCAACAAAGCTGTGGCCCCTCACTCCCTCCCACCAGCACAGCCCCGAGACTGCTGACGGGGCAGAGAATATGGAGTCAGGCACAGCTTCAGGGGCTATTGCTGCCTGGAGCGCTGTTTATATTGACCTCAACGAGGCACACCTGGGGAGGGCGGGCCGGCAGGGTAAGGCTGCCCAGGTCAGCTAATCCACAAGCCTCAGGGAATCACATTGTTGAAAATGGACCTCGCTAAGGCAGAATAGAAGCCAAGGAAAAAATGGACACAATGCCATTTGCAGCACCGTAGATGAGTCTAGAAGTAATCACGTGACTTGTAGTAAGTTAGAAAGTGAAAGACACATATCATATCATATCACTTATAGGTGTTACCGAAAAATGGATACCAGGGCAGATATTTCCACGGAAAAGGGCAATCACAGATTCATTAAACAAACTTATGGTTCACCAATGGAAAGGTGTGAGGATTCGTTTCATTACGATATCGGGGTTAACAGACATATACAAACACAGGTGACATATATAATCACCAAAGACCTACAGAATACCAAGAGAGGACTACTCAACATTCTGTCATAACGTTCATGGGAAAAGGATCCCAGGAAGAACAGACATCTGTATATCTGTAAAAGAACCACATCTTCCACACCTACAACAAGCCAAACATTGTAATCAAACTTGCTGTAATAAAAAAAATAAAAAAAATTAAATTAAAAACTCGAACAAGAAGTAGTGAGACAAACTTGAGGGGCTTTCTCCTGGCACATTCCATTCTAAATTCCAATCTAGAACACCACTTCCACTGAGGCTCTCTTGCCCTAGTAACCAGATTTGGTGAGGGTGAACTGCTGCCACCTTGTGGCCGTTTCACACAACAGCAGCTTTAATCCCAGCACTAATGGTCAGTTGATATTCAAAATCATTGCAGGCCTGTAAATGACCCCTGCCCTGAAAACAAATCCTGGGGTCACATATCGACCAAAAAATTCAAAGGACGTCCATATTTCAAAACGACCGTTTCAAAAGGCATATTTTACGCACATTAGTGTTCTGCTTCTTTTCCTTTCTTTCCTTTTTTGTTAAAAAAACCGGGAATGGAAAAAGGCATCCCTCAGAATGCGCGAAAATCGTTGCAAACGAATCAATGGACAGAGGTTTAATCTCCAATATACATAAACAGCTCATGCAGCTTAATATTAAAAAAACAAACAACCCAATACAAAAATGGGCAGAAGATCTAAAGAGACGTTTCTTCAAAGAAGACACAGAGATGGCCAAGACGCACATGAAAAGCTGCTCAACAGCACTAATTATTAGAGAACTGCAAATCAAAACTACAATGAGGTATCACCTCACACCTGTTAGAATCGGCATCATCAGAAAATCTACAAACAACCAATTCTGGGGAGGGTGTGGACAAAAGGAGCCCTCTTCCACTATTGGTGGGAATGTAAATTGATACAGTCACTATGGAGAACAGTATGGAGTTTCCTTAAAAAAACTAGAAATAGAATTACCATCTGATCCAGCTATCCCACTTCTGGGCATATACCCAGAGAAAACCGTAAATCAAAAAGGCACATTCACCACAATGTTCGTTGCAGCACTATTTACAATAGCCAGGTAATGGAAGCCACCTAAATGCCCACAGACAGATGAATGGATAAAGATGTGGTACATATATAAAATGGAATATTACTCGGCCATAAAAAGGAATGAAACTGGGTCATTTGTAGAGACATCGATGGATCGAGAGACTGTCATACAGAATGAAGTAAGTCAGAAAGATGAAAAGAAATATGGTATATAATTGCATATATGTGGAGCCTAAATAACGGTACAGATGAACTGGTTTGCAGGGAAGAAATAGAGACACAGAGGTAGAGAACAAACGTATGGACACCAAGTGTGGGAAGCCATGGGGTGGTGGTGGTGGGATGAGTTGGGAGATTGGGATTGACCTGTATACATGTATATGCATAAAATACATAACTAATAATAACGTGCTGTATAAAAAAATAAATAAAATTAAATTTCAAAATTTAAAAAAATAAAATTTAAAAATAAAACAGAAAAAAGTTCTTCCCATCACACAGATGTATTTATAGGAATGAATTATTTCCATGCTTATATCTATAAATACATAAAAGAGGAATAAAATCTGACTTGAAACATTAAAGAAAAAAAAACCTGAACCCACGAGTTATACAGAGGAAAACCCTATCAGGGCACTTGCTCCAGCGGTAAACAATTCTGAAATTGGTCAGAGGTGGGGAACCATCTCCCATACAGCCAGCAACCCACCCCCCACGCAAGGAGCATCCTCATTGCAAAGCTGGGGGACCGTGCCGAGGCATCTGTGAGTAAACGTGAGCTGAGCCCCAGGCCAGCTGCTGCTGAACTGTTCCCACCCTTCCCAGGTAAAACACCTGAATATGTACAAAGGCTTGAAAGCCTAGAGGAAGGGCCATCGAGCCACACCAGCGACAGCACGCAGGCCAACTTGGTGCCTGCAGGCCAGCCAGGGTGGTCCTGGCCCCGGGCGCTCTTCCGGAAGCTTTCCACTGCCCTGCCTGAGATACCCCTCCTGTCCCGGCCCCCACTGCTTTTTTCCTTCCTCACCTCTGTCCGGAGAGAAATTCCAGCGGAAGGTATGGGTGACACATCCTCTTCTTTACAGGTGGCAGCCTGGCAACTCCTGCAGAAAGGCCAGCAGAACCCCACTCACACCGGGCCACCCACAAAGCTGTGGCCCCTCACTCCCTCCCACCAGCACAGCCCCGAGACTGCTGACGGGGCAGAGGATATGGAGTCAGGCACAGCTTCAGGGGCTATTGCTGCCTGGAGCGCTGTTTATATTGACCTCAACGAGGCACACCTGGGGAGGGCGGGCCGGCAGGGTAAGGCTGCCCAGGTCAGCTAATCCACAACCCTCAGGGAATCACATTGTTGAAAATGGACCTCGCTAAGGCAGAATAGAAGCCAAGGAAAAAATTGACACAATGCCATTTGCAGCACCGTAGATGAGTCTAGAAGTAATCACGTGACTTGTAGTAAGTTAGAAAGTGAAAGACACATATCATATCATATCACTTATAGGTGTTACCTAAAAATGGATACCAGGGCAGATATTTCCACGGAGAAGGGCAATCACAGATTCATTAAACAAACTTATGGTTCACCAATGGAAAGGTGTGAGGATTCGTTTCATTACGATATCGGGGTTAACAGACATATACAAACACAGGTGACATATATAATCACCAAAGACCTACAGAATACCAAGAGAGGACTACTCAACATTCTGTCATAACGTTCAGGGGAAAAGGATCCCAGGAAGAACAGACATCTGTATATGTGTAAAAGAACCACATCTTCCACACCTACAACAAGCCAAACATTGTAATCAAACTTGCTGTAATAAAAAAATAAAAAATATAAATTAAAAACTCGAACAAGAAGTAGTGAGACAAACTTGAGGGGCTTTCTCCTGGCACATTCCATTCTAAATTCCAATCTAGAACACCACTTCCACTGAGGCTCTCTTGCCCTAATAACCAGATTTGGTGAGGGTGAACTGCTGCCACCTTGTGGCCGTTTCACACAACAGCAGCTTTAATCCCAGCGCTAATGGTCAGTTGATATTCAAAATCATTGCAGGCCTGTAAATGACACCTGCCCTGAAAACAAATCCTGGGGTCACATATCGACCAAAAAATTCAAAGGACGTCCATATTTCAAAACGACCGTTTCAAAAGGCATATTTTACGCACATTAGTGTTCTGCTTCTTTTCCTTTCTTTCCTTTTTTGTTAAAAAAAAAGGGAATGGAAAAAGGCATCCCTCAGAATGCGCGAAAATCGTTGCAAACGAATCAATGGACAGAGGTTTAATCTCCAATATACATAAACAGCTCATGCAGCTTAATATTAAATAAACAAAAAACCCAATACAAAAATGGGCAGAAGATCTAAAGAGACGTTTCTTCAAAGAAGACACAGAGATGGCCAAGACGCACATGAAGAGCTGCTCAACAGCACTAATTATTAGAGAAATGCAAATCAAAACTACAATGAGGTATCACCTCACACCTGTTAGAATCGGCATCATCAGAAAATCTACAAACAACCAATTCTGGGGAGGGTGTGGACAAAAGGAGCCCTCTTCCACTATTGGTGGGAATGTAAATTGATACAGTCACTATGGAGAACAGTATGGAGTTTCCTTAAAAAAACTAGAAATAGAATTACCATCTGATCCAGCTATCCCACTTCTGGGCATATACCCAGAGAAAACCGTAAATCATAAAGGCGCATTCACCACAATGTTCGTTGCAGCACTATTTACAATAGCCAGGAAATGGAAGCCACCTAAATGCCCACAGACAGATGAATGGATAAAGATGTGGTACACATATAAAATGGAATATTACTCTGCCATAAAAAGGAATGAAACTGGGTCATTTGTAGAGACATCGATGGATCGAGAGACTGTCATACAGAATGAAGTAAGTCAAAAAGAAGAAAACAAATATTGTATATTAATGCATATATGTGGAGCCTAAATAATGGTACAGATGAACTGGTTTGCAGGGAAGAAATAGAGACACAGAGGTAGAGAACAAACATATGGACACCAAGTGTGGGAAGCCATGGGGTGGTGGTGGTGGGATGAGTTGGGAGATTGGGATTGACCTGTATACATGTATATGCATAAAATACATAACTAATAATAACGTGCTGTATAAAAAAAATAAATAAAATTAAATTTCAAAATTTTAAGAAATAAAATTTAAAAATAAAACAGAAAAATTTCTTCCCGTCACACAGATGTATTTATAGGAATGAATTATTTCCATGCTTATATCTATAAATACATAAAAGAGGAATAAAATCTGACTTGAAACATTAAAGAAAAAAAAAAACCTGAACCCACAAGTTATACAGAGGAAAACCCTATCAGGGCAATTGCTCCAGTGGTAAACAATTCTGAAATTGGTCAGAGGTGGGGAACCATCTCCCATACAGCCAGCAACCCACCCCCCACGCAAGGAGCGTCCTCATTGCAAAGCTGGGGGACCGTGCCGAGGCATCTGTGAGTAAACGTGAGCTGAGCCCCAGGCCAGCTGCTGCTGAACTGTTCCCACTCTTCCCAGGTAAAACACCTGAATATGTACAAGGGCTTGAAAGCCTAGAGGAAGGGCCAACGAGCCACACCAGCGACAGCACGCAGGCCAACTTGGTGCCTGCAGGCCAGCCAGGGTGGTCCTGGCCCCAGGCGCTCTTCCGGAAGCTTTCCACTGCCCTGCCTGAGATACCCCTCCTGTCCCGGCCCCCACTGCTTTTTTCCTTCCTCACCTCTGTCCGGAGAGAAATTCCAGCGGAAGGTATGGGTGACACATCCTCTTCTTTACAGGTGGCAGCCTGGCAACTCCTGCAGAAAGGCCAGCAGAGCCCCACTCACAGCGGGCCACCCACAAAGCTGTGGCCCCTCACTCCCTCCCACCAGCACAGCCCCGATACTGCTGACGGGGCAGAGAATATGGAGTCAGGCACAGCTTCAGGGGCTATTGCTGCCTGGAGCGCTGTTTATATTGACCTCAACGAGGCACACCTGGGGAGGGCGGGCTGGCAGGTAAGGCTGCCCAGGTCAGCTAATACACAACCCTCAGGGAATCACATTGTTGAAAATGGACCTCGCTAAGGCAGAATAGAAGCCAAGGAAAAAATGGACACAATGCCATTTGCAGCACCGTAGATGAGTCTAGAAGTAATCACGTGACTTGTAGTAAGTTAGAAAGTGAAAGACACATATCATATCATATCACTTATAGGTGTTACCTAAAAATGGATAACAGGGCAGATATTTCCACGGAGAAGGGCAATCACAGATTCATTAAACAAACTTATGCTTCACCAATGGAAAGGTGTGAGCATTGGTTTCATTACGATATCAGGGTTAACAGACATATACAAACACAGGTGACATATATAATCACCAAAGACCTACAGAATACCAAGAGAGGACTACTCAACATTCTGTCATAACGTTCATGGGAAAAGGATCCCAGGAAGAACAGACATCTGTATATGTGTAAAATAACCACATCTTCCACACCTACAACAAGCCAAACATTGTAATCAAACTTGCTGTAATAAAAAAATAAAAAAAATTAAATTAAAAACTCGAACAAGAAGTAGTGAGACAAACATGAGGGGCTTTCTCCTGGCACATTCCATTCTAAATTCCAATCTAGAACACCACTTCCACTGAGGCTCTCTTGCCCTAGCAACCAGATTTGGTAAGGGTGAACAGCTGCCACCTTGTGGCCGTTTCACACAACAGCAGCTTTAATCCCAGTGCTAATGGTCAGTTGATATTCAAAATCCTTGCAGGCCTGTAAATGACACCTGCCCTGAAAACAAATCCTGGGGTCACATATCGACCAAAAAATTCAAAGGACGTTCTTATTTCAAAACGACCTTTTCAAAAGGCATATTTTACGCATATTAGTGTTCTGCTTCTTTTCCTTTCTTTCCTTTTTTGTTAAAAAAAACGGGAATGGAAAAAGGCATCCCTCAGAATGGGCGAAAATCGTTGCAAACGAATCAATGGACAGAGGTTTAATCTCCAATATACATAAACAGCTCATGCAGCTTAATATTAAAAAAACAAACAACCCAATACAAAAATGGGCAGAAGATCTAAAGAGACGTTTCTTCAAAGAAGACACAGAGATGGCCAAGACGCACATGAAAAGCTGCTCAACAGCACTAATTATTAGAGAAATGCAAATCAAAACTACAATGAGGTATCACCTCACACCTGTTAGAATCGGCCTCATCAGAAAATCTACAAACAACCAATTCTGGGGAGGGTGTGGACAAAAGGAGCCCTCTTCCACTATTGGTGGGAATGTAAATTGATACAGTCACTATGGAGAACAGTATGGAGTTTCCTTAAAAAAACTAGAAATAGAATTACCATCTGATCCAGCTATCCCACTTCTGGGCATATACCCAGAGAAAACCGTAAATCAAAAAGGCACATTCACCACAATGTTCGTTGCAGCACTATTTACAATAGCCAGGTAATGGAAGCCACCTAAATGCCCACAGACAGATGAATGGATAAAGATGTGGTACATATATAAATTGGAATATTACTCGGCCATAAAAAGGAATGAAACTGGGTCACTTGTAGAGACATCGATGGATCGAGAGACTGTCATACAGAATTAAGTAAGTCAGAAAGATGAAAAGAAATATTGTATATTAATGCATATATGTGGAGCCTAAATAACGGTACAGATGAACTGGTTTGCAGGGAAGAAATAGAGACACAGAGGTAGAGAACAAACGTATGGACACCAAGTGTGGGAAGCCATGGGGTGGTGGTGGTGGGATGAGTTGGGAGATTGGGATTGACCTGTATACATGTATATGCATAAAATACATAACTAATAATAACGTGCTGTATAAAAAAATAAATAAAATTAAATTTCAAAATTTTAAAAAATAAAATTTAAAAATAAAACAGAAAAAAGTTCTTCCCATCACACAGATGTATTTATAGGAATGAATTATTTCCATGCTTATATCTATAAATACATAAAAGAGGAATAAAATCTGACTTGAAACATTAAAGAAAAAAAAACCTGAACCCACGAGTTATACAGAGGAAAAGCCTATCAGGGCACTTGCTCCAGCGGTAAACAATTCTGAAATTGGTCAGAGGTGGGGAACCATCTCCCATACAGCCAGAAACCCACCCCCCACGCAAGGAGCATCCTCATTGCAAAGCTGGGGGACCATGCCGAGGCATCTGTGAGTAAACGTGAGCTGAGCCCCAGGCCAGCTGCTGCTGAACTGTTCCCACCCTTCCCAGGTAAAACACCTGAATATGTACAAGGGCTTGAAAGCCTAGAGGAAGGGCCATCGAGCCACACCAGCGACAGCACGCAGGGCAACTTGGTGCCTGCAGGCCAGCCAGGGTGGTCCTGGCCCCGGGCGCTCTTCCGGAACCTTTCCACTGCCCTGCCTGAGATACCCCTCCTGTCCCGGCAACCACTGCTTTTTTCCTTCCTCACCTCTGTCCGGAGAGAAATTCCAGCGGAAGGTATGGGTGACACATCCTCTTCTTTACAGGTGGCAGCCTGGCAACTCCTGCAGAAAGGCCAGCAGAGCCCCACTCACAGCGGGCCACCAACAAAGCTGTGGCCCCTCACTCCCTCCCACCAGCACAGCCCCGAGACTGCTGACGGGGCAGAGAATATGGAGTCAGGCACAGCTTCAGGGGCTATTGCTGCCTGGAGCGCTGTTTATATAGACCTCAAACAGGCACACATGGGGAGGGCGGGCCGGCAGGGTAAGGCTGCCCAGGTCAGCTAATCCACAACCCTCAGGGAATCACATTGTTGAAAATGGACCTCGCTAAGGCAGAATAGAAGCCAAGGAAAAAATGGACACAATGCCATTTGCAGCACCGTAGATGAGTCTAGAAGTAATCACGTGACTTGTAGTAAGTTAGAAAGTGAAAGACACATATCATATCATATCACTTATAGGTGTTACCTAAAAATGGATACCAGGGCAGATATTTCCACGGAGAAGGGCAATCACAGATTCATTAAACAAACTTATGGTTCACCAATGGAAAGGTGTGAGGATTCGTTTCATTACGATATCGGGGTTAACAGACATATACAAACACAGGTGACATATATAATCACCAAAGACCTACAGAATACCAAGAGAGGACTACTCAACATTCTGTCATAACGTTCATGGGAAAAGGATCCCAGGAAGAACAGACATCTGTATATGTGTAAAAGAACCACATCTTCCACACCTACAACAAGCCAAACATTGTAATCAAACTTGCTGTAATAAAAAAATAAAAAAAATAAATTAAAAACTCGAACAAGAAGTAGTGAGACAAACTTGAGGGGCTTTCTCCTGGCACATTCCATTCTAAATTCCAATCTAGAACACCACTTCCACTGAGGCTCTCTTGCCCTAGTAACCAGATTTGGTGAGGGTGAACTGCTGCCACCTTTTGGCCGTTTCACACAACAGCAGCTTTAATCCCAGTGCTAATGGTCAGTTGATATTCAAAATCCTTGCAGGCCTGTAAATGACACCTGCCCTGAAAACAAATCCTGGGGTCACATATCGACCAAAAAATTCAAAGGACGTTCTTATTTCAAAACGACCGTTTCAAAAGGCATATTTTACGCACATTAGTGTGCTGCTTCTTTTCCTTTCTTTCCTTTTTTGTTAAAAAAACCGGGAATGGAAAAAGGCATCCCTCAGAATGCGCGAAAATCGTTGCAAACGAATCAATGGACAGAGGTTTAATCTCCAATATACATAAACAGCTCATGCAGCTTAATATTAAAAAAACAAACAACCCAATACAAAAATGGGCAGAAGATCT
This sequence comes from Mesoplodon mirus, assembly GCF_964341445.2. Taxonomy (NCBI): domain Eukaryota; kingdom Metazoa; phylum Chordata; class Mammalia; order Artiodactyla; family Ziphiidae; genus Mesoplodon; species Mesoplodon mirus. The sequence continues at coordinate 308,555 of NW_028295522.1, read as the reverse complement.
AAAGAGACGTTTCTTCAAAGAAGACACAGAGATGGCCAAGACGCACATGAAAAGCTGCTCAACAGCACTAATTATTAGAGAACTGCAAATCAAAACTACAATGAGGTATCACCTCACACCTGTTAGAATCGGCATCATCAGAAAATCTACAAACAACCAATTCTGGGGAGGGTGTGGACAAAAGGAGCCCTCTTCCACTATTGGTGGGAATGTAAATTGATACAGTCACTATGGAGAACAGTATGGAGTTTCCTTAAAAAAACTAGAAATAGAATTACCATCTGATCCAGCTATCCCACTTCTGGACATATACCCAGAGAAAACCGTAAATCAAAAAGGCACATTCACCACAATGTTCGTTGCAGCACTATTTACAATAGCCAGGTAATGGAAGCCACCTAAATGCCCACAGACAGATGAATGGATAAAGAGGTGGTACATATATAAAATGGAATATTACTCGGCCATAAAAAGGAATGAAACTGGGTCATTTGTAGAGACATCGATGGATCGAGAGACTGTCATACAGAATGAAGTAAGTCAGAAAGAGGAAAAGAAATATTGTATATTAATGCATATATGTGGAGCCTAATTAACGGTACAGATGAACTGGTTTGCAGGGAAGAAATAGAGACACAGAGGTAGAGAACAAACGTATGGACACCAAGTGTGGGAAGCCATGGGGTGGTGGTGGTGGGATGAGTTGGGAGATTGGGATTGACCTGTATACATGTATATGCATAAAATACATAACTAATAATAACGTGCTGTATAAAAAAATAAATAAAATTAAATTTCAAAATTTTAAAAAATAAAATTTAAAAATAAAACAGAAAAAAGTTCTTCCCATCACACAGATGTATTTATAGGAATGAATTATTTCCATGCTTATATCTATAAATACATAAAAGAGGAATAAAATCTGACTTGAAACATTAAAGAAAAAAAAACCTGAACCCACGAGTTATACAGAGGAAAAGCCTATCAGGGCACTTGCTCCAGCGGTAAACAATTCTGAAATTGGTCAGAGGTGGGGAACCATCTCCCATACAGCCAGCAACCCACCCCCCACGCAAGGAGCATCCTCATTGCAAAGCTGGGGGACCGTGCCGAGGCATCTGTGAGTAAACGTGAGCTGAGCCTCAGGCCAGCTGCTGCTGAACTGTTCCCACCCTTCCCAGGTAAAACACCTGAATATGTACAAGGGCTTGAAAGCCTAGAGGAAGGGCCATCGAGCCACACCAGCGACAGCACGCAGGCCAACTTGGTGCCTGCAGGCCAGCCAGGGTGGTCCTGGCCCCGGGCGCTCTTCCGGAACCTTTCCACTGCCCTGCCTGAGATACCCCTCCTGTCCCGGCCACCACTGCTTTTTTCCTTCCTCACCTCTGTCCGGAGAGAAATTCCAGCGGAAGGTATGGGTGACACATGCTCTTCTTTACAGGTGGCAGCCTGGCAACTCCTGCAGAAAGGCCATCAGAGCCCCACTCACAGCGGGCCACCAACAAAGCTGTGGCCCCTCACTCCCTCCCACCAGCACAGCCCCGAGACTGCTGACGGGGCAGAGAATATGGAGTCAGGCACAGCTTCAGGGGCTATTGCTGCCTGGAGCGCTGTTTATATTGACCTCAACGAGGCACACCTGGGGAGGGCGGGCCGGCAGGGTAAGGCTGCCCAGGTCAGCTAATCCACAAGCCTCAGGGAATCACATTGTTGAAAATGGACCTCGCTAAGGCAGAATAGAAGCCAAGGAAAAAATGGACACAATGCCATTTGCAGCACCGTAGATGAGTCTAGAAGTAATCACGTGACTTGTAGTAAGTTAGAAAGTGAAAGACACATATCATATCATATCACTTATAGGTGTTACCGAAAAATGGATACCAGGGCAGATATTTCCACGGAAAAGGGCAATCACAGATTCATTAAACAAACTTATGGTTCACCAATGGAAAGGTGTGAGGATTCGTTTCATTACGATATCGGGGTTAACAGACATATACAAACACAGGTGACATATATAATCACCAAAGACCTACAGAATACCAAGAGAGGACTACTCAACATTCTGTCATAACGTTCATGGGAAAAGGATCCCAGGAAGAACAGACATCTGTATATGTGTAAAAGAACCACATCTTCCACACCTACAACAAGCCAAACATTGTAATCAAACTTGCTGTAATAAAAAAAATAAAAAAATTAAATTAAAAACTCGAACAAGAAGTAGTGAGACAAACTTGAGGGGCTTTCTCCTGGCACATTCCATTCTAAATTCCAATCTAGAACACCACTTCCACTGAGGCTCTCTTGCCCTAGTAACCAGATTTGGTGAGGGTGAACTGCTGCCACCTTGTGGCCGTTTCACACAACAGCAGCTTTAATCCCAGCGCTAATGGTCAGTTGATATTCAAAATCATTGCAGGCCTGTAAATGACCCCTGGCCTGAAAACAAATACTGGGGTCACATATCGACCAAAAAATTCAAAGGACGTCCATATTTCAAAACGACCGTTTCAAAAGGCATATTTTACGCACATTAGTGTTCTGCTTCTTTTCCTTTCTTTCCTTTTTTGTTAAAAAAACCGGGAATGGAAAAAGGCATCCCTCAGAATGCGCGAAAATCGTTGCAAACGAATCAATGGACAGAGGTTTAATCTCCAATATACATAAACAGCTCATGCAGCTTAATATTAAAAAAACAAACAACCCAATACAAAAATGGGCAGAAGATCTAAAGAGACGTTTCTTCAAAGAAGACACAGAGATGGCCAAGACGCACATGAAAAGCTGCTCAACAGCACTAATTATTAGAGAACTGCAAATCAAAACTACAATGAGGTATCACCTCACACCTGTTAGAATCGGCATCATCAGAAAATCTACAAACAACCAATTCTGGGGAGGGTGTGGACAAAAGGAGCCCTCTTCCACTATTGGTGGGAATGTAAATTGATACAGTCACTATGGAGAACAGTATGGAGTTTCCTTAAAAAAACTAGAAATAGAATTACCATCTGATCCAGCTATCCCACTTCTGGACATATACCCAGAGAAAACCGTAAATCAAAAAGGCACATTCACCACAATGTTCGTTGCAGCACTATTTACAATAGCCAGGTAATGGAAGCCACCTAAATGCCCACAGACAGATGAATGGATAAAGATGTGGTACATATATAAAATGGAATATTACTCGGCCATAAAAAGGAATGAAACTGGGTCATTTGTAGAGACATCGATGGATCGAGAGACTGTCATACAGAATGAAGTAAGTCAGAAAGATGAAAAGAAATATGGTATATAATTGCATATATGTGGAGCCTAAATAACGGTACAGATGAACTGGTTTGCAGGGAAGAAATAGAGACACAGAGGTAGAGAACAAACGTATGGACACCAAGTGTGGGAAGCCATGGGGTGGTGGTGGTGGGATGAGTTGGGAGATTGGGATTGACCTGTATACATGTATATGCATAAAATACATAACTAATAATAACGTGCTGTATAAAAAAATAAATAAAATTAAATTTCAAAATTTAAAAAAATAAAATTTAAAAATAAAACAGAAAAAAGTTCTTCCCATCACACAGATGTATTTATAGGAATGAATTATTTCCATGCTTATATCTATAAATACATAAAAGAGGAATAAAATCTGACTTGAAACATTAAAGAAAAAAAAACCTGAACCCACGAGTTATACAGAGGAAAACCCTATCAGGGCACTTGCTCCAGCGGTAAACAATTCTGAAATTGGTCAGAGGTGGGGAACCATCTCCCATACAGCCAGCAACCCACCCCCCACGCAAGGAGCATCCTCATTGCAAAGCTGGGGGACCGTGCCGAGGCATCTGTGAGTAAACGTGAGCTGAGCCCCAGGCCAGCTGCTGCTGAACTGTTCCCACCCTTCCCAGGTAAAACACCTGAATATGTACAAAGGCTTGAAAGCCTAGAGGAAGGGCCATCGAGCCACACCAGCGACAGCACGCAGGCCAACTTGGTGCCTGCAGGCCAGCCAGGGTGGTCCTGGCCCCGGGCGCTCTTCCGGAAGCTTTCCACTGCCCTGCCTGAGATACCCCTCCTGTCCCGGCCCCCACTGCTTTTTTCCTTCCTCACCTCTGTCCGGAGAGAAATTCCAGCGGAAGGTATGGGTGACACATCCTCTTCTTTACAGGTGGCAGCCTGGCAACTCCTGCAGAAAGGCCAGCAGAACCCCACTCACACCGGGCCACCCACAAAGCTGTGGCCCCTCACTCCCTCCCACCAGCACAGCCCCGAGACTGCTGACGGGGCAGAGGATATGGAGTCAGGCACAGCTTCAGGGGCTATTGCTGCCTGGAGCGCTGTTTATATTGACCTCAACGAGGCACACCTGGGGAGGGCGGGCCGGCAGGGTAAGGCTGCCCAGGTCAGCTAATCCACAACCCTCAGGGAATCACATTGTTGAAAATGGACCTCGCTAAGGCAGAATAGAAGCCAAGGAAAAAATGGACACAATGCCATTTGCAGCACCGTAGATGAGTCTAGAAGTAATCACGTGACTTGTAGTAAGTTAGAAAGTGAAAGACACATATCATATCATATCACTTATAGGTGTTACCTAAAAATGGATACCAGGGCAGATATTTCCACGGAGAAGGGCAATCACAGATTCATTAAACAAACTTATGGTTCACCAATGGAAAGGTGTGAGGATTCGTTTCATTACGATATCGGGGTTAACAGACATATACAAACACAGGTGACATATATAATCACCAAAGACCTACAGAATACCAAGAGAGGACTACTCAACATTCTGTCATAACGTTCAGGGGAAAAGGATCCCAGGAAGAACAGACATCTGTATATGTGTAAAAGAACCACATCTTCCACACCTACAACAAGCCAAACATTGTAATCAAACTTGCTGTAATAAAAAAATAAAAAATATAAATTAAAAACTCGAACAAGAAGTAGTGAGACAAACTTGAGGGGCTTTCTCCTGGCACATTCCATTCTAAATTCCAATCTAGAACACCACTTCCACTGAGGCTCTCTTGCCCTAATAACCAGATTTGGTGAGGGTGAACTGCTGCCACCTTGTGGCCGTTTCACACAACAGCAGCTTTAATCCCAGCGCTAATGGTCAGTTGATATTCAAAATCATTGCAGGCCTGTAAATGACACCTGCCCTGAAAACAAATCCTGGGGTCACATATCGACCAAAAAATTCAAAGGACGTCCATATTTCAAAACGACCGTTTCAAAAGGCATATTTTACGCACATTAGTGTTCTGCTTCTTTTCCTTTCTTTCCTTTTTTGTTAAAAAAAAAGGGAATGGAAAAAGGCATCCCTCAGAATGCGCGAAAATCGTTGCAAACGAATCAATGGACAGAGGTTTAATCTCCAATATACATAAACAGCTCATGCAGCTTAATATTAAAAAAACAAACAACCCAATACAAAAATGGGCAGAAGATCTAAAGAGACGTTTCTTCAAAGAAGACACAGAGATGGCCAAGACGCACATGAAGAGCTGCTCAACAGCACTAATTATTAGAGAAATGCAAATCAAAACTACAATGAGGTATCACCTCACACCTGTTAGAATCGGCATCATCAGAAAATCTACAAACAACCAATTCTGGGGAGGGTGTGGACAAAAGGAGCCCTCTTCCACTATTGGTGGGAATGTAAATTGATACAGTCACTATGGAGAACAGTATGGAGTTTCCTTAAAAAAACTAGAAATAGAATTACCATCTGATCCAGCTATCCCACTTCTGGGCATATACCCAGAGAAAACCGTAAATCAAAAAGGCGCATTCACCACAATGTTCGTTGCAGCACTATTTACAATAGCCAGGAAATGGAAGCCACCTAAATGCCCACAGACAGATGAATGGATAAAGATGTGGTACACATATAAAATGGAATATTACTCTGCCATAAAAAGGAATGAAACTGGGTCATTTGTAGAGACATCGATGGATCGAGAGACTGTCATACAGAATGAAGTAAGTCAAAAAGAAGAAAACAAATATTGTATATTAATGCATATATGTGGAGCCTAAATAATGGTACAGATGAACTGGTTTGCAGGGAAGAAATAGAGACACAGAGGTAGAGAACAAACATATGGACACCAAGTGTGGGAAGCCATGGGGTGGTGGTGGTGGGATGAGTTGGGAGATTGGGATTGACCTGTATACATGTATATGCATAAAATACATAACTAATAATAACGTGCTGTATAAAAAAAATAAATAAAATTAAATTTCAAAATTTTAAGAAATAAAATTTAAAAATAAAACAGAAAAATTTCTTCCCGTCACACAGATGTATTTATAGGAATGAATTATTTCCATGCTTATATCTATAAATACATAAAAGAGGAATAAAATCTGACTTGAAACATTAAAGAAAAAAAAAAACCTGAACCCACAAGTTATACAGAGGAAAACCCTATCAGGGCAATTGCTCCAGTGGTAAACAATTCTGAAATTGGTCAGAGGTGGGGAACCATCTCCCATACAGCCAGCAACCCACCCCCCACGCAAGGAGCGTCCTCATTGCAAAGCTGGGGGACCGTGCCGAGGCATCTGTGAGTAAACGTGAGCTGAGCCCCAGGCCAGCTGCTGCTGAACTGTTCCCACTCTTCCCAGGTAAAACACCTGAATATGTACAAGGGCTTGAAAGCCTAGAGGAAGGGCCGACGAGCCACACCAGCGACAGCACGCAGGCCAACTTGGTGCCTGCAGGCCAGCCAGGGTGGTCCTGGCCCCAGGCGCTCTTCCGGAAGCTTTCCACTGCCCTGCCTGAGATACCCCTCCTGTCCCGGCCCCCACTGCTTTTTTCCTTCCTCACCTCTGTCCGGAGAGAAATTCCAGCGGAAGGTATGGGTGACACATCCTCTTCTTTACAGGTGGCAGCCTGGCAACTCCTGCAGAAAGGCCAGCAGAGCCCCACTCACAGCGGGCCACCCACAAAGCTGTGGCCCCTCACTCCCTCCCACAAGCACAGCCCCGATACTGCTGACGGGGCAGAGAATATGGAGTCAGGCACAGCTTCAGGGGCTATTGCTGCCTGGAGCGCTGTTTATATTGACCTCAACGAGGCACACCTGGGGAGGGCGGGCTGGCAGGTAAGGCTGCCCAGGTCAGCTAATACACAACCCTCAGGGAATCACATTGTTGAAAATGGACCTCGCTAAGGCAGAATAGAAGCCAAGGAAAAAATGGACACTATGCCATTTGCAGCACCGTAGATGAGTCTAGAAGTAATCACGTGACTTGTAGTAAGTTAGAAAGTGAAAGACACATATCATATCATATCACTTATAGGTGTTACCTAAAAATGGATAACAGGGCAGATATTTCCACGGAGAAGGGCAATCACAGATTCATTAAACAAACTTATGCTTCACCAATGGAAAGGTGTGAGCATTGGTTTCATTACGATATCGGGGTTAACAGACATATACAAACACAGGTGACATATATAATCACCAAAGACCTACAGAATACCAAGAGAGGACTACTCAACATTCTGTCATAACGTTCATGGGAAAAGGATCCCAGGAAGAACAGACATCTGTATATGTGTAAAATAACCACATCTTCCACACCTACAACAAGCCAAACATTGTAATCAAACTTGCTGTAATAAAAAAATAAAAAAAATTAAATTAAAAACTCGAACAAGAAGTAGTGAGACAAACATGAGGGGCTTTCTCCTGGCACATTCCATTCTAAATTCCAATCTAGAACACCACTTCCACTGAGGCTCTCTTGCCCTAGCAACCAGATTTGGTAAGGGTGAACAGCTGCCACCTTGTGGCCGTTTCACACAACAGCAGCTTTAATCCCAGTGCTAATGGTCAGTTGATATTCAAAATCCTTGCAGGCCTGTAAATGACACCTGCCCTGAAAACAAATCCTGGGGTCACATATCGACCAAAAAATTCAAAGGACGTTCTTATTTCAAAACGACCTTTTCAAAAGGCATATTTTACGCATATTAGTGTTCTGCTTCTTTTCCTTTCTTTCCTTTTTTGTTAAAAAAAACGGGAATGGAAAAAGGCATCCCTCAGAATGGGCGAAAATCGTTGCAAACGAATCAATGGACAGAGGTTTAATCTCCAATATACATAAACAGCTCATGCAGCTTAATATTAAAAAAACAAACAACCCAATACAAAAATGGGCAGAAGATCTAAAGAGACGTTTCTTCAAAGAAGACACAGAGATGGCCAAGACGCACATGAAAAGCTGCTCAACAGCACTAATTATTAGAGAAATGCAAATCAAAACTACAATGAGGTATCACCTCACACCTGTTAGAATCGGCCTCATCAGAAAATCTACAAACAACCAATTCTGGGGAGGGTGTGGACAAAAGGAGCCCTCTTCCACTATTGGTGGGAATGTAAATTGATACAGTCACTATGGAGAACAGTATGGAGTTTCCTTAAAAAAACTAGAAATAGAATTACCATCTGATCCAGCTATCCCACTTCTGGGCATATACCCAGAGAAAACCGTAAATCAAAAAGGCACATTCACCACAATGTTCGTTGCAGCACTATTTACAATAGCCAGGTAATGGAAGCCACCTAAATGCCCACAGACAGATGAATGGATAAAGATGTGGTACATATATAAATTGGAATATTACTCGGCCATAAAAAGGAATGAAACTGGGTCACTTGTAGAGACATCGATGGATCGAGAGACTGTCATACAGAATTAAGTAAGTCAGAAAGATGAAAAGAAATATTGTATATTAATGCATATATGTGGAGCCTAAATAACGGTACAGATGAACTGGTTTGCAGGGAAGAAATAGAGACACAGAGGTAGAGAACAAACGTATGGACACCAAGTGTGGGAAGCCATGGGGTGGTGGTGGTGGGATGAGTTGGGAGATTGGGATTGACCTGTATACATGTATATGCATAAAATACATAACTAATAATAACGTGCTGTATAAAAAAATAAATAAAATTAAATTTCAAAATTTTAAAAAATAAAATTTAAAAATAAAACAGAAAAAAGTTCTTCCCATCACACAGATGTATTTATAGGAATGAATTATTTCCATGCTTATATCTATAAATACATAAAAGAGGAATAAAATCTGACTTGAAACATTAAAGAAAAAAAAACCTGAACCCATGAGTTATACAGAGGAAAAGCCTATCAGGGCACTTGCTCCAGCGGTAAACAATTCTGAAATTGGTCAGAGGTGGGGAACCATCTCCCATACAGCCAGAAACCCACCCCCCACGCAAGGAGCATCCTCATTGCAAAGCTGGGGGACCGTGCCGAGGCATCTGTGAGTAAACGTGAGCTGAGCCCCAGGCCAGCTGCTGCTGAACTGTTCCCACCCTTCCCAGGTAAAACACCTGAATATGTACAAGGGCTTGAAAGCCTAGAGGAAGGGCCATCGAGCCACACCAGCGACAGCACGCAGGGCAACTTGGTGCCTGCAGGCCAGCCAGGGTGGTCCTGGCCCCGGGCGCTCTTCCGGAACCTTTCCACTGCCCTGCCTGAGATACCCCTCCTGTCCCGGCAACCACTGCTTTTTTCCTTCCTCACCTCTGTCCAGAGAGAAATTCCAGCGGAAGGTATGGGTGACACATCCTCTTCTTTACAGGTGGCAGCCTGGCAACTCCTGCAGAAAGGCCAGCAGAGCCCCACTCACAGCGGGCCACCAACAAAGCTGTGGCCCCTCACTCCCTCCCACCAGCACAGCCCCGAGACTGCTGACGGGGCAGAGAATATGGAGTCAGGCACAGCTTCAGGGGCTATTGCTGCCTGGAGCGCTGTTTATATAGACCTCAAACAGGCACACATGGGGAGGGCGGGCCGGCAGGGTAAGGCTGCCCAGGTCAGCTAATCCACAACCCTCAGGGAATCACATTGTTGAAAATGGACCTCGCTAAGGCAGAATAGAAGCCAAGGAAAAAATGGACACAATGCCATTTGCAGCACCGTAGATGAGTCTAGAAGTAATCACGTGACTTGTAGTAAGTTAGAAAGTGAAAGACACATATCATATCATATCACTTATAGGTGTTACCTAAAAATGGATACCAGGGCAGATATTTCCACGGAGAAGGGCAATCACAGATTCATTAAACAAACTTATGGTTCACCAATGGAAAGGTGTGAGGATTCGTTTCATTACGATATCGGGGTTAACAGACATATACAAACACAGGTGACATATATAATCACCAAAGACCTACAGAATACCAAGAGAGGACTACTCAACATTCTGTCATAACGTTCATGGGAAAAGGATCCCAGGAAGAACAGACATCTGTATATGTGTAAAAGAACCACATCTTCCACACCTACAACAAGCCAAACATTGTAATCAAACTTGCTGTAATAAAAAAATAAAAAAAATAAATTAAAAACTCGAACAAGAAGTAGTGAGACAAACTTGAGGGGCTTTCTCCTGGCACATTCCATTCTAAATTCCAATCTAGAACACCACTTCCACTGAGGCTCTCTTGCCCTAGTAACCAGATTTGGTGAGGGTGAACTGCTGCCACCTTGTGGCCGTTTCACACAACAGCAGCTTTAATCGCAGCGCTAATGGTCAGTTGATGTTCAAAATCATTGCAGGCCTGTAAATGACACCTGCCCTGAAAACAAATCCTGGGGTCACATATCGACCAAAAAATTCAAAGGACGTCCATATTTCAAAACGACCGTTTCAAAAGGCATATTTTACGCACATTAGTGTTCTGCTTCTTTTCCTTTCTTTCCTTTTTTGTTAAAAAAAACGGGAATGGAAAAGCATCCCTCAGAATGCGCGAAAATCGTTGCAAACGAATCAATGGACAGAGGTTTAATCTCCAATATACATAAACAGCTCATGCAGCTTAATATTAAAAAAACAAACAACCCAATACAAAAATGGGCAGAAGATCTAAAGAGACGTTTCTTCAAAGAAGACACAGAGATGGCCAAGACGCACATGAAAAGCTGCTCAACAGCACTAATTATTAGAGAAATGCAAATCAAAACTACAATGAGGTATCACCTCACACCTGTTAGAATCGGCATCATCAGAAAATCTACAAACAACCAATTCTGGGGAGCGTGTGGACAAAAGGAGCCCTCTTCCACTATTGGTGGGAATGTAAATTGATACAGTCACTATGGAGAACAGTATGGAGTTTCCTTAAAAAAACTAGAAATAGAATTACCATCTGATCCAGCTATCCCACTTCTGGGCATATACCCAGAGAAAACCGTAAATCAAAAAGGCACATTCACCACAATGTTCGTTGCAGCACTATTTACAATAGCCAGGTAATGGAAGCCACCTAAATGCCCACAGACAGATGAATGGATAAAGATGTGGTACATATATAAATTGGAATATTACTCGGCCATAAAAAGGAATGAAACTGGGTCACTTGTAGAGACATCGATGGATCGAGAGACTGTCATACAGAATTAAGTAAGTCAGAAAGATGAAAAGAAATATTGTATATTAATGCATATATGTGGAGCCTAAATAACGGTACAGATGAACTGGTTTGCAGGGAAGAAATAGAGACACAGAGGTAGAGAACAAACGTATGGACACCAAGTGTGGGAAGCCATGGGGTGGTGGTGGTGGGATGAGTTGGGAGATTGGGATTGACCTGTATACATGTATATGCATAAAATACATAACTAATAATAACGTGCTGTATAAAAAAATAAATAAAATTAAATTTCAAAATTTTAAAAAATAAAATTTAAAAATAAAACAGAAAAAAGTTCTTCCCATCACACAGATGTATTTATAGGAATGAATTATTTCCATGCTTATATCTATAAATACATAAAAGAGGAATAAAATCTGACTTGAAACATTAAAGAAAAAAAAACCTGAACCCACGAGTTATACAGAGGAAAAGCCTATCAGGGCACTTGCTCCAGCGGTAAACAATTCTGAAATTGGTCAGAGGTGGGGAACCATCTCCCATACAGCCAGAAACCCACCCCCCACGCAAGGAGCATCCTCATTGCAAAGCTGGGGGACCGTGCCGAGGCATCTGTGAGTAAACGTGAGCTGAGCCCCAGGCCAGCTGCTGCTGAACTGTTCCCACCCTTCCCAGGTAAAACACCTGAATATGTACAAGGGCTTGAAAGCCTAGAGGAAGGGCCATCGAGCCACACCAGCGACAGCACGCAGGGCAACTTGGTGCCTGCAGGCCAGCCAGGGTGGTCCTGGCCCCGGGCGCTCTTCCGGAACCTTTCCACTGCCCTGCCTGAGATACCCCTCCTGTCCCGGCAACCACTGCTTTTTTCCTTCCTCACCTCTGTCCGGAGAGAAATTCCAGCGGAAGGTATGGGTGACACATCCTCTTCTTTACAGGTGGCAGCCTGGCAACTCCTGCAGAAAGGCCAGCAGAGCCCCACTCACAGCGGGCCACCAACAAAGCTGTGGCCCCTCACTCCCTCCCACCAGCACAGCCCCGAGACTGCTGACGGGGCAGAGAATATGGAGTCAGGCACAGCTTCAGGGGCTATTGCTGCCTGGAGCGCTGTTTATATAGACCTCAAACAGGCACACATGGGGAGGGTGGGCCGGCAGGGTAAGGCTGCCCAGGTCAGCTAATCCACAACCCTCAGGGAATCACATTGTTGAAAATGGACCTCGCTAAGGCAGAATAGAAGCCAAGGAAAAAATGGACACAATGCCATTTGCAGCACCGTAGATGAGTCTAGAAGTAATCACGTGACTTGTAGTAAGTTAGAAAGTGAAAGACACATATCATATCATATCACTTATAGGTGTTACCTAAAAATGGATACCAGGGCAGATATTTCCACGGAGAAGGGCAATCACAGATTCATTAAACAAACTTATGGTTCACCAATGGAAAGGTGTGAGGATTCGTTTCATTACGATATCGGGGTTAACAGACATATACAAACACAGGTGACATATATAATCACCAAAGACCTACAGAATACCAAGAGAGGACTACTCAACATTCTGTCATAACGTTCATGGGAAAAGGATCCCAGGAAGAACAGACATCTGTATATGTGTAAAAGAACCACATCTTCCACACCTACAACAAGCCAAACATTGTAATCAAACTTGCTGTAATAAAAAAATAAAAAAAATAAATTAAAAACTCGAACAAGAAGTAGTGAGACAAACTTGAGGGGCTTTCTCCTGGCACATTCCATTCTAAATTCCAATCTAGAACACCACTTCCACTGAGGCTCTCTTGCCCTAGTAACCAGATTTGGTGAGGGTGAACTGCTGCCACCTTGTGGCCGTTTCACACAACAGCAGCTTTAATCCCAGCGCTAATGGTCAGTTGATATTCAAAATCATTGCAGGCCTGTAAATGACACCTGCCCTGAAAACAAATCCTGGGGTCACATATCGACCAAAAAATTCAAAGGACGTCCATATTTCAAAACGACCGTTTCAAAAGGCATATTTTACGCACATTAGTGTTCTGCTTCTTTTCCTTTCTTTCCTTTTTTGTTAAAAAAAACGGGAATGGAAAAGCATCCCTCAGAATGCGCGAAAATCGTTGCAAACGAATCAATGGACAGAGGTTTAATCTCCAATATACATAAACAGCTCATGCAGCTTAATATTAAAAAAACAAACAACCCAATACAAAAATGGGCAGAAGATCTAAAGAGACGTTTCTTCAAAGAAGACACAGAGATGGCCAAGACGCACATGAAAAGCTGCTCAACAGCACTAATTATTAGAGAAATGCAAATCAAAACTACAATGAGGTATCACCTCACACCTGTTAGAATCGGCATCATCAGAAAATCTACAAACAACCAATTCTGGGGAGCGTGTGGACAAAAGGAGCCCTCTTCCACTATTGGTGGGAATGTAAATTGATACAGTCACTATGGAGAACAGTATGGAGTTTCCTTAAAAAAACTAGAAATAGAATTACCATCTGATCCAGCTATCCCACTTCTGGGCATATACCCAGAGAAAACCGTAAATCAAAAAGGCACATTCACCACAATGTTCGTTGCAGCACTATTTACAATAGCCAGGTAATGGAAGCCACCTAAATGCCCACAGACAGATGAATGGATAAAGATGTGGTACATATATAAATTGGAATATTACTCGGCCATAAAAAGGAATGAAACTGGGTCACTTGTAGAGACATCGATGGATCGAGAGACTGTCATACAGAATTAAGTAAGTCAGAAAGATGAAAAGAAATATTGTATATTAATGCATATATGTGGAGCCTAAATAACGGTACAGATGAACTGGTTTGCAGGGAAGAAATAGAGACACAGAGGTAGAGAACAAACGTATGGACACCAAGTGTGGGAAGCCATGGGGTGGTGGTGGTGGGATGAGTTGGGAGATTGGGATTGACCTGTATACATGTATATGCATAAAATACATAACTAATAATAACGTGCTGTATAAAAAAATAAATAAAATTAAATTTCAAAATTTTAAAAAATAAAATTTAAAAATAAAACAGAAAAAAGTTCTTCCCATCACACAGATGTATTTATAGGAATGAATTATTTCCATGCTTATATCTATAAATACATAAAAGAGGAATAAAATCTGACTTGAAACATTAAAGAAAAAAAAACCTGAACCCACGAGTTATACAGAGGAAAAGCCTATCAGGGCACTTGCTCCAGCGGTAAACAATTCTGAAATTGGTCAGAGGTGGGGAACCATCTCCCATACAGCCAGCAACCCACCCCCCACGCAAGGAGCATCCTCATTGCAAAGCTGGGGGACCGTGCCGAGGCATCTGTGAGTAAACGTGAGCTGAGCCCCAGGCCAGCTGCTGCTGAACTGTTCCCACCCTTCCCAGGTAAAACACCTGAATATGTACAAGGGCTTGAAAGCCTAGAGGAAGGGCCATCGAGCCACACCAGCGACAGCACGCAGGGCAACTTGGTGCCTGCAGGCCAGCCAGGGTGGTCCTGGCCCCGGGCGCTCTTCCGGAACCTTTCCACTGCCCTGCCTGAGATACCCCTCCTGTCCCGGCAACCACTGCTTTTTTCCTTCCTCACCTCTGTCCGGAGAGAAATTCCAGCGGAAGGTATGGGTGACACATCCTCTTCTTTACAGGTGGCAGCCTGGCAACTCCTGCAGAAAGGCCAGCAGAGCCCCACTCACAGCGGGCCACCAACAAAGCTGTGGCCCCTCACTCCCTCCCACCAGCACAGCCCCGAGACTGCTGACGGGGCAGAGAATATGGAGTCAGGCACAGCTTCAGGGGCTATTGCTGCCTGGAGCGCTGTTTATATAGACCTCAAACAGGCACACATGGGGAGGGTGGGCCGGCAGGGTAAGGCTGCCCAGGTCAGCTAATCCACAACCCTCAGGGAATCACATTGTTGAAAATGGACCTCGCTAAGGCAGAATAGAAGCCAAGGAAAAAATGGACACAATGCCATTTGCAGCACCGTAGATGAGTCTAGAAGTAATCACGTGACTTGTAGTAAGTTAGAAAGTGAAAGACACATATCATATCATATCACTTATAGGTGTTACCTAAAAATGGATACCAGGGCAGATATTTCCACGGAGAAGGGCAATCACAGATTCATTAAACAAACTTATGGTTCACCAATGGAAAGGTGTGAGGATTCGTTTCATTACGATATCGGGGTTAACAGACATATACAAACACAGGTGACATATATAATCACCAAAGACCTACAGAATACCAAGAGAGGACTACTCAACATTCTGTCATAACGTTCATGGGAAAAGGATCCCAGGAAGAACAGACATCTGTATATGTGTAAAAGAACCACATCTTCCACACCTACAACAAGCCAAACATTGTAATCAAACTTGCTGTAATAAAAAAATAAAAAAAATAAATTAAAAACTCGAACAAGAAGTAGTGAGACAAACTTGAGGGGCTTTCTCCTGGCACATTCCATTCTAAATTCCAATCTAGAACACCACTTCCACTGAGGCTCTCTTGCCCTAGTAACCAGATTTGGTGAGGGTGAACTGCTGCCACCTTGTGGCCGTTTCACACAACAGCAGCTTTAATCCCAGCGCTAATGGTCAGTTGATATTCAAAATCATTGCAGGCCTGTAAATGACACCTGCCCTGAAAACAAATCCTGGGGTCACATATCGACCAAAAAATTCAAAGGACGTCCATATTTCAAAACGACCGTTTCAAAAGGCATATTTTACGCACATTAGTGTTCTGCTTCTTTTCCTTTCTTTCCTTTTTTGTTAAAAAAAACGGGAATGGAAAAGCATCCCTCAGAATGCGCGAAAATCGTTGCAAACGAATCAATGGACAGAGGTTTAATCTCCAATATACATAAACAGCTCATGCAGCTTAATATTAAAAAAACAAACAACCCAATACAAAAATGGGCAGAAGATCTAAAGAGACGTTTCTTCAAAGAAGACACAGAGATGGCCAAGACGCACATGAAAAGCTGCTCAACAGCACTAATTATTAGAGAAATGCAAATCAAAACTACAATGAGGTATCACCTCACACCTGTTAGAATCGGCATCATCAGAAAATCTACAAACAACCAATTCTGGGGAGGGTGTGGACAAAAGGAGCCCCCTTCCACTACTGGTGGGAATGTAAATTGATACAGTCACTATGGAGAACAGTATGGAGTTTCCTTAAAAAAACTAGAAATAGAATTACCATCTGATCCAGCTATCCCACTTCTGGGCATATACCCAGAGAAAACCGTAAATCAAAAAGGCACATTCACCACAATGTTCGTTGCAGCACTATTTACAATAGCCAGGTAATGGGAGCCACCTAAATGCCCACAGACAGATGAATGGATAAAGATGTGGTACATATATAAAATGGAATATTACTCTGCCATAATAAGGAATGAAACTGGGTCATTTGTAGAGACATCGATGGATCGAGAGACTGTCATACAGAATGATGTAAGTCAGAAAGAAGAAAACAAATATTGTATATTAATGCATATATGTGGAGCCTAAATAATGGTACAGATGAACTGGTTTGCAGGGAAGAAATAGACACACAGAGGTAGAGAACAAACGTATGGACACCAAGTGTGGGAAGCCATGGGGTGGTGGTGGTGGGATGATTTGGGAGATTGGGATTGACCTGTATACATGTATATGCATAAAATACATAACTAATAATAACGTGCTGAATAAAAAAATAAATAAAATTAAATTTCAAAATTTTAAAAAATAAAATTTAAAAATAAAGCAGAAAAATGTTCTTCCCGTCTCACAGATGTATTTATAGGAATGAATTATTTCCATGCTTATATCTGTAAATACATAAAAGAGGAATAAAATCTGACTTGAAACATTAAAGAAAAAAAAAACCTGAACCCACAAGTTATACAGAGGAAAACCCTATCAGGGCACTTGCTCCAGCACTAAACAATTCTGAAATTGGTCAGAGGTGGGGAACCATCTCCCATACAGCCAGCAACCCACCCCCCACGCAAGGAGTGTCCTCATTGCAAAGCTGGGGGACCGTGCCGAGGCATCTGTGAGTAAACGTGAGCTGAGCCCCAGGCCAGCTGCTGCTGAACTGTTCCCACCCTTCCCAGGTAAAACACCTGAATATGTAC
The DNA here is from genome assembly GCF_964341445.2 of Mesoplodon mirus. NCBI lineage: Eukaryota > Metazoa > Chordata > Mammalia > Artiodactyla > Ziphiidae > Mesoplodon > Mesoplodon mirus. Next base: position 290,963 of record NW_028295522.1, on the reverse strand, counting down.
AAGGGCTTGAAAGCCTAGAGGAAGGGCCGTCGAGCCACACCAGCGACAGCACGCAGGCCAACTTGGTGCCTGCAGGCCAGCCAGGTTGGTCCTGCCCTCGGGCGCTCTTCCGGAAGCTTTCCACTGCCCTGCCTGAGATACCCCTCCTGTCCCGGCAACCACTGCTTTTTTCCTTCCTCACCTTTGTCCGGAGAGAAATTCCAGCGGAATGTATGGGTGACACATCCTCTTCTTTACAGGTGGCAGACTGGCTACTCCTGCAGAAAGGCCAGCAGAGCCCCACTCACAGCGGGCCACCCACAAAGCTGTGGCCCCTCACTCCCTCCCAACAGCACAGCCCCGAGACTGCTGACGGTGCAGAGAATGTGGAGTCAGGCACAGCTTCATGGGCTATTGCTGCCTGGAGCGCTGTTTATATTGACCTCAACGAGGCACACCTGGGGAGGGCGGGCCGGCAGGGTAAGGCTGCCCAGGTTAGCTAATCCACAACCCTCAGGGAATCACATTGTTGAAAATGGACCTCGCTAAGGCAGAATAGAAGCCAAGGAAAAAAAGGACACAATACCATTTGCAGCACCGTAGATGAGTCTAGAAGTAATCACGTGACTTGTAGTAAGTTAGAAAGTGAAAGACACATATCATATCATATCATTTATAGGTGTTACCTAAAAATGGATACCAGGGCAGATATTTCCACGGAGAAGGGCAATCACAGATTCATTAAACAAACTTATGGTTCACCAACGGAAAGGTGTGAGGATTCGATACATTACGATATTGGGGTTAACAGACATATACAAACGCAGCTGAAATATATAATCACCAAAGACCTATGGAATACCAAGAGAAGACTACTCAACATTCTGTCATAACGTTCATGGGAAAAGGATCCCAGGAAGAACAGACATCTGTATATGTGTAAAAGAACCACATCTTCCACACCTACAACAAGCCAAACATTGTAATCAAACTTGCTGTAATAAAAAAATAAAAAAATTAAATTAAAAACTCAAACAAGAAGTAGTGAGACAAACTTGAGGGGCTTTCTCCTGGCACATTCCATTCTAAATTCCAATCTAGAACACCACTTCCACTGAGGCTTTCTTGCCCTAGTAACCAGATTTGGTGAGGGTGAACTGCTGCCACCTTGTGGCCGTTTCACACAACAGCAGCTTTAATCCCAGCGCTAATGGTCAGTTGATATTCAAAATCATTGCAGGCCTGTAAATGACACCTGCCCTGAAAACAAATCCTGGGGTCATATATCGACCAAAAAATTCAAAAGACGTCCATATTTCAAAACGACAGTTTCAAGAGGCATATTTTACGCACATTAGTGTTCTGCTTCTTTTGCTTTCTTTCTTTCTTTGTTAAAAAATCGGGAATGGAAAAAGGCAACCCTCAGAATGAGCGAAAACGATTGCAAACGAATCCATGGACAAAGGTTTAATCTCCAATGTATATAAACAGCACATGCAGCTTAATATTAATAAAACAAACAACCCAATACAAAAATGGGCAGAAGACCTAAATAGGCATTTCTTCAAAGAAGACACAGAGATGGCCAAGACGCACATGAAAAGCTGCTCAACATCACTAATTATTAGAGAAATGCAAATCAAAACTACAATGAGGTATGACCTCACACCTGTTAGAATCGGCATCATCAGAAAATCTACAAACCACAAATTCTGGGGAGGGTGTGGACAAAAGGAACCCTCTTCCACTATTGGTGGGAATGTAAATTGATACAGTCACGATGGAGAACAGTATGGAGGTTCCTTTAAAAAACTAAAATGAGAATTACCATAGGATCCAGCAATCCCACTTCTGGGCATATACCCAGAGAAAACCATAAATCAAAAAGACACATTCACCACAATGTTCATTGCAGCACTATTTACAATAGCCAGGTAATGGAAGCCACATAAATACCCACAGACAGACGAATGGATAAAGATGTGGTACATATATAAAATGGAATATTACTCAGCCATAAAAAGGAATGAAACTGGGTCATTTGTAGAGAAGTCAATGGATCTAGAGACTGTCATACAGAGTGAAGTAATTCAGAAAGAGAAAAACAAATATTGTAAATCAATGCCTATATGTGGAACCTAGAAAAATGGTACAGATGAACTGGTTTGCAGGGCAGAAATAGAGACACAGAGGTAGAGAACAAACGTATGGACACCAAGTGGGGGATGCAATGGGGTGGTGGTGGTTGGATGAGTTGGGAGATTGGGATTGACCTGTATACATGTATATGCATAAAATAGATAACGAATAATAACCTGCTGTTTTAAAAAATAAATAAAATTAAATTTCAAAATTTTTAAAAATAAAATTTAGAAATAAAACAGAAAAAAGTTCTTCCATTCACACAGATGTATTTATACGAATGAATTATTTCCATGCTTATATCTATAAATACATAAAAGAGGTATAAAATCTAACTTGAACCAAAAAAGAAAAAAAAATCCCTGAACCCAACAGTTATACAGAGGAAAACCCTATCAAGGCAATAGCTCCAGCGGTAAACAATTCTGAAATTGGTCAGAGGTGGGGAATCATCTCCCATACATCCAGCAGCCCCCCCACCCCATGCGAGGAGCGTCCTCATTGCAAAGCTGGGGAAACGTACCGAGGCGTCTGTGAGTAAACGTGAGCTGAGCCCCAGGCCAGCTGCTGCTGAACTGTTCCCACCCTTCCCAGGTAAAACACCTGAATATGTACAAGGGCTTGAAAGCCTAGAGGAAGGACCGTGGAGCCACAACAGCGACAGCACGCAGGCCACTTGGTGCCTGCAGGCCAGCCAGGATGGTCCTGGCTCCGGGCGCTCTTCTGGAAGCTTTCCATTTCCCTGCGTGAGATACCCCTCCTGTCCCGGCCCCCACTCCTTTTTTTCCTTCCTCACCTCAGCCCGGAGAGAAATTCCAGTGGAAGTTATGGGTGACACATCCTCTTCTTTACAGGTGGCAGCCTGGCAACTCCTGCAGAAAGTCCAGCAGAGCCCCACTCACACCGGGCCACCAATAAAGCTGTGGACCCTCCCACCCTCCCACCAGCACAGCCCCGAGACTGCTGACGGGGCAGAGAATATGAAGTCAGGCACAGCTGCAGGGGCTATTGCTGCCTGGAGTGCTCTTTCTATTGACCTCAACCCAGGCACACCTGGGGAGGGCTTGCCGGCAGGGTCAGGCTGCCCAGGTCAGCTAATCCTCAGCCCTCAGGGAATCTCATTGCAGAAAATGGACCTCGCTAAGACAGAATATTAGCCAAGGAAAAAAAGGACGCAATGCCATTTGCAGCACCGTAGATGAGTCTAGAGGTAATCACGTGACTTGTAGTAAGTCAGAAAGTGAAAGACACATATCGTATGATATCACTTATAGGTGTTACCTAAAAATGGATACCAGGGCAGATATTTCCACGGAGAAGGGCAATCACAGATTCATTAAACAAACTTATGGTTCACCAATGGAAAGGTGTGAGGATTCGATACATTACGATATTGGGGTTAACAGACATATGCAAACGCAGCTGAAATATATAATCACCAAAGACCTATGGAATACCAAGAGAAGACTACTCAACATTCTGTCATAACGTACATGGGAAAAGGATCCCAGGAAGAAGAGACATATATATATGTGTAAAAGAAACACATCTTGGGCCTCCCTGGTGGCGCAGTGGTTGAGAGTCCGCCTGCCGATGCAGGGGATACGGGTTCGTGCCCCGGTCTGGGAGGATCCCATATGCCGCGGAGCGGCTGGGCCCGTGAGCCAAGGCCGCTGGGCCTGCGCATCCGGAGCCTGTGCTCCGCAACGGGAGAGGCCACAACAGTGAGAGGCCCGCATACCGCAAAAAAAAAAAAAAAAAAAAAAAAAAAAAAAAAAAAAGAAACACATCTTGCACACGTACAACAAGCCAAACGTTGTAATCAAACTTGCTGTAATAAAAAATAAAAATAAATAAATTAAAAACACGAACAAGAAGTAGTGAGGCAAACCTGAGGGGCTTTCTCCTGGCACATTCCATTCTAAATTACAATCTAGAACGCGACTTCCATTGAGGCTCTGCTGCCCTAGTAACCAGATTTGGTAAGGGAGAACTGCTGCCACCTTGTGGCCGTTTCACACAATAGCAGCTTTAATCCCAGCGCTAATGGTCAGTTGATATTCAAAATCATTGCAGGCCTGTAAATGACACCTGCCCTGAAAACAAATCCTGGGGTCATATATCGACCAAAAAATTCAAAAGACGTCCATATTTCAAAACGACAGTTTCAAGAGGCATATTTTACGCACATTAGTGTTCTGCTTCTTTTGCTTTCTTTCTTTCTTTGTTAAAAAAACGGGAAAGGAAAAAGGCAACCCTCAGAATGGCCGAAAACGTTCGCAAACGAATCCATGGACAAAGGTTTAATCTCCAATATATATAAACAGCACATGCAGCTTAATATTAATAAAACAAACAACCCAATACAAAAATGGGCAGAAGATCTAAATAGGCATTTCTTCAAAGAAGACACAGAGATGGCCAAGACGCACATGAAAAGCTGCTCAACATCACTAATTATTAGAGAAATGCAAATCAAAACTACAATGAGGTATGACCTCACACCTGTTAGAATCGGCATCATCAGAAAATCTACAAACCACAAATTCTGGGGAGGGTGTGGACAAAAGGAACCCTTTTCCACTACTGGTGGGAATGTAGATTGATACAGTCACTATGGAGAACAGTATGGAGGTTCCTTTAAAAAACTAAAATGAGAATTACCATAGGATCCAGCAATCCCACTTCTGGGCATATACCCAGAGAAAACCATAAATCAAAAAGACACATTCACCACAATGTTCATTGCAGCACTATTTACAATAGCCAGGTAATGGAAGCCACCTAAATGCCCACAGACACATGAATGGATAAAGATGTGGTACATATATAAAATGGAATATTACTCAGCCATAAAAAGGAATGAAACTGGGTCATTTGTAGAGAAGTCGATGGATCTAGAGACTGTCATACAGAGTGAAGTAATTCAGAAAGAGAAAAACAAATATTGTATATTAATGCCTATATGTGGAACCTAGAAAAATGGTACAGATGAACTGGTTTGCAGGGCAGAAATAGAGACACAGAGGTAGAGAACAAACGTATGGACACCAAGTGGGGGAAGCAATGGGCTGGTGGTGGTTGGATGAGTTGGGAGATTGGGATTGACCTGTATACATGTATATGCATAAAATAGATAACGAATAATAACCTGCTGTATTAAAAAATAAATAAAATTAAATCTCAAAATTTTTAAAAATAACATTTAGAAATAAAACAGAAAAAAGTTCTTCCATTCACACAGATGTATTTATAGGAATGAATTATTTCCTTGCTTATATCTATAAATACATAAAAGAGGAATAATATCTAACTTGAACCAAAAAAGAAAAAAAAAATCCCTGAACCCAACAGTTATACAGAGGAAAACACTATCAAGGCAATAGCTCCAGCAGTAAACAATTCTGAAATTGGTCAGAGGTGGGGAATCATCTCCCATACATCCAGCAGCCCCCCCATCCCATGCGAGGAGCGTCCTCATTGCAAAGCTGGGGAAACGTACCGAGGCGTCTGTGAGTAAACGTGAGCTGAGCCCCAGGCCAGCTGCTGCTGAACTGTTCCCACCCTTCCCAGGTAAATCACCTGAATATGTACAAGGGCTTGAAAGCCTAGAGGAAGGGCCGTGGAGCCACACCAGCAACAGCACACAGGCCCACTTGGTGCCTGCAGGCCAGCCAGGAAGGTCCTGTCTCCGGGCGCTCTTCTGGAAGCTTTCCATTTCCCTGCGTGAGATACCCCTCCTGTCCCGGCCCCCACTCCTTTTTTTCCTTCCTCACCTCAGCCCGGAGAGAAATTCCAGTGGAAGTTATGGGTGACACATCCTCTTCTTTACAGGTGGCAGCCTGGCAACTCCTGCAGAAAGTCCAGCAGAGCCCCACTCACACCGGGCCACCAATAAAGCCTTGGACCCTCCCACCCTCCCACCAGCACAGCCCCGAGACTGCTGACGGGGCAGAGAATATGGAGTCAGGCACAGCTGCAGGGGCTATTGCTGCCTGGAGTGCTCTTTCTATTGACCTCAACCCAGGCACACCTGGGGAGGGCTTGCCGGCAGGGTCAGGCTGCCCAGGTCAGCTAATCCTCAGCCCTCAGAGAATCTCATTGCAGAAAATGGACCTCGCTAAGACAGAATATTAGCCAAGGAAAAAAAGGACGCAATGCCATTTGCAGCACCGTAGATGAGTCTAGAGGTAATCACGTGACTTGTAGTAAGTCAGAAAGTGAAAGACACATATCGTATGATATCACTTATAGGTGTTACCTAAAAATGGATACCAGGGCAGATATTTCCACGGAGAAGGGCAATCACAGATTCATTAAACAAACTTATGGTTCACCAATGGAAAGGTGTGAGGATTCGATACATTACGATATTGGGGTTAACAGACATACACAAACGCAGCTGAAATATATAATCACCAAAGACCTATGGAATACCAAGAGAAGACTACTCAACATTCTGTCATAACATACATGGGAAAAGGATCCCAGGAAGAAGAGACATATATATATATATGTGTAAAAGAAACACATCTTGCACACGTACAACAAGCCAAACGTTGTAATCAAACTTGCTGTAATAAAAAATAAAAATAAATAAATTAAAAACACGAACAAGAAGTAGTGAGGCAAACCTGAGGGGCTTTCTCCTGGCACATTCCATTCTAAATTACAATCTAGAACGCGACTTCCATTGAGGCTCTGCTGCCCTAGTAACCAGATTTGGTAAGGGAGAACTGCTGCCACCTTGTGGCCGTTTCACACAATAGCAGCTTTAATCCCAGCGCTAAAGGTCAGTTGATATTCAAAATCATTGCAGGCCTGTAAATGACACCTGCCCTGAAAACAAATCCTGGGGTCATATATCGACCAAAAAATTCAAAAGACGTCCATATTTCAAAACGACAGTTTCAAGAGGCATATTTTACGCACATTAGTGTTCTGCTTCTTTTGCTTTCTTTCTTTCTTTGTTAAAAATACGGGAATGGAAAAAGGCAACCCTCAGAATGGCCGAAAACGTTCGCAAACGAATCCATGGACAAAAGTTTAATCTCCAATATATATAAACAGCACATGCAGCTTAATATTAATAAAACAAACAACCCAATACAAAAAATGGGCAGAAGACCTAAATAGGCATTTCTTCAAAGAAGACACAGAGATGGCCAAGACGCACATGAAAAGCTGCTCAACATCACTAATTATTAGAGAAATGCAAATCAAAACTACAATGAGGTATGACCTCACACCTGTTAGAATCGGCATCATCAGAAAATCTACAAACCACAAATTCTGGGGAGGGTGTGGACAAAAGGAACCCTCTTCCACTATTGGTGGGAATGTAAATTGATACAGTCACGATGGAGAACAGTATGGAGGTTCCTTTAAAAAACTAAAATGAGAATTACCATAGGATCCAGCAATCCCACTTCTGGGCATATACCCAGAGAAAACCATAAATCAAAAAGACACATTCACCACAATGTTCATTGCAGCACTATTTACAATAGCCAGGTAATGGAAGCCACCTAAATGCCCACAGACACATGAATGGATAAAGATGTGGTACATATATAAAATGGAATATTACTCAGCCATAAAAAGGAATGAAACTGGGTCATTTGTAGAGAAGTCGATGGATCTAGAGACTGTCATACAGAGTGAAGTAATTCAGAAAGAGAAAAACAAATATTGTATATTAATGCCTATATGTGGAACCTAGAAAAATGGTACAGATGAACTGGTTTGCAGGGCAGAAATAGAGACACAGAGGTAGAGAACAAACGTATGGACACCAAGTGGGGGAAGCAATGGGCTGGTGGTGGTTGGATGAGTTGGGAGATTGGGATTGACCTGTATACATGTATATGCATAAAATAGATAACGAATAATAACCTGCTGTATTAAAAATAAATAAAATTAAATCTCAAAATTTTTAAAAATAACATTTAGAAATAAAACAGAAAAAAGTTCTTCCATTCACACAGATGTATTTATAGGAATGAATTATTTCCTTGCTTATATCTATAAATACATAAAAGAGGAATAATATCTAACTTGAACCAAAAAAGAAAAAAAAATCGCTGAACACAACAGTTATACAGAGGAAAACACTATCAAGGCAATAGCTCCAGCAGTAAACAATTCTGAAATTGGTCAGAGGTGGGGAATCATCTCCCATACATCCAGCAGCCCCCCCATCCCATGCGAGGAGCGTCCTCATTGCAAAGCTGGGGAAACGTACCGAGGCGTCTGTGAGTAAACGTGAGCTGAGCCCCAGGCCAGCTGCTGCTGAACTGTTCCCACCCTTCCCAGGTAAAACACCTGAATATGTACAAGGGCTTGAAAGCCTAGAGGAAGGGCCGTGGAGCCACACCAGCAACAGCACGCAGGCCCACTTGGTGCCTGCAGGCCAGCCAGGAAGGTCCTGTCTCCGGGCGCTCTTCTGGAAGCTTTCCATTTCCCTGCGTGAGATACCCCTCCTGTCCCGGCCCCCACTCCTTTTTTTCCTTCCTCACCTCAGCCCGGAGAGAAATTCCAGTGGAAGTTATGGGTGACACATCCTCTTCTTTACAGGTGGCAGCCTGGCAACTCCTGCAGAAAGTCCAGCAGAGCCCCACTCACACCGGGCCACCAATAAAGCCGTGGACCCTCCCACCCTCCCACCAGCACAGCCCCGAGACTGCTGACGGGGCAGAGAATATGGAGTCAGGTACAGCTGCAGGGGCTATTGCTGCCTGGAGTGCTCTTTCTATTGACCTCAACCCAGGCACACCTGGGGAGGGCTTGCCGGCACGGTCAGGCTGCCCAGGTCAGCTAATCCTCAGCCCTCAGGGAATCTCATTGCAGAAAATGGACCTCGCTAAGACAGAATATTAGCCAAGGAAAAAAAGGACGCAATGCCATTTGCAGCACCGTAGATGAGTCTAGAGGTAATCACGTGACTTGTAGTAAGTCAGAAAGTGAAAGACACATATCGTATGATATCACTTATAGGTGTTACCTAAAAATGGATACCAGGGCAGATATTTCCACGGAGAAGGGCAATCACAGATTCATTAAACAAACTTATGGTTCACCAATGGAAAGGTGTGAGGATTCGATACATTACGATATTGGGGTTAACAGACATATGCAAACGCAGCTGAAATATATAATCACCAAAGACCTATGGAATACCAAGAGAAGACTACTCAACATTCTGTCATAACGTACATGGGAAAAGGATCCCAGGAAGAAGAGACATATATATATGAGTAAAAGAAACACATCTTGCACACGTACAACAAGCCAAACGTTGTAATCAAACTTGCTGTAATAAAAAATAAAAATAAATAAATTAAAAACACGAACAAGAAGTAGTGAGGCAAACCTGAGGGGCTTTCTCCTGGCACATTCCATTCTAAATTACAATCTAGAACGCGACTTCCATTGAGGCTCTGCTGCCCTAGTAACCAGATTTGGTAAGGGAGAACTGCTGCCACCTTGTGGCCGTTTCACACAATAGCAGCTTTAATCCCAGCGCTAATGGTCAGTTGATATTCAAAATCATTGCAGGCCTGTAAATGACACCTGCCCTGAAAACAAATCCTGGGGTCATATATCGACCAAAAAATTCAAAAGACGTCCATATTTCAAAACGACAGTTTCAAGAGGCATATTTTACGCACATTAGTGTTCTGCTTCTTTTGCTTTCTTTCTTTCTTTGTTAAAAAAACGGGAAAGGAAAAAGGCAACCCTCAGAATGGCCGAAAACGTTCGCAAACGAATCCATGGACAAAGGTTTAATCTCCAATATATATAAACAGCACATGCAGCTTAATATTAATAAAACAAACAACCCAATACAAAAATGGGCAGAAGATCTAAATAGGCATTTCTTCAAAGAAGACACAGAGATGGCCAAGACGCACATGAAAAGCTGCTCAACATCACTAATTATTAGAGAAATGCAAATCAAAACTACAATGAGGTATGACCTCACACCTGTTAGAATCGGCATCATCAGAAAATCTACAAACCACAAATTCTGGGGAGGGTGTGGACAAAAGGAACCCTCTTCCACTACTGGTGGGAATGTAGATTGATACAGTCACTATGGAGAACAGTATGGAGGTTCCTTTAAAAAACTAAAAAGAGAATTACCATAGGATCCAGCAATCCCACTTCTGGGCATATACCCAGAGAAAACCATAAATCAAAAAGACACATTCACCACAATGTTCATTGCAGCACTATTTACAATAGCCAGGTAATGGAAGCCACCTAAATGCCCACAGACAGACGAATGGATAAAGATGTGGTACATATATAAAATGGAATATTACTCAGCCATAAAAAGGAATGAAACTGGGTCATTTGTAGAGAAGTCGATGGATCTAGAGACTGTCATACAGAGTGAAGTAATTCAGAAAGAGAAAAACAAATATTGTAAATTAATGCCTATATGTGGAACCTAGAAAAATGGTACAGATGAACTGGTTTGCAGGGCAGAAATAGAGACACAGTGGTAGAGAACAAACGTATGGACACCAAGTGGGGGATGCAATGGGGTGGTGGTGGTGGGATGAGTTGGGAGACTGGGATTGACCTGTATACCTGTATATGCATAAAATAGATAACGAATAATAACCTGCTGTATTAAAAAATAAATAAAATTAAATTTCAAAATTTTTAAAAATAAAATTTAGAAATAAAACAGAAAAAAGTTCTTCCATTCACACAGATGTATTTATAGGAATGAAATATTTCCATGCTTATATCTATAAATACATAAAAGAGGAATAAAATCTAACTTGAACCAAAAAAGAAAAAAAATCCCTGAACCCAACAGTTATACAGAGGAAAACCCTATCAAGGCAATAGCTCCAGCGGTAAACAATTCTGAAATTGGTCAGAAGTGGGGAATCATCTCCCATACATCCAGCAGCCCCCCCACCCCATGCGAGGAGCGTCCTCATTGCAAAGCTGGGGAAACGTACCGAGGCGTCTGTGAGTAAACGTGAGCTGAGCCCCAGGCCAGCTGCTGCTGAACTGTTCCCACCCTTGCCAGGTAAAACACCTGAATATGTACAAGGGCTTGAAAGCCTAGAGGAAGGGCCGTGGAGCCACATCAGCGACAGCACGCAGGCCCACTTGGTGCCTGCAGGCCAGCCAGGACGTTCCTGGTTCCGGGCGCTCTTCTGGAAGCTTTCCATTTCCCTGCCTGTGACACCCCTCCTGTTCCGGCCCACACTCCATTTTTTTCCTTCCTCACCTCAGCCCGGAGAGAAATTCCAGTGGAAGTTATGGGTGACACATCCTCTTCTTTACAGGTGGCAGCCTGGCAACTCCTGCAGAAAGTCCAGCAGAGCCCCACTCACACCGGGCCACCAACAAAGCCGTGGACCCTCCCACCCTCCCACCAGCACAGCCCCGAGACTGCTGACGGGGCAGAGAATATGGAGTCAGGCACAGCTGCAGGGGCTATTGCTGCCTGGAGTGCTCTTTCTATTGACCTCAACCCAGGCACACCTGGGGAGGGCTTGCCGGCACGGTCAGGCTGCCCAGGTCAGCTAATCCTCAGCCCTCAGGGAATCTCATTGCAGAAAATGGACCTCGCTAAGACAGAATATTAGCCAAGGAAAAAAAGGACGCAATGCCATTTGCAGCACCGTAGATGAGTCTAGAGGTAATCACGTGACTTGTAGTAAGTCAGAAAGTGAAAGACACATATCGTATGATATCACTTATAGGTGTTACCTAAAAATGGATACCAGGGCAGATATTTCCACGGAGAAGGGCAATCACAGATTCATTAAACAAACTTATGGTTCACCAATGGAAAGGTGTGAGGATTCGATACATTACGATATTGGGGTTAACAGACATATGCAAACGCAGCTGAAATATATAATCACCAAAGACCTATGGAATACCAAGAGAAGACTACTCAACATTCTGTCATAACGTACATGGGAAAAGGATCCCAGGAAGAAGAGACATATATATATGAGTAAAAGAAACACATCTTGCACACGTACAACAAGCCAAACGTTGTAATCAAACTTGCTGTAATAAAAAATAAAAATAAATAAATTAAAAACACGAACAAGAAGTAGTGAGGCAAACCTGAGGGGCTTTCTCCTGGCACATTCCATTCTAAATTACAATCTAGAACACCACTTCCATTGAGGCTCTGCTGCCCTAGTAACCAGATTTGGTAAGGGAGAACTGCTGCCACCTTGTGGCCGTTTCACACAATAGCAGCTTTAATCCCAGCGCTAATGGTCAGTTGATATTCAAAATCATTGCAGGCCTGTAAATGACACCTGCCCTGAAAACAAATCCTGGGGTCATATATCGACCAAAAAATTCAAAAGACGTCCATATTTCAAAACGACAGTTTCAAGAGGCATATTTTTCGCACATTAGTGTTCTGCTTCTTTTGCTTTCTTTCTTTCTTTGTTAAAAAAACGGGAAAGGAAAAAGGCAACCCTCAGAATGGCCGAAAACGTTCGCAAACGAATCCATGGACAAAGGTTTAATCTCCAATATATATAAACAGCACATGCAGCTTAATATTAATAAAACAAACAACCCAATACAAAAATGGGCAGAAGATCTAAATAGGCATTTCTTCAAAGAAGACACAGAGATGGCCAAGACGCACATGAAAAGCTGCTCAACATCACTAATTATTAGAGAAATGCAAATCAAAACTACAATGAGGTATGACCTCACACCTGTTAGAATCGGCATCATCAGAAAATCTACAAACCACAAATTCTGGGGAGGGTGTGGACAAAAGGAACCCTCTTCCACTACTGGTGGGAATGTAGATTGATACAGTCACTATGGAGAACAGTATGGAGGTTCCTTTAAAAAACTAAAAAGAGAATTACCATAGGATCCAGCAATCCCACTTCTGGGCATATACCCAGAGAAAACCATAAATCAAAAAGACACATTCACCACAATGTTCATTGCAGCACTATTTACAATAGCCAGGTAATGGAAGCCACCTAAATGCCCACAGACAGACGAATGGATAAAGATGTGGTACATATATAAAATGGAATATTACTCAGCCATAAAAAGGAATGAAACTGGGTCATTTGTAGAGAAGTCGATGGATCTAGAGACTGTCATACAGAGTGAAGTAATTCAGAAAGAGAAAAACAAATATTGTAAATTAATGCCTATATGTGGAACCTAGAAAAATGGTACAGATGAACTGGTTTGCAGGGCAGAAATAGAGACACAGTGGTAGAGAACAAACGTATGGACACCAAGTGGGGGATGCAATGGGGTGGTGGTGGTGGGATGAGTTGGGAGACTGGGATTGACCTGTATACCTGTATATGCATAAAATAGATAACGAATAATAACCTGCTGTATTAAAAAATAAATAAAATTAAATTTCAAAATTTTTAAAAATAAAATTTAGAAATAAAACAGAAAAAAGTTCTTCCATTCACACAGATGTATTTATAGGAATGAAATATTTCCATGCTTATATCTATAAATACATAAAAGAGGAATAAAATCTAACTTGAACCAAAAAAGAAAAAAAATCCCTGAACCCAACAGTTATACAGAGGAAAACCCTATCAAGGCAATAGCTCCAGCGGTAAACAATTCTGAAATTGGTCAGAAGTGGGGAATCATCTCCCATACATCCAGCAGACCCCCACCCCATGCGAGGAGCGTCCTCATTGCAAAGCTGGGGAAACGTACCGAGGCGTCTGTGAGTAAATGTGAGCTGAGCCCCAGGCCAGCTGCTGCTGAACTGTTCCCACCCTTGCCAGGTAAAACACCTGAATATGTACAAGGGCTTGAAAGCCTAGAGGAAGGGCCGTGGAGCCACATCAGCGACAGCACGCAGGCCCACTTGGTGCCTGCAGGCCAGCCAGGACGTTCCTGGTTCCGGGCGCTCTTCTGGAAGCTTTCCATTTCCCTGCCTGTGACACCCCTCCTGTTCCGGCCCACACTCCATTTTTTTCCTTCCTCACCTCAGCCCGGAGAGAAATTCCAGTGGAAGTTATGGGTGACACATCCTCTTCTTTACAGGTGGCAGCCTGGCAACTCCTGCAGAAAGTCCAGCAGAGCCCCACTCACACCGGGCCACCAACAAAGCCGTGGACCCTCCCACCCTCCCACCAGCACAGCCCCGAGACTGCTGACGGGGCAGAGAATATGGAGTCAGGCACAGCTGCAGGGGCTATTGCTGCCTGGAGTGCTCTTTCTATTGACCTCAACCCAGGCACACCTGGGGAGGGCTTGCCGGCACGGTCAGGCTGCCCAGGTCAGCTAATCCTCAGCCCTCAGAGAATCTCATTGCAGAAAATGGACCTCGCTAAGACAGAATATTAGCCAAGGAAAAAAAGGACGCAATGCAATTTGCAGCACCGTAGATGAGTCTAGAGGTAATCACGTGACTTGTAGTAAGTCAGAAAGTGAAAGACACATATCGTATGATATCACTTATAGGTGTTACCTAAAAATGGATACCAGGGCAGATATTTCCACGGAGAAGGGCAATCACAGATTCATTAAACAAACTTATGGTTCACCAATGGAAAGGTGTGAGGATTCGATACATTACGATATTGGGGTTAACAGACATACACAAACGCAGCTGAAATATATAATCATCAAAGACCTATGGAATACCAAGAGAAGACTACTCAACATTCTGTCATAACGTACATGGGAAAAGGATCCCAGGAAGAAGAGACACATATATATATATATATGTGTAAAAGAAACACATCTTGCACACGTACAACAAGCCAAACGTTGTAATCAAACTTGCTGTAATAAAAAATAAAAATAAATAAATTAAAAACACGAACAAGAAGTAGTGAGGCAAACCTGAGGGGCTTTCTCCTGGCACATTCCATTCTAAATTACAATCTAGAACGCGACTTCCATTGAGGCTCTGCTGCCCTAGTAACCAGATTTGGTAAGGGAGAACTGCTGCCACCTTGTGGCCGTTTCACACAATAGCAGCTTTAATCCCAGCGCTAAAGGTCAGTTGATATTCAAAATCATTGCAGGCCTGTAAATGACACCTGCCCTGAAAACAAATCCTGGGGTCATATATCGACCAAAAAATTCAAAAGACGTCCATATTTCAAAACGACAGTTTCAAGAGGCATATTTTACGCACATTAGTGTTCTGCTTCTTTTGCTTTCTTTCTTTCTTTGTTAAAAATATGGGAATGGAAAAAGGCAACCCTCAGAATGGCCGAAAACGTTCGCAAACGAATCCATGGACAAAAGTTTAATCTCCAATATATATAAACAGCACATGCAGCTTAATATTAATAAAACAAACAACCCAATACAAAAAATGGGCAGAAGACCTAAATAGGCATTTCTTTAAAGAAGACACAGAGATGGCCAAGACGCACATGAAAAGCTGCTCAACATCACTAATTATTAGACAAATGCAAATCAAAACTACAATGAGGTATGACCTCACACCTGTTAGAATCGGCATCATCAGAAAATCTACAAACCACAAATTCTGGGGAGGGTGTGGACAAAAGGAACCCTCTTCCACTACTGGTGGGAATGTAAATTGATACAGTCACTATGGAGAACAGTATGGAGGTTCCTTTAAAAAACTAAAAAGAGAATTACCATAGGATCCAGCAATCCCACTTCTGGGCATATACCCAGAGAAAACCATAAATCAAAAAGACACATTCACCACAATGTTCATTGCAGCACTATTTACAATAGCCAGGTAATGGAAGCCACCTAAATGCCCACAGACACATGAATGGATAAAGATGTGGTACATATATAAAATGGAATATTACTCAGCCATAAAAAGGAATGAAACTGGGTCATTTGTAGAGAAGTCGATGGATCTAGAGACTGTCATACAGAGTGAAGTAATTCAGAAAGAGAAAAACAAATATTGTATATTAATGCCTATATGTGGAACCTAGAAAAATGGTACAGATGAACTGGTTTGCAGGGCAGAAATAGAGACACAGAGGTAGAGAACAAACGTATGGACACCAAGTGGGGGAAGCAATGGGCTGGTGGTGGTTGGATGAGTTGGGAGATTGGGATTGACCTGTATACATGTATATGCATAAAATAGATAACGAATAATAACCTGCTGTATAAAAAAATAAATTAAATTAAATTTCAAAATTTTTAAAAATAACATTTAGAAATAAAACAGAAAAAAGTTCTTCCATTCACACAGATGTATTTATAGGAATGAATTATTTCCATGCTTATATCTATAAATACATAAAAGAGGAATAAAATCTAACTTGAACCAAAAAAGAAAGAAAAATCCCTGAACCCAACAGTTATACAGAGGAAAACCCTATCAAGGCAATAGCTCCAGCGGTAAACAATTCTGAAATTGGTCAGAGGTGGGGAATCATCTCCCATACATCCAGCAGCCCCCCCACCCCATGCGAGGAGCGTCCTCATTGCAAAGCTGGGGAAACGTACCGAGGCGTCTGTGAGTAAACGTGAGCTGAGCCCCAGGCCAGCTGCTGCTGAACTGTTCCCACCCTTGCCAGGTAAAACACCTGAATATGTACAAGGGCTTGAAAGCCTAGAGGAAGGACCGTGGAGCCACACCAGCGACAGCACGCAGGCCCACTTGGTGCCTGCAGGCCAGCCAGGATGGTCCTGGCTCCGGGCGCTCTTCTGGAAGCTTTCCATTTCCCTGCGTGAGATACCCCTCCTGTCCCGGCCCCCACTCCTTTTTTTCCTTCCTCACCTCAGCCCGGAGAGAAATTCCAGTGGAAGTTATGGGTGACACATCCTCTTCTTTACAGGTGGCAACTCCTGCAGAAAGTCCAGCAGAGCCCCACTCACACCGGGCCACCAATAAAGCCGTGGACCCTCCCACCCTCCCACCAGCACAGCCCCGAGACTGCTGACGGGGCAGAGAATATGGAGTCAGGCACAGCTGCAGGGGCTATTGCTGCCTGGAGTGCTCTTTCTATTGACCTCAACCCAGGCACACCTGGGGAGGGCTTGCCGGCAGGGTCAGGCTGCCCAGGTCAGCTAATCCTCAGCCCTCAGGGAATCTCATTGCAGAAAATGGACCTCGCTAAGACAGAATATTAGCCAAGGAAAAAAAGGACGCAATGCCATTTGCAGCACCGTAGATGAGTCTAGAGGTAATCACGTGACTTGTAGTAAGTCAGAAAGTGAAAGACACATATCGTATGATATCACTTATAGGTGTTACCTAAAAATGGATACCAGGGCAGATATTTCCACGGAGAAGGGCAATCACAGATTCATTAAACAAACTTATGGTTCACCAATGGAAAGGTGTGAGGATTCGATACATTACGATATTGGGGTTAACAGACATATGCAAACGCAGCTGAAATATATAATCACCAAAGACCTATGGAATACCAAGAGAAGACTACTCAACATTCTGTCATAACGTACATGGGAAAAGGATCCCAGGAAGAAGAGACATATATATATGTGTAAAAGAAACACATCTTGCACACGTACAACAAGCCAAACGTTGTAATCAAACTTGCTGTAATAAAAAATAAAAATAAATAAATTAAAAACACGAACAAGAAGTAGTGAGGCAAACCTGAGGGGCTTTCTCCTGGCACATGCCATTCTAAATTACAATCTAGAACGCGACTTCCATTGAGGCTCTGCTGCCCTAGTAACCAGATTTGGTAAGGGAGAACTGCTGCCACCTTGTGGCCGTTTCACACAATAGCAGCTTTAATCCCAGCGCTAATGGTCAGTTGATATTCAAAATCATTGCAGGCCTGTAAATGACACCTGCCCTGAAAACAAATCCTGGGGTCATATATCGACCAAAAAATTCAAAAGACGTCCATATTTCAAAACGACAGTTTCAAGAGGCATATTTTTCGCACATTAGTGTTCTGCTTCTTTTGCTTTCTTTCTTTCTTTGTTAAAAAAACGGGAAAGGAAAAAGGCAACCCTCAGAATGGCCGAAAACGTTCGCAAACGAATCCATGGACAAAGGTTTAATCTCCAATATATATAAACAGCACATGCAGCTTAATATTAATAAAACAAACAACCCAATACAAAAATGGGCAGAAGATCTAAATAGGCATTTCTTCAAAGAAGACACAGAGATGGCCAAGACGCACATGAAAAGCTGCTCAACATCACTAATTATTAGAGAAATGCAAATCAAAACTACAATGAGGTATGACCTCACACCTGTTAGAATCGGCATCATCAGAAAATCTACAAACCACAAATTCTGGGGAGGGTGTGGACAAAAGGAACCCTCTTCCACTACTGGTGGGAATGTAGATTGATACAGTCACTATGGAGAACAGTATGGAGGTTCCTTTAAAAAACTAAAATGAGAATTACCATAGGATCCAGCAATCCCACTTCTGGGCATATACCCAGAGAAAACCATAAATCAAAAAGACACATTCACCACAATGTTCATTGCAGCACTATTTACAATAGCCAGGTAATGGAAGCCACCTAAATGCCCACAGACACATGAATGGATAAAGATGTGGTACATATATAAAATGGAATATTACTCAGCCATAAAAAGGAATGAAACTGGGTCATTTGTAGAGAAGTCGATGGATCTAGAGACTGTCATACAGAGTGAAGTAATTCAGAAAGAGAAAAACAAATATTGTATATTAATGCCTATATGTGGAACCTAGAAAAATGGTACAGATGAACTGGTTTGCAGGGCAGAAATAGAGACACAGAGGTAGAGAACAAACGTATGGACACCAAGTGGGGGAAGCAATGGGCTGGTGGTGGTTGGATGAGTTGGGAGATTGGGATTGACCTGTATACATGTATATGCATAAAATAGATAACGAATAATAACCTGCTGTATAAAAAAATAAATTAAATTAAATTTCAAAATTTTTAAAAATAACATTTAGAAATAAAACAGAAAAAAGTTCTTCCATTCACACAGATGTATTTATAGGAATGAATTATTTCCATGCTTATATCTATAAATACATAAAAGAGGAATAAAATCTAACTTGAACCAAAAAAGAAAGAAAAATCCCTGAACCCAACAGTTATACAGAGGAAAACCCTATCAAGGCAATAGCTCCAGCGGTAAACAATTCTGAAATTGGTCAGAGGTGGGGAATCATCTCCCATACATCCAGCAGCCCCCCCACCCCATGCGAGGAGCGTCCTCATTGCAAAGCTGGGGAAACGTACCGAGGCGTCTGTGAGTAAACGTGAGCTGAGCCCCAGGCCAGCTGCTGCTGAACTGTTCCCACCCTTGCCAGGTAAAACACCTGAATATGTACAAGGGCTTGAAAGCCTAGAGGAAGGACCGTGGAGCCACACCAGCGACAGCACGCAGTCCCACTTGGTGCCTGCAGGCCAGCCAGGATGGTCCTGGCTCCGGGCGCTCTTCTGGAAGCTTTCCATTTCCCTGCGTGAGATACCCCTCCTGTCCCGGCCCCCACTCCTTTTTTTCCTTCCTCACCTCAGCCCGGAGAGAAATTCCAGTGGAAGTTATGGGTGACACATCCTCTTCTTTACAGGTGGCAACTCCTGCAGAAAGTCCAGCAGAGCCCCACTCACACCGGGCCACCAATAAAGCCGTGGACCCTCCCACCCTCCCACCAGCACAGCCCCGAGACTGCTGACGGGGCAGAGAATATGGAGTCAGGCACAGCTGCAGGGGCTATTGCTGCCTGGAGTGCTCTTTCTATTGACCTCAACCCAGGCACACCTGGGGAGGGCTTGCCGGCAGGGTCAGGCTGCCCAGGTCAGCTAATCCTCAGCCCTCAGGGAATCTCATTGCAGAAAATGGACCTCGCTAAGACAGAATATTAGCCAAGGAAAAAAAGGACGCAATGCCATTTGCAGCACCGTAGATGAGTCTAGAGGTAATCACGTGACTTGTAGTAAGTCAGAAAGTGAAAGACACATATCGTATGATATCACTTATAGGTGTTACCTAAAAATGGATACCAGGGCAGATATTTCCACGGAGAAGGGCAATCACAGATTCATTAAACAAACTTATGGTTCACCAATGGAAAGGTGTGAGGATTCGATACATTACGATATTGGGGTTAACAGACATATGCAAACGCAGCTGAAATATATAATCACCAAAGACCTATGGAATACCAAGAGAAGACTACTCAACATTCTGTCATAACGTACATGGGAAAAGGATCCCAGGAAGAAGAGACATATATATATGTGTAAAAGAAACACATCTTGCACACGTACAACAAGCCAAACGTTGTAATCAAACTTGCTGTAATAAAAAATAAAAATAAATAAATTAAAAACACGAACAAGAAGTAGTGAGGCAAACCTGAGGGGCTTTCTCCTGGCACATGCCATTCTAAATTACAATCTAGAACGCGACTTCCATTGAGGCTCTGCTGCCCTAGTAACCAGATTTGGTAAGGGAGAACTGCTGCCACCTTGTGGCCGTTTCACACAATAGCAGCTTTAATCCCAGCGCTAATGGTCAGTTGATATTCAAAATCATTGCAGGCCTGTAAATGACACCTGCCCTGAAAACAAATCCTGGGGTCATATATCGACCAAAAAATTCAAAAGACGTCCATATTTCAAAACGACAGTTTCAAGAGGCATATTTTTCGCACATTAGTGTTCTGCTTCTTTTGCTTTCTTTCTTTCTTTGTTAAAAAAACGGGAAAGGAAAAAGGCAACCCTCAGAATGGCCGAAAACGTTCGCAAACGAATCCATGGACAAAGGTTTAATCTCCAATATATATAAACAGCACATGCAGCTTAATATTAATAAAACAAACAACCCAATACAAAAATGGGCAGAAGATCTAAATAGGCATTTCTTCAAAGAAGACACAGAGATGGCCAAGACGCACATGAAAAGCTGCTCAACATCACTAATTATTAGAGAAATGCAAATCAAAACTACAATGAGGTATGACCTCACACCTGTTAGAATCGGCATCATCAGAAAATCTACAAACCACAAATTCTGGGGAGGGTGTGGACAAAAGGAACCCTCTTCCACTACTGGTGGGAATGTAGATTGATACAGTCACTATGGAGAACAGTATGGAGGTTCCTTTAAAAAACTAAAATGAGAATTACCATAGGATCCAGCAATCCCACTTCTGGGCATATACCCAGAGAAAACCATAAATCAAAAAGACACATTCACCACAATGTTCATTGCAGCACTATTTACAATAGCCAGGTAATGGAAGCCACCTAAATGCCCACAGACACATGAATGGATAAAGATGTGGTACATATATAAAATGGAATATTACTCAGCCATAAAAAGGAATGAAACTGGGTCATTTGTAGAGAAGTCGATGGATCTAGAGACTGTCATACAGAGTGAAGTAATTCAGAAAGAGAAAAACAAATATTGTATATTAATGCCTATATGTGGAACCTAGAAAAATGGTACAGATGAACTGGTTTGCAGGGCAGAAATAGAGACACAGAGGTAGAGAACAAACGTATGGACACCAAGTGGGGGAAGCAATGGGCTGGTGGTGGTTGGATGAGTTGGGAGATTGGGATTGACCTGTATACATGTATATGCATAAAATAGATAACGAATAATAACCTGCTGTATAAAAAAATAAATTAAATTAAATTTCAAAATTTTTAAAAATAACATTTAGAAATAAAACAGAAAAAAGTTCTTCCATTCACACAGATGTATTTATAGGAATGAATTATTTCCATGCTTATATCTATAAATACATAAAAGAGGAATAAAATCTAACTTGAACCAAAAAAGAAAGAAAAATCCCTGAACCCAACAGTTATACAGAGGAAAACCCTATCAAGGCAATAGCTCCAGCGGTAAACAATTCTGAAATTGGTCAGAGGTGGGGAATCATCTCCCATACATCCAGCAGCCCCCCCACCCCATGCGAGGAGCGTCCTCATTGCAAAGCTGGGGAAACGTACCGAGGCGTCTGTGAGTAAACGTGAGCTGAGCCCCAGGCCAGCTGCTGCTGAACTGTTCCCACCCTTGCCAGGTAAAACACCTGAATATGTACAAGGGCTTGAAAGCCTAGAGGAAGGACCGTGGAGCCACACCAGCGACAGCACGCAGGCCCACTTGGTGCCTGCAGGCCAGCCAGGATGGTCCTGGCTCCGGGCGCTCTTCTGGAAGCTTTCCATTTCCCTGCGTGAGATACCCCTCCTGTCCCGGCCCCCACTCCTTTTTTTCCTTCCTCACCTCAGCCCGGAGAGAAATTCCAGTGGAAGTTATGGGTGACACATCCTCTTCTTTACAGGTGGCAACTCCTGCAGAAAGTCCAGCAGAGCCCCACTCACACCGGGCCACCAATAAAGCCGTGGACCCTCCCACCCTCCCACCAGCACAGCCCCGAGACTGCTGACGGGGCAGAGAATATGGAGTCAGGCACAGCTGCAGGGGCTATTGCTGCCTGGAGTGCTCTTTCTATTGACCTCAACCCAGGCACACCTGGGGAGGGCTTGCCGGCAGGGTCAGGCTGCCCAGGTCAGCTAATCCTCAGCCCTCAGGGAATCTCATTGCAGAAAATGGACCTCGCTAAGACAGAATATTAGCCAAGGAAAAAAAGGACGCAATGCCATTTGCAGCACCGTAGATGAGTCTAGAGGTAATCACGTGACTTGTAGTAAGTCAGAAAGTGAAAGACACATATCGTATGATATCACTTATAGGTGTTACCTAAAAATGGATACCAGGGCAGATATTTCCACGGAGAAGGGCAATCACAGATTCATTAAACAAACTTATGGTTCACCAATGGAAAGGTGTGAGGATTCGATACATTACGATATTGGGGTTAACAGACATATGCAAACGCAGCTGAAATATATAATCACCAAAGACCTATGGAATACCAAGAGAAGACTACTCAACATTCTGTCATAACGTACATGGGAAAAGGATCCCAGGAAGAAGAGACATATATATATGTGTAAAAGAAACACATCTTGCACACGTACAACAAGCCAAACGTTGTAATCAAACTTGCTGTAATAAAAAATAAAAATAAATAAATTAAAAACACGAACAAGAAGTAGTGAGGCAAACCTGAGGGGCTTTCTCCTGGCACATTCCATTCTAAATTACAATCTAGAACGCGACTTCCATTGAGGCTCTGCTGCCCTAGTAACCAGATTTGGTAAGGGAGAACTGCTGCCACCTTGTGGCCGTTTCACACAATAGCAGCTTTAATCCCAGCGCTAATGGTCAGTTGATATTCAAAATCATTGCAGGCCTGTAAATGACACCTGCCCTGAAAACAAATCCTGGGGTCATATATCGACCAAAAAATTCAAAAGACGTCCATATTTCAAAACGACAGTTTCAAGAGGCATATTTTACGCACATTAGTGTTCTGCTTCTTTTGCTTTCTTTCTTTCTTTGTTAAAAAAACGGGAAAGGAAAAAGGCAACCCTCAGAATGGCCGAAAACGTTCGCAAACGAATCCATGGACAAAGGTTTAATCTCCAATATATATAAACAGCACATGCAGCTTAATATTAATAAAACAAACAACCCAATACAAAAATGGGCAGAAGATCTAAATAGGCATTTCTTCAAAGAAGACACAGAGATGGCCAAGACGCACATGAAAAGCTGCTCAACATCACTAATTATTAGAGAAATGCAAATCAAAACTACAATGAGGTATGACCTCACACCTGTTAGAATCGGCATCATCAGAAAATCTACAAACCACAAATTCTGGGGAGGGTGTGGACAAAAGGAACCCTCTTCCACTACTGGTGGGAATGTAGATTGATACAGTCACTATGGAGAACAGTATGGAGGTTCCTTTAAAAAACTAAAAAGAGAATTACCATAGGATCCAGCAATCCCACTTCTGGGCATATACCCAGAGAAAACCATAAATCAAAAAGACACATTCACCACAATGTTCATTGCAGCACTATTTACAATAGCCAGGTAATGGAAGCCACCTAAATGCCCACAGACACATGAATGGATAAAGATGTGGTACATATATAAAATGGAATATTACTCAGCCATAAAAAGGAATGAAACTGGGTCATTTGTAGAGAAGTCGATGGATCTAGAGACTGTCATACAGAGTGAAGTAATTCAGAAAGAGAAAAACAAATATTGTATATTAATGCCTATATGTGGAACCTAGAAAAATGGTACAGATGAACTGGTTTGCAGGGCAGAAATAGAGACACAGAGGTAGAGAACAAACGTATGGACACCAAGTGGGGGAAGCAATGGGCTGGTGGTGGTTGGATGAGTTGGGAGATTGGGATTGACCTGTATACATGTATATGCATAAAATAGATAACGAATAATAACCTGCTGTATTAAAAAATAAATAAAATTAAATCTCAAAATTTTTAAAAATAACATTTAGAAATAAAACAGAAAAAAGTTCTTCCATTCACACAGATGTATTTATAGGAATGAATTATTTCCTTGCTTATATCTATAAATACATAAAAGAGGAATAATATCTAACTTGAACCAAAAAAGAAAAAAAAAATCCCTGAACCCAACAGTTATACAGAGGAAAACACTATCAAGGCAATAGCTCCAGCAGTAAACAATTCTGAAATTGGTCAGAGGTGGGGAATCATCTCCCATACATCCAGCAGCCCCCCCATCCCATGCGAGGAGCGTCCTCATTGCAAAGCTTGGGAAACGTACCGAGGCGTCTGTGAGTAAACGTGAGCTGAGCCCCAGGCCAGCTGATGCTGAACTGTTCCCACCCTTCCCAGGTAAATCACCTGAATATGTACAAGGGCTTGAAAGCCTAGAGGAAGGGCCGTGGAGCCACACCAGCAACAGCACACAGGCCCACTTGGTGCCTGCAGGCCAGCCAGGAAGGTCCTGTCTCCGGGCGCTCTTCTGGAAGCTTTCCATTTCCCTGCGTGAGATACCCCTCCTGTCCCGGCCCCCACTCCTTTTTTTCCTTCCTCACCTCAGCCCGGAGAGAAATTCCAGTGGAAGTTATGGGTGACACATCCTCTTCTTTACAGGTGGCAGCCTGGCAACTCCTGCAGAAAGTCCAGCAGAGCCCCACTCACACCGGGCCACCAATAAAGCCTTGGACCCTCCCACCCTCCCACCAGCACAGCCCCGAGACTGCTGACGGGGCAGAGAATATGGAGTCAGGCACAGCTGCAGGGGCTATTGCTGCCTGGAGTGCTCTTTCTATTGACCTCAACCCAGGCACACCTGGGGAGGGCTTGCCGGCACGGTCAGGCTGCCCAGGTCAGCTAATCCTCAGCCCTCAGGGAATCTCATTGCAGAAAATGGACCTCGCTAAGACAGAATATTAGCCAAGGAAAAAAAGGACGCAATGCCATTTGCAGCACCGTAGATGAGTCTAGAGGTAATCACGTGACTTGTAGTAAGTCAGAAAGTGAAAGACACATATCGTATGATATCACTTATAGGTGTTACCTAAAAATGGATACCAGGGCAGATATTTCCACGGAGAAGGGCAATCACAGATTCATTAAACAAACTTATGGTTCACCAATGGAAAGGTGTGAGGATTCGATACATTACGATATTGGGGTTAACAGACATATGCAAACGCAGCTGAAATATATAATCACCAAAGACCTATGGAATACCAAGAGAAGACTACTCAACATTCTGTCATAACGTACATGGGAAAAGGATCCCAGGAAGAAGAGACATATATATATATATATATATGTGTGTAAAAGAAACACATCTTGCACACGTACAACAAGCCAAACGTTGTATTCAAACTTGCTGTAATAAAAAATAAAAATAAATAAATTAAAAACACGAACAAGAAGTAGTGAGGCAAACCTGAGGGGCTTTCTCCTGGCACATTCCATTCTAAATTACAATCTAGAACGCGACTTCCATTGAGGCTCTGCTGCCCTAGTAACCAGATTTGGTAAGGGAGAACTGCTGCCACCTTGTGGCCGTTTCACACAATAGCAGCTTTAATCCCAGCGCTAAAGGTCAGTTGATATTCAAAATCATTGCAGGCCTGTAAATGACACCTGCCCTGAAAACAAATCCTGGGGTCATATATCGACCAAAAAATTCAAAAGACGTCCATATTTCAAAACGACAGTTTCAAGAGGCATATTTTATGCACATTAGTGTTCTGCTTCTTTTGCTTTCTTTCTTTCTTTGTTAAAAAAACGGGAAAGGAAAAAGGCAACCCTCAGAATGGCCGAAAACGTTCGCAAACGAATCCATGGACAAAGGTTTAATCTCCAATATATATAAACAGCACATGCAGCTTAATATTAATAAAACAAACAACCCAATACAAAAATGGGCAGAAGATCTAAATAGGCATTTCTTCAAAGAAGACACAGAGATGGCCAAGACGCACATGAAAAGCTGCTCAACATCACTAATTATTAGAGAAATGCAAATCAAAACTACAATGAGGTATGACCTCACACCTGTTAGAATCGGCATCATCAGAAAATCTACAAACCACAAATTCTGGGGAGGGTGTGGACAAAAGGAACCCTCTTCCACTACTGGTGGGAATGTAAATTGATACAGTCACTATGGAGAACAGTATGGAGGTTCCTTTAAAAAACTAAAAAGAGAATTACCATAGGATCCAGCAATCCCACTTCTGGGCATATACCCAGAGAAAACCATAAATCAAAAAGACACATTCACCACAATGTTCATTGCAGCACTATTTACAATAGCCAGGTAATGGAAGCCACCTAAATGCCCACAGACACATGAATGGATAAAGATGTGGTACATATATAAAATGGAATATTACTCAGCCATAAAAAGGAATGAAACTGGGTCATTTGTAGAGAAGTCGATGGATCTAGAGACTGTCATACAGAGTGAAGTAATTCAGAAAGAGAAAAACAAATATTGTATATTAATGCCTATATGTGGAACCTAGAAAAATGGTACAGATGAACTGGTTTGCAGGGCAGAAATAGAGACACAGAGGTAGAGAACAAACGTATGGACACCAAGTGGGGGAAGCAATGGGCTGGTGGTGGTTGGATGAGTTGGGAGATTGGGATTGACCTGTATACATGTATATGCATAAAATAGATAACGAATAATAACCTGCTGTATAAAAAAATAAATTAAATTAAATTTCAAAATTTTTAAAAATAACATTTAGAAATAAAACAGAAAAAAGTTCTTCCATTCACACAGATGTATTTATAGGAATGAATTATTTCCATGCTTATATCTATAAATACATAAAAGAGGAATAAAATCTAACTTGAACCAAAAAAGAAAAAAAAATCCCTGAACCCAACAGTTATACACAGGAAAACCCTATCAAGGCAATAGCTCCAGCGGTAAACAATTCTGAAATTGGTCAGAGGTGGGGAATCATCTCCCATACATCCAGCAGCCCCCCCACCCCATGCGAGGAGCATCCTCATTGCAAAGCTGGGGAAACGTACCGAGGCATCTGTGAGTAAACGTGAGCTGAGCCCCAGGTCAGCTGCTGCTGAACTGTTCCCACCCTTCCCAGGTAAAACACCTGAATATGTACAAGGGCTTGAAAGCCTAGAGGAAGGGCCGTGGAGCCACACCAGCGACAGCACGCAGGCCCACTTGGTGCCTGCAGGCCAGCCAGGAAGGTCCTGTCTCCGGGCGCTCTTCTGGAAGCTTTCCATTTCCCTGCGTGAGATACCCCTCCTGTCCCGGCCCCCACTCCTTTTTTTCCTTCCTCACCTCAGCCCGGAGAGAAATTCCAGTGGAAGTTATGGGTGACACATCCTCTTCTTTACAGGTGGCAGCCTGGCAACTCCTGCAGAAAGTCCAGCAGAGCCCCACTCACACCGGGCCACCAATAAAGCCGTGGACCCTCCCACCCTCCCACCAGCACAGCCCCGAGACTGCTGACGGGGCAGAGAATATGGAGTCAGGCACAGCTGCAGGGGCTATTGCTGCCTGGAGTGCTCTTTCTATTGACCTCAACCCAGGCACACCTGGGGAGGGCTTGCCGGCAGGGTCAGGCTGCCCAGGTCAGCTAATCCTCAGCCCTCAGAGAATCTCATTGCAGAAAATGGACCTCGCTAAGACAGAATATTAGCCAAGGAAAAAAAGGACGCAATGCAATTTGCAGCACCGTAGATGAGTCTAGAGGTAATCACGTGACTTGTAGTAAGTCAGAAAGTGAAAGACACATATCGTATGATATCACTTATAGGTGTTACCTAAAAATGGATACCAGGGCAGATATTTCCACGGAGAAGGGCAATCACAGATTCATTAAACAAACTTATGGTTCACCAATGGAAAGGTGTGAGGATTCGATACATTACGATATTGGGGTTAACAGACATACACAAACGCAGCTGAAATATATAATCACCAAAGACCTATGGAATACCAAGAGAAGACTACTCAACATTCTGTCATAACGTACATGGGAAAAGGATCCCAGGAAGAAGAGACATATATATATATATATATATATGTGTAAAAGAAACACATCTTGCACACGTACAACAAGCCAAACGTTGTAATCAAACTTGCTGTAATAAAAAATAAAAATAAATAAATTAAAAACACGAACAAGAAGTAGTGAGGCAAACCTGAGGGGCTTTCTCCTGGCACATTCCATTCTAAATTACAATCTAGAACGCGACTTCCATTGAGGCTCTGCTGCCCTAGTAACCAGATTTGGTAAGGGAGAACTGCTGCCACCTTGTGGCCGTTTCACACAATAGCAGCTTTAATCCCAGCGCTAAAGGTCAGTTGATATTCAAAATCATTGCAGGCCTGTAAATGACACCTGCCCTGAAAACAAATCCTGGGGTCATATATCGACCAAAAAATTCAAAAGACGTCCATATTTCAAAACGACAGTTTCAAGAGGCATATTTTACGCACATTAGTGTTCTGCTTCTTTTGCTTTCTTTCTTTCTTTGTTAAAAAAACGGGAAAGGAAAAAGGCAACCCTCAGAATGGCCGAAAACGTTCGCAAACGAATCCATGGACAAAGGTTTAATCTCCAATATATATAAACAGCACATGCAGCTTAATATTAATAAAACAAACAACCCAATACAAAAATGGGCAGAAGATCTAAATAGGCATTTCTTCAAAGAAGACACAGAGATGGCCAAGACGCACATGAAAAGCTGCTCAACATCACTAATTATTAGAGAAATGCAAATCAAAACTACAATGAGGTATGACCTCACACCTGTTAGAATCGGCATCATCAGAAAATCTACAAACCACAAATTCTGGGGAGGGTGTGGACAAAAGGAACCCTCTTCCACTACTGGTGGGAATGTAAATTGATACAGTCACTATGGAGAACAGTATGGAGGTTCCTTTAAAAAACTAAAAAGAGAATTACCATAGGATCCAGCAATCCCACTTCTGGGCATATACCCAGAGAAAACCATAAATCAAAAAGACACATTCACCACAATGTTCATTGCAGCACTATTTACAATAGCCAGGTAATGGAAGCCACCTAAATGCCCACAGACACATGAATGGATAAAGATGTGGTACATATATAAAATGGAATATTACTCAGCCATAAAAAGGAATGAAACTGGGTCATTTGTAGAGAAGTCGATGGATCTAGAGACTGTCATACAGAGTGAAGTAATTCAGAAAGAGAAAAACAAATATTGTATATTAATGCCTATATGTGGAACCTAGAAAAATGGTACAGATGAACTGGTTTGCAGGGCAGAAATAGAGACACAGAGGTAGAGAACAAACGTATGGACACCAAGTGGGGGAAGCAATGGGCTGGTGGTGGTTGGATGAGTTGGGAGATTGGGATTGACCTGTATACATGTATATGCATAAAATAGATAACGAATAATAACCTGCTGTATAAAAAAATAAATTAAATTAAATTTCAAAATTTTTAAAAATAACATTTAGAAATAAAACAGAAAAAAGTTCTTCCATTCACACAGATGTATTTATAGGAATGAATTATTTCCATGCTTATATCTATAAATACATAAAAGAGGAATAAAATCTAACTTGAACCAAAAAAGAAAAAAAAATCCCTGAACCCAACAGTTATACACAGGAAAACCCTATCAAGGCAATAGCTCCAGCGGTAAACAATTCTGAAATTGGTCAGAGGTGGGGAATCATCTCCCATACATCCAGCAGCCCCCCCACCCCATGCGAGGAGCATCCTCATTGCAAAGCTGGGGAAACGTACCGAGGCGTCTGTGAGTAAACGTGAGCTGAGCCCCAGGTCAGCTGCTGCTGAACTGTTCCCACCCTTCCCAGGTAAAACACCTGAATATGTACAAGGGCTTGAAAGCCTAGAGGAAGGGCCGTGGAGCCACACCAGCGACAGCACGCAGGCCCACTTGGTGCCTGCAGGCCAGCCAGGAAGGTCCTGTCTCCGGGCGCTCTTCTGGAAGCTTTCCATTTCCCTGCGTGAGATACCCCTCCTGTCCCGGCCCCCACTCCTTTTTTTCCTTCCTCACCTCAGCCCGGAGAGAAATTCCAGTGGAAGTTATGGGTGACACATCCTCTTCTTTACAGGTGGCAGCCTGGCAACTCCTGCAGAAAGTCCAGCAGAGCCCCACTCACACCGGGCCACCAATAAAGCCGTGGACCCTCCCACCCTCCCACCAGCACAGCCCCGAGACTGCTGACGGGGCAGAGAATATGGAGTCAGGCACAGCTGCAGGGGCTATTGCTGCCTGGAGTGCTCTTTCTATTGACCTCAACCCAGGCACACCTGGGGAGGGCTTGCCGGCAGGGTCAGGCTGCCCAGGTCAGCTAATCCTCAGCCCTCAGAGAATCTCATTGCAGAAAATGGACCTCGCTAAGACAGAATATTAGCCAAGGAAAAAAAGGACGCAATGCAATTTGCAGCACCGTAGATGAGTCTAGAGGTAATCACGTGACTTGTAGTAAGTCAGAAAGTGAAAGACACATATCGTATGATATCACTTATAGGTGTTACCTAAAAATGGATACCAGGGCAGATATTTCCACGGAGAAGGGCAATCACAGATTCATTAAACAAACTTATGGTTCACCAATGGAAAGGTGTGAGGATTCGATACATTACGATATTGGGGTTAACAGACATACACAAACGCAGCTGAAATATATAATCACCAAAGACCTATGGAATACCAAGAGAAGACTACTCAACATTCTGTCATAACGTACATGGGAAAAGGATCCCAGGAAGAAGAGACATATATATATATATATATATGTGTAAAAGAAACACATCTTGCACACGTACAACAAGCCAAACGTTGTAATCAAACTTGCTGTAATAAAAAATAAAAATAAATAAATTAAAAACACGAACAAGAAGTAGTGAGGCAAACCTGAGGGGCTTTCTCCTGGCACATTCCATTCTAAATTACAATCTAGAACGCGACTTCCATTGAGGCTCTGCTGCCCTAGTAACCAGATTTGGTAAGGGAGAACTGCTGCCACCTTGTGGCCGTTTCACACAATAGCAGCTTTAATCCCAGCGCTAAAGGTCAGTTGATATTCAAAATCATTGCAGGCCTGTAAATGACACCTGCCCTGAAAACAAATCCTGGGGTCATATATCGACCAAAAAATTCAAAAGACGTCCATATTTCAAAACGACAGTTTCAAGAGGCATATTTTACGCACATTAGTGTTCTGCTTCTTTTGCTTTCTTTCTTTCTTTGTTAAAAAAACGGGAAAGGAAAAAGGCAACCCTCAGAATGGCCGAAAACGTTCGCAAACGAATCCATGGACAAAGGTTTAATCTCCAATATATATAAACAGCACATGCAGCTTAATATTAATAAAACAAACAACCCAATACAAAAATGGGCAGAAGATCTAAATAGGCATTTCTTCAAAGAAGACACAGAGATGGCCAAGACGCACATGAAAAGCTGCTCAACATCACTAATTATTAGAGAAATGCAAATCAAAACTACAATGAGGTATGACCTCACACCTGTTAGAATCGGCATCATCAGAAAATCTACAAACCACAAATTCTGGGGAGGGTGTGGACAAAAGGAACCCTCTTCCACTACTGGTGGGAATGTAAATTGATACAGTCACTATGGAGAACAGTATGGAGGTTCCTTTAAAAAACTAAAAAGAGAATTACCATAGGATCCAGCAATCCCACTTCTGGGCATATACCCAGAGAAAACCATAAATCAAAAAGACACATTCACCACAATGTTCATTGCAGCACTATTTACAATAGCCAGGTAATGGAAGCCACCTAAATGCCCACAGACACATGAATGGATAAAGATGTGGTACATATATAAAATGGAATATTACTCAGCCATAAAAAGGAATGAAACTGGGTCATTTGTAGAGAAGTCGATGGATCTAGAGACTGTCATACAGAGTGAAGTAATTCAGAAAGAGAAAAACAAATATTGTATATTAATGCCTATATGTGGAACCTAGAAAAATGGTACAGATGAACTGGTTTGCAGGGCAGAAATAGAGACACAGAGGTAGAGAACAAACGTATGGACACCAAGTGGGGGAAGCAATGGGCTGGTGGTGGTTGGATGAGTTGGGAGATTGGGATTGACCTGTATACATGTATATGCATAAAATAGATAACGAATAATAACCTGCTGTATAAAAAAATAAATTAAATTAAATTTCAAAATTTTTAAAAATAACATTTAGAAATAAAACAGAAAAAAGTTCTTCCATTCACACAGATGTATTTATAGGAATGAATTATTTCCATGCTTATATCTATAAATACATAAAAGAGGAATAAAATCTAACTTGAACCAAAAAAGAAAAAAAAATCCCTGAACCCAACAGTTATACACAGGAAAACCCTATCAAGGCAATAGCTCCAGCGGTAAACAATTCTGAAATTGGTCAGAGGTGGGGAATCATCTCCCATACATCCAGCAGCCCCCCCACCCCATGCGAGGAGCATCCTCATTGCAAAGCTGGGGAAACGTACCGAGGCGTCTGTGAGTAAACGTGAGCTGAGCCCCAGGTCAGCTGCTGCTGAACTGTTCCCACCCTTCCCAGGTAAAACACCTGAATATGTACAAGGGCTTGAAAGCCTAGAGGAAGGGCCGTGGAGCCACACCAGCGACAGCACGCAGGCCCACTTGGTGCCTGCAGGCCAGCCAGGAAGGTCCTGTCTCCGGGCGCTCTTCTGGAAGCTTTCCATTTCCCTGCGTGAGATACCCCTCCTGTCCCGGCCCCCACTCCTTTTTTTCCTTCCTCACCTCAGCCCGGAGAGAAATTCCAGTGGAAGTTATGGGTGACACATCCTCTTCTTTACAGGTGGCAGCCTGGCAACTCCTGCAGAAAGTCCAGCAGAGCCCCACTCACACCGGGCCACCAATAAAGCCGTGGACCCTCCCACCCTCCCACCAGCACAGCCCCGAGACTGCTGACGGGGCAGAGAATATGGAGTCAGGCACAGCTGCAGGGGCTATTGCTGCCTGGAGTGCTCTTTCTATTGACCTCAACCCAGGCACACCTGGGGAGGGCTTGCCGGCAGGGTCAGGCTGCCCAGGTCAGCTAATCCTCAGCCCTCAGAGAATCTCATTGCAGAAAATGGACCTCGCTAAGACAGAATATTAGCCAAGGAAAAAAAGGACGCAATGCAATTTGCAGCACCGTAGATGAGTCTAGAGGTAATCACGTGACTTGTAGTAAGTCAGAAAGTGAAAGACACATATCGTATGATATCACTTATAGGTGTTACCTAAAAATGGATACCAGGGCAGATATTTCCACGGAGAAGGGCAATCACAGATTCATTAAACAAACTTATGGTTCACCAATGGAAAGGTGTGAGGATTCGATACATTACGATATTGGGGTTAACAGACATACACAAACGCAGCTGAAATATATAATCACCAAAGACCTATGGAATACCAAGAGAAGACTACTCAACATTCTGTCATAACGTACATGGGAAAAGGATCCCAGGAAGAAGAGACATATATATATATATATATATGTGTAAAAGAAACACATCTTGCACACGTACAACAAGCCAAACGTTGTAATCAAACTTGCTGTAATAAAAAATAAAAATAAATAAATTAAAAACACGAACAAGAAGTAGTGAGGCAAACCTGAGGGGCTTTCTCCTGGCACATTCCATTCTAAATTACAATCTAGAACGCGACTTCCATTGAGGCTCTGCTGCCCTAGTAACCAGATTTGGTAAGGGAGAACTGCTGCCACCTTGTGGCCGTTTCACACAATAGCAGCTTTAATCCCAGCGCTAAAGGTCAGTTGATATTCAAAATCATTGCAGGCCTGTAAATGACACCTGCCCTGAAAACAAATCCTGGGGTCATATATCGACCAAAAAATTCAAAAGACGTCCATATTTCAAAACGACAGTTTCAAGAGGCATATTTTACGCACATTAGTGTTCTGCTTCTTTTGCTTTCTTTCTTTCTTTGTTAAAAAAACGGGAAAGGAAAAAGGCAACCCTCAGAATGGCCGAAAACGTTCGCAAACGAATCCATGGACAAAGGTTTAATCTCCAATATATATAAACAGCACATGCAGCTTAATATTAATAAAACAAACAACCCAATACAAAAATGGGCAGAAGATCTAAATAGGCATTTCTTCAAAGAAGACACAGAGATGGCCAAGACGCACATGAAAAGCTGCTCAACATCACTAATTATTAGAGAAATGCAAATCAAAACTACAATGAGGTATGACCTCACACCTGTTAGAATCGGCATCATCAGAAAATCTACAAACCACAAATTCTGGGGAGGGTGTGGACAAAAGGAACCCTCTTCCACTACTGGTGGGAATGTAAATTGATACAGTCACTATGGAGAACAGTATGGAGGTTCCTTTAAAAAACTAAAAAGAGAATTACCATAGGATCCAGCAATCCCACTTCTGGGCATATACCCAGAGAAAACCATAAATCAAAAAGACACATTCACCACAATGTTCATTGCAGCACTATTTACAATAGCCAGGTAATGGAAGCCACCTAAATGCCCACAGACACATGAATGGATAAAGATGTGGTACATATATAAAATGGAATATTACTCAGCCATAAAAAGGAATGAAACTGGGTCATTTGTAGAGAAGTCGATGGATCTAGAGACTGTCATACAGAGTGAAGTAATTCAGAAAGAGAAAAACAAATATTGTATATTAATGCCTATATGTGGAACCTAGAAAAATGGTACAGATGAACTGGTTTGCAGGGCAGAAATAGAGACACAGAGGTAGAGAACAAACGTATGGACACCAAGTGGGGGAAGCAATGGGCTGGTGGTGGTTGGATGAGTTGGGAGATTGGGATTGACCTGTATACATGTATATGCATAAAATAGATAACGAATAATAACCTGCTGTATAAAAAAATAAATTAAATTAAATTTCAAAATTTTTAAAAATAACATTTAGAAATAAAACAGAAAAAAGTTCTTCCATTCACACAGATGTATTTATAGGAATGAATTATTTCCATGCTTATATCTATAAATACATAAAAGAGGAATAAAATCTAACTTGAACCAAAAAAGAAAAAAAAATCCCTGAACCCAACAGTTATACACAGGAAAACCCTATCAAGGCAATAGCTCCAGCGGTAAACAATTCTGAAATTGGTCAGAGGTGGGGAATCATCTCCCATACATCCAGCAGCCCCCCCACCCCATGCGAGGAGCATCCTCATTGCAAAGCTGGGGAAACGTACCGAGGCGTCTGTGAGTAAACGTGAGCTGAGCCCCAGGTCAGCTGCTGCTGAACTGTTCCCACCCTTCCCAGGTAAAACACCTGAATATGTACAAGGGCTTGAAAGCCTAGAGGAAGGGCCGTGGAGCCACACCAGCGACAGCACGCAGGCCCACTTGGTGCCTGCAGGCCAGCCAGGAAGGTCCTGTCTCCGGGCGCTCTTCTGGAAGCTTTCCATTTCCCTGCGTGAGATACCCCTCCTGTCCCGGCCCCCACTCCTTTTTTTCCTTCCTCACCTCAGCCCGGAGAGAAATTCCAGTGGAAGTTATGGGTGACACATCCTCTTCTTTACAGGTGGCAGCCTGGCAACTCCTGCAGAAAGTCCAGCAGAGCCCCACTCACACCGGGCCACCAATAAAGCCGTGGACCCTCCCACCCTCCCACCAGCACAGCCCCGAGACTGCTGACGGGGCAGAGAATATGGAGTCAGGCACAGCTGCAGGGGCTATTGCTGCCTGGAGTGCTCTTTCTATTGACCTCAACCCAGGCACACCTGGGGAGGGCTTGCCGGCAGGGTCAGGCTGCCCAGGTCAGCTAATCCTCAGCCCTCAGAGAATCTCATTGCAGAAAATGGACCTCGCTAAGACAGAATATTAGCCAAGGAAAAAAAGGACGCAATGCAATTTGCAGCACCGTAGATGAGTCTAGAGGTAATCACGTGACTTGTAGTAAGTCAGAAAGTGAAAGACACATATCGTATGATATCACTTATAGGTGTTACCTAAAAATGGATACCAGGGCAGATATTTCCACGGAGAAGGGCAATCACAGATTCATTAAACAAACTTATGGTTCACCAATGGAAAGGTGTGAGGATTCGATACATTACGATATTGGGGTTAACAGACATACACAAACGCAGCTGAAATATATAATCACCAAAGACCTATGGAATACCAAGAGAAGACTACTCAACATTCTGTCATAACGTACATGGGAAAAGGATCCCAGGAAAAAGAGACATATATATATATATATATGTGTGTGTAAAAGAAACACATCTTGCACACGTACAACAAGCCAAACGTTGTAATCAAACTTGCTGTAATAAAAAATAAAAATAAATAAATTAAAAACACGAACAAGAAGTAGTGAGGCAAACCTGAGGGGCTTTCTCCTGGCACATTCCATTCTAAATTACAATCTAGAACGCGACTTCCATTGAGGCTCTGCTGCCCTAGTAACCAGATTTGGTAAGGGAGAACTGCTGCCACCTTGTGGCCGTTTCACACAATAGCAGCTTTAATCCCAGCGCTAAAGGTCAGTTGATATTCAAAATCATTGCAGGCCTGTAAATGACACCTGCCCTGAAAACAAATCCTGGGGTCATATATCGACCAAAAAATTCAAAAGACGTCCATATTTCAAAACGACAGTTTCAAGAGGCATATTTTACGCACATTAGTGTTCTGCTTCTTTTGCTTTCTTTCTTTCTTTGTTAAAAAAACGGGAAAGGAAAAAGGCAACCCTCAGAATGGCCGAAAACGTTCGGAAACGAATCCATGGACAAAGGTTTAATCTCCAATATATATAAACAGCACATGCAGCTTAATATTAATAAAACAAACAACCCAATACAAAAATGGGCAGAAGATCTAAATAGGCATTTCTTCAAAGAAGACACAGAGATGGCCAAGACGCACATGAAAAGCTGCTCAACATCACTAATTATTAGAGAAATGCAAATCAAAACTACAATGAGGTATGACCTCACACCTGTTAGAATCGGCATCATCAGAAAATCTACAAACCACAAATTCTGGGGAGGGTGTGGACAAAAGGAACCCTCTTCCACTACTGGTGGGAATGTAAATTGATACAGTCACTATGGAGAACAGTATGGAGGTTCCTTTAAAAAACTAAAAAGAGAATTACCATAGGATCCAGCAATCCCACTTCTGGGCATATACCCAGAGAAAACCATAAATCAAAAAGACACATTCACCACAATGTTCATTGCAGCACTATTTACAATAGCCAGGTAATGGAAGCCACCTAAATGCCCACAGACACACGAATGGATAAAGATGTGGTACATATATAAAATGGAATATTACTCAGCCATAAAAAGGAATGAAACTGGGTCATTTGTAGAGAAGTCGATGGATCTAGAGACTGTCATACAGAGTGAAGTAATTCAGAAAGAGAAAAACAAATATTGTATATTAATGCCTATATGTGGAACCTAGAAAAATGGTACAGATGAACTGGTTTGCAGGGCAGAAATAGAGACACAGAGGTAGAGAACAAACGTATGGACACCAAGTGGGGGAAGCAATGGGCTGGTGGTGGTTGGATGAGTTGGGAGATTGGGATTGACCTGTATACATGTATATGCATAAAATAGATAACGAATAATAACCTGCTGTATAAAAAAATAAATTAAATTAAATTTCAAAATTTTTAAAAATAACATTTAGAAATAAAACAGAAAAAAGTTCTTCCATTCACACAGATGTATTTATAGGAATGAATTATTTCCATGCTTATATCTATAAATACATAAAAGAGGAATAAAATCTAACTTGAACCAAAAAAGAAAAAAAAATCCCTGAACCCAACAGTTATACACAGGAAAACCCTATCAAGGCAATAGCTCCAGCGGTAAACAATTCTGAAATTGGTCAGAGGTGGGGAATCATCTCCCATACATCCAGCAGCCCCCCCACCCCATGCGAGGAGCATCCTCATTGCAAAGCTGGGGAAACGTACCGAGGCGTCTGTGAGTAAACGTGAGCTGAGCCCCAGGTCAGCTGCTGCTGAACTGTTCCCACCCTTCCCAGGTAAAACACCTGAATATGTACAAGGGCTTGAAAGCCTAGAGGAAGGGCCGTGGAGCCACACCAGCGACAGCACGCAGGCCCACTTGGTGCCTGCAGGCCAGCCAGGAAGGTCCTGTCTCCGGGCGCTCTTCTGGAAGCTTTCCATTTCCCTGCGTGAGATACCCCTCCTGTCCCGGCCCCCACTCCTTTTTTTCCTTCCTCACCTCAGCCCGGAGAGAAATTCCAGTGGAAGTTATGGGTGACACATCCTCTTCTTTACAGGTGGCAGCCTGGCAACTCCTGCAGAAAGTCCAGCAGAGCCCCACTCACACCGGGCCACCAATAAAGCCGTGGACCCTCCCACCCTCCCACCAGCACAGCCCCGAGACTGCTGACGGGGCAGAGAATATGGAGTCAGGCACAGCTGCAGGGGCTATTGCTGCCTGGAGTGCTCTTTCTATTGACCTCAACCCAGGCACACCTGGGGAGGGCTTGCCGGCAGGGTCAGGCTGCCCAGGTCAGCTAATCCTCAGCCCTCAGAGAATCTCATTGCAGAAAATGGACCTCGCTAAGACAGAATATTAGCCAAGGAAAAAAAGGACGCAATGCAATTTGCAGCACCGTAGATGAGTCTAGAGGTAATCACGTGACTTGTAGTAAGTCAGAAAGTGAAAGACACATATCGTATGATATCACTTATAGGTGTTACCTAAAAATGGATACCAGGGCAGATATTTCCACGGAGAAGGGCAATCACAGATTCATTAAACAAACTTATGGTTCACCAATGGAAAGGTGTGAGGATTCGATACATTACGATATTGGGGTTAACAGACATACACAAACGCAGCTGAAATATATAATCACCAAAGACCTATGGAATATCAAGAGAAGACTACTCAACATTCTGTCATAACGTACATGGGAAAAGGATCCCAGGAAGAAGAGACATATATATATATATATATGTGTAAAAGAAACACATCTTGCACACGTACAACAAGCCAAACGTTGTAATCAAACTTGCTGTAATAAAAAATAAAAATAAATAAATTAAAAACACGAACAAGAAGTAGTGAGGCAAACCTGAGGGGCTTTCTCCTGGCACATTCCATTCTAAATTACAATCTAGAACGCGACTTCCATTGAGGCTCTGCTGCCCTAGTAACCAGATTTGGTAAGGGAGAACTGCTGCCACCTTGTGGCCGTTTCACACAATAGCAGCTTTAATCCCAGCGCTAAAGGTCAGTTGATATTCAAAATCATTGCAGGCCTGTAAATGACACCTGCCCTGAAAACAAATCCTGGGGTCATATATCGACCAAAAAATTCAAAAGACGTCCATATTTCAAAACGACAGTTTCAAGAGGCATATTTTACGCACATTAGTGTTCTGCTTCTTTTGCTTTCTTTCTTTCTTTGTTAAAAATACGGGAATGGAAAAAGGCAACCCTCAGAATGGCCGAAAACGTTCGCAAACGAATCCATGGACTAAAGTTTAATCTCCAATATATATAAACAGCACATGCAGCTTAATATTAATAAAACAAACAACCCAATACAAAAAATGGGCAGAAGACCTAAATAGGCATTTCTTCAAAGAAGACACAGAGATGGCCAAGACGCACATGAAAAGCTGCTCAACATCACTAATTATTAGACAAATGCAAATCAAAACTACAATGAGGTATGACCTCACACCTGTTAGAATCGGCATCATCAGAAAATCTACAAACCACAAATTCTGGGGAGGGTGTGGACAAAAGGAACCCTCTTCCACTACTGGTGGGAATGTAAATTGATACAGTCACTATGGAGAACAGTATGGAGGTTCCTTTAAAAAACTAAAAAGAGAATTACCATAGGATCCAGCAATCCCACTTCTGGGCATATACCCAGAGAAAACCATAAATCAAAAAGACACATTCACCACAATGTTCATTGCAGCACTATTTACAATAGCCAGGTAATGGAAGCCACCTAAATGCCCACAGACAGACGAATGGATAAAGATGTGGTACATATATAAAATGGAATATTACTCAGCCATAAAAAGGAATGAAACTGGGTCATTTGTAGAGAAGTCGATGGATCTAGAGACTGTCATACAGAGTGAAGTAATTCAGAAAGAGAAAAACAAATATTGTATATTAATGCCTATATGTGGAACCTAGAAAAATGGTACAGATGAACTGGTTTGCAGGGCAGAAATAGAGACACAGAGGTAGAGAACAAACGTATGGACACCAAGTGGGGGAAGCAATGGGCTGGTGGTGGTTGGATGAGTTGGGAGATTGGGATTGACCTGTATACATGTATATGCATAAAATAGATAACGAATAATAACCTGCTGTATAAAAAAATAAATTAAATTAAATTTCAAAATTTTTAAAAATAACATTTAGAAATAAAACAGAAAAAAGTTCTTCCATTCACACAGATGTATTTATAGGAATGAATTATTTCCATGCTTATATCTATAAATACATAAAAGAGGAATAAAATCTAACTTGAACCAAAAAAGAAAAAAAAATCCCTGAACCCAACAGTTATACACAGGAAAACCCTATCAAGGCAATAGCTCCAGCGGTAAACAATTCTGAAATTGGTCAGAGGTGGGGAATCATCTCCCATACATCCAGCAGCCCCCCCACCCCATGCGAGGAGCATCCTCATTGCAAAGCTGGGGAAACGTACCGAGGCGTCTGTGAGTAAACGTGAGCTGAGCCCCAGGTCAGCTGCTGCTGAACTGTTCCCACCCTTCCCAGGTAAAACACCTGAATATGTACAAGGGCTTGAAAGCCTAGAGGAAGGGCCGTGGAGCCACACCAGCGACAGCACGCAGGCCCACTTGGTGCCTGCAGGCCAGTCAGGAAGGTCCTGTCTCCGGGCGCTCTTCTGGAAGCTTTCCATTTCCCTGCGTGAGATACCCCTCCTGTCCCGGCCCCCACTCCTTTTTTTCCTTCCTCACCTCAGCCCGGAGAGAAATTCCAGTGGAAGTTATGGGTGACACATCCTCTTCTTTACAGGTGGCAGCCTGGCAACTCCTGCAGAAAGTCCAGCAGAGCCCCACTCACACCGGGCCACCAATAAAGCCGTGGACCCTCCCACCCTCCCACCAGCACAGCCCCGAGACTGCTGACGGGGCAGAGAATATGGAGTCAGGCACAGCTTCAGGGGCTATTGCTGCCTGGAACGCTGTTTATATTGACCTCAACGAGGCACACCTGGGGAGGGCGGGCCGGCAGGGTAAGGCTGCCCAGGTCAGCTAATCCACAACCCTCAGGGAATCACATTGTTGAAAATGGGCCTCGCTAAGGCAGAATAGAAGCCAAGGAAACAAAGGACACAATGCCATTTGCAGCACCGTAGATGAGTCTAGAAGTAATCACGTGACTTGTAGTAAGTCAGAAAGTGAAAGACACATATCATATCATATCACTTATAGGTGTTACCTAAAAATGGATACCAGGGCAGATATTTCCACGGAGAAGGGCAATCACAGATTCATTCAACAAACTTATGGTTCACCAGTGGAAAGGTGTGAGGATTGGTTTCATTACCATATCGGGGTTAACAGACATATACAAACACAGGTGACATATATAATCACCAAAGACCTACGGAATACCAAGAGAGGACTACTCAACATTCTGTCATAACGTACATGGGAAAAGGATCCCAGGAAGAACAGACATCTGTATATGTGTCAAAGAACCACATCTTCCACACCTACAACAAGCCAAACATTGTAATCAAACTTGCTGTAATAAAAAATAAAAAATTAAATTAAAAACACGAACAAGAAGTAGTGAGACAAACTTGAGGGGCTTTCTCCTGGCACATGCCATTCTAAGTTCCAATCTAGAACACCACTTCCATTGAGGCTCTGTTGCCCTAGTAATCAGATTTGGTAAGGGAGAACTGCTGCCACCTTGGGGCCGTTTCACACAACAGCAGCTTTAATCCCAGCGCTAATGGTCAGTTGATATTCAAAATCATTGCAGGCCTGTAAATGACACCTGCCCTGAAAACAAATCCTGGGGTCACATATCGACCAAAAAATTCAAAGGACGTCCATATTTCAAAACGACCGTTTCAAAAGGCATATTTTATGCACATTAGTGTTCTGCTTCTTTTCCTTTCTTTCCTTTTCTGTTAAAAAAACGGGAATGGAAAAAGGCATCCCTCAGAATGGGCGAAAATCGTTGCAAACGAATCAATGGACAGAGGTTTAATCTCCAATATATATAAACAGCTCATGCAGCTTAATATTAAAAAAAAACAAACAACCCAATACAAAACTGGGCAGAAGATCTAAAGAGACGTTTCTTCAAAGAAGACACAGAGATGGCCAAGACGCACATAAAAAGCTGCTCAACAGCACTAATTATTAGAGAAATGCAAATCAAAACTCCAATGAGGTATCACCTCACACCTGTTAGAATCGGCATCATCAGAAAATCTACAAACAACAAATTCTGGGGAGGGTGTGGACAAAAGGAGCCCTCTTCCACTATTGGTGGGAATGTGAATTGATACAGTCACTATGGAGAACAGTATGGAGTTTCCTTAAAAAAACTAGAAATAGAATTACCATCTGATCCAGCAATCCCACTTCTGGGCATATACCCAGAGAAAACCATAAATCAAAAAGGCACATCCACCACAATGTTCATTGCAGCACTATTTACAATAGCCAGGTAATGGAAGCAACCTAAATGCCCACAGACAGATGAATGGATAAAGATGTGGTACATATATAAAATGGAATATTACTCGGCCATAAAAACGAATGCAACTGGGTCATTTGTAGAGACATCGATGGATCTAGAGACTGTCATACAGAATGAAGCAAGTCAGAAAGAGGAAAACAAATATTGTATATTAATGCATATATGTGGAACCTAAAAAATGGTACAGATGAACTGGTTTGCAGGGAAGAAATAGAGACACAGAGGTAGAGAACAAACGTATGGACACCAAGTGTGGGAAGCCATGGGGTGGTGGTGGTGGGATGAGTTGGGAGATTGGGATTGACCTGTATACATGTATAGGCATAAAATACATAACTAATAATAACCTGCTGTATAAAACATAAATAGAATTAAATTTCAAAATTTTAAAAAATAAAATTTAAAAATAAAACAGAAAAAAGTTCTTCCCGTCACACAGATGTATTTATAGGAATGAATTATTTCCATGCTTATATCTATAAATACATAAAAGAGGAATAAAATCTAACTTGAACCATAAAAGAAAAAAAAAAAACCTGAACCCACGAGTTATACAGAGGAAAACCC
Organism: Mesoplodon mirus; assembly: GCF_964341445.2. Lineage (NCBI taxonomy): Eukaryota > Metazoa > Chordata > Mammalia > Artiodactyla > Ziphiidae > Mesoplodon > Mesoplodon mirus. The sequence continues at coordinate 247,086 of NW_028295522.1, read as the reverse complement.
TATCAGGGCACTTGCTCCAGCGGTAAACAATTCTGAAATTGGTCAGAGGTGGGGAACCATCTCCCATACAGCCAGCAACCCACCCCCCACGCAAGGAGCGTCCTCATTGCAAAGCTGGGGGACCGTGCCGAGGCATCTGTGAGTAAACGTGAGCTGAGCCCCAGGCCAGCTGCTGCTGAACTGTTCCCACCCTTCCCAGGTAAAACACCTGAATATGTACAAGGGCTTGAAAGCCTAGAGGAAGGGCCGTGGAGCCACACCCGCGACAGCACGCAGGCCAACTTGGTGCCTGCAGGCCAGCCAGGGTGGTCCTGGCCCCGGGCGCTCTTCCGGAAGCTTTCCACTGCCCTGCCTGAGATACCCCTCCTGTCCCGGCCCCCACTGCTTTTTTCCTTCCTCACCTCTGTCCGGAGATAAATTCCAGCGGAAGGTATGGGTGACACATCCTCTTCTTTACAGGCGGCAGCCTGGCAACTCCTGCAGAAAGGCCAGCAGAGCCCCACTCACACCGGGCCACCCACAAAGCTGTGGCCCATCACTCCCTCCCACCAGCACAGCCCCGAGACTGCTGACGGGGCAGAGAATATGGAGTCAGGCACAGCTTCAGGGGCTATTGCTGCCTGGAACGCTGTTTATATTGACCTCAGCGAGGCACACCTGGGGAGGGCGGGCCGGCAGGGTAAGGCTGCACAGGTCAGCTAATCCACAACCCTCAGGGAATCACATTGTTGAAAATGGGCCTCGCTAAGGCAGAATAGAAGCCAAGGAAACAAAGGACACAATGCCATTTGCAGCACCGTAGATGAGTCTAGAAGTAATCACGTGACTTGTAGTAAGTCAGAAAGTGAAAGACACCTATCATATCATATCACTTATAGGTGTTACCTAAAAATGGATACCAGGGCAGATATTTCCACGGAGAAGGGCAATCACAGATTCATTCAACAAACTTATGGTTCACCAGTGGAAAGGTGTGAGGATTGGTTTCATTACCATATCGGGGTTAACAGACATATACAAACACAGGTGACATATATAATCACCAAAGACCTACGGAATACCAAGAGAGGACTACTCAACATTCTGTCATAACGTACATGGGAAAAGGATCCCAGGAAGAACAGACATCTGTATATGTGTAAAAGAACCACATCTTCCACACCTACAACAAGCCAAACATTGTAATCAAACTTGCTGTAATAAAAAATAAAAAATTAAATTAAAAACACGAACAAGAAGTAGTGAGACAAACTTGAGGGGCTTTCTCCTGGCACATGCCATTCTAAGTTCCAATCTAGAACACCACTTCCATTGAGGCTCTCTTGCCCTAGTAATCAGATTTGGTAAGGGAGAACTGCTGCCACCTTGGGGCCGTTTCACACAACAGCAGCTTTAATCCCAGCGCTAATGGTCAGTTGATATTCAAAATCATTGCAGGCCTGTAAATGACACCTGCCCTGAAAACAAATCCTGGGGTCACATATCGACCAAAAAATTCAAAGGACGTCCATATTTCAAAACGACCGTTTCAAAAGGCATATTTTACGCACATTAGTGTTCTGCTTCTTTTCCTTTCTTTCCTTTTCTGTTAAAAAAACGGGAATGGAAAAAGGCATCCCTCAGAATGGGCGAAAATCGTTGCAAACGAATCAATGGACAGAGGTTTAATCTCCAATATATATAAACAGCTCATGCAGCTTAATATTAAAAAAAAACAAACAACCCAATACAAAACTGGGCAGAAGATCTAAAGAGACGTTTCTTCAAAGAAGACACAGAGATGGCCAAGACGCACATGAAAAGCTGCTCAACAGCACTAATTATTAGAGAAATGCAAATCAAAACTCCAATGAGGTATCACCTCACACCTGTTAGAATCGGCATCATCAGAAAATCTACAAACAACAAATTCTGGGGAGGGTGTGGACAAAAGGAGCCCTCTTCCACTATTGGTGGGAATGTGAATTGATACAGTCACTATGGAGAACAGTATGGAGTTTCCTTAAAAAAACTAGAAATAGAATTACCATCTGATCCAGCAATCCCACTTCTGGGCATATACCCAGAGAAAACCATAAATCAAAAAGGCACATCCACCACAATGTTCATTGCAGCACTATTTACAATAGCCAGGTAATGGAAGCAACCTAAATGCCCACAGACAGATGAATGGATAAAGATGTGGTACATATATAAAATGGAATATTACTCGGCCATAAAAACGAATGCAACTGGGTCATTTGTAGAGACATCGATGGATCTAGAGACTGTCATACAGAATGAAGCAAGTCAGAAAGAGGAAAACAAATATTGTATATTAATGCATATATGTGGAACCTAAAAAATGGTACAGATGAACTGGTTTGCAGGGAAGAAATAGAGACACAGAGGTAGAGAACAAACGTATGGACACCAAGTGTGGGAAGCCATGGGGTGGTGGTGGTGGGATGAGTTGGGAGATTGGGATTGACCTGTATACATGTATAGGCATAAAATACATAACTAATAATAACCTGCTGTATAAAACATAAATAGAATTAAATTTCAAAATTTTAAAAAATAAAATTTAAAAATAAAACAGAAAAAAGTTCTTCCCGTCACACAGATGTATTTATAGGAATGAATTATTTCCATGCTTATATCTATAAATACATAAAAGAGGAATAAAATCTAACTTGAACCATAAAAGAAAAAAAAAAACCTGAACCCACGAGTTATACAGAGGAAAACCCTATCAGGGCACTTGCTCCAGCGGTAAACAATTCTGAAATTGGTCAGAGGTGGGGAACCATCTCCCATACAGCCAGCAACCCACCCCCCACGCAAGGAGCGTCCTCATTGCAAAGCTGGGGGACCGTGCCGAGGCATCTGTGAGTAAACGTGAGCTGAGCCCCAGGCCAGCTGCTGCTGAACTGTTCCCACCCTTCCCAGGTAAAACACCTGAATATGTACAAGGGCTTGAAAGCCTAGAGGAAGGGCCGTGGAGCCACACCCGCGACAGCACGCAGGCCAACTTGGTGCCTGCAGGCCAGCCAGGGTGGTCCTGGCCCCGGGCGCTCTTCCGGAAGCTTTCCATTGCCCTGCCTGAGATACCCCTCCTGTCCCGGCCCCCACTGCTTTTTTCCTTCCTCACCTCTGTCCGGAGAGAAATTCCAGCGGAAGGTATGGGTGACACATCCTCTTCTTTACAGGCGGCAGCCTGGCAACTCCTGCAGAAAGGCCAGCAGAGCCCCACTCACACCGGGCCACCCACAAAGCTGTGGCCCATCACTCCCTCCCACCAGCACAGCCCCGAGACTGCTGACGGGGCAGAGAATATGGAGTCAGGCACAGCTTCAGGGGCTATTGCTGCCTGGAACGCTGTTTATATTGACCTCAACGAGGCACACCTGGGGAGGGCGGGCCGGCAGGGTAAGGCTGCCCAGGTCAGCTAATCCACAACCCTCAGGGAATCACATTGTTGAAAATGGGCCTCGCTAAGGCAGAATAGAAGCCAAGGAAACAAAGGACACAATGCCATCTGCAGCACCGTAGATGAGTCTAGAAGTAATCACGTGACTTGTAGTAAGTCAGAAAGTGAAAGACACCTATCATATCATATCACTTATAGGTGTTACCTAAAAATGGATACCAGGGCAGATATTTCCACGGAGAAGGGCAATCAGAGATTCATTCAACAAACTTATGGTTCACCAGTGGAAAGGTGTGAGGATTGGTTTCATTACGATATCGGGGTTAACAGACATATACAAACACAGGTGACATATATAATCACCAAAGACCTACGGAATACCAAGAGAGGACTACTCAACATTCTGTCATAACGTACATGGGAAAAGGATCCCAGGAAGAACAGACATCTGTATATGTGTAAAAGAACCACATCTTCCACACCTACAACAAGCCAAACATTGTAATCAAACTTGCTGTAATAAAAAATAAAAAATTAAATTAAAAACACGAACAAGAAGTAGTGAGACAAACTTGAGGGGCTTTCTCCTGGCACATGCCATTCTAAGTTCCAATCTAGAACACCACTTCCATTGAGGCTCTGTTGCCCTAGTAATCAGATTTGGTAAGGGAGAACTGCTGCCACCTTGGGGCCGTTTCACACAACAGCAGCTTTAATCCCAGCGCTAATGGTCAGTTGATATTCAAAATCATTGCAGGCCTGTAAATGACACCTGCCCTGAAAACAAATCCTGGGGTCACATATCGACCAAAAAATTCAAAGGACGTCCATATTTCAAAACGACCGTTTCAAAAGGCATATTTTACGCACATTAGTGTTCTGCTTCTTTTCCTTTCTTTCCTTTTCTGTTAAAAAAACGGGAATGGAAAAAGGCATCCCTCAGAATGGGCGAAAATCGTTGCAAACGAATCAATGGACAGAGGTTTAATCTCCAATATATATAAACAGCTCATGCAGCTTAATATTAAAAAAAAACAAACAACCCAATACAAAACTGGGCAGAAGATCTAAAGAGACGTTTCTTCAAAGAAGACACAGAGATGGCCAAGACGCACATGAAAAGCTGCTCAACAGCACTAATTATTAGAGAAATGCAAATCAAAACTCCAATGAGGTATCACCTCACACCTGTTAGAATCGGCATCATCAGAAAATCTACAAACAACAAATTCTGGGGAGGGTGTGGACAAAAGGAGCCCTCTTCCACTATTGGTGGGAATGTGAATTGATACAGTCACTATGGAGAACAGTATGGAGTTTCCTTAAAAAAACTAGAAATAGAATTACCATCTGATCCAGCAATCCCACTTCTGGGCATATACCCAGAGAAAACCATAAATCAAAAAGGCACATCCACCACAATGTTCATTGCAGCACTATTTACAATAGCCAGGTAATGGAAGCAACCTAAATGCCCACAGACAGATGAATGGATAAAGATGTGGTACATATATAAAATGGAATATTACTCGGCCATAAAAACGAATGCAACTGGGTCATTTGTAGAGACATCGATGGATCTAGAGACTGTCATACAGAATGAAGCAAGTCAGAAAGAGGAAAACAAATATTGTATATTAATGCATATATGTGGAACCTAAAAAATGGTACAGATGAACTGGTTTGCAGGGAAGAAATAGAGACACAGAGGTAGAGAACAAACGTATGGACACCAAGTGTGGGAAGCCATGGGGTGGTGGTGGTGGGATGAGTTGGGAGATTGGGATTGACCTGTATACATGTATAGGCATAAAATACATAACTAATAATAACCTGCTGTATAAAACATAAATAGAATTAAATTTCAAATTTTTAAAAAATAAAATTTAAAAATAAAACAGAAAGAAGTTCTTCCCGTCACACAGATGTATTTATAGGAATGAATTATTTCCATGCTTATATCTATAAATACATAAAAGAGGAATAAAATCTAACTTGAACCATAAAAGAAAAAAAAAAACCTGAACCCACGAGTTATACAGAGGAAAACCCTATCAGGGCACTTGCTCCAGCGGTAAACAATTCTGAAATTGGTCAGAGGTGGGGAACCATCTCCCATACAGCCAGCAACCCACCCCCCACGCAAGGAGCGTCCTCATTGCAAAGCTGGGGGACCGTGCCGAGGCATCTGTGAGTAAACGTGAGCTGAGCCCCAGGCCAGCTGCTGCTGAACTGTTCCCACCCTTCCCAGGTAAAACACCTGAATATGTACAAGGGCTTGAAAGCCTAGAGGAAGGGCCGTGGAGCCACACCCGCGACAGCACGCAGGCCAACTTGGTGCCTGCAGGCCAGCCAGGGTGGTCCTGGCCCCGGGCGCTCTTCCGGAAGCTTTCCATTGCCCTGCCTGAGATACCCCTCCTGTCCCGGCCCCCACTGCTTTTTTCCTTCCTCACCTCTGTCCGGAGAGAAATTCCAGCGGAAGGTATGTGTGACACATCCTCTTCTTTACAGGCGGCAGCCTGGCAACTCCTGCAGAAAGGCCAGCAGAGCCCCACTCACACCGGGCCACCCACAAAGCTGTGGCCCATCACTCCCTCCCACCAGCACAGCCCCGAGACTGCTGACGGGGCAGAGAATATGGAGTCAGGCACAGCTTCAGGGGCTATTGCTGCCTGGAACGCTGTTTATATTGACCTCAACGAGGCACACCTGGGGAGGGCGGGCCGGCAGGGTAAGGCTGCCCAGGTCAGCTAATCCACAACCCTCAGGGAATCACATTGTTGAAAATGGACCTCGCTAAGGCAGAATAGAAGCCAAGGAAACAAAGGACACAATGCCATCTGCAGCACCGTAGATGAGTCTAGAAGTAATCACGTGACTTGTAGTAAGTCAGAAAGTGAAAGACACCTATCATATCATATCACTTATAGGTGTTACCTAAAAATGGATACCAGGGCAGATATTTCCACGGAGAAGGGCAATCAGAGATTCATTCAACAAACTTATGGTTCACCAGTGGAAAGGTGTGAGGATTGGTTTCATTACGATATCGGGGTTAACAGACATATACAAACACAGGTGACATATATAATCACCAAAGACCTACGGAATACCAAGAGAGGACTACTCAACATTCTGTCATAACGTACATGGGAAAAGGATCCCAGGAAGAACAGACATCTGTATATGTGTAAAAGAACCACATCTTCCACACCTACAACAAGCCAAACATTGTAATCAAACTTGCTGTAATAAAAAATAAAAAATTAAATTAAAAACACGAACAAGAAGTAGTGAGACAAACTTGAGGGGCTTTCTCCTGGCACATGCCATTCTAAGTTCCAATCTAGAACACCACTTCCATTGAGGCTCTCTTGCCCTAGTAATCAGATTTGGTAAGGGAGAACTGCTGCCACCTTGTGGCCGTTTCACACAACAGCAGCTTTAATCCCAGCGCTAATGGTCAGTTGATATTCAAAATCATTGCAGGCCTGTAAATGACACCTGCCCTGAAAACAAATCCTGGGGTCACATATCGACCAAAAAATTCAAAGGACGTCCATATTTCAAAACGACCGTTTCAAAAGGCATATTTTACGCACATTAGTGTTCTGCTTCTTTTCCTTTCTTTCCTTTTCTGTTAAAAAAACGGGAATGGAAAAAGGCATCCCTCAGAATGGGCGAAAATCGTTGCAAACGAATCAATGGACAGAGGTTTAATCTCCAATATATATAAACAGCTCATGCAGCTTAATATTTAAAAAAAACAAACAACCCAATACAAAAATGGGCAGAAGATCTAAAGAGACGTTTCTTCAAAGAAGACACAGAGATGGCCAAGACGCACATGAAAAGCTGCTCAACAGCACTAATTATTAGAGAAATGCAAATCAAAACTCCAGTGAGGTATCACCTCACACCTGTTAGAATCGGCATCATCAGAAAATCTACAAACAACAAATTCTGGGGAGGGTGTGGACAAAAGGAGCCCTCTTCCACTATTGGTGGGAATGTAAATTGATACAGTCACTATGGAGAACAGTATGGAGTTTCCTTAAAAAAACTAGAAATAGAATTACCATCTGATCCAGCAATCCCACTTCTGGGCATATACCCAGAGAAAACCAGAAATCAAAAAGGCACATCCACCACAATGTTCATTGCAGTACTATTTACAATAGCCAGGTAATGGAAGCAACCTAAATGCCCACAGACAGATGAATGGATAAAGATGTGGTACATATATAAAATGGAATATTACTCGGCCATAAAAACGAATGCAACTGGGTCATTTGTAGAGACATCGATGGATCTAGAGACTGTCATACAGAATGAAGCAAGTCAGAAAGAGGAAAACAAATATTGTATATTAATGCATATATGTGGAACCTAAAAAATGGTACAGATGAACTGGTTTGCAGGGAAGAAATAGAGACACAGAGGTAGAGAACAAACGTATGGACACCAAGTGTGGGAAGCCATGGGGTGGTGGTGGTGGGATGAGTTGGGAGATTGGGATTGACCTGTATACATGTATAGGCATAAAATACATAACTAATAATAACCTGCTGTATAAAACATAAATAGAATTAAATTTCAAATTTTTAAAAAATAAAATTTAAAAATAAAACAGAAAGAAGTTCTTCCCGTCACACAGATGTATTTATAGGAATGAATTATTTCCATGCTTATATCTATAAATACATAAAAGAGGAATAAAATCTAACTTGAACCATAAAAGAAAAAAAAAACCTGAACCCACGAGTTATACAGAGGAAAACCCTATCAGGGCACTTGCTCCAGCGGTAAACAATTCTGAAATTGGTCAGAGGTGGGGAACCATCTCCCATACAGCCAGCAACCCACCCCCCACGCAAGGAGCGTCCTCATTGCAAAGCTGGGGGACCGTGCCGAGGCATCTGTGAGTAAACGTGAGCTGAGCCCCAGGCCAGCTGCTGCTGAACTGTTCCCACCCTTCCCAGGTAAAACACCTGAATATGTACAAGGGCTTGAAAGCCTAGAGGAAGGGCCGTGGAGCCACACCAGCGACAGCACGCAGGCCAACTTGGTGCCTGCAGGCCAGCCAGGGTGGTCCTGGCCCCGGGCGCTCTTCCGGAAGCTTTCCACTGCCCTGCCTGAGATACCCCTCCTGTCCCGGCCCCCACTGCTTTTTCCTTCCTCACCTCTGTCCGGAGAGAAATTCCAGCGGAAGGTATGTGTGACACATCCTCTTCTTTACAGGCGGCAGCCTGGCAACTCCTGCAGAAAGGCCAGCAGAGCCCCACTCACACCGGGCCACCCACAAAGCTGTGGCCCATCACTCCCTCCCACCAGCACAGCCCCGAGACTGCTGACGGGGCAGAGAATATGGAGTCAGGCACAGCTTCAGGGGCTATTGCTGCCTGGAACGCTGTTTATATTGACCTCAACGAGGCACACCTGGGGAGGGCGGGCCGGCAGGATAAGGCTGCCCAGGTCAGCTAATCCACAACCCTCAGGGAATCACATTGTTGAAAATGGGCCTCGCTAAGGCAGAATAGAAGCCAAGGAAACAAAGGACACAATGCCATTTGCAGCACCGTAGATGAGTCTAGAAGTAATCACGTGACTTGTAGTAAGTCAGAAAGTGAAAGACACCTATCATATCATATCACTTATAGGTGTTACCTAAAAATGGATACCAGGGCAGATATTTCCACGGAGAAGGGCAATCACAGATTCATTCAACAAACTTATGGTTCACCAGTGGAAAGGTGTGAGGATTGGTTTCATTACCATATCGGGGTTAACAGACATATACAAACACAGGTGACATATATAATCACCAAAGACCTACGGAATACCAAGAGAGGACTACTCAACATTCTGTCATAACGTACATGGGAAAAGGATCCCAGGAAGAACAGACATCTGTATATGTGTAAAAGAACCACATCTTCCACACCTACAACAAGCCAAACATTGTAATCAAACTTGCTGTAATAAAAAATAAAAAATTAAATTAAAAACACGAACAAGAAGTAGTGAGACAAACTTGAGGGGCTTTCTCCTGGCACATGCCATTCTAAGTTCCAATCTAGAACACCACTTCCATTGAGGCTCTGTTGCCCTAGTAATCAGATTTGGTAAGGGAGAACTGCTGCCACCTTGTGGCCGTTTCACACAACAGCAGCTTTAATCCCAGCGCTAATGGTCAGTTGATATTCAAAATCATTGCAGGCCTGTAAATGACACCTGCCCTGAAAACAAATCCTGGGGTCACATATCGACCAAAAAATTCAAAGGACGTCCATATTTCAAAACGACCGTTTCAAAAGGCATATTTTACGCACATTAGTGTTCTGCTTCTTTTCCTTTCTTTCCTTTTCTGTTAAAAAAACGGGAATGGAAAAAGGCATCCCTCAGAATGGGCGAAAATCGTTGCAAACGAATCAATGGACAGAGGTTTAATCTCCAATATATATAAACAGCTCATGCAGCTTAATATTAAAAAAAAACAAACAACCCAATACAAAACTGGGCAGAAGATCTAAAGAGACGTTTCTTCAAAGAAGACACAGAGATGGCCAAGACGCACATGAAAAGCTGCTCAACAGCACTAATTATTAGAGAAATGCAAATCAAAACTCCAATGAGGTATCACCTCACACCTGTTAGAATCGGCATCATCAGAAAATCTACAAACAACAAATTCTGGGGAGGGTGTGGACAAAAGGAGCCCTCTTCCACTATTGGTGGGAATGTGAATTGATACAGTCACTATGGAGAACAGTATGGAGTTTCCTTAAAAAAACTAGAAATAGAATTACCATCTGATCCAGCAATCCCACTTCTGGGCATATACCCAGAGAAAACCAGAAATCAAAAAGGCACATCCACCACAATGTTCATTGCAGCACTATTTACAATAGCCAGGTAATGGAAGCAACCTAAATGCCCACAGACAGATGAATGGATAAAGATGTGGTACATATATAAAATGGAATATTACTCGGCCATAAAAACGAATGCAACTGGGTCATTTGTAGAGACATCGATGGATCTAGAGACTGTCATACAGAATGAAGCAAGTCAGAAAGAGGAAAACAAATATTGTATATTAATGCATATATGTGGAACCTAAAAAATGGTACAGATGAACTGGTTTGCAGGGAAGAAATAGAGACACAGAGGTAGAGAACAAACGTATGGACACCAAGTGTGGGAAGCCATGGGGTGGTGGTGGTGGGATGAGTTGGGAGATTGGGATTGACCTGTATACATGTATAGGCATAAAATACATAACTAATAATAACCTGCTGTATAAAACATAAATAGAATTAAATTTCAAATTTTTAAAAAATAAAATTTAAAAATAAAACAGAAAGAAGTTCTTCCCGTCACACAGATGTATTTATAGGAATGAATTATTTCCATGCTTATATCTATAAATACATAAAAGAGGAATAAAATCTAACTTGAACCATAAAAGAAAAAAAAAAACCTGAACCCACGAGTTATACAGAGGAAAACCCTATCAGGGCACTTGCTCCAGCGGTAAACAATTCTGAAATTGGTCAGAGGTGGGGAACCATCTCCCATACAGCCAGCAACCCACCCCCCACGCAAGGAGCGTCCTCATTGCAAAGCTGGGGGACCGTGCCGAGGCATCTGTGAGTAAACGTGAGCTGAGCCCCAGGCCAGCTGCTGCTGAACTGTTCCCACCCTTCCCAGGTAAAACACCTGAATATGTACAAGGGCTTGAAAGCCTAGAGGAAGGGCCGTGGAGCCACACCCGCGACAGCACGCAGGCCAACTTGGTGCCTGCAGGCCAGCCAGGGTGGTCCTGGCCCCGGGCGCTCTTCCGGAAGCTTTCCATTGCCCTGCCTGAGATACCCCTCCTGTCCCGGCCCCCACTGCTTTTTTCCTTCCTCACCTCTGTCCGGAGAGAAATTCCAGCGGAAGGTATGTGTGACACATCCTCTTCTTTACAGGCGGCAGCCTGGCAACTCCTGCAGAAAGGCCAGCAGAGCCCCACTCACACCGGGCCACCCACAAAGCTGTGGCCCATCACTCCCTCCCACCAGCACAGCCCCGAGACTGCTGACGGGGCAGAGAATATGGAGTCAGGCACAGCTTCAGGGGCTATTGCTGCCTGGAACGCTGTTTATATTGACCTCAACGAGGCACACCTGGGGAGGGCGGGCCGGCAGGGTAAGGCTGCCCAGGTCAGCTAATCCACAACCCTCAGGGAATCACATTGTTGAAAATGGGCCTCGCTAAGGCAGAATAGAAGCCAAGGAAACAAAGGACACAATGCCATTTGCAGCACCGTAGATGAGTCTAGAAGTAATCACGTGACTTGTAGTAAGTCAGAAAGTGAAAGACACCTATCATATCATATCACTTATAGGTGTTACCTAAAAATGGATACCAGGGCAGATATTTCCACGGAGAAGGGCAATCACAGATTCATTCAACAAACTTATGGTTCACCAGTGGAAAGGTGTGAGGATTGGTTTCATTACCATATCGGGGTTAACAGACATATACAAACACAGGTGACATATATAATCACCAAAGACCTACGGAATACCAAGAGAGGACTACTCAACATTCTGTCATAACGTACATGGGAAAAGGATCCCAGGAAGAACAGACATCTGTATATGTGTAAAAGAACCACATCTTCCACACCTACAACAAGCCAAACATTGTAATCAAACTTGCTGTAATAAAAAATAAAAAATTAAATTAAAAACACGAACAAGAAGTAGTGAGACAAACGTGAGGGGCTTTCTCCTGGCACATGCCATTCTAAATTCCAATCTAGAACACCACTTCCATTGAGGCTCTGTTGCCCTAGTAATCAGATTTGGTAAGGGAGAACTGCTGCCACCTTGTGGCCGTTTCACACAACAGCAGCTTTAATCCCAGCGCTAATGGTCAGTTGATATTCAAAATCATTGCAGGCCTGTAAATGACACCTGCCCTGAAAACAAATCCTGGGGTCACATATCGACCAAAAAATTCAAAGGACGTCCATATTTCAAAACGACCGTTTCAAAAGGCATATTTTACGCACATTAGTGTTCTGCTTCTTTTCCTTTCTTTCCTTTTCTGTTAAAAAAACGGGAATGGAAAAAGGCATCCCTCAGAATGGGCGAAAATCGTTGCAAACGAATCAATGGACAGAGGTTTAATCTCCAATATATATAAACAGCTCATGCAGCTTAATATTAAAAAAAAACAAACAACCCAATACAAAACTGGGCAGAAGATCTAAAGAGACGTTTCTTCAAAGAAGACACAGAGATGGCCAAGACGCACATGAAAAGCTGCTCAACAGCACTAATTATTAGAGAAATGCAAATCAAAACTCCAATGAGGTATCACCTCACACCTGTTAGAATCGGCATCATCAGAAAATCTACAAACAACAAATTCTGGGGAGGGTGTGGACAAAAGGAGCCCTCTTCCACTATTGGTGGGAATGTGAATTGATACAGTCACTATGGAGAACAGTATGGAGTTTCCTTAAAAAAACTAGAAATAGAATTACCATCTGATCCAGCAATCCCACTTCTGGGCATATACCCAGAGAAAACCATAAATCAAAAAGGCACATCCACCACAATGTTCATTGCAGCACTATTTACAATAGCCAGGTAATGGAAGCAACCTAAATGCCCACAGACAGATGAATGGATAAAGATGTGGTACATATATAAAATGGAATATTACTCGGCCATAAAAACGAATGCAACTGGGTCATTTGTAGAGACATCGATGGATCTAGAGACTGTCATACAGAATGAAGCAAGTCAGAAAGAGGAAAACAAATATTGTATATTAATGCATATATGTGGAACCTAAAAAATGGTACAGATGAACTGGTTTGCAGGGAAGAAATAGAGACACAGAGGTAGAGAACAAACGTATGGACACCAAGTGTGGGAAGCCATGGGGTGGTGGTGGTGGGATGAGTTGGGAGATTGGGATTGACCTGTATACATGTATAGGCATAAAATACATAACTAATAATAACCTGCTGTATAAAACATAAATAGAATTAAATTTCAAAATTTTAAAAAATAAAATTTAAAAATAAAAAAGAAAAAAGTTCTTCCCGTCACACAGATGTATTTATAGGAATGAATTATTTCCATGCTTATATCTATAAATACATAAAAGAGGAATAAAATCTAACTTGAACCATAAAAGAAAAAAAAAACCTGAACCCACGAGTTATACAGAGGAAAACCCTATCAGGGCACTTGCTCCAGCGGTAAACAATTCTGAAATTGGTCAGAAGTGGGGAACCATCTCCCATACAGCCAGCAACCCACCCCCCACGCAAGGACCGCCCTCATTGCAAAGCTGGGGGACCGTGCCGAGGCATCTGTGAGTAAACGTGAGCTGAGCCCCAGGCCAGCTGCTGCTGAACTGTTCCCACCCTTCCCAGGTAAAACACCTGAATATGTACAAGGGCTTGAAAGCCTAGAGGAAGGGCCGTGGAGCCACACCCGCGACAGCACGCAGGCCAACTTGGTGCCTGCAGGCCAGCCAGGGTGGTCCTGGCCCCGGGCGCTCTTCCGGAAGCTTTCCATTGCCCTGCCTGAGATACCCCTCCTGTCCCGGCCCCCACTGCTTTTTTCCTTCCTCACCTCTGTCCGGAGAGAAATTCCAGCGGAAGGTATGTGTGACACATCCTCTTCTTTACAGGCGGCAGCCTGGCAACTCCTGCAGAAAGGCCAGCAGAGCCCCACTCACACCGGGCCACCCACAAAGCTGTGGCCCATCACTCCCTCCCACCAGCACAGCCCCGAGACTGCTGACGGGGCAGAGAATATGGAGTCAGGCACAGCTTCAGGGGCTATTGCTGCCTGGAACGCTGTTTATATTGACCTCAACGAGGCACACCTGGGGAGGGCGGGCCGGCAGGGTAAGGCTGCCCAGGTCAGCTAATCCACAACCCTCAGGGAATCACATTGTTGAAAATGGGCCTCGCTAAGGCAGAATAGAAGCCAAGGAAACAAAGGACACAATGCCATTTGCAGCACCGTAGATGAGTCTAGAAGTAATCACGTGACTTGTAGTAAGTCAGAAAGTGAAAGACACCTATCATATCATATCACTTATAGGTGTTACCTAAAAATGGATACCAGGGCAGATATTTCCACGGAGAAGGGCAATCACAGATTCATTCAACAAACTTATGGTTCACCAGTGGAAAGGTGTGAGGATTGGTTTCATTACCATATCGGGGTTAACAGACATATACAAACACAGGTGACATATATAATCACCAAAGACCTACGGAATACCAAGAGAGGACTACTCAACATTCTGTCATAACGTACATGGGAAAAGGATCCCAGGAAGAACAGACATCTGTATATGTGTAAAAGAACCACATCTTCCACACCTACAACAAGCCAAACATTGTAATCAAACTTGCTGTAATAAAAAATAAAAAATTAAATTAAAAACACGAACAAGAAGTAGTGAGACAAACTTGAGGGGCTTTCTCCTGGCACATGCCATTCTAAACTCCAATCTAGAACACCACTTCCACTGAGGCTCTCTTGCCCTAGTAACCAGATTTGGTAAGGGAGAACTGCTGCCACCTTGTGGCCGTTTCACACAACAGCAGCTTTAATCCCAGCGCTAATGGTCAGTTGATATTCAAAATCATTGCAGGCCTGTAAATGACACCTGCCCTGAAAACAAATCCTGGGGTCACATATCGACCAAAAAATTCAAAGGACGTCCATATTTCAAAACGACCGTTTCAAAAGGCATATTTTACGCACATTAGTGTTCTGCTTCTTTTCCTTTCTTTCCTTTTCTGTTAAAAAAACGGGAATGGAAAAAGGCATCCCTCAGAATGGGCGAAAATCGTTGCAAACGAATCAATGGACAGAGGTTTAATCTCCAATATATATAAACAGCTCATGCAGCTTAATATTAAAAAAAAACAAACAACCCAATACAAAACTGGGCAGAAGATCTAAAGAGACGTTTCTTCAAAGAAGACACAGAGATGGCCAAGACGCACATGAAAAGCTGCTCAACAGCACTAATTATTAGAGAAATGCAAATCAAAACTCCAATGAGGTATCACCTCACACCTGTTAGAATCGGCATCATCAGAAAATCTACAAACAACAAATTCTGGGGAGGGTGTGGACAAAAGGAGCCCTCTTCCACTATTGGTGGGAATGTGAATTGATACAGTCACTATGGAGAACAGTATGGAGTTTCCTTAAAAAAACTAGAAATAGAATTACCATCTGATCCAGCAATCCCACTTCTGGGCATATACCCAGAGAAAACCAGAAATCAAAAAAGCACATCCACCACAATGTTCATTGCAGTACTATTTACAATAGCCAGGTAATGGAAGCAACCTAAATGCCCACAGACAGATGAATGGATAAAGATGTGGTACATATATAAAATGGAATATTACTCGGCCATAAAAACGAATGCAACTGGGTCATTTGTAGAGACATCGATGGATCTAGAGACTGTCATACAGAATGAAGCAAGTCAGAAAGAGGAAAACAAATATTGTATATTAATGCATATATGTGGAACCTAAAAAATGGTACAGATGAACTGGTTTGCAGGGAAGAAATAGAGACACAGAGGTAGAGAACAAACGTATGGACACCAAGTGTGGGAAGCCATGGGGTGGTGGTGGTGGGATGAGTTGGGAGATTGGGATTGACCTGTATACATGTATAGGCATAAAATACATAACTAATAATAACCTGCTGTATAAAACATAAATAGAATTAAATTTCAAAATTTTAAAAAATAAAATTTAAAAATAAAACAGAAAAAAGTTCTTCCCGTCACACAGATGTATTTATAGGAATGAATTATTTCCATGCTTATATCTATAAATACATAAAAGAGGAATAAAATCTAACTTGAACCATAAAAGAAAAAAAAAAACCTGAACCCACGAGTTATACAGAGGAAAACCCTATCAGGGCACTTGCTCCAGCGGTAAACAATTCTGAAATTGGTCAGAGGTGGGGAACCATCTCCCATACAGCCAGCAACCCACCCCCCACGCAAGGAGCGTCCTCATTGCAAAGCTGGGGGACCGTGCCGAGGCATCTGTGAGTAAACGTGAGCTGAGCCCCAGGCCAGCTGCTGCTGAACTGTTCCCACCCTTCCCAGGTAAAACACCTGAATATGTACAAGGGCTTGAAAGCCTAGAGGAAGGGCCGTGGAGCCACACCCGCGACAGCACGCAGGCCAACTTGGTGCCTGCAGGCCAGCCAGGGTGGTCCTGGCCCCGGGCGCTCTTCCGGAAGCTTTCCACTGCCCTGCCTGAGATACCCCTCCTGTCCCGGCCCCCACTGCTTTTTTCCTTCCTCACCTCTGTCCGGAGAGAAATTCCAGCGGAAGGTATGGGTGACACATCCTCTTCTTTACAGGCGGCAGCCTGGCAACTCCTGCAGAAAGGCCAGCAGAGCCCCACTCACACCGGGCCACCCACAAAGCTGTGGCCCATCACTCCCTCCCACCAGCACAGCCCCGAGACTGCTGACGGGGCAGAGAATATGGAGTCAGGCACAGCTTCAGGGGCTATTGCTGCCTGGAACGCTGTTTATATTGACCTCAACGAGGCACACCTGGGGAGGGCGGGCCGGCAGGGTAAGGCTGCCCAGGTCAGCTAATCCACAACCCTCAGGGAATCACATTGTTGAAAATGGGCCTCGCTAAGGCAGAATAGAAGCCAAGGAAACAAAGGACACAATGCCATCTGCAGCACCGTAGATGAGTCTAGAAGTAATCACGTGACTTGTAGTAAGTCAGAAAGTGAAAGACACCTATCATATCATATCACTTATAGGTGTTACCTAAAAATGGATACCAGGGCAGATATTTCCACGGAGAAGGGCAATCACAGATTCATTCAACAAACTTATGGTTCACCAGTGGAAAGGTGTGAGGATTGGTTTCATTACCATATCGGGGTTAACAGACATATACAAACACAGGTGACATATATAATCACCAAAGACCTACGGAATACCAAGAGAGGACTACTCAACATTCTGTCATAACGTACATGGGAAAAGGATCCCAGGAAGAACAGACATCTGTATATGTGTAAAAGAACCACATCTTCCACACCTACAACAAGCCAAACATTGTAATCAAACTTGCTGTAATAAAAAATAAAAAATTAAATTAAAAACACGAACAAGAAGTAGTGAGACAAACTTGAGGGGCTTTCTCCTGGCACATGCCATTCTAAATTCCAATCTAGAACACCACTTCCATTGAGGCTCTGTTGCCCTAGTAATCAGATTTGGTAAGGGAGAACTGCTGCCACCTTGTGGCCGTTTCACACAACAGCAGCTTTAATCCCAGCGCTAATGGTCAGTTGATATTCAAAATCATTGCAGGCCTGTAAATGACACCTGCCCTGAAAACAAATCCTGGGGTCACATATCGACCAAAAAATTCAAAGGACGTCCATATTTCAAAACGACCGTTTCAAAAGGCATATTTTACGCACATTAGTGTTCTGCTTCTTTTCCTTTCTTTCCTTTTCTGTTAAAAAAACGGGAATGGAAAAAGGCATCCCTCAGAATGGGCGAAAATCGTTGCAAACGAATCAATGGACAGACGTTTAATCTCCAATATATATAAACAGCTCATGCAGCTTAATATTAAAAAAAAACAAACAACCCAATACAAAAATGGGCAGAAGATCTAAAGAGACGTTTCTTCAAAGAAGACACAGAGATGGCCAAGACGCACATGAAAAGCTGCTCAACAGCACTAATTATTAGAGAAATGCAAATCAAAACTCCAATGAGGTATCACCTCACACCTGTTAGAATCGGCATCATCAGAAAATCTACAAACAACAAATTCTGGGGAGGGTGTGGACAAAAGGAGCCCTCTTCCACTATTGGTGGGAATGTGAATTGATACAGTCACTATGGAGAACAGTATGGAGTTTCCTTAAAAAAACTAGAAATAGAATTACCATCTGATCCAGCAATCCCACTTCTGGGCATATACCCAGAGAAAACCAGAAATCAAAAAAGCACATCCACCACAATGTTCATTGCAGTACTATTTACAATAGCCAGGTAATGGAAGCAACCTAAATGCCCACAGACAGATGAATGGATAAAGATGTGGTACATATATAAAATGGAATATTACTCGGCCATAAAAACGAATGCAACTGGGTCATTTGTAGAGACATCGATGGATCTAGAGACTGTCATACAGAATGAAGCAAGTCAGAAAGAGGAAAACAAATATTGTATATTAATGCATATATGTGGAACCTAAAAAATGGTACAGATGAACTGGTTTGCAGGGAAGAAATAGAGACACAGAGGTAGAGAACAAACGTATGGACACCAAGTGTGGGAAGCCATGGGGTGGTGGTGGTGGGATGAGTTGGGAGATTGGGATTGACCTGTATACATGTATAGGCATAAAATACATAACTAATAATAACCTGCTGTATAAAACATAAATAGAATTAAATTTCAAAATTTTAAAAAATAAAATTTAAAAATAAAACAGAAAAAAGTTCTTCCCGTCACACAGATGTATTTATAGGAATGAATTATTTCCATGCTTATATCTATAAATACATAAAAGAGGAATAAAATCTAACTTGAACCATAAAAGAAAAAAAAAAACCTGAACCCACGAGTTATACAGAGGAAAACCCTATCAGGGCACTTGCTCCAGCGGTAAACAATTCTGAAATTGGTCAGAGGTGGGGAACCATCTCCCATACAGCCAGCAACCCACCCCCCACGCAAGGAGCGTCCTCATTGCAAAGCTGGGGGACCGTGCCGAGGCATCTGTGAGTAAACGTGAGCTGAGCCCCAGGCCAGCTGCTGCTGAACTGTTCCCACCCTTCCCAGGTAAAACACCTGAATATGTACAAGGGCTTGAAAGCCTAGAGGAAGGGCCGTGGAGCCACACCCGCGACAGCACGCAGGCCAACTTGGTGCCTGCAGGCCAGCCAGGGTGGTCCTGGCCCCGGGCGCTCTTCCGGAAGCTTTCCACTGCCCTGCCTGAGATACCCCTCCTGTCCCGGCCCCCACTGCTTTTTTCCTTCCTCACCTCTGTCCGGAGAGAAATTCCAGCGGAAGGTATGGGTGACACATCCTCTTCTTTACAGGCGGCAGCCTGGCAACTCCTGCAGAAAGGCCAGCAGAGCCCCACTCACACCGGGCCACCCACAAAGCTGTGGCCCATCACTCCCTCCCACCAGCACAGCCCCGAGACTGCTGACGGGGCAGAGAATATGGAGTCAGGCACAGCTTCAGGGGCTATTGCTGCCTGGAGCGCTGTTTATATTGACCTCAACGAGGCACACCTGGGGAGGGCGGGCCGGCAGGGTAAGGCTGCCCAGGTCAGCTAATCCACAACCCTCAGGGAATCACATTCTTGAAAATGGGCCTCGCTAAGGCAGAATAGAAGCCAAGGAAACAAAGGACACAATGCCATCTGCAGCACCGTAGATGAGTCTAGAAGTAATCACGTGACTTGTAGTAAGTCAGAAAGTGAAAGACACATATCATATCATATCACTTATAGGTGTTACCTAAAAATGGATACCAGGGCAGATATTTCCACGGAGAAGGGCAATCACAGATTCATTCAACAAACTTATGGTTCACCAGTGGAAAGGTGTGAGGATTGGTTTCATTACCATATCGGGGTTAACAGACATATACAAACACAGGTGACATATATAATCACCAAAGACCTACGGAATACCAAGAGAGGACTACTCAACATTCTGTCATAACGTACATGGGAAAAGGATCCCAGGAAGAACAGACATCTGTATATGTGTAAAAGAACCACATCTTCCACACCTACAACAAGCCAAACATTGTAATCAAACTTGCTGTAATAAAAAATAAAAAATTAAATTAAAAACACGAACAAGAAGTAGTGAGACAAACTTGAGGGGCTTTCTCCTGGCACATGCCATTCTAAGTTCCAATCTAGAACACCACTTCCATTGAGGCTCTGTTGCCCTAGTAATCAGATTTGGTAAGGGAGAACTGCTGCCACCTTGTGGCCGTTTCACACAACAGCAGCTTTAATCCCAGCGCTAATGGTCAGTTGATATTCAAAATCATTGCAGGCCTGTAAATGACACCTGCCCTGAAAACAAATCCTGGGGTCACATATCGACCAAAAAATTCAAAGGACGTCCATATTTCAAAACGACCGTTTCAAAAGGCATATTTTACGCACATTAGTGTTCTGCTTCTTTTCCTTTCTTTCCTTTTCTGTTAAAAAAACGGGAATGGAAAAAGGCATCCCTCAGAATGGGCGAAAATCGTTGCAAACGAATCAATGGACAGAGGTTTAATCTCCAATATATATAAACAGCTCATGCAGCTTAATATTAAAAAAAAACAAACAACCCAATACAAAAATGGGCAGAAGATCTAAAGAGACGTTTCTTCAAAGAAGACACAGAGATGGCCAAGACACACATGAAAAGCTGCTCAACAGCACTAATTATTAGAGAAATGCAAATCAAAACTCCAATGAGGTATCACCTCACACCTGTTAGAATCGGCATCATCAGAAAATCTACAAACAACAAATTCTGGGGAGGGTGTGGACAAAAGGAGCCCTCTTCCACTATTGGTGGGAATGTGAATTGATACAGTCACTATGGAGAACAGTATGGAGTTTCCTTAAAAAAACTAGAAATAGAATTACCATCTGATCCAGCAATCCCACTTCTGGGCATATACCCAGAGAAAACCATAAATCAAAAAGGCACATCCACCACAATGTTCATTGCAGTACTATTTACAATAGCCAGGTAATGGAAGCAACCTAAATGCCCACAGACAGATGAATGGATAAAGATGTGGTACATATATAAAATGGAATATTACTCGGCCATAAAAACGAATGCAACCGGGTCATTTGTAGAGACATCGATGGATCTAGAGACTGTCATACAGAATGAAGCAAGTCAGAAAGAGGAAAACAAATATTGTATATTAATGCATATATGTGGAACCTAAAAAATGGTACAGATGAACTGGTTTGCAGGGAAGAAATAGAGACACAGAGGTAGAGAACAAACGTATGGACACCAAGTGTGGGAAGCCATGGGGTGGTGGTGGTGGGATGAGTTGGGAGATTGGGATTGACCTGTATACATGTATAGGCATAAAATACATAACTAATAATAACCTGCTGTATAAAACATAAATAGAATTAAATTTCAAATTTTTAAAAAATAAAATTTAAAAATAAAACAGAAAGAAGTTCTTCCCGTCACACAGATGTATTTATAAGAATGAATTATTTCCATGCTTATATCTATAAATACATAAAAGAGGAATAAAATCTAACTTGAACCATAAAAGAAAAAAAAAACCTGAACCCACGAGTTATACAGAGGAAAACCCTATCAGGGCACTTGCTCCAGCAGTAAACAATTCTGAAATTGGTCAGAGGTGGGGAACCATCTCCCATACAGCCAGCAACCCACCCCCCACGCAAGGAGCGTCCTCATTGCAAAGCTGGGGGACCGTGCCGAGGCATCTGTGAGTAAACGTGAGCTGAGCCCCAGGCCAGCTGCTGCTGAACTGTTCCCACCCTTCCCAGGTAAAACACCTGAATATGTACAAGGGCTTGAAAGCCTAGAGGAAGGGCCGTGGAGCCACACCAGCGACAGCACGCAGGCCAACTTGGTGCCTGCAGGCCAGCCAGGGTGGTCCTGGCCCCGGGCGCTCTTCCGGAAGCTTTCCACTGCCCTGCCTGAGATACCCCTCCTGTCCCGGCCCCCACTGCTTTTTCCTTCCTCACCTCTGTCCGGAGAGAAATTCCAGCGGAAGGTATGGGTGACACATCCTCTTCTTTACAGGCGGCAGCCTGGCAACTCCTGCAGAAAGGCCAGCAGAGCCCCACTCACACCGGGCCACCCACAAAGCTGTGGCCCATCACTCCCTCCCACCAGCACAGCCCCGAGACTGCTGACGGGGCAGAGAATATGGAGTCAGGCACAGCTTCAGGGGCTATTGCTGCCTGGAACGCTGTTTATATTGACCTCAACGAGGCACACCTGGGGAGGGCGGGCCGGCAGGATAAGGCTGCCCAGGTCAGCTAATCCACAACCCTCAGGGAATCACATTGTTGAAAATGGGCCTCGCTAAGGCAGAATAGAAGCCAAGGAAACAAAGGACACAATGCCATCTGCAGCACCGTAGATGAGTCTAGAAGTAATCACGTGACTTGTAGTAAGTCAGAAAGTGAAAGACACCTATCATATCATATCACTTATAGGTGTTACCTAAAAATGGATACCAGGGCAGATATTTCCACGGAGAAGGGCAATCAGAGATTCATTCAACAAACTTATGGTTCACCAGTGGAAAGGTGTGAGGATTGGTTTCATTACCATATCGGGGTTAACAGACATACAAACACAGGTGACATATATAATCACCAAAGACCTACGGAATACCAAGAGAGGACTACTCAACATTCTGTCATAACGTACATGGGAAAAGGATCCCAGGAAGAACAGACATCTGTATATGTGTAAAAGAACCACATCTTCCACACCTACAACAAGCCAAACATTGTAATCAAACTTGCTGTAATAAAAAATAAAAAATTAAATTAAAAACACGAACAAGAAGTAGTGAGACAAACTTGAGGGGCTTTCTCCTGGCACATGCCATTCTAAATTCCAATCTAGAACACCACTTCCATTGAGGCTCTGTTGCCCTAGTAATCAGATTTGGTAAGGGAGAACTGCTGCCACCTTGTGGCCGTTTCACACAACAGCAGCTTTAATCCCAGCGCTAATGGTCAGTTGATATTCAAAATCATTGCAGGCCTGTAAATGACACCTGCCCTGAAAACAAATCCTGGGGTCACATATCGACCAAAAAATTCAAAGGACGTCCATATTTCAAAACGACCGTTTCAAAAGGCATATTTTACGCACATTAGTGTTCTGCTTCTTTTCCTTTCTTTCCTTTTCTGTTAAAAAAACGGGAATGGAAAAAGGCATCCCTCAGAATGGGCGAAAATCGTTGCAAACGAATCAATGGACAGAGGTTTAATCTCCAATATATATAAACAGCTCATGCAGCTTAATATTAAAAAAAAACAAACAACCCAATACAAAAATGGGCAGAAGATCTAAAGAGACGTTTCTTCAAAGAAGACACAGAGATGGCCAAGACGCACATGAAAAGCTGCTCAACAGCACTAATTATTAGAGAAATGCAAATCAAAACTCCAATGAGGTATCACCTCACACCTGTTAGAATCGGCATCATCAGAAAATCTACAAACAACAAATTCTGGGGAGGGTGTGGACAAAAGGAGCCCTCTTCCACTATTGGTGGGAATGTGAATTGATACAGTCACTATGGAGAACAGTATGGAGTTTCCTTAAAAAAACTAGAAATAGAATTACCATCTGATCCAGCAATCCCACTTCTGGGCATATACCCAGAGAAAACCATAAATCAAAAAGGCACATCCACCACAATGTTCATTGCAGTACTATTTACAATAGCCAGGTAATGGAAGCAACCTAAATGCCCACAGACAGATGAATGGATAAAGATGTGGTACATATATAAAATGGAATATTACTCGGCCATAAAAACGAATGCAACTGGGTCATTTGTAGAGACATCGATGGATCTAGAGACTGTCATACAGAATGAAGCAAGTCAGAAAGAGGAAAACAAATATTGTATATTAATGCATATATGTGGAACCTAAAAAATGGTACAGAT
Source organism: Mesoplodon mirus (assembly GCF_964341445.2). Classification (NCBI taxonomy): domain Eukaryota; kingdom Metazoa; phylum Chordata; class Mammalia; order Artiodactyla; family Ziphiidae; genus Mesoplodon; species Mesoplodon mirus. The sequence continues at coordinate 222,882 of NW_028295522.1, read as the reverse complement.
GAACTGGTTTGCAGGGAAGAAATAGAGACACAGAGGTAGAGAACAAACGTATGGACACCAAGTGTGGGAAGCCATGGGGTGGTGGTGGTGGGATGAGTTGGGAGATTGGGATTGACCTGTATACATGTATAGGCATAAAATACATAACTAATAATAACCTGCTGTATAAAACATAAATAGAATTAAATTTCAAATTTTTAAAAAATAAAATTTAAAAATAAAACAGAAAGAAGTTCTTCCCGTCACACAGATGTATTTATAGGAATGAATTATTTCCATGCTTATATCTATAAATACATAAAAGAGGAATAAAATCTAACTTGAACCATAAAAGAAAAAAAAAACCTGAACCCACGAGTTATACAGAGGAAAACCCTATCAGGGCACTTGCTCCAGCGGTAAACAATTCTGAAATTGGTCAGAGGTGGGGAACCATCTCCCATACAGCCAGCAACCCACCCCCCACGCAAGGAGCGTCCTCATTGCAAAGCTGGGGGACCGTGCCGAGGCATCTGTGAGTAAACGTGAGCTGAGCCCCAGGCCAGCTGCTGCTGAACTGTTCCCACCCTTCCCAGGTAAAACACCTGAATATGTACAAGGGCTTGAAAGCCTAGAGGAAGGGCCGTGGAGCCACACCAGCGACAGCACGCAGGCCAACTTGGTGCCTGCAGGCCAGCCAGGGTGGTCCTGGCCCCGGGCGCTCTTCCGGAAGCTTTCCACTGCCCTGCCTGAGATACCCCTCCTGTCCCGGCCCCCACTGCTTTTTCCTTCCTCACCTCTGTCCGGAGAGAAATTCCAGCGGAAGGTATGGGTGACACATCCTCTTCTTTACAGGCGGCAGCCTGGCAACTCCTGCAGAAAGGCCAGCAGAGCCCCACTCACACCGGGCCACCCACAAAGCTGTGGCCCATCACTCCCTCCCACCAGCACAGCCCCGAGACTGCTGACGGGGCAGAGAATATGGAGTCAGGCACAGCTTCAGGGGCTATTGCTGCCTGGAGCGCTGTTTATATTGACCTCAACGAGGCACACCTGGGGAGGGCGGGCCGGCAGGATAAGGCTGCCCAGGTCAGCTAATCCACAACCCTCAGGGAATCACATTGTTGAAAATGGGCCTCGCTAAGGCAGAATAGAAGCCAAGGAAACAAAGGACACAATGCCATTTGCAGCACCGTAGATGAGTCTAGAAGTAATCACGTGACTTGTAGTAAGTCAGAAAGTGAAAGACACCTATCATATCATATCACTTATAGGTGTTACCTAAAAATGGATACCAGGGCAGATATTTCCACGGAGAAGGGCAATCACAGATTCATTCAACAAACTTATGGTTCACCAGTGGAAAGGTGTGAGGATTGGTTTCATTACCATATCGGGGTTAACAGACATATACAAACACAGGTGACATATATAATCACCAAAGACCTACGGAATACCAAGAGAGGACTACTCAACATTCTGTCATAACGTACATGGGAAAAGGATCCCAGGAAGAACAGACATCTGTATATGTGTAAAAGAACCACATCTTCCACACCTACAACAAGCCAAACATTGTAATCAAACTTGCTGTAATAAAAAATAAAAAATTAAATTAAAAACACGAACAAGAAGTAGTGAGACAAACTTGAGGGGCTTTCTCCTGGCACATGCCATTCTAAATTCCAATCTAGAACACCACTTCCATTGAGGCTCTGTTGCCCTAGTAATCAGATTTGGTAAGGGAGAACTGCTGCCACCTTGTGGCCGTTTCACACAACAGCAGCTTTAATCCCAGCGCTAATGGTCAGTTGATATTCAAAATCATTGCAGGCCTGTAAATGACACCTGCCCTGAAAACAAATCCTGGGGTCACATATCGACCAAAAAATTCAAAGGACGTCCATATTTCAAAACGACCGTTTCAAAAGGCATATTTTACGCACATTAGTGTTCTGCTTCTTTTCCTTTCTTTCCTTTTCTGTTAAAAAAACGGGAATGGAAAAAGGCATCCCTCAGAATGGGCGAAAATCATTGCAAACGAATCAATGGACAGAGGTTTAATCTCCAATATATATAAACAGCTCATGCAGCTTAATATTAAAAAAAAACAAACAACCCAATACAAAAATGGGCAGAAGATCTAAAGAGACGTTTCTTCAAAGAAGACACAGAGATGGCCAAGACGCACATGAAAAGCTGCTCAACAGCACTAATTATTAGAGAAATGCAAATCAAAACTCCAATGAGGTATCACCTCACACCTGTTAGAATCGGCATCATCAGAAAATCTACAAACAACAAATTCTGGGGAGGGTGTGGACAAAAGGAGCCCTCTTCCACTATTGGTGGGAATGTAAATTGATACAGTCACTATGGAGAACAGTATGGAGTTTCCTTAAAAAAACTAGAAATAGAATTACCATCTGATCCAGCAATCCCACTTCTGGGCATATACCCAGAGAAAACCAGAAATCAAAAAGGCACATCCACCACAATGTTCATTGCAGTACTATTTACAATAGCCAGGTAATGGAAGCAACCTAAATGCCCACAGACAGATGAATGGATAAAGATGTGGTACATATATAAAATGGAATATTACTCGGCCATAAAAACGAATGCAACTGGGTCATTTGTAGAGACATCGATGGATCTAGAGACTGTCATACAGAATGAAGCAAGTCAGAAAGAGGAAAACAAATATTGTATATTAATGCATATATGTGGAACCTAAAAAATGGTACAGATGAACTGGTTTGCAGGGAAGAAATAGAGACACAGAGGTAGAGAACAAACGTATGGACACCAAGTGTGGGAAGCCATGGGGTGGTGGTGGTGGGATGAGTTGGGAGATTGGGATTGACCTGTATACATGTATAGGCATAAAATACATAACTAATAATAACCTGCTGTATAAAACATAAATAGAATTAAATTTCAAAATTTTTAAAAATAAAATTTAAAAATAAAACAGAAAAAAGTTCTTCCCGTCACACAGATGTATTTATAGGAATGAATTATTTCCATGCTTATATCTATAAATACATAAAAGAGGAATAAAATCTAACTTGAACCATAAAAGAAAAAAAAAAACCTGAACCCACGAGTTATACAGAGGAAAACCCTATCAGGGCACTTGCTCCAGCGGTAAACAATTCTGAAATTGGTCAGAGGTGGGGAACCATCTCCCATACAGCCAGCAACCCACCCCCACGCAAGGAGCGTCCTCATTGCAAAGCTGGGGGACCGTGCTGAGGCATCTGTGAGTAAACGTGAGCTGAGCCCCAGGCCAGCTGCTGCTGAACTGTTCCCACCCTTCCCAGGTAAAACACCTGAATATGTACAAGGGCTTGAAAGCCTAGAGGAAGGGCCGTGGAGCCACACCAGCGACAGCACGCAGGCCAACTTGGTGCCTGCAGGCCAGCCAGGGTGGTCCTGGCCCCGGGCGCTCTTCCGGAAGCTTTCCATTGCCCTGCCTGAGATACCCCTCCTGTCCCGGCCCCCACTGCTTTTTTCCTTCCTCACCTCTGTCCGGAGAGAAATTCCAGCGGAAGGTATGGGTGACACATCCTCTTCTTTACAGGCGGCAGCCTGGCAACTCCTGCAGAAAGGCCAGCAGAGCCCCACTCACACCGGGCCACCCACAAAGCTGTGGCCCATCACTCCCTCCCACCAGCACAGCCCCGAGACTGCTGACGGGGCAGAGAATATGGAGTCAGGCACAGCTTCAGGGGCTATTGCTGCCTGGAACGCTGTTTATATTGACCTCAACGAGGCACACCTGGGGAGGGCGGGCCGGCAGGGTAAGGCTGCCCAGGTCAGCTAATCCACAACCCTCAGGGAATCACATTGTTGAAAATGGGCCTCGCTAAGGCAGAATAGAAGCCAAGGAAACAAAGGACACAATGCCATCTGCAGCACCGTAGATGAGTCTAGAAGTAATCACGTGACTTGTAGTAAGTCAGAAAGTGAAAGACACCTATCATATCATATCACTTATAGGTGTTACCTAAAAATGGATACCAGGGCAGATATTTCCACGGAGAAGGGCAATCACAGATTCATTCAACAAACTTATGGTTCACCAGTGGAAAGGTGTGAGGATTGGTTTCATTACCATATCGGGGTTAACAGACATATACAAACACAGGTGACATATATAATCACCAAAGACCTACGGAATACCAAGAGAGGACTACTCAACATTCTGTCATAACGTACATGGGAAAAGGATCCCAGGAAGAACAGACATCTGTATATGTGTAAAAGAACCACATCTTCCACACCTACAACAAGCCAAACATTGTAATCAAACTTGCTGTAATAAAAAATAAAAAATTAAATTAAAAACACGAACAAGAAGTAGTGAGACAAACTTGAGGGGCTTTCTCCTGGCACATGCCATTCTAAGTTCCAATCTAGAACACCACTTCCATTGAGGCTCTGTTGCCCTAGTAATCAGATTTGGTAAGGGAGAACTGCTGCCACCTTGTGGCCGTTTCACACAACAGCAGCTTTAATCCCAGCGCTAATGGTCAGTTGATATTCAAAATCATTGCAGGCCTGTAAATGACACCTGCCCTGAAAACAAATCCTGGGGTCACATATCGACCAAAAAATTCAAAGGACGTCCATATTTCAAAACGACCGTTTCAAAAGGCATATTTTATGCACATTAGTGTTCTGCTTCTTTTCCTTTCTTTCCTTTTCTGTTAAAAAAACGGGAATGGAAAAAGGCATCCCTCAGAATGGGCGAAAATCGTTGCAAACGAATCAATGGACAGACGTTTAATCTCCAATATATATAAACAGCTCATGCAGCTTAATATTAAAAAAAAACAAACAACCCAATACAAAACTGGGCAGAAGATCTAAAGAGACGTTTCTTCAAAGAAGACACAGAGATGGCCAAGACGCACATGAAAAGCTGCTCAACAGCACTAATTATTAGAGAAATGCAAATCAAAACTCCAATGAGGTATCACCTCACACCTGTTAGAATCGGCATCATCAGAAAATCTACAAACAACAAATTCTGGGGAGGGTGTGGACAAAAGGAGCCCTCTTCCACTATTGGTGGGAATGTGAATTGATACAGTCACTATGGAGAACAGTATGGAGTTTCCTTAAAAAAACTAGAAATAGAATTACCATCTGATCCAGCAATCCCACTTCTGGGCATATACCCAGAGAAAACCATAAATCAAAAAGGCACATCCACCACAATGTTCATTGCAGCACTATTTACAATAGCCAGGTAATGGAAGCAACCTAAATGCCCACAGACAGATGAATGGATAAAGATGTGGTACATATATAAAATGGAATATTACTCGGCCATAAAAACGAATGCAACTGGGTCATTTGTAGAGACATCGATGGATCTAGAGACTGTCATACAGAATGAAGCAAGTCAGAAAGAGGAAAACAAATATTGTATATTAATGCATATATGTGGAACCTAAAAAATGGTACAGATGAACTGGTTTGCAGGGAAGAAATAGAGACACAGAGGTAGAGAACAAACGTATGGACACCAAGTGTGGGAAGCCATGGGGTGGTGGTGGTGGGATGAGTTGGGAGATTGGGATTGACCTGTATACATGTATAGGCATAAAATACATAACTAATAATAACCTGCTGTATAAAACATAAATAGAATTAAATTTCAAAATTTTAAAAAATAAAATTTAAAAATAAAACAGAAAAAAGTTCTTCCCGTCACACAGATGTATTTATAGGAATGAATTATTTCCATGCTTATATCTATAAATACATAAAAGAGGAATAAAATCTAACTTGAACCATAAAAGAAAAAAAAAAACCTGAACCCACGAGTTATACAGAGGAAAACCCTATCAGGGCACTTGCTCCAGCGGTAAACAATTCTGAAATTGGTCAGAGGTGGGGAACCATCTCCCATACAGCCAGCAACCCACCCCCACGCAAGGAGCGTCCTCATTGCAAAGCTGGGGGACCGTGCTGAGGCATCTGTGAGTAAACGTGAGCTGAGCCCCAGGCCAGCTGCTGCTGAACTGTTCCCACCCTTCCCAGGTAAAACACCTGAATATGTACAAGGGCTTGAAAGCCTAGAGGAAGGGCCGTGGAGCCACACCAGCGACAGCACGCAGGCCAACTTGGTGCCTGCAGGCCAGCCAGGGTGGTCCTGGCCCCGGGCGCTCTTCCGGAATCTTTCCATTGCCCTGCCTGAGATACCCCTCCTGTCCCGGCCCCCACTGCTTTTTTCCTTCCTCACCTCTGTCCGGAGAGAAATTCCAGCGGAAGGTATGGGTGACACATCCTCTTCTTTACAGGCGGCAGCCTGGCAACTCCTGCAGAAAGGCCAGCAGAGCCCCACTCACACCGGGCCACCCACAAAGCTGTGGCCCATCACTCCCTCCCACCAGCACAGCCCCGAGACTGCTGACGGGGCAGAGAATATGGAGTCAGGCACAGCTTCAGGGGCTATTGCTGCCTGGAACGCTGTTTATATTGACCTCAACGAGGCACACCTGGGGAGGGCGGGCCGGCAGGGTAAGGCTGCCCAGGTCAGCTAATCCACAACCCTCAGGGAATCACATTGTTGAAAATGGGCCTCGCTAAGGCAGAATAGAAGCCAAGGAAACAAAGGACACAATGCCATCTGCAGCACCGTAGATGAGTCTAGAAGTAATCACGTGACTTGTAGTAAGTCAGAAAGTGAAAGACACCTATCATATCATATCACTTATAGGTGTTACCTAAAAATGGATACCAGGGCAGATATTTCCACGGAGAAGGGCAATCACAGATTCATTCAACAAACTTATGGTTCACCAGTGGAAAGGTGTGAGGATTGGTTTCATTACCATATCGGGGTTAACAGACATATACAAACACAGGTGACATATATAATCACCAAAGACCTACGGAATACCAAGAGAGGACTACTCAACATTCTGTCATAACGTACATGGGAAAAGGATCCCAGGAAGAACAGACATCTGTATATGTGTAAAAGAACCACATCTTCCACACCTACAACAAGCCAAACATTGTAATCAAACTTGCTGTAATAAAAAATAAAAAATTAAATTAAAAACACGAACAAGAAGTAGTGAGACAAACTTGAGGGGCTTTCTCCTGGCACATGCCATTCTAAGTTCCAATCTAGAACACCACTTCCATTGAGGCTCTGTTGCCCTAGTAATCAGATTTGGTAAGGGAGAACTGCTGCCACCTTGTGGCCGTTTCACACAACAGCAGCTTTAATCCCAGCGCTAATGGTCAGTTGATATTCAAAATCATTGCAGGCCTGTAAATGACACCTGCCCTGAAAACAAATCCTGGGGTCACATATCGACCAAAAAATTCAAAGGACGTCCATATTTCAAAACGACCGTTTCAAAAGGCATATTTTACGCACATTAGTGTTCTGCTTCTTTTCCTTTCTTTCCTTTTCTGTTAAAAAAACGGGAATGGAAAAAGGCATCCCTCAGAATGGGCGAAAATCGTTGCAAACGAATCAATGGACAGAGGTTTAATCTCCAATATATATAAACAGCTCATGCAGCTTAATATTAAAAAAAAACAAACAACCCAATACAAAACTGGGCAGAAGATCTAAAGAGACGTTTCTTCAAAGAAGACACAGAGATGGCCAAGACGCACATGAAAAGCCGCTCAACAGCACTAATTATTAGAGAAATGCAAATCAAAACTCCAATGAGGTATCACCTCACACCTGTTAGAATCGGCATCATCAGAAAATCTACAAACAACAAATTCTGGGGAGGGTGTGGACAAAAGGAGCCCTCTTCCACTATTGGTGGGAATGTGAATTGATACAGTCACTATGGAGAACAGTATGGAGTTTCCTTAAAAAAACTAGAAATAGAATTACCATCTGATCCAGCAATCCCACTTCTGGGCATATACCCAGAGAAAACCATAAATCAAAAAGGCACATCCACCACAATGTTCATTGCAGCACTATTTACAATAGCCAGGTAATGGAAGCAACCTAAATGCCCACAGACAGATGAATGGATAAAGATGTGGTACATATATAAAATGGAATATTACTCGGCCATAAAAACGAATGCAACTGGGTCATTTGTAGAGACATCGATGGATCTAGAGACTGTCATACAGAATGAAGCAAGTCAGAAAGAGGAAAACAAATATTGTATATTAATGCATATATGTGGAACCTAAAAAATGGTACAGATGAACTGGTTTGCAGGGAAGAAATAGAGACACAGAGGTAGAGAACAAACGTATGGACACCAAGTGTGGGAAGCCATGGGGTGGTGGTGGTGGGATGAGTTGGGAGATTGGGATTGACCTGTATACATGTATAGGCATAAAATACATAACTAATAATAACCTGCTGTATAAAACATAAATAGAATTAAATTTCAAAATTTTAAAAAATAAAATTTAAAAATAAAACAGAAAAAAGTTCTTCCCGTCACACAGATGTATTTATAGGAATGAATTATTTCCATGCTTATATCTATAAATACATAAAAGAGGAATAAAATCTAACTTGAACCATAAAAGAAAAAAAAAAACCTGAACCCACGAGTTATACAGAGGAAAACCCTATCAGGGCACTTGCTCCAGCGGTAAACAATTCTGAAATTGGTCAGAGGTGGGGAACCATCTCCCATACAGCCAGCAACCCACCCCCCACGCAAGGAGCGTCCTCATTGCAAAGCTGGGGGACCGTGCCGAGGCATCTGTGAGTAAACGTGAGCTGAGCCCCAGGCCAGCTGCTGCTGAACTGTTCCCACCCTTCCCAGGTAAAACACCTGAATATGTACAAGGGCTTGAAAGCCTAGAGGAAGGGCCGTGGAGCCACACCAGCGACAGCACGCAGGCCAACTTGGTGCCTGCAGGCCAGCCAGGGTGGTCCTGGCCCCGGGCGCTCTTCCGGAAGCTTTCCATTGCCCTGCCTGAGATACCCCTCCTGTCCCGGCCCCCACTGCTTTTTTCCTTCCTCACCTCTGTCCGGAGAGAAATTCCAGCGGAAGGTATGGGTGACACATCCTCTTCTTTACAGGCGGCAGCCTGGCAACTCCTGCAGAAAGGCCAGCAGAGCCCCACTCACACCGGGCCACCCACAAAGCTGTGGCCCATCACTCCCTCCCACCAGCACAGCCCCGAGACTGCTGACGGGGCAGAGAATATGGAGTCAGGCACAGCTTCAGGGGCTATTGCTGCCTGGAACGCTGTTTATATTGACCTCAACGAGGCACACCTGGGGAGGGCGGGCCGGCAGGGTAAGGCTGCCCAGGTCAGCTAATCCACAACCCTCAGGGAATCACATTGTTGAAAATGGGCCTCGCTAAGGCAGAATAGAAGCCAAGGAAACAAAGGACACAATGCCATCTGCAGCACCGTAGATGAGTCTAGAAGTAATCACGTGACTTGTAGTAAGTCAGAAAGTGAAAGACACCTATCATATCATATCACTTATAGGTGTTACCTAAAAATGGATACCAGGGCAGATATTTCCACGGAGAAGGGCAATCACAGATTCATTCAACAAACTTATGGTTCACCAGTGGAAAGGTGTGAGGATTGGTTTCATTACCATATCGGGGTTAACAGACATATACAAACACAGGTGACATATATAATCACCAAAGACCTACGGAATACCAAGAGAGGACTACTCAACATTCTGTCATAACGTACATGGGAAAAGGATCCCAGGAAGAACAGACATCTGTATATGTGTAAAAGAACCACATCTTCCACACCTACAACAAGCCAAACATTGTAATCAAACTTGCTGTAATAAAAAATAAAAAATTAAATTAAAAACACGAACAAGAAGTAGTGAGACAAACTTGAGGGGCTTTCTCCTGGCACATGCCATTCTAAATTCCAATCTAGAACACCACTTCCATTGAGGCTCTGTTGCCCTAGTAATCAGATTTGGTAAGGGAGAACTGCTGCCACCTTGTGGCCGTTTCACACAACAGCAGCTTTAATCCCAGCGCTAATGGTCAGTTGATATTCAAAATCATTGCAGGCCTGTAAATGACACCTGCCCTGAAAACAAATCCTGGGGTCACATATCGACCAAAAAATTCAAAGGACGTCCATATTTCAAAACGACCGTTTCAAAAGGCATATTTTACGCACATTAGTGTTCTGCTTCTTTTCCTTTCTTTCCTTTTCTGTTAAAAAAACGGGAATGGAAAAAGGCATCCCTCAGAATGGGCGAAAATCGTTGCAAACGAATCAATGGACAGAGGTTTAATCTCCAATATATATAAACAGCTCATGCAGCTTAATATTAAAAAAAAACAAACAACCCAATACAAAAATGGGCAGAAGATCTAAAGAGACGTTTCTTCAAAGAAGACACAGAGATGGCCAAGACGCACATGAAAAGCTGCTCAACAGCACTAATTATTAGAGAAATGCAAATCAAAACTCCAATGAGGTATCACCTCACACCTGTTAGAATCGGCATCATCAGAAAATCTACAAACAACAAATTCTGGGGAGGGTGTGGACAAAAGGAGCCCTCTTCCACTATTGGTGGGAATGTAAATTGATACAGTCACTATGGAGAACAGTATGGAGTTTCCTTAAAAAAACTAGAAATAGAATTACCATCTGATCCAGCAATCCCACTTCTGGGCATATACCCAGAGAAAACCAGAAATCAAAAAGGCACATCCACCACAATGTTCATTGCAGCACTATTTACAATAGCCAGGTAATGGAAGCAACCTAAATGCCCACAGACAGATGAATGGATAAAGATGTGGTACATATATAAAATGGAATATTACTCGGCCATAAAAACGAATGCAACTGGGTCATTTGTAGAGACATCGATGGATCTAGAGACTGTCATACAGAATGAAGCAAGTCAGAAAGAGGAAAACAAATATTGTATATTAATGCATATATGTGGAACCTAAAAAATGGTACAGATGAACTGGTTTGCAGGGAAGAAATAGAGACACAGAGGTAGAGAACAAACGTATGGACACCAAGTGTGGGAAGCCATGGGGTGGTGGTGGTGGGATGAGTTGGGAGATTGGGATTGACCTGTATACATGTATAGGCATAAAATACATAACTAATAATAACCTGCTGTATAAAACATAAATAGAATTAAATTTCAAAATTTTAAAAAATAAAATTTAAAAATAAAACAGAAAAAAGTTCTTCCCGTCACACAGATGTATTTATAGGAATGAATTATTTCCATGCTTATATCTATAAATACATAAAAGAGGAATAAAATCTAACTTGAACCATAAAAGAAAAAAAAAAACCTGAACCCACGAGTTATACAGAGGAAAACCCTATCAGGGCACTTGCTCCAGCGGTAAACAATTCTGAAATTGGTCAGAGGTGGGGAACCATCTCCCATACAGCCAGCAACCCACCCCCCACGCAAGGAGCGTCCTCATTGCAAAGCTGGGGGACCGTGCCGAGGCATCTGTGAGTAAACGTGAGCTGAGCCCCAGGCCAGCTGCTGCTGAACTGTTCCCACCCTTCCCAGGTAAAACACCTGAATATGTACAAGGGCTTGAAAGCCTAGAGGAAGGGCCGTGGAGCCACACCAGCGACAGCACGCAGGCCAACTTGGTGCCTGCAGGCCAGCCAGGGTGGTCCTGGCCCCGGGCGCTCTTCCGGAAGCTTTCCATTGCCCTGCCTGAGATACCCCTCCTGTCCCGGCCCCCACTGCTTTTTTCCTTCCTCACCTCTGTCCGGAGAGAAATTCCAGCGGAAGGTATGGGTGACACATCCTCTTCTTTACAGGCGGCAGCCTGGCAACTCCTGCAGAAAGGCCAGCAGAGCCCCACTCACACCGGGCCACCCACAAAGCTGTGGCCCATCACTCCCTCCCACCAGCACAGCCCCGAGACTGCTGACGGGGCAGAGAATATGGAGTCAGGCACAGCTTCAGGGGCTATTGCTGCCTGGAACGCTGTTTATATTGACCTCAACGAGGCACACCTGGGGAGGGCGGGCCGGCAGGGTAAGGCTGCCCAGGTCAGCTAATCCACAACCCTCAGGGAATCACATTGTTGAAAATGGGCCTCGCTAAGGCAGAATAGAAGCCAAGGAAACAAAGGACACAATGCCATTTGCAGCACCGTAGATGAGTCTAGAAGTAATCACGTGACTTGTAGTAAGTCAGAAAGTGAAAGACACATATCATATCATATCACTTATAGGTGTTACCTAAAAATGGATACCAGGGCAGATATTTCCACGGAGAAGGGCAATCACAGATTCATTCAACAAACTTATGGTTCACCAGTGGAAAGGTGTGAGGATTGGTTTCATTACCATATCGGGGTTAACAGACATATACAAACACAGGTGACATATATAATCACCAAAGACCTACAGAATACCAAGAGAGGACTACTCAACATTCTGTCATAACGTTCATGGGAAAAGGATCCCAGGAAGAACAGACATCTGTATATCTGTAAAAGAACCACATCTTCCACACCTACAACAAGCCAAACATTGTAATCAAACTTGCTGTAATAAAAAATAAAAAATTAAATTAAAAACACGAACAAGAAGTAGTGAGACAAACTTGAGGGGCTTTCTCTTGGCACATGCCATTCTAAATTCCAATCTAGAACACCACTTCCATTGAGGCTCTGTTGCCCTAGTAATCAGATTTGGTAAGGGAGAACTGCTGCCACCTTGTGGCCGTTTCACACAACAGCAGCTTTAATCCCAGCGCTAATGGTCAGTTGATATTCAAAATCATTGCAGGCCTGTAAATGACCCCTGCCCTGAAAACAAATCCTGGGGTCACATATCGACCAAAAAATTCAAAGGACGTCCATATTTCAAAACGACCGTTTCAAAAGGCATATTTTATGCACATTAGTGTTCTGCTTCTTTTCCTTTCTTTCCTTTTCTGTTAAAAAAACGGGAATGGAAAAAGGCATCCCTCAGAATGGGCGAAAATCGTTGCAAACGAATCAATGGACAGAGGTTTAATCTCCAATATATATAAACAGCTCATGCAGCTTAATATTAAAAAAAAACAAACAACCCAATACAAAACTGGGCAGAAGATCTAAAGAGACGTTTCTTCAAAGAAGACACAGAGATGGCCAAGACGCACATGAAAAGCTGCTCAACAGCACTAATTATTAGAGAAATGCAAATCAAAACTCCAGTGAGGTATCACCTCACACCTGTTAGAATCGGCATCATCAGAAAATCTACAAACAACAAATTCTGGGGAGGGTGTGGACAAAAGGAGCCCTCTTCCACTATTGGTGGGAATGTGAATTGATACAGTCACTATGGAGAACAGTATGGAGTTTCCTTAAAAAAACTAGAAATAGAATTACCATCTGATCCAGCAATCCCACTTCTGGGCATATACCCAGAGAAAACCAGAAATCAAAAAGGCACATCCACCACAATGTTCATTGCAGTACTATTTACAATAGCCAGGTAATGGAAGCAACCTAAATGCCCACAGACAGATGAATGGATAAAGATGTGGTACATATATAAAATGGAATATTACTCGGCCATAAAAACGAATGCAACTGGGTCATTTGTAGAGACATCGATGGATCTAGAGACTGTCATACAGAATGAAGCAAGTCAGAAAGAGGAAAACAAATATTGTATATTAATGCATATATGTGGAACCTAAAAAATGGTACAGATGAACTGGTTTGCAGGGAAGAAATAGAGACACAGAGGTAGAGAACAAACGTATGGACACCAAGTGTGGGAAGCCATGGGGTGGTGGTGGTGGGATGAGTTGGGAGATTGGGATTGACCTGTATACATGTATAGGCATAAAATACATAACTAATAATAACCTGCTGTATAAAACATAAATAGAATTAAATTTCAAATTTTTAAAAAATAAAATTTAAAAATAAAACAGAAAGAAGTTCTTCCCGTCACACAGATGTATTTATAGGAATGAATTATTTCCATGCTTATATCTATAAATACATAAAAGAGGAATAAAATCTAACTTGAACCATAAAAGAAAAAAAAAAACCTGAACCCACGAGTTATACAGAGGAAAACCCTATCAGGGCACTTGCTCCAGCGGTAAACAATTCTGAAATTGGTCAGAGGTGGGGAACCATCTCCCATACAGCCAGCAACCCACCCCCCACGCAAGGAGCGTCCTCATTGCAAAGCTGGGGGACCGTGCCGAGGCATCTGTGAGTAAACGTGAGCTGAGCCCCAGGCCAGCTGCTGCTGAACTGTTCCCACCCTTCCCAGGTAAAACACCTGAATATGTACAAGGGCTTGAAAGCCTAGAGGAAGGGCCGTGGAGCCACACCCGCGACAGCACGCAGGCCAACTTGGTGCCTGCAGGCCAGCCAGGGTGGTCCTGGCCCCGGGCGCTCTTCCGGAAGCTTTCCATTGCCCTGCCTGAGATACCCCTCCTGTCCCGGCCCCCACTGCTTTTTTCCTTCCTCACCTCTGTCCGGAGAGAAATTCCAGCGGAAGGTATGTGTGACACATCCTCTTCTTTACAGGCGGCAGCCTGGCAACTCCTGCAGAAAGGCCAGCAGAGCCCCACTCACACCGGGCCACCCACAAAGCTGTGGCCCATCACTCCCTCCCACCAGCACAGCCCCGAGACTGCTGACGGGGCAGAGAATATGGAGTCAGGCACAGCTTCAGGGGCTATTGCTGCCTGGAACGCTGTTTATATTGACCTCAACGAGGCACACCTGGGGAGGGCGGGCCGGCAGGGTAAGGCTGCCCAGGTCAGCTAATCCACAACCCTCAGGGAATCACATTGTTGAAAATGGACCTCGCTAAGGCAGAATAGAAGCCAAGGAAACAAAGGACACAATGCCATCTGCAGCACCGTAGATGAGTCTAGAAGTAATCACGTGACTTGTAGTAAGTCAGAAAGTGAAAGACACCTATCATATCATATCACTTATAGGTGTTACCTAAAAATGGATACCAGGGCAGATATTTCCACGGAGAAGGGCAATCAGAGATTCATTCAACAAACTTATGGTTCACCAGTGGAAAGGTGTGAGGATTGGTTTCATTACGATATCGGGGTTAACAGACATATACAAACACAGGTGACATATATAATCACCAAAGACCTACGGAATACCAAGAGAGGACTACTCAACATTCTGTCATAACGTACATGGGAAAAGGATCCCAGGAAGAACAGACATCTGTATATGTGTAAAAGAACCACATCTTCCACACCTACAACAAGCCAAACATTGTAATCAAACTTGCTGTAATAAAAAATAAAAAATTAAATTAAAAACACGAACAAGAAGTAGTGAGACAAACTTGAGGGGCTTTCTCCTGGCACATGCCATTCTAAGTTCCAATCTAGAACACCACTTCCATTGAGGCTCTCTTGCCCTAGTAATCAGATTTGGTAAGGGAGAACTGCTGCCACCTTGTGGCCGTTTCACACAACAGCAGCTTTAATCCCAGCGCTAATGGTCAGTTGATATTCAAAATCATTGCAGGCCTGTAAATGACACCTGCCCTGAAAACAAATCCTGGGGTCACATATCGACCAAAAAATTCAAAGGACGTCCATATTTCAAAACGACCGTTTCAAAAGGCATATTTTACGCACATTAGTGTTCTGCTTCTTTTCCTTTCTTTCCTTTTCTGTTAAAAAAACGGGAATGGAAAAAGGCATCCCTCAGAATGGGCGAAAATCGTTGCAAACGAATCAATGGACAGAGGTTTAATCTCCAATATATATAAACAGCTCATGCAGCTTAATATTTAAAAAAAACAAACAACCCAATACAAAAATGGGCAGAAGATCTAAAGAGACGTTTCTTCAAAGAAGACACAGAGATGGCCAAGACGCACATGAAAAGCTGCTCAACAGCACTAATTATTAGAGAAATGCAAATCAAAACTCCAGTGAGGTATCACCTCACACCTGTTAGAATCGGCATCATCAGAAAATCTACAAACAACAAATTCTGGGGAGGGTGTGGACAAAAGGAGCCCTCTTCCACTATTGGTGGGAATGTAAATTGATACAGTCACTATGGAGAACAGTATGGAGTTTCCTTAAAAAAACTAGAAATAGAATTACCATCTGATCCAGCAATCCCACTTCTGGGCATATACCCAGAGAAAACCAGAAATCAAAAAGGCACATCCACCACAATGTTCATTGCAGTACTATTTACAATAGCCAGGTAATGGAAGCAACCTAAATGCCCACAGACAGATGAATGGATAAAGATGTGGTACATATATAAAATGGAATATTACTCGGCCATAAAAACGAATGCAACTGGGTCATTTGTAGAGACATCGATGGATCTAGAGACTGTCATACAGAATGAAGCAAGTCAGAAAGAGGAAAACAAATATTGTATATTAATGCATATATGTGGAACCTAAAAAATGGTACAGATGAACTGGTTTGCAGGGAAGAAATAGAGACACAGAGGTAGAGAACAAACGTATGGACACCAAGTGTGGGAAGCCATGGGGTGGTGGTGGTGGGATGAGTTGGGAGATTGGGATTGACCTGTATACATGTATAGGCATAAAATACATAACTAATAATAACCTGCTGTATAAAACATAAATAGAATTAAATTTCAAATTTTTAAAAAATAAAATTTAAAAATAAAACAGAAAGAAGTTCTTCCCGTCACACAGATGTATTTATAGGAATGAATTATTTCCATGCTTATATCTATAAATACATAAAAGAGGAATAAAATCTAACTTGAACCATAAAAGAAAAAAAAAACCTGAACCCACGAGTTATACAGAGGAAAACCCTATCAGGGCACTTGCTCCAGCGGTAAACAATTCTGAAATTGGTCAGAGGTGGGGAACCATCTCCCATACAGCCAGCAACCCACCCCCCACGCAAGGAGCGTCCTCATTGCAAAGCTGGGGGACCGTGCCGAGGCATCTGTGAGTAAACGTGAGCTGAGCCCCAGGCCAGCTGCTGCTGAACTGTTCCCACCCTTCCCAGGTAAAACACCTGAATATGTACAAGGGCTTGAAAGCCTAGAGGAAGGGCCGTGGAGCCACACCAGCGACAGCACGCAGGCCAACTTGGTGCCTGCAGGCCAGCCAGGGTGGTCCTGGCCCCGGGCGCTCTTCCGGAAGCTTTCCACTGCCCTGCCTGAGATACCCCTCCTGTCCCGGCCCCCACTGCTTTTTCCTTCCTCACCTCTGTCCGGAGAGAAATTCCAGCGGAAGGTATGTGTGACACATCCTCTTCTTTACAGGCGGCAGCCTGGCAACTCCTGCAGAAAGGCCAGCAGAGCCCCACTCACACCGGGCCACCCACAAAGCTGTGGCCCATCACTCCCTCCCACCAGCACAGCCCCGAGACTGCTGACGGGGCAGAGAATATGGAGTCAGGCACAGCTTCAGGGGCTATTGCTGCCTGGAACGCTGTTTATATTGACCTCAACGAGGCACACCTGGGGAGGGCGGGCCGGCAGGATAAGGCTGCCCAGGTCAGCTAATCCACAACCCTCAGGGAATCACATTGTTGAAAATGGGCCTCGCTAAGGCAGAATAGAAGCCAAGGAAACAAAGGACACAATGCCATTTGCAGCACCGTAGATGAGTCTAGAAGTAATCACGTGACTTGTAGTAAGTCAGAAAGTGAAAGACACCTATCATATCATATCACTTATAGGTGTTACCTAAAAATGGATACCAGGGCAGATATTTCCACGGAGAAGGGCAATCACAGATTCATTCAACAAACTTATGGTTCACCAGTGGAAAGGTGTGAGGATTGGTTTCATTACCATATCGGGGTTAACAGACATATACAAACACAGGTGACATATATAATCACCAAAGACCTACGGAATACCAAGAGAGGACTACTCAACATTCTGTCATAACGTACATGGGAAAAGGATCCCAGGAAGAACAGACATCTGTATATGTGTAAAAGAACCACATCTTCCACACCTACAACAAGCCAAACATTGTAATCAAACTTGCTGTAATAAAAAATAAAAAATTAAATTAAAAACACGAACAAGAAGTAGTGAGACAAACTTGAGGGGCTTTCTCCTGGCACATGCCATTCTAAGTTCCAATCTAGAACACCACTTCCATTGAGGCTCTGTTGCCCTAGTAATCAG
The DNA here is from genome assembly GCF_964341445.2 of Mesoplodon mirus. Classification (NCBI taxonomy): domain Eukaryota; kingdom Metazoa; phylum Chordata; class Mammalia; order Artiodactyla; family Ziphiidae; genus Mesoplodon; species Mesoplodon mirus. Next base: position 204,781 of record NW_028295522.1, on the reverse strand, counting down.
ATTTGGTAAGGGAGAACTGCTGCCACCTTGTGGCCGTTTCACACAACAGCAGCTTTAATCCCAGCGCTAATGGTCAGTTGATATTCAAAATCATTGCAGGCCTGTAAATGACACCTGCCCTGAAAACAAATCCTGGGGTCACATATCGACCAAAAAATTCAAAGGACGTCCATATTTCAAAACGACCGTTTCAAAAGGCATATTTTACGCACATTAGTGTTCTGCTTCTTTTCCTTTCTTTCCTTTTCTGTTAAAAAAACGGGAATGGAAAAAGGCATCCCTCAGAATGGGCGAAAATCGTTGCAAACGAATCAATGGACAGAGGTTTAATCTCCAATATATATAAACAGCTCATGCAGCTTAATATTAAAAAAAAACAAACAACCCAATACAAAACTGGGCAGAAGATCTAAAGAGACGTTTCTTCAAAGAAGACACAGAGATGGCCAAGACGCACATGAAAAGCTGCTCAACAGCACTAATTATTAGAGAAATGCAAATCAAAACTCCAATGAGGTATCACCTCACACCTGTTAGAATCGGCATCATCAGAAAATCTACAAACAACAAATTCTGGGGAGGGTGTGGACAAAAGGAGCCCTCTTCCACTATTGGTGGGAATGTGAATTGATACAGTCACTATGGAGAACAGTATGGAGTTTCCTTAAAAAAACTAGAAATAGAATTACCATCTGATCCAGCAATCCCACTTCTGGGCATATACCCAGAGAAAACCAGAAATCAAAAAGGCACATCCACCACAATGTTCATTGCAGCACTATTTACAATAGCCAGGTAATGGAAGCAACCTAAATGCCCACAGACAGATGAATGGATAAAGATGTGGTACATATATAAAATGGAATATTACTCGGCCATAAAAACGAATGCAACTGGGTCATTTGTAGAGACATCGATGGATCTAGAGACTGTCATACAGAATGAAGCAAGTCAGAAAGAGGAAAACAAATATTGTATATTAATGCATATATGTGGAACCTAAAAAATGGTACAGATGAACTGGTTTGCAGGGAAGAAATAGAGACACAGAGGTAGAGAACAAACGTATGGACACCAAGTGTGGGAAGCCATGGGGTGGTGGTGGTGGGATGAGTTGGGAGATTGGGATTGACCTGTATACATGTATAGGCATAAAATACATAACTAATAATAACCTGCTGTATAAAACATAAATAGAATTAAATTTCAAATTTTTAAAAAATAAAATTTAAAAATAAAACAGAAAGAAGTTCTTCCCGTCACACAGATGTATTTATAGGAATGAATTATTTCCATGCTTATATCTATAAATACATAAAAGAGGAATAAAATCTAACTTGAACCATAAAAGAAAAAAAAAAACCTGAACCCACGAGTTATACAGAGGAAAACCCTATCAGGGCACTTGCTCCAGCGGTAAACAATTCTGAAATTGGTCAGAGGTGGGGAACCATCTCCCATACAGCCAGCAACCCACCCCCCACGCAAGGAGCGTCCTCATTGCAAAGCTGGGGGACCGTGCCGAGGCATCTGTGAGTAAACGTGAGCTGAGCCCCAGGCCAGCTGCTGCTGAACTGTTCCCACCCTTCCCAGGTAAAACACCTGAATATGTACAAGGGCTTGAAAGCCTAGAGGAAGGGCCGTGGAGCCACACCCGCGACAGCACGCAGGCCAACTTGGTGCCTGCAGGCCAGCCAGGGTGGTCCTGGCCCCGGGCGCTCTTCCGGAAGCTTTCCATTGCCCTGCCTGAGATACCCCTCCTGTCCCGGCCCCCACTGCTTTTTTCCTTCCTCACCTCTGTCCGGAGAGAAATTCCAGCGGAAGGTATGTGTGACACATCCTCTTCTTTACAGGCGGCAGCCTGGCAACTCCTGCAGAAAGGCCAGCAGAGCCCCACTCACACCGGGCCACCCACAAAGCTGTGGCCCATCACTCCCTCCCACCAGCACAGCCCCGAGACTGCTGACGGGGCAGAGAATATGGAGTCAGGCACAGCTTCAGGGGCTATTGCTGCCTGGAACGCTGTTTATATTGACCTCAACGAGGCACACCTGGGGAGGGCGGGCCGGCAGGGTAAGGCTGCCCAGGTCAGCTAATCCACAACCCTCAGGGAATCACATTGTTGAAAATGGGCCTCGCTAAGGCAGAATAGAAGCCAAGGAAACAAAGGACACAATGCCATTTGCAGCACCGTAGATGAGTCTAGAAGTAATCACGTGACTTGTAGTAAGTCAGAAAGTGAAAGACACCTATCATATCATATCACTTATAGGTGTTACCTAAAAATGGATACCAGGGCAGATATTTCCACGGAGAAGGGCAATCACAGATTCATTCAACAAACTTATGGTTCACCAGTGGAAAGGTGTGAGGATTGGTTTCATTACCATATCGGGGTTAACAGACATATACAAACACAGGTGACATATATAATCACCAAAGACCTACGGAATACCAAGAGAGGACTACTCAACATTCTGTCATAACGTACATGGGAAAAGGATCCCAGGAAGAACAGACATCTGTATATGTGTAAAAGAACCACATCTTCCACACCTACAACAAGCCAAACATTGTAATCAAACTTGCTGTAATAAAAAATAAAAAATTAAATTAAAAACACGAACAAGAAGTAGTGAGACAAACGTGAGGGGCTTTCTCCTGGCACATGCCATTCTAAATTCCAATCTAGAACACCACTTCCATTGAGGCTCTGTTGCCCTAGTAATCAGATTTGGTAAGGGAGAACTGCTGCCACCTTGTGGCCGTTTCACACAACAGCAGCTTTAATCCCAGCGCTAATGGTCAGTTGATATTCAAAATCATTGCAGGCCTGTAAATGACACCTGCCCTGAAAACAAATCCTGGGGTCACATATCGACCAAAAAATTCAAAGGACGTCCATATTTCAAAACGACCGTTTCAAAAGGCATATTTTACGCACATTAGTGTTCTGCTTCTTTTCCTTTCTTTCCTTTTCTGTTAAAAAAACGGGAATGGAAAAAGGCATCCCTCAGAATGGGCGAAAATCGTTGCAAACGAATCAATGGACAGAGGTTTAATCTCCAATATATATAAACAGCTCATGCAGCTTAATATTAAAAAAAAACAAACAACCCAATACAAAACTGGGCAGAAGATCTAAAGAGACGTTTCTTCAAAGAAGACACAGAGATGGCCAAGACGCACATGAAAAGCTGCTCAACAGCACTAATTATTAGAGAAATGCAAATCAAAACTCCAATGAGGTATCACCTCACACCTGTTAGAATCGGCATCATCAGAAAATCTACAAACAACAAATTCTGGGGAGGGTGTGGACAAAAGGAGCCCTCTTCCACTATTGGTGGGAATGTGAATTGATACAGTCACTATGGAGAACAGTATGGAGTTTCCTTAAAAAAACTAGAAATAGAATTACCATCTGATCCAGCAATCCCACTTCTGGGCATATACCCAGAGAAAACCATAAATCAAAAAGGCACATCCACCACAATGTTCATTGCAGCACTATTTACAATAGCCAGGTAATGGAAGCAACCTAAATGCCCACAGACAGATGAATGGATAAAGATGTGGTACATATATAAAATGGAATATTACTCGGCCATAAAAACGAATGCAACTGGGTCATTTGTAGAGACATCGATGGATCTAGAGACTGTCATACAGAATGAAGCAAGTCAGAAAGAGGAAAACAAATATTGTATATTAATGCATATATGTGGAACCTAAAAAATGGTACAGATGAACTGGTTTGCAGGGAAGAAATAGAGACACAGAGGTAGAGAACAAACGTATGGACACCAAGTGTGGGAAGCCATGGGGTGGTGGTGGTGGGATGAGTTGGGAGATTGGGATTGACCTGTATACATGTATAGGCATAAAATACATAACTAATAATAACCTGCTGTATAAAACATAAATAGAATTAAATTTCAAAATTTTAAAAAATAAAATTTAAAAATAAAAAAGAAAAAAGTTCTTCCCGTCACACAGATGTATTTATAGGAATGAATTATTTCCATGCTTATATCTATAAATACATAAAAGAGGAATAAAATCTAACTTGAACCATAAAAGAAAAAAAAAACCTGAACCCACGAGTTATACAGAGGAAAACCCTATCAGGGCACTTGCTCCAGCGGTAAACAATTCTGAAATTGGTCAGAAGTGGGGAACCATCTCCCATACAGCCAGCAACCCACCCCCCACGCAAGGACCGCCCTCATTGCAAAGCTGGGGGACCGTGCCGAGGCATCTGTGAGTAAACGTGAGCTGAGCCCCAGGCCAGCTGCTGCTGAACTGTTCCCACCCTTCCCAGGTAAAACACCTGAATATGTACAAGGGCTTGAAAGCCTAGAGGAAGGGCCGTGGAGCCACACCCGCGACAGCACGCAGGCCAACTTGGTGCCTGCAGGCCAGCCAGGGTGGTCCTGGCCCCGGGCGCTCTTCCGGAAGCTTTCCATTGCCCTGCCTGAGATACCCCTCCTGTCCCGGCCCCCACTGCTTTTTTCCTTCCTCACCTCTGTCCGGAGAGAAATTCCAGCGGAAGGTATGTGTGACACATCCTCTTCTTTACAGGCGGCAGCCTGGCAACTCCTGCAGAAAGGCCAGCAGAGCCCCACTCACACCGGGCCACCCACAAAGCTGTGGCCCATCACTCCCTCCCACCAGCACAGCCCCGAGACTGCTGACGGGGCAGAGAATATGGAGTCAGGCACAGCTTCAGGGGCTATTGCTGCCTGGAACGCTGTTTATATTGACCTCAACGAGGCACACCTGGGGAGGGCGGGCCGGCAGGGTAAGGCTGCCCAGGTCAGCTAATCCACAACCCTCAGGGAATCACATTGTTGAAAATGGGCCTCGCTAAGGCAGAATAGAAGCCAAGGAAACAAAGGACACAATGCCATTTGCAGCACCGTAGATGAGTCTAGAAGTAATCACGTGACTTGTAGTAAGTCAGAAAGTGAAAGACACCTATCATATCATATCACTTATAGGTGTTACCTAAAAATGGATACCAGGGCAGATATTTCCACGGAGAAGGGCAATCACAGATTCATTCAACAAACTTATGGTTCACCAGTGGAAAGGTGTGAGGATTGGTTTCATTACCATATCGGGGTTAACAGACATATACAAACACAGGTGACATATATAATCACCAAAGACCTACGGAATACCAAGAGAGGACTACTCAACATTCTGTCATAACGTACATGGGAAAAGGATCCCAGGAAGAACAGACATCTGTATATGTGTAAAAGAACCACATCTTCCACACCTACAACAAGCCAAACATTGTAATCAAACTTGCTGTAATAAAAAATAAAAAATTAAATTAAAAACACGAACAAGAAGTAGTGAGACAAACTTGAGGGGCTTTCTCCTGGCACATGCCATTCTAAACTCCAATCTAGAACACCACTTCCACTGAGGCTCTCTTGCCCTAGTAACCAGATTTGGTAAGGGAGAACTGCTGCCACCTTGTGGCCGTTTCACACAACAGCAGCTTTAATCCCAGCGCTAATGGTCAGTTGATATTCAAAATCATTGCAGGCCTGTAAATGACACCTGCCCTGAAAACAAATCCTGGGGTCACATATCGACCAAAAAATTCAAAGGACGTCCATATTTCAAAACGACCGTTTCAAAAGGCATATTTTACGCACATTAGTGTTCTGCTTCTTTTCCTTTCTTTCCTTTTCTGTTAAAAAAACGGGAATGGAAAAAGGCATCCCTCAGAATGGGCGAAAATCGTTGCAAACGAATCAATGGACAGAGGTTTAATCTCCAATATATATAAACAGCTCATGCAGCTTAATATTAAAAAAAAACAAACAACCCAATACAAAACTGGGCAGAAGATCTAAAGAGACGTTTCTTCAAAGAAGACACAGAGATGGCCAAGACGCACATGAAAAGCTGCTCAACAGCACTAATTATTAGAGAAATGCAAATCAAAACTCCAATGAGGTATCACCTCACACCTGTTAGAATCGGCATCATCAGAAAATCTACAAACAACAAATTCTGGGGAGGGTGTGGACAAAAGGAGCCCTCTTCCACTATTGGTGGGAATGTGAATTGATACAGTCACTATGGAGAACAGTATGGAGTTTCCTTAAAAAAACTAGAAATAGAATTACCATCTGATCCAGCAATCCCACTTCTGGGCATATACCCAGAGAAAACCAGAAATCAAAAAAGCACATCCACCACAATGTTCATTGCAGTACTATTTACAATAGCCAGGTAATGGAAGCAACCTAAATGCCCACAGACAGATGAATGGATAAAGATGTGGTACATATATAAAATGGAATATTACTCGGCCATAAAAACGAATGCAACTGGGTCATTTGTAGAGACATCGATGGATCTAGAGACTGTCATACAGAATGAAGCAAGTCAGAAAGAGGAAAACAAATATTGTATATTAATGCATATATGTGGAACCTAAAAAATGGTACAGATGAACTGGTTTGCAGGGAAGAAATAGAGACACAGAGGTAGAGAACAAACGTATGGACACCAAGTGTGGGAAGCCATGGGGTGGTGGTGGTGGGATGAGTTGGGAGATTGGGATTGACCTGTATACATGTATAGGCATAAAATACATAACTAATAATAACCTGCTGTATAAAACATAAATAGAATTAAATTTCAAAATTTTAAAAAATAAAATTTAAAAATAAAACAGAAAAAAGTTCTTCCCGTCACACAGATGTATTTATAGGAATGAATTATTTCCATGCTTATATCTATAAATACATAAAAGAGGAATAAAATCTAACTTGAACCATAAAAGAAAAAAAAAAACCTGAACCCACGAGTTATACAGAGGAAAACCCTATCAGGGCACTTGCTCCAGCGGTAAACAATTCTGAAATTGGTCAGAGGTGGGGAACCATCTCCCATACAGCCAGCAACCCACCCCCCACGCAAGGAGCGTCCTCATTGCAAAGCTGGGGGACCGTGCCGAGGCATCTGTGAGTAAACGTGAGCTGAGCCCCAGGCCAGCTGCTGCTGAACTGTTCCCACCCTTCCCAGGTAAAACACCTGAATATGTACAAGGGCTTGAAAGCCTAGAGGAAGGGCCGTGGAGCCACACCCGCGACAGCACGCAGGCCAACTTGGTGCCTGCAGGCCAGCCAGGGTGGTCCTGGCCCCGGGCGCTCTTCCGGAAGCTTTCCACTGCCCTGCCTGAGATACCCCTCCTGTCCCGGCCCCCACTGCTTTTTTCCTTCCTCACCTCTGTCCGGAGAGAAATTCCAGCGGAAGGTATGGGTGACACATCCTCTTCTTTACAGGCGGCAGCCTGGCAACTCCTGCAGAAAGGCCAGCAGAGCCCCACTCACACCGGGCCACCCACAAAGCTGTGGCCCATCACTCCCTCCCACCAGCACAGCCCCGAGACTGCTGACGGGGCAGAGAATATGGAGTCAGGCACAGCTTCAGGGGCTATTGCTGCCTGGAACGCTGTTTATATTGACCTCAACGAGGCACACCTGGGGAGGGCGGGCCGGCAGGGTAAGGCTGCCCAGGTCAGCTAATCCACAACCCTCAGGGAATCACATTGTTGAAAATGGGCCTCGCTAAGGCAGAATAGAAGCCAAGGAAACAAAGGACACAATGCCATCTGCAGCACCGTAGATGAGTCTAGAAGTAATCACGTGACTTGTAGTAAGTCAGAAAGTGAAAGACACCTATCATATCATATCACTTATAGGTGTTACCTAAAAATGGATACCAGGGCAGATATTTCCACGGAGAAGGGCAATCACAGATTCATTCAACAAACTTATGGTTCACCAGTGGAAAGGTGTGAGGATTGGTTTCATTACCATATCGGGGTTAACAGACATATACAAACACAGGTGACATATATAATCACCAAAGACCTACGGAATACCAAGAGAGGACTACTCAACATTCTGTCATAACGTACATGGGAAAAGGATCCCAGGAAGAACAGACATCTGTATATGTGTAAAAGAACCACATCTTCCACACCTACAACAAGCCAAACATTGTAATCAAACTTGCTGTAATAAAAAATAAAAAATTAAATTAAAAACACGAACAAGAAGTAGTGAGACAAACTTGAGGGGCTTTCTCCTGGCACATGCCATTCTAAATTCCAATCTAGAACACCACTTCCATTGAGGCTCTGTTGCCCTAGTAATCAGATTTGGTAAGGGAGAACTGCTGCCACCTTGTGGCCGTTTCACACAACAGCAGCTTTAATCCCAGCGCTAATGGTCAGTTGATATTCAAAATCATTGCAGGCCTGTAAATGACACCTGCCCTGAAAACAAATCCTGGGGTCACATATCGACCAAAAAATTCAAAGGACGTCCATATTTCAAAACGACCGTTTCAAAAGGCATATTTTACGCACATTAGTGTTCTGCTTCTTTTCCTTTCTTTCCTTTTCTGTTAAAAAAACGGGAATGGAAAAAGGCATCCCTCAGAATGGGCGAAAATCGTTGCAAACGAATCAATGGACAGACGTTTAATCTCCAATATATATAAACAGCTCATGCAGCTTAATATTAAAAAAAAACAAACAACCCAATACAAAAATGGGCAGAAGATCTAAAGAGACGTTTCTTCAAAGAAGACACAGAGATGGCCAAGACGCACATGAAAAGCTGCTCAACAGCACTAATTATTAGAGAAATGCAAATCAAAACTCCAATGAGGTATCACCTCACACCTGTTAGAATCGGCATCATCAGAAAATCTACAAACAACAAATTCTGGGGAGGGTGTGGACAAAAGGAGCCCTCTTCCACTATTGGTGGGAATGTGAATTGATACAGTCACTATGGAGAACAGTATGGAGTTTCCTTAAAAAAACTAGAAATAGAATTACCATCTGATCCAGCAATCCCACTTCTGGGCATATACCCAGAGAAAACCAGAAATCAAAAAAGCACATCCACCACAATGTTCATTGCAGTACTATTTACAATAGCCAGGTAATGGAAGCAACCTAAATGCCCACAGACAGATGAATGGATAAAGATGTGGTACATATATAAAATGGAATATTACTCGGCCATAAAAACGAATGCAACTGGGTCATTTGTAGAGACATCGATGGATCTAGAGACTGTCATACAGAATGAAGCAAGTCAGAAAGAGGAAAACAAATATTGTATATTAATGCATATATGTGGAACCTAAAAAATGGTACAGATGAACTGGTTTGCAGGGAAGAAATAGAGACACAGAGGTAGAGAACAAACGTATGGACACCAAGTGTGGGAAGCCATGGGGTGGTGGTGGTGGGATGAGTTGGGAGATTGGGATTGACCTGTATACATGTATAGGCATAAAATACATAACTAATAATAACCTGCTGTATAAAACATAAATAGAATTAAATTTCAAAATTTTAAAAAATAAAATTTAAAAATAAAACAGAAAAAAGTTCTTCCCGTCACACAGATGTATTTATAGGAATGAATTATTTCCATGCTTATATCTATAAATACATAAAAGAGGAATAAAATCTAACTTGAACCATAAAAGAAAAAAAAAAACCTGAACCCACGAGTTATACAGAGGAAAACCCTATCAGGGCACTTGCTCCAGCGGTAAACAATTCTGAAATTGGTCAGAGGTGGGGAACCATCTCCCATACAGCCAGCAACCCACCCCCCACGCAAGGAGCGTCCTCATTGCAAAGCTGGGGGACCGTGCCGAGGCATCTGTGAGTAAACGTGAGCTGAGCCCCAGGCCAGCTGCTGCTGAACTGTTCCCACCCTTCCCAGGTAAAACACCTGAATATGTACAAGGGCTTGAAAGCCTAGAGGAAGGGCCGTGGAGCCACACCCGCGACAGCACGCAGGCCAACTTGGTGCCTGCAGGCCAGCCAGGGTGGTCCTGGCCCCGGGCGCTCTTCCGGAAGCTTTCCACTGCCCTGCCTGAGATACCCCTCCTGTCCCGGCCCCCACTGCTTTTTTCCTTCCTCACCTCTGTCCGGAGAGAAATTCCAGCGGAAGGTATGGGTGACACATCCTCTTCTTTACAGGCGGCAGCCTGGCAACTCCTGCAGAAAGGCCAGCAGAGCCCCACTCACACCGGGCCACCCACAAAGCTGTGGCCCATCACTCCCTCCCACCAGCACAGCCCCGAGACTGCTGACGGGGCAGAGAATATGGAGTCAGGCACAGCTTCAGGGGCTATTGCTGCCTGGAGCGCTGTTTATATTGACCTCAACGAGGCACACCTGGGGAGGGCGGGCCGGCAGGGTAAGGCTGCCCAGGTCAGCTAATCCACAACCCTCAGGGAATCACATTCTTGAAAATGGGCCTCGCTAAGGCAGAATAGAAGCCAAGGAAACAAAGGACACAATGCCATCTGCAGCACCGTAGATGAGTCTAGAAGTAATCACGTGACTTGTAGTAAGTCAGAAAGTGAAAGACACATATCATATCATATCACTTATAGGTGTTACCTAAAAATGGATACCAGGGCAGATATTTCCACGGAGAAGGGCAATCACAGATTCATTCAACAAACTTATGGTTCACCAGTGGAAAGGTGTGAGGATTGGTTTCATTACCATATCGGGGTTAACAGACATATACAAACACAGGTGACATATATAATCACCAAAGACCTACGGAATACCAAGAGAGGACTACTCAACATTCTGTCATAACGTACATGGGAAAAGGATCCCAGGAAGAACAGACATCTGTATATGTGTAAAAGAACCACATCTTCCACACCTACAACAAGCCAAACATTGTAATCAAACTTGCTGTAATAAAAAATAAAAAATTAAATTAAAAACACGAACAAGAAGTAGTGAGACAAACTTGAGGGGCTTTCTCCTGGCACATGCCATTCTAAGTTCCAATCTAGAACACCACTTCCATTGAGGCTCTGTTGCCCTAGTAATCAGATTTGGTAAGGGAGAACTGCTGCCACCTTGTGGCCGTTTCACACAACAGCAGCTTTAATCCCAGCGCTAATGGTCAGTTGATATTCAAAATCATTGCAGGCCTGTAAATGACACCTGCCCTGAAAACAAATCCTGGGGTCACATATCGACCAAAAAATTCAAAGGACGTCCATATTTCAAAACGACCGTTTCAAAAGGCATATTTTACGCACATTAGTGTTCTGCTTCTTTTCCTTTCTTTCCTTTTCTGTTAAAAAAACGGGAATGGAAAAAGGCATCCCTCAGAATGGGCGAAAATCGTTGCAAACGAATCAATGGACAGAGGTTTAATCTCCAATATATATAAACAGCTCATGCAGCTTAATATTAAAAAAAAACAAACAACCCAATACAAAAATGGGCAGAAGATCTAAAGAGACGTTTCTTCAAAGAAGACACAGAGATGGCCAAGACACACATGAAAAGCTGCTCAACAGCACTAATTATTAGAGAAATGCAAATCAAAACTCCAATGAGGTATCACCTCACACCTGTTAGAATCGGCATCATCAGAAAATCTACAAACAACAAATTCTGGGGAGGGTGTGGACAAAAGGAGCCCTCTTCCACTATTGGTGGGAATGTGAATTGATACAGTCACTATGGAGAACAGTATGGAGTTTCCTTAAAAAAACTAGAAATAGAATTACCATCTGATCCAGCAATCCCACTTCTGGGCATATACCCAGAGAAAACCATAAATCAAAAAGGCACATCCACCACAATGTTCATTGCAGTACTATTTACAATAGCCAGGTAATGGAAGCAACCTAAATGCCCACAGACAGATGAATGGATAAAGATGTGGTACATATATAAAATGGAATATTACTCGGCCATAAAAACGAATGCAACCGGGTCATTTGTAGAGACATCGATGGATCTAGAGACTGTCATACAGAATGAAGCAAGTCAGAAAGAGGAAAACAAATATTGTATATTAATGCATATATGTGGAACCTAAAAAATGGTACAGATGAACTGGTTTGCAGGGAAGAAATAGAGACACAGAGGTAGAGAACAAACGTATGGACACCAAGTGTGGGAAGCCATGGGGTGGTGGTGGTGGGATGAGTTGGGAGATTGGGATTGACCTGTATACATGTATAGGCATAAAATACATAACTAATAATAACCTGCTGTATAAAACATAAATAGAATTAAATTTCAAATTTTTAAAAAATAAAATTTAAAAATAAAACAGAAAGAAGTTCTTCCCGTCACACAGATGTATTTATAAGAATGAATTATTTCCATGCTTATATCTATAAATACATAAAAGAGGAATAAAATCTAACTTGAACCATAAAAGAAAAAAAAAACCTGAACCCACGAGTTATACAGAGGAAAACCCTATCAGGGCACTTGCTCCAGCAGTAAACAATTCTGAAATTGGTCAGAGGTGGGGAACCATCTCCCATACAGCCAGCAACCCACCCCCCACGCAAGGAGCGTCCTCATTGCAAAGCTGGGGGACCGTGCCGAGGCATCTGTGAGTAAACGTGAGCTGAGCCCCAGGCCAGCTGCTGCTGAACTGTTCCCACCCTTCCCAGGTAAAACACCTGAATATGTACAAGGGCTTGAAAGCCTAGAGGAAGGGCCGTGGAGCCACACCAGCGACAGCACGCAGGCCAACTTGGTGCCTGCAGGCCAGCCAGGGTGGTCCTGGCCCCGGGCGCTCTTCCGGAAGCTTTCCACTGCCCTGCCTGAGATACCCCTCCTGTCCCGGCCCCCACTGCTTTTTCCTTCCTCACCTCTGTCCGGAGAGAAATTCCAGCGGAAGGTATGGGTGACACATCCTCTTCTTTACAGGCGGCAGCCTGGCAACTCCTGCAGAAAGGCCAGCAGAGCCCCACTCACACCGGGCCACCCACAAAGCTGTGGCCCATCACTCCCTCCCACCAGCACAGCCCCGAGACTGCTGACGGGGCAGAGAATATGGAGTCAGGCACAGCTTCAGGGGCTATTGCTGCCTGGAACGCTGTTTATATTGACCTCAACGAGGCACACCTGGGGAGGGCGGGCCGGCAGGATAAGGCTGCCCAGGTCAGCTAATCCACAACCCTCAGGGAATCACATTGTTGAAAATGGGCCTCGCTAAGGCAGAATAGAAGCCAAGGAAACAAAGGACACAATGCCATCTGCAGCACCGTAGATGAGTCTAGAAGTAATCACGTGACTTGTAGTAAGTCAGAAAGTGAAAGACACCTATCATATCATATCACTTATAGGTGTTACCTAAAAATGGATACCAGGGCAGATATTTCCACGGAGAAGGGCAATCAGAGATTCATTCAACAAACTTATGGTTCACCAGTGGAAAGGTGTGAGGATTGGTTTCATTACCATATCGGGGTTAACAGACATACAAACACAGGTGACATATATAATCACCAAAGACCTACGGAATACCAAGAGAGGACTACTCAACATTCTGTCATAACGTACATGGGAAAAGGATCCCAGGAAGAACAGACATCTGTATATGTGTAAAAGAACCACATCTTCCACACCTACAACAAGCCAAACATTGTAATCAAACTTGCTGTAATAAAAAATAAAAAATTAAATTAAAAACACGAACAAGAAGTAGTGAGACAAACTTGAGGGGCTTTCTCCTGGCACATGCCATTCTAAATTCCAATCTAGAACACCACTTCCATTGAGGCTCTGTTGCCCTAGTAATCAGATTTGGTAAGGGAGAACTGCTGCCACCTTGTGGCCGTTTCACACAACAGCAGCTTTAATCCCAGCGCTAATGGTCAGTTGATATTCAAAATCATTGCAGGCCTGTAAATGACACCTGCCCTGAAAACAAATCCTGGGGTCACATATCGACCAAAAAATTCAAAGGACGTCCATATTTCAAAACGACCGTTTCAAAAGGCATATTTTACGCACATTAGTGTTCTGCTTCTTTTCCTTTCTTTCCTTTTCTGTTAAAAAAACGGGAATGGAAAAAGGCATCCCTCAGAATGGGCGAAAATCGTTGCAAACGAATCAATGGACAGAGGTTTAATCTCCAATATATATAAACAGCTCATGCAGCTTAATATTAAAAAAAAACAAACAACCCAATACAAAAATGGGCAGAAGATCTAAAGAGACGTTTCTTCAAAGAAGACACAGAGATGGCCAAGACGCACATGAAAAGCTGCTCAACAGCACTAATTATTAGAGAAATGCAAATCAAAACTCCAATGAGGTATCACCTCACACCTGTTAGAATCGGCATCATCAGAAAATCTACAAACAACAAATTCTGGGGAGGGTGTGGACAAAAGGAGCCCTCTTCCACTATTGGTGGGAATGTGAATTGATACAGTCACTATGGAGAACAGTATGGAGTTTCCTTAAAAAAACTAGAAATAGAATTACCATCTGATCCAGCAATCCCACTTCTGGGCATATACCCAGAGAAAACCATAAATCAAAAAGGCACATCCACCACAATGTTCATTGCAGTACTATTTACAATAGCCAGGTAATGGAAGCAACCTAAATGCCCACAGACAGATGAATGGATAAAGATGTGGTACATATATAAAATGGAATATTACTCGGCCATAAAAACGAATGCAACTGGGTCATTTGTAGAGACATCGATGGATCTAGAGACTGTCATACAGAATGAAGCAAGTCAGAAAGAGGAAAACAAATATTGTATATTAATGCATATATGTGGAACCTAAAAAATGGTACAGATGAACTGGTTTGCAGGGAAGAAATAGAGACACAGAGGTAGAGAACAAACGTATGGACACCAAGTGTGGGAAGCCATGGGGTGGTGGTGGTGGGATGAGTTGGGAGATTGGGATTGACCTGTATACATGTATAGGCATAAAATACATAACTAATAATAACCTGCTGTATAAAACATAAATAGAATTAAATTTCAAATTTTTAAAAAATAAAATTTAAAAATAAAACAGAAAGAAGTTCTTCCCGTCACACAGATGTATTTATAGGAATGAATTATTTCCATGCTTATATCTATAAATACATAAAAGAGGAATAAAATCTAACTTGAACCATAAAAGAAAAAAAAAACCTGAACCCACGAGTTATACAGAGGAAAACCCTATCAGGGCACTTGCTCCAGCGGTAAACAATTCTGAAATTGGTCAGAGGTGGGGAACCATCTCCCATACAGCCAGCAACCCACCCCCCACGCAAGGAGCGTCCTCATTGCAAAGCTGGGGGACCGTGCCGAGGCATCTGTGAGTAAACGTGAGCTGAGCCCCAGGCCAGCTGCTGCTGAACTGTTCCCACCCTTCCCAGGTAAAACACCTGAATATGTACAAGGGCTTGAAAGCCTAGAGGAAGGGCCGTGGAGCCACACCAGCGACAGCACGCAGGCCAACTTGGTGCCTGCAGGCCAGCCAGGGTGGTCCTGGCCCCGGGCGCTCTTCCGGAAGCTTTCCACTGCCCTGCCTGAGATACCCCTCCTGTCCCGGCCCCCACTGCTTTTTCCTTCCTCACCTCTGTCCGGAGAGAAATTCCAGCGGAAGGTATGGGTGACACATCCTCTTCTTTACAGGCGGCAGCCTGGCAACTCCTGCAGAAAGGCCAGCAGAGCCCCACTCACACCGGGCCACCCACAAAGCTGTGGCCCATCACTCCCTCCCACCAGCACAGCCCCGAGACTGCTGACGGGGCAGAGAATATGGAGTCAGGCACAGCTTCAGGGGCTATTGCTGCCTGGAGCGCTGTTTATATTGACCTCAACGAGGCACACCTGGGGAGGGCGGGCCGGCAGGATAAGGCTGCCCAGGTCAGCTAATCCACAACCCTCAGGGAATCACATTGTTGAAAATGGGCCTCGCTAAGGCAGAATAGAAGCCAAGGAAACAAAGGACACAATGCCATTTGCAGCACCGTAGATGAGTCTAGAAGTAATCACGTGACTTGTAGTAAGTCAGAAAGTGAAAGACACCTATCATATCATATCACTTATAGGTGTTACCTAAAAATGGATACCAGGGCAGATATTTCCACGGAGAAGGGCAATCACAGATTCATTCAACAAACTTATGGTTCACCAGTGGAAAGGTGTGAGGATTGGTTTCATTACCATATCGGGGTTAACAGACATATACAAACACAGGTGACATATATAATCACCAAAGACCTACGGAATACCAAGAGAGGACTACTCAACATTCTGTCATAACGTACATGGGAAAAGGATCCCAGGAAGAACAGACATCTGTATATGTGTAAAAGAACCACATCTTCCACACCTACAACAAGCCAAACATTGTAATCAAACTTGCTGTAATAAAAAATAAAAAATTAAATTAAAAACACGAACAAGAAGTAGTGAGACAAACTTGAGGGGCTTTCTCCTGGCACATGCCATTCTAAATTCCAATCTAGAACACCACTTCCATTGAGGCTCTGTTGCCCTAGTAATCAGATTTGGTAAGGGAGAACTGCTGCCACCTTGTGGCCGTTTCACACAACAGCAGCTTTAATCCCAGCGCTAATGGTCAGTTGATATTCAAAATCATTGCAGGCCTGTAAATGACACCTGCCCTGAAAACAAATCCTGGGGTCACATATCGACCAAAAAATTCAAAGGACGTCCATATTTCAAAACGACCGTTTCAAAAGGCATATTTTACGCACATTAGTGTTCTGCTTCTTTTCCTTTCTTTCCTTTTCTGTTAAAAAAACGGGAATGGAAAAAGGCATCCCTCAGAATGGGCGAAAATCATTGCAAACGAATCAATGGACAGAGGTTTAATCTCCAATATATATAAACAGCTCATGCAGCTTAATATTAAAAAAAAACAAACAACCCAATACAAAAATGGGCAGAAGATCTAAAGAGACGTTTCTTCAAAGAAGACACAGAGATGGCCAAGACGCACATGAAAAGCTGCTCAACAGCACTAATTATTAGAGAAATGCAAATCAAAACTCCAATGAGGTATCACCTCACACCTGTTAGAATCGGCATCATCAGAAAATCTACAAACAACAAATTCTGGGGAGGGTGTGGACAAAAGGAGCCCTCTTCCACTATTGGTGGGAATGTAAATTGATACAGTCACTATGGAGAACAGTATGGAGTTTCCTTAAAAAAACTAGAAATAGAATTACCATCTGATCCAGCAATCCCACTTCTGGGCATATACCCAGAGAAAACCAGAAATCAAAAAGGCACATCCACCACAATGTTCATTGCAGTACTATTTACAATAGCCAGGTAATGGAAGCAACCTAAATGCCCACAGACAGATGAATGGATAAAGATGTGGTACATATATAAAATGGAATATTACTCGGCCATAAAAACGAATGCAACTGGGTCATTTGTAGAGACATCGATGGATCTAGAGACTGTCATACAGAATGAAGCAAGTCAGAAAGAGGAAAACAAATATTGTATATTAATGCATATATGTGGAACCTAAAAAATGGTACAGATGAACTGGTTTGCAGGGAAGAAATAGAGACACAGAGGTAGAGAACAAACGTATGGACACCAAGTGTGGGAAGCCATGGGGTGGTGGTGGTGGGATGAGTTGGGAGATTGGGATTGACCTGTATACATGTATAGGCATAAAATACATAACTAATAATAACCTGCTGTATAAAACATAAATAGAATTAAATTTCAAAATTTTTAAAAATAAAATTTAAAAATAAAACAGAAAAAAGTTCTTCCCGTCACACAGATGTATTTATAGGAATGAATTATTTCCATGCTTATATCTATAAATACATAAAAGAGGAATAAAATCTAACTTGAACCATAAAAGAAAAAAAAAAACCTGAACCCACGAGTTATACAGAGGAAAACCCTATCAGGGCACTTGCTCCAGCGGTAAACAATTCTGAAATTGGTCAGAGGTGGGGAACCATCTCCCATACAGCCAGCAACCCACCCCCACGCAAGGAGCGTCCTCATTGCAAAGCTGGGGGACCGTGCTGAGGCATCTGTGAGTAAACGTGAGCTGAGCCCCAGGCCAGCTGCTGCTGAACTGTTCCCACCCTTCCCAGGTAAAACACCTGAATATGTACAAGGGCTTGAAAGCCTAGAGGAAGGGCCGTGGAGCCACACCAGCGACAGCACGCAGGCCAACTTGGTGCCTGCAGGCCAGCCAGGGTGGTCCTGGCCCCGGGCGCTCTTCCGGAAGCTTTCCATTGCCCTGCCTGAGATACCCCTCCTGTCCCGGCCCCCACTGCTTTTTTCCTTCCTCACCTCTGTCCGGAGAGAAATTCCAGCGGAAGGTATGGGTGACACATCCTCTTCTTTACAGGCGGCAGCCTGGCAACTCCTGCAGAAAGGCCAGCAGAGCCCCACTCACACCGGGCCACCCACAAAGCTGTGGCCCATCACTCCCTCCCACCAGCACAGCCCCGAGACTGCTGACGGGGCAGAGAATATGGAGTCAGGCACAGCTTCAGGGGCTATTGCTGCCTGGAACGCTGTTTATATTGACCTCAACGAGGCACACCTGGGGAGGGCGGGCCGGCAGGGTAAGGCTGCCCAGGTCAGCTAATCCACAACCCTCAGGGAATCACATTGTTGAAAATGGGCCTCGCTAAGGCAGAATAGAAGCCAAGGAAACAAAGGACACAATGCCATCTGCAGCACCGTAGATGAGTCTAGAAGTAATCACGTGACTTGTAGTAAGTCAGAAAGTGAAAGACACCTATCATATCATATCACTTATAGGTGTTACCTAAAAATGGATACCAGGGCAGATATTTCCACGGAGAAGGGCAATCACAGATTCATTCAACAAACTTATGGTTCACCAGTGGAAAGGTGTGAGGATTGGTTTCATTACCATATCGGGGTTAACAGACATATACAAACACAGGTGACATATATAATCACCAAAGACCTACGGAATACCAAGAGAGGACTACTCAACATTCTGTCATAACGTACATGGGAAAAGGATCCCAGGAAGAACAGACATCTGTATATGTGTAAAAGAACCACATCTTCCACACCTACAACAAGCCAAACATTGTAATCAAACTTGCTGTAATAAAAAATAAAAAATTAAATTAAAAACACGAACAAGAAGTAGTGAGACAAACTTGAGGGGCTTTCTCCTGGCACATGCCATTCTAAGTTCCAATCTAGAACACCACTTCCATTGAGGCTCTGTTGCCCTAGTAATCAGATTTGGTAAGGGAGAACTGCTGCCACCTTGTGGCCGTTTCACACAACAGCAGCTTTAATCCCAGCGCTAATGGTCAGTTGATATTCAAAATCATTGCAGGCCTGTAAATGACACCTGCCCTGAAAACAAATCCTGGGGTCACATATCGACCAAAAAATTCAAAGGACGTCCATATTTCAAAACGACCGTTTCAAAAGGCATATTTTATGCACATTAGTGTTCTGCTTCTTTTCCTTTCTTTCCTTTTCTGTTAAAAAAACGGGAATGGAAAAAGGCATCCCTCAGAATGGGCGAAAATCGTTGCAAACGAATCAATGGACAGACGTTTAATCTCCAATATATATAAACAGCTCATGCAGCTTAATATTAAAAAAAAACAAACAACCCAATACAAAACTGGGCAGAAGATCTAAAGAGACGTTTCTTCAAAGAAGACACAGAGATGGCCAAGACGCACATGAAAAGCTGCTCAACAGCACTAATTATTAGAGAAATGCAAATCAAAACTCCAATGAGGTATCACCTCACACCTGTTAGAATCGGCATCATCAGAAAATCTACAAACAACAAATTCTGGGGAGGGTGTGGACAAAAGGAGCCCTCTTCCACTATTGGTGGGAATGTGAATTGATACAGTCACTATGGAGAACAGTATGGAGTTTCCTTAAAAAAACTAGAAATAGAATTACCATCTGATCCAGCAATCCCACTTCTGGGCATATACCCAGAGAAAACCATAAATCAAAAAGGCACATCCACCACAATGTTCATTGCAGCACTATTTACAATAGCCAGGTAATGGAAGCAACCTAAATGCCCACAGACAGATGAATGGATAAAGATGTGGTACATATATAAAATGGAATATTACTCGGCCATAAAAACGAATGCAACTGGGTCATTTGTAGAGACATCGATGGATCTAGAGACTGTCATACAGAATGAAGCAAGTCAGAAAGAGGAAAACAAATATTGTATATTAATGCATATATGTGGAACCTAAAAAATGGTACAGATGAACTGGTTTGCAGGGAAGAAATAGAGACACAGAGGTAGAGAACAAACGTATGGACACCAAGTGTGGGAAGCCATGGGGTGGTGGTGGTGGGATGAGTTGGGAGATTGGGATTGACCTGTATACATGTATAGGCATAAAATACATAACTAATAATAACCTGCTGTATAAAACATAAATAGAATTAAATTTCAAAATTTTAAAAAATAAAATTTAAAAATAAAACAGAAAAAAGTTCTTCCCGTCACACAGATGTATTTATAGGAATGAATTATTTCCATGCTTATATCTATAAATACATAAAAGAGGAATAAAATCTAACTTGAACCATAAAAGAAAAAAAAAAACCTGAACCCACGAGTTATACAGAGGAAAACCCTATCAGGGCACTTGCTCCAGCGGTAAACAATTCTGAAATTGGTCAGAGGTGGGGAACCATCTCCCATACAGCCAGCAACCCACCCCCACGCAAGGAGCGTCCTCATTGCAAAGCTGGGGGACCGTGCTGAGGCATCTGTGAGTAAACGTGAGCTGAGCCCCAGGCCAGCTGCTGCTGAACTGTTCCCACCCTTCCCAGGTAAAACACCTGAATATGTACAAGGGCTTGAAAGCCTAGAGGAAGGGCCGTGGAGCCACACCAGCGACAGCACGCAGGCCAACTTGGTGCCTGCAGGCCAGCCAGGGTGGTCCTGGCCCCGGGCGCTCTTCCGGAATCTTTCCATTGCCCTGCCTGAGATACCCCTCCTGTCCCGGCCCCCACTGCTTTTTTCCTTCCTCACCTCTGTCCGGAGAGAAATTCCAGCGGAAGGTATGGGTGACACATCCTCTTCTTTACAGGCGGCAGCCTGGCAACTCCTGCAGAAAGGCCAGCAGAGCCCCACTCACACCGGGCCACCCACAAAGCTGTGGCCCATCACTCCCTCCCACCAGCACAGCCCCGAGACTGCTGACGGGGCAGAGAATATGGAGTCAGGCACAGCTTCAGGGGCTATTGCTGCCTGGAACGCTGTTTATATTGACCTCAACGAGGCACACCTGGGGAGGGCGGGCCGGCAGGGTAAGGCTGCCCAGGTCAGCTAATCCACAACCCTCAGGGAATCACATTGTTGAAAATGGGCCTCGCTAAGGCAGAATAGAAGCCAAGGAAACAAAGGACACAATGCCATCTGCAGCACCGTAGATGAGTCTAGAAGTAATCACGTGACTTGTAGTAAGTCAGAAAGTGAAAGACACCTATCATATCATATCACTTATAGGTGTTACCTAAAAATGGATACCAGGGCAGATATTTCCACGGAGAAGGGCAATCACAGATTCATTCAACAAACTTATGGTTCACCAGTGGAAAGGTGTGAGGATTGGTTTCATTACCATATCGGGGTTAACAGACATATACAAACACAGGTGACATATATAATCACCAAAGACCTACGGAATACCAAGAGAGGACTACTCAACATTCTGTCATAACGTACATGGGAAAAGGATCCCAGGAAGAACAGACATCTGTATATGTGTAAAAGAACCACATCTTCCACACCTACAACAAGCCAAACATTGTAATCAAACTTGCTGTAATAAAAAATAAAAAATTAAATTAAAAACACGAACAAGAAGTAGTGAGACAAACTTGAGGGGCTTTCTCCTGGCACATGCCATTCTAAGTTCCAATCTAGAACACCACTTCCATTGAGGCTCTGTTGCCCTAGTAATCAGATTTGGTAAGGGAGAACTGCTGCCACCTTGTGGCCGTTTCACACAACAGCAGCTTTAATCCCAGCGCTAATGGTCAGTTGATATTCAAAATCATTGCAGGCCTGTAAATGACACCTGCCCTGAAAACAAATCCTGGGGTCACATATCGACCAAAAAATTCAAAGGACGTCCATATTTCAAAACGACCGTTTCAAAAGGCATATTTTACGCACATTAGTGTTCTGCTTCTTTTCCTTTCTTTCCTTTTCTGTTAAAAAAACGGGAATGGAAAAAGGCATCCCTCAGAATGGGCGAAAATCGTTGCAAACGAATCAATGGACAGAGGTTTAATCTCCAATATATATAAACAGCTCATGCAGCTTAATATTAAAAAAAAACAAACAACCCAATACAAAACTGGGCAGAAGATCTAAAGAGACGTTTCTTCAAAGAAGACACAGAGATGGCCAAGACGCACATGAAAAGCCGCTCAACAGCACTAATTATTAGAGAAATGCAAATCAAAACTCCAATGAGGTATCACCTCACACCTGTTAGAATCGGCATCATCAGAAAATCTACAAACAACAAATTCTGGGGAGGGTGTGGACAAAAGGAGCCCTCTTCCACTATTGGTGGGAATGTGAATTGATACAGTCACTATGGAGAACAGTATGGAGTTTCCTTAAAAAAACTAGAAATAGAATTACCATCTGATCCAGCAATCCCACTTCTGGGCATATACCCAGAGAAAACCATAAATCAAAAAGGCACATCCACCACAATGTTCATTGCAGCACTATTTACAATAGCCAGGTAATGGAAGCAACCTAAATGCCCACAGACAGATGAATGGATAAAGATGTGGTACATATATAAAATGGAATATTACTCGGCCATAAAAACGAATGCAACTGGGTCATTTGTAGAGACATCGATGGATCTAGAGACTGTCATACAGAATGAAGCAAGTCAGAAAGAGGAAAACAAATATTGTATATTAATGCATATATGTGGAACCTAAAAAATGGTACAGATGAACTGGTTTGCAGGGAAGAAATAGAGACACAGAGGTAGAGAACAAACGTATGGACACCAAGTGTGGGAAGCCATGGGGTGGTGGTGGTGGGATGAGTTGGGAGATTGGGATTGACCTGTATACATGTATAGGCATAAAATACATAACTAATAA
This sequence comes from Mesoplodon mirus, assembly GCF_964341445.2. Classification (NCBI taxonomy): domain Eukaryota; kingdom Metazoa; phylum Chordata; class Mammalia; order Artiodactyla; family Ziphiidae; genus Mesoplodon; species Mesoplodon mirus. Next base: position 181,763 of record NW_028295522.1, on the reverse strand, counting down.
TAACCTGCTGTATAAAACATAAATAGAATTAAATTTCAAAATTTTAAAAAATAAAATTTAAAAATAAAACAGAAAAAAGTTCTTCCCGTCACACAGATGTATTTATAGGAATGAATTATTTCCATGCTTATATCTATAAATACATAAAAGAGGAATAAAATCTAACTTGAACCATAAAAGAAAAAAAAAACCTGAACCCACGAGTTATACAGAGGAAAACCCTATCAGGGCACTTGCTCCAGCGGTAAACAATTCTGAAATTGGTCAGAGGTGGGGAACCATCTCCCATACAGCCAGCAACCCACCCCCCACGCAAGGAGCGTCCTCATTGCAAAGCTGGGGGACCGTGCCGAGGCATCTGTGAGTAAACGTGAGCTGAGCCCCAGGCCAGCTGCTGCTGAACTGTTCCCACCCTTCCCAGGTAAAACACCTGAATATGTACAAGGGCTTGAAAGCCTAGAGGAAGGGCCGTGGAGCCACACCAGCGACAGCACGCAGGCCAACTTGGTGCCTGCAGGCCAGCCAGGGTGGTCCTGGCCCCGGGCGCTCTTCCGGAAGCTTTCCACTGCCCTGCCTGAGATACCCCTCCTGTCCCGGCCCCCACTGCTTTTTCCTTCCTCACCTCTGTCCGGAGAGAAATTCCAGCGGAAGGTATGTGTGACACATCCTCTTCTTTACAGGCGGCAGCCTGGCAACTCCTGCAGAAAGGCCAGCAGAGCCCCACTCACACCGGGCCACCCACAAAGCTGTGGCCCATCACTCCCTCCCACCAGCACAGCCTCGAGACTGCTGACGGGGCAGAGAATATGGAGTCAGGCACAGCTTCAGGGGCTATTGCTGCCTGGAACACTGTTTATATTGACCTCAACGAGGCACACCTGGGGAGGGCGGGCCGGCAGGGTAAGGCTGCCCAGGTCAGCTAATCCACAACCCTCAGGGAATCACATTGTTGAAAATGGGCCTCGCTAAGGCAGAATAGAAGCCAAGGAAACAAAGGACACAATGCCATCTGCAGCACCGTAGATGAGTCTAGAAGTAATCACGTGACTTGTAGTAAGTCAGAAAGTGAAAGACACCTATCATATCATATCACTTATAGGTGTTACCTAAAAATGGATACCAGGGCAGATATTTCCACGGAGAAGGGCAATCACAGATTCATTCAACAAACTTATGGTTCACCAGTGGAAAGGTGTGAGGATTGGTTTCATTACCATATCGGGGTTAACAGACATATACAAACACAGGTGACATATATAATCACCAAAGACCTACGGAATACCAAGAGAGGACTACTCAACATTCTGTCATAACGTACATGGGAAAAGGATCCCAGGAAGAACAGACATCTGTATATGTGTAAAAGAACCACATCTTCCACACCTACAACAAGCCAAACATTGTAATCAAACTTGCTGTAATAAAAAATAAAAAATTAAATTAAAAACACGAACAAGAAGTAGTGAGACAAACTTGAGGGGCTTTCTCCTGGCACATGCCATTCTAAATTCCAATCTAGAACACCACTTCCATTGAGGCTCTGTTGCCCTAGTAATCAGATTTGGTAAGGGAGAACTGCTGCCACCTTGTGGCCGTTTCACACAACAGCAGCTTTAATCCCAGCGCTAATGGTCAGTTGATATTCAAAATCATTGCAGGCCTGTAAATGACCCCTGCCCTGAAAACAAATCCTGGGGTCACATATCGACCAAAAAATTCAAAGGACGTCCATATTTCAAAACGACCGTTTCAAAAGGCATATTTTACGCACATTAGTGTTCTGCTTCTTCTCCTTTCTTTCCTTTTCTGTTAAAAAAACGGGAATGGAAAAAGGCATCCCTCAGAATGGGCGAAAATCGTTGCAAACGAATCAATGGACAGAGGTTTAATCTCCAATATATATAAACAGCTCATGCAGCTTAATATTAAAAAAAAACAAACAACCCAATACAAAAATGGGCAGAAGATCTAAAGAGACGTTTCTTCAAAGAAGACACAGAGATGGCCAAGACGCACATGAAAAGCTGCTCAACAGCACTAATTATTAGAGAAATGCAAATCAAAACTCCAGTGAGGTATCACCTCACACCTGTTAGAATCGGCATCATCAGAAAATCTACAAACAACAAATTCTGGGGAGGGTGTGGACAAAAGGAGCCCTCTTCCACTATTGGTGGGAATGTAAATTGATACAGTCACTATGGAGAACAGTATGGAGTTTCCTTAAAAAAACTAGAAATAGAATTACCATCTGATCCAGCAATCCCACTTCTGGGCATATACCCAGAGAAAACCAGAAATCAAAAAGGCACATCCACCACAATGTTCATTGCAGCACTATTTACAATAGCCAGGTAATGGAAGCAACCTAAATGCCCACAGACAGATGAATGGATAAAGATGTGGTACATATATAAAATGGAATATTACTCGGCCATAAAAACGAATGCAACTGGGTCATTTGTAGAGACATCGATGGATCTAGAGACTGTCATACAGAATGAAGCAAGTCAGAAAGAGGAAAACAAATATTGTATATTAATGCATATATGTGGAACCTAAAAAATGGTACAGATGAACTGGTTTGCAGGGAAGAAATAGAGACACAGAGGTAGAGAACAAACGTATGGACACCAAGTGTGGGAAGCCATGGGGTGGTGGTGGTGGGATGAGTTGGGAGATTGGGATTGACCTGTATACATGTATAGGCATAAAATACATAACTAATAATAACCTGCTGTATAAAACATAAATAGAATTAAATTTCAAAATTTTAAAAAATAAAATTTAAAAATAAAACAGAAAAAAGTTCTTCCCGTCACACAGATGTATTTATAGGAATGAATTATTTCCATGCTTATATCTATAAATACATAAAAGAGGAATAAAATCTAACTTGAACCATAAAAGAAAAAAAAAAACCTGAACCCACGAGTTATACAGAGGAAAACCCTATCAGGGCACTTGCTCCAGCGGTAAACAATTCTGAAATTGGTCAGAGGTGGGGAACCATCTCCCATACAGCCAGCAACCCACCCCCCACGCAAGGAGCGTCCTCATTGCAAAGCTGGGGGACCGTGCCGAGGCATCTGTGAGTAAACGTGAGCTGAGCCCCAGGCCAGCTGCTGCTGAACTGTTCCCACCCTTCCCAGGTAAAACACCTGAATATGTACAAGGGCTTGAAAGCCTAGAGGAAGGGCCGTGGAGCCACACCAGCGACAGCACGCAGGCCAACTTGGTGCCTGCAGGCCAGCCAGGGTGGTCCTGGCCCCGGGCGCTCTTCCGGAAGCTTTCCATTGCCCTGCCTGAGATACCCCTCCTGTCCCGGCCCCCACTGCTTTTTTCCTTCCTCACCTCTGTCCGGAGAGAAATTCCAGCGGAAGGTATGGGTGACACATCCTCTTCTTTACAGGCGGCAGCCTGGCAACTCCTGCAGAAAGGCCAGCAGAGCCCCACTCACACCGGGCCACCCACAAAGCTGTGGCCCATCACTCCCTCCCACCAGCACAGCCCCGAGACTGCTGACGGGGCAGAGAATATGGAGTCAGGCACAGCTTCAGGGGCTATTGCTGCCTGGAACGCTGTTTATATTGACCTCAACGAGGCACACCTGGGGAGGGCGGGCCGGCAGGGTAAGGCTGCCCAGGTCAGCTAATCCACAACCCTCAGGGAATCACATTGTTGAAAATGGGCCTCGCTAAGGCAGAATAGAAGCCAAGGAAACAAAGGACACAATGCCATCTGCAGCACCGTAGATGAGTCTAGAAGTAATCACGTGACTTGTAGTAAGTCAGAAAGTGAAAGACACCTATCATATCATATCACTTATAGGTGTTACCTAAAAATGGATACCAGGGCAGATATTTCCACGGAGAAGGGCAATCACAGATTCATTCAACAAACTTATGGTTCACCAGTGGAAAGGTGTGAGGATTGGTTTCATTACCATATCGGGGTTAACAGACATATACAAACACAGGTGACATATATAATCACCAAAGACCTACGGAATACCAAGAGAGGACTACTCAACATTCTGTCATAACGTACATGGGAAAAGGATCCCAGGAAGAACAGACATCTGTATATGTGTAAAAGAACCACATCTTCCACACCTACAACAAGCCAAACATTGTAATCAAACTTGCTGTAATAAAAAATAAAAAATTAAATTAAAAACACGAACAAGAAGTAGTGAGACAAACTTGAGGGGCTTTCTCCTGGCACATGCCATTCTAAATTCCAATCTAGAACACCACTTCCATTGAGGCTCTGTTGCCCTAGTAATCAGATTTGGTAAGGGAGAACTGCTGCCACCTTGTGGCCGTTTCACACAACAGCAGCTTTAATCCCAGCGCTAATGGTCAGTTGATATTCAAAATCATTGCAGGCCTGTAAATGACACCTGCCCTGAAAACAAATCCTGGGGTCACATATCGACCAAAAAATTCAAAGGACGTCCATATTTCAAAACGACCGTTTCAAAAGGCATATTTTACGCACATTAGTGTTCTGCTTCTTTTCCTTTCTTTCCTTTTCTGTTAAAAAAACGGGAATGGAAAAAGGCATCCCTCAGAATGGGCGAAAATCGTTGCAAACGAATCAATGGACAGAGGTTTAATCTCCAATATATATAAACAGCTCATGCAGCTTAATATTAAAAAAAAACAAACAACCCAATACAAAAATGGGCAGAAGATCTAAAGAGACGTTTCTTCAAAGAAGACACAGAGATGGCCAAGACGCACATGAAAAGCTGCTCAACAGCACTAATTATTAGAGAAATGCAAATCAAAACTCCAATGAGGTATCACCTCACACCTGTTAGAATCGGCATCATCAGAAAATCTACAAACAACAAATTCTGGGGAGGGTGTGGACAAAAGGAGCCCTCTTCCACTATTGGTGGGAATGTAAATTGATACAGTCACTATGGAGAACAGTATGGAGTTTCCTTAAAAAAACTAGAAATAGAATTACCATCTGATCCAGCAATCCCACTTCTGGGCATATACCCAGAGAAAACCAGAAATCAAAAAGGCACATCCACCACAATGTTCATTGCAGCACTATTTACAATAGCCAGGTAATGGAAGCAACCTAAATGCCCACAGACAGATGAATGGATAAAGATGTGGTACATATATAAAATGGAATATTACTCGGCCATAAAAACGAATGCAACTGGGTCATTTGTAGAGACATCGATGGATCTAGAGACTGTCATACAGAATGAAGCAAGTCAGAAAGAGGAAAACAAATATTGTATATTAATGCATATATGTGGAACCTAAAAAATGGTACAGATGAACTGGTTTGCAGGGAAGAAATAGAGACACAGAGGTAGAGAACAAACGTATGGACACCAAGTGTGGGAAGCCATGGGGTGGTGGTGGTGGGATGAGTTGGGAGATTGGGATTGACCTGTATACATGTATAGGCATAAAATACATAACTAATAATAACCTGCTGTATAAAACATAAATAGAATTAAATTTCAAAATTTTAAAAAATAAAATTTAAAAATAAAACAGAAAAAAGTTCTTCCCGTCACACAGATGTATTTATAGGAATGAATTATTTCCATGCTTATATCTATAAATACATAAAAGAGGAATAAAATCTAACTTGAACCATAAAAGAAAAAAAAAAACCTGAACCCACGAGTTATACAGAGGAAAACCCTATCAGGGCACTTGCTCCAGCGGTAAACAATTCTGAAATTGGTCAGAGGTGGGGAACCATCTCCCATACAGCCAGCAACCCACCCCCCACGCAAGGAGCGTCCTCATTGCAAAGCTGGGGGACCGTGCCGAGGCATCTGTGAGTAAACGTGAGCTGAGCCCCAGGCCAGCTGCTGCTGAACTGTTCCCACCCTTCCCAGGTAAAACACCTGAATATGTACAAGGGCTTGAAAGCCTAGAGGAAGGGCCGTGGAGCCACACCAGCGACAGCACGCAGGCCAACTTGGTGCCTGCAGGCCAGCCAGGGTGGTCCTGGCCCCGGGCGCTCTTCCGGAAGCTTTCCATTGCCCTGCCTGAGATACCCCTCCTGTCCCGGCCCCCACTGCTTTTTTCCTTCCTCACCTCTGTCCGGAGAGAAATTCCAGCGGAAGGTATGGGTGACACATCCTCTTCTTTACAGGCGGCAGCCTGGCAACTCCTGCAGAAAGGCCAGCAGAGCCCCACTCACACCGGGCCACCCACAAAGCTGTGGCCCATCACTCCCTCCCACCAGCACAGCCCCGAGACTGCTGACGGGGCAGAGAATATGGAGTCAGGCACAGCTTCAGGGGCTATTGCTGCCTGGAACGCTGTTTATATTGACCTCAACGAGGCACACCTGGGGAGGGCGGGCCGGCAGGGTAAGGCTGCCCAGGTCAGCTAATCCACAACCCTCAGGGAATCACATTGTTGAAAATGGGCCTCGCTAAGGCAGAATAGAAGCCAAGGAAACAAAGGACACAATGCCATTTGCAGCACCGTAGATGAGTCTAGAAGTAATCACGTGACTTGTAGTAAGTCAGAAAGTGAAAGACACATATCATATCATATCACTTATAGGTGTTACCTAAAAATGGATACCAGGGCAGATATTTCCACGGAGAAGGGCAATCACAGATTCATTCAACAAACTTATGGTTCACCAGTGGAAAGGTGTGAGGATTGGTTTCATTACCATATCGGGGTTAACAGACATATACAAACACAGGTGACATATATAATCACCAAAGACCTACAGAATACCAAGAGAGGACTACTCAACATTCTGTCATAACGTTCATGGGAAAAGGATCCCAGGAAGAACAGACATCTGTATATCTGTAAAAGAACCACATCTTCCACACCTACAACAAGCCAAACATTGTAATCAAACTTGCTGTAATAAAAAATAAAAAATTAAATTAAAAACACGAACAAGAAGTAGTGAGACAAACTTGAGGGGCTTTCTCTTGGCACATGCCATTCTAAATTCCAATCTAGAACACCACTTCCATTGAGGCTCTGTTGCCCTAGTAATCAGATTTGGTAAGGGAGAACTGCTGCCACCTTGTGGCCGTTTCACACAACAGCAGCTTTAATCCCAGCGCTAATGGTCAGTTGATATTCAAAATCATTGCAGGCCTGTAAATGACCCCTGCCCTGAAAACAAATCCTGGGGTCACATATCGACCAAAAAATTCAAAGGACGTCCATATTTCAAAACGACCGTTTCAAAAGGCATATTTTATGCACATTAGTGTTCTGCTTCTTTTCCTTTCTTTCCTTTTCTGTTAAAAAAACGGGAATGGAAAAAGGCATCCCTCAGAATGGGCGAAAATCGTTGCAAACGAATCAATGGACAGAGGTTTAATCTCCAATATATATAAACAGCTCATGCAGCTTAATATTAAAAAAAAACAAACAACCCAATACAAAACTGGGCAGAAGATCTAAAGAGACGTTTCTTCAAAGAAGACACAGAGATGGCCAAGACGCACATGAAAAGCTGCTCAACAGCACTAATTATTAGAGAAATGCAAATCAAAACTCCAGTGAGGTATCACCTCACACCTGTTAGAATCGGCATCATCAGAAAATCTACAAACAACAAATTCTGGGGAGGGTGTGGACAAAAGGAGCCCTCTTCCACTATTGGTGGGAATGTGAATTGATACAGTCACTATGGAGAACAGTATGGAGTTTCCTTAAAAAAACTAGAAATAGAATTACCATCTGATCCAGCAATCCCACTTCTGGGCATATACCCAGAGAAAACCAGAAATCAAAAAGGCACATCCACCACAATGTTCATTGCAGTACTATTTACAATAGCCAGGTAATGGAAGCAACCTAAATGCCCACAGACAGATGAATGGATAAAGATGTGGTACATATATAAAATGGAATATTACTCGGCCATAAAAACGAATGCAACTGGGTCATTTGTAGAGACATCGATGGATCTAGAGACTGTCATACAGAATGAAGCAAGTCAGAAAGAGGAAAACAAATATTGTATATTAATGCATATATGTGGAACCTAAAAAATGGTACAGATGAACTGGTTTGCAGGGAAGAAATAGAGACACAGAGGTAGAGAACAAACGTATGGACACCAAGTGTGGGAAGCCATGGGGTGGTGGTGGTGGGATGAGTTGGGAGATTGGGATTGACCTGTATACATGTATAGGCATAAAATACATAACTAATAATAACCTGCTGTATAAAACATAAATAGAATTAAATTTCAAAATTTTAAAAAATAAAATTTAAAAATAAAACAGAAAAAAGTTCTTCCCGTCACACAGATGTATTTATAGGAATGAATTATTTCCATGCTTATATCTATAAATACATAAAAGAGGAATAAAATCTAACTTGAACCATAAAAGAAAAAAAAAAACCTGAACCCACGAGTTATACAGAGGAAAACCCTATCAGGGCACTTGCTCCAGCGGTAAACAATTCTGAAATTGGTCAGAGGTGGGGAACCATCTCCCATACAGCCAGCAACCCACCCCCCACGCAAGGAGCGTCCTCATTGCAAAGCTGGGGGACCGTGCCGAGGCATCTGTGAGTAAACGTGAGCTGAGCCCCAGGCCAGCTGCTGCTGAACTGTTCCCACCCTTCCCAGGTAAAACACCTGAATATGTACAAGGGCTTGAAAGCCTAGAGGAAGGGCCGTGGAGCCACACCAGCGACAGCACGCAGGCCAACTTGGTGCCTGCAGGCCAGCCAGGGTGGTCCTGGCCCCGGGCGCTCTTCCGGAAGCTTTCCATTGCCCTGCCTGAGATACCCCTCCTGTCCCGGCCCCCACTGCTTTTTTCCTTCCTCACCTCTGTCCGGAGAGAAATTCCAGCGGAAGGTATGGGTGACACATCCTCTTCTTTACAGGCGGCAGCCTGGCAACTCCTGCAGAAAGGCCAGCAGAGCCCCACTCACACCGGGCCACCCACAAAGCTGTGGCCCATCACTCCCTCCCACCAGCACAGCCCCGAGACTGCTGACGGGGCAGAGAATATGGAGTCAGGCACAGCTTCAGGGGCTATTGCTGCCTGGAACGCTGTTTATATTGACCTCAACGAGGCACACCTGGGGAGGGCGGGCCGGCAGGGTAAGGCTGTCCAGGTCAGCTAATCCACAACCCTCAGGGAATCACATTGTTGAAAATGGGCCTCGCTAAGGCAGAATAGAAGCCAAGGAAACAAAGGACACAATGCCATCTGCAGCACCGTAGATGAGTCTAGAAGTAATCACGTGACTTGTAGTAAGTCAGAAAGTGAAAGACACCTATCATATCATATCACTTATAGGTGTTACCTAAAAATGGATACCAGGGCAGATATTTCCACGGAGAAGGGCAATCACAGATTCATTCAACAAACTTATGGTTCACCAGTGGAAAGGTGTGAGGATTGGTTTCATTACCATATCGGGGTTAACAGACATATACAAACACAGGTGACATATATAATCACCAAAGACCTACGGAATACCAAGAGAGGACTACTCAACATTCTGTCATAACGTACATGGGAAAAGGATCCCAGGAAGAACAGACATCTGTATATGTGTAAAAGAACCACATCTTCCACACCTACAACAAGCCAAACATTGTAATCAAACTTGCTGTAATAAAAAATAAAAAATTAAATTAAAAACACGAACAAGAAGTAGTGAGACAAACTTGAGGGGCTTTCTCCTGGCACATGCCATTCTAAGTTCCAATCTAGAACACCACTTCCATTGAGGCTCTGTTGCCCTAGTAATCAGATTTGGTAAGGGAGAACTGCTGCCACCTTGTGGCCGTTTCACACAACAGCAGCTTTAATCCCAGCGCTAATGGTCAGTTGATATTCAAAATCATTGCAGGCCTGTAAATGACCCCTGCCCTGAAAACAAATCCTGGGGTCACATATCGACCAAAAAATTCAAAGGACGTCCATATTTCAAAACGACCGTTTCAAAAGGCATATTTTACGCACATTAGTGTTCTGCTTCTTTTCCTTTCTTTCCTTTTCTGTTAAAAAAACGGGAATGGAAAAAGGCATCCCTCAGAATGGGCGAAAATCGTTGCAAACGAATCAATGGACAGAGGTTTAATCTCCAATATATATAAACAGCTCATGCAGCTTAATATTAAAAAAAAACAAACAACCCAATACAAAACTGGGCAGAAGATCTAAAGAGACGTTTCTTCAAAGAAGACACAGAGATGGCCAAGACGCACATGAAAAGCTGCTCAACAGCACTAATTATTAGAGAAATGCAAATCAAAACTCCAGTGAGGTATCACCTCACACCTGTTAGAATCGGCATCATCAGAAAATCTACAAACAACAAATTCTGGGGAGGGTGTGGACAAAAGGAGCCCTCTTCCACTATTGGTGGGAATGTAAATTGATACAGTCACTATGGAGAACAGTATGGAGTTTCCTTAAAAAAACTAGAAATAGAATTACCATCTGATCCAGCAATCCCACTTCTGGGCATATACCCAGAGAAAACCAGAAATCAAAAAGGCACATCCACCACAATGTTCATTGCAGCACTATTTACAATAGCCAGGTAATGGAAGCAACCTAAATGCCCACAGACAGATGAATGGATAAAGATGTGGTACATATATAAAATGGAATATTACTCGGCCATAAAAACGAATGCAACTGGGTCATTTGTAGAGACATCGATGGATCTAGAGACTGTCATACAGAATGAAGCAAGTCAGAAAGAGGAAAACAAATATTGTATATTAATGCATATATGTGGAACCTAAAAAATGGTACAGATGAACTGGTTTGCAGGGAAGAAATAGAGACACAGAGGTAGAGAACAAACGTATGGACACCAAGTGTGGGAAGCCATGGGGTGGTGGTGGTGGGATGAGTTGGGAGATTGGGATTGACCTGTATACATGTATAGGCATAAAATACATAACTAATAATAACCTGCTGTATAAAACATAAATAGAATTAAATTTCAAAATTTTAAAAAATAAAATTTAAAAATAAAACAGAAAAAAGTTCTTCCCGTCACACAGATGTATTTATAGGAATGAATTATTTCCATGCTTATATCTATAAATACATAAAAGAGGAATAAAATCTAACTTGAACCATAAAAGAAAAAAAAAAACCTGAACCCACGAGTTATACAGAGGAAAACCCTATCAGGGCACTTGCTCCAGCGGTAAACAATTCTGAAATTGGTCAGAGGTGGGGAACCATCTCCCATACAGCCAGCAACCCACCCCCCACGCAAGGAGCGTCCTCATTGCAAAGCTGGGGGACCGTGCCGAGGCATCTGTGAGTAAACGTGAGCTGAGCCCCAGGCCAGCTGCTGCTGAACTGTTCCCACCCTTCCCAGGTAAAACACCTGAATATGTACAAGGGCTTGAAAGCCTAGAGGAAGGGCCGTGGAGCCACACCAGCGACAGCACGCAGGCCAACTTGGTGCCTGCAGGCCAGCCAGGGTGGTCCTGGCCCCGGGCGCTCTTCCGGAAGCTTTCCATTGCCCTGCCTGAGATACCCCTCCTGTCCCGGCCCCCACTGCTTTTTTCCTTCCTCACCTCTGTCCGGAGAGAAATTCCAGCGGAAGGTATGGGTGACACATCCTCTTCTTTACAGGCGGCAGCCTGGCAACTCCTGCAGAAAGGCCAGCAGAGCCCCACTCACACCGGGCCACCCACAAAGCTGTGGCCCATCACTCCCTCCCACCAGCACAGCCCCGAGACTGCTGACGGGGCAGAGAATATGGAGTCAGGCACAGCTTCAGGGGCTATTGCTGCCTGGAACGCTGTTTATATTGACCTCAACGAGGCACACCTGGGGAGGGCGGGCCGGCAGGGTAAGGCTGCCCAGGTCAGCTAATCCACAACCCTCAGGGAATCACATTGTTGAAAATGGGCCTCGCTAAGGCAGAATAGAAGCCAAGGAAACAAAGGACACAATGCCATTTGCAGCACCGTAGATGAGTCTAGAAGTAATCACGTGACTTGTAGTAAGTCAGAAAGTGAAAGACACATATCATATCATATCACTTATAGGTGTTACCTAAAAATGGATACCAGGGCAGATATTTCCACGGAGAAGGGCAATCACAGATTCATTCAACAAACTTATGGTTCACCAGTGGAAAGGTGTGAGGATTGGTTTCATTACCATATCGGGGTTAACAGACATATACAAACACAGGTGACATATATAATCACCAAAGACCTACGGAATACCAAGAGAGGACTACTCAACATTCTGTCATAACGTACATGGGAAAAGGATCCCAGGAAGAACAGACATCTGTATATGTGTAAAAGAACCACATCTTCCACACCTACAACAAGCCAAACATTGTAATCAAACTTGCTGTAATAAAAAATAAAAAATTAAATTAAAAACACGAACAAGAAGTAGTGAGACAAACTTGAGGGGCTTTCTCCTGGCACATGCCATTCTAAATTCCAATCTAGAACACCACTTCCATTGAGGCTCTGTTGCCCTAGTAATCAGATTTGGTAAGGGAGAACTGCTGCCACCTTGGGGCCGTTTCACACAACAGCAGCTTTAATCCCAGCGCTAATGGTCAGTTGATATTCAAAATCATTGCAGGCCTGTAAATGACCCCTGCCCTGAAAACAAATCCTGGGGTCACATATCGACCAAAAAATTCAAAGGACGTCCATATTTCAAAACGACCGTTTCAAAAGGCATATTTTACGCACATTAGTGTTCTGCTTCTTTTCCTTTCTTTCCTTTTCTGTTAAAAAAACGGGAATGGAAAAAGGCATCCCTCAGAATGGGCGAAAATCGTTGCAAACGAATCAATGGACAGAGGTTTAATCTCCAATATATATAAACAGCTCATGCAGCTTAATATTAAAAAAAAACAAACAACCCAATACAAAAATGGGCAGAAGATCTAAAGAGACGTTTCTTCAAAGAAGACACAGAGATGGCCAAGACGCACATGAAAAGCTGCTCAACAGCACTAATTATTAGAGAAATGCAAATCAAAACTCCAGTGAGGTATCACCTCACACCTGTTAGAATCGGCATCATCAGAAAATCTACAAACAACAAATTCTGGGGAGGGTGTGGACAAAAGGAGCCCTCTTCCACTATTGGTGGGAATGTAAATTGATACAGTCACTATGGAGAACAGTATGGAGTTTCCTTAAAAAAACTAGAAATAGAATTACCATCTGATCCAGCAATCCCACTTCTGGGCATATACCCAGAGAAAACCAGAAATCAAAAAGGCACATCCACCACAATGTTCATTGCAGCACTATTTACAATAGCCAGGTAATGGAAGCAACCTAAATGCCCACAGACAGATGAATGGATAAAGATGTGGTACATATATAAAATGGAATATTACTCGGCCATAAAAACGAATGCAACTGGGTCATTTGTAGAGACATCGATGGATCTAGAGACTGTCATACAGAATGAAGCAAGTCAGAAAGAGGAAAACAAATATTGTATATTAATGCATATATGTGGAACCTAAAAAATGGTACAGATGAACTGGTTTGCAGGGAAGAAATAGAGACACAGAGGTAGAGAACAAACGTATGGACACCAAGTGTGGGAAGCCATGGGGTGGTGGTGGTGGGATGAGTTGGGAGATTGGGATTGACCTGTATACATGTATAGGCATAAAATACATAACTAATAATAACCTGCTGTATAAAACATAAATAGAATTAAATTTCAAAATTTTAAAAAATAAAATTTAAAAATAAAACAGAAAAAAGTTCTTCCCGTCACACAGATGTATTTATAGGAATGAATTATTTCCATGCTTATATCTATAAATACATAAAAGAGGAATAAAATCTAACTTGAACCATAAAAGAAAAAAAAAAACCTGAACCCACGAGTTATACAGAGGAAAACCCTATCAGGGCACTTGCTCCAGCGGTAAACAATTCTGAAATTGGTCAGAGGTGGGGAACCATCTCCCATACAGCCAGCAACCCACCCCCCACGCAAGGAGCGTCCTCATTGCAAAGCTGGGGGACCGTGCCGAGGCATCTGTGAGTAAACGTGAGCTGAGCCCCAGGCCAGCTGCTGCTGAACTGTTCCCACCCTTCCCAGGTAAAACACCTGAATATGTACAAGGGCTTGAAAGCCTAGAGGAAGGGCCGTGGAGCCACACCAGCGACAGCACGCAGGCCAACTTGGTGCCTGCAGGCCAGCCAGGGTGGTCCTGGCCCCGGGCGCTCTTCCGGAAGCTTTCCATTGCCCTGCCTGAGATACCCCTCCTGTCCCGGCCCCCACTGCTTTTTTCCTTCCTCACCTCTGTCCGGAGAGAAATTCCAGCGGAAGGTATGGGTGACACATCCTCTTCTTTACAGGCGGCAGCCTGGCAACTCCTGCAGAAAGGCCAGCAGAGCCCCACTCACACCGGGCCACCCACAAAGCTGTGGCCCATCACTCCCTCCCACCAGCACAGCCCCGAGACTGCTGACGGGGCAGAGAATATGGAGTCAGGCACAGCTTCAGGGGCTATTGCTGCCTGGAACGCTGTTTATATTGACCTCAACGAGGCACACCTGGGGAGGGCGGGCCGGCAGGGTAAGGCTGCCCAGGTCAGCTAATCCACAACCCTCAGGGAATCACATTGTTGAAAATGGGCCTCGCTAAGGCAGAAGAGAAGCCAAGGAAACAAAGGACACAATGCCATCTGCAGCACCGTAGATGAGTCTAGAAGTAATCACGTGACTTGTAGTAAGTCAGAAAGTGAAAGACACATATCATATCATATCACTTATAGGTGTTACCTAAAAATGGATACCAGGGCAGATATTTCCACGGAGAAGGGCAATCAGAGATTCATTCAACAAACTTATGGTTCACCAGTGGAAAGGTGTGAGGATTGGTTTCATTACCATATCGGGGTTAACAGACATATACAAACACAGGTGACATATATAATCACCAAAGACCTACGGAATACCAAGAGAGGACTACTCAACATTCTGTCATAACGTACATGGGAAAAGGATCCCAGGAAGAACAGACATCTGTATATGTGTAAAAGAACCACATCTTCCACACCTACAACAAGCCAAACATTGTAATCAAACTTGCTGTAATAAAAAATAAAAAATTAAATTAAAAACACGAACAAGAAGTAGTGAGACAAACTTGAGGGGCTTTCTCCTGGCACATGCCATTCTAAATTCCAATCTAGAACACCACTTCCATTGAGGCTCTGTTGCCCTAGTAATCAGATTTGGTAAGGGAGAACTGCTGCCACCTTGTGGCCGTTTCACACAACAGCAGCTTTAATCCCAGCGCTAATGGTCAGTTGATATTCAAAATCATTGCAGGCCTGTAAATGACCCCTGCCCTGAAAACAAATCCTGGGGTCACATATCGACCAAAAAATTCAAAGGACGTCCATATTTCAAAACGACCGTTTCAAAAGGCATATTTTACGCACATTAGTGTTCTGCTTCTTCTCCTTTCTTTCCTTTTCTGTTAAAAAAACGGGAATGGAAAAAGGCATCCCTCAGAATGGGCGAAAATCGTTGCAAACGAATCAATGGACAGAGGTTTAATCTCCAATATATATAAACAGCTCATGCAGCTTAATATTAAAAAAAAACAAACAACCCAATACAAAAATGGGCAGAAGATCTAAAGAGACGTTTCTTCAAAGAAGACACAGAGATGGCCAAGACGCACATGAAAAGCTGCTCAACAGCACTAATTATTAGAGAAATGCAAATCAAAACTCCAGTGAGGTATCACCTCACACCTGTTAGAATCGGCATCATCAGAAAATCTACAAACAACAAATTCTGGGGAGGGTGTGGACAAAAGGAGCCCTCTTCCACTATTGGTGGGAATGTAAATTGATACAGTCACTATGGAGAACAGTATGGAGTTTCCTTAAAAAAACTAGAAATAGAATTACCATCTGATCCAGCAATCCCACTTCTGGGCATATACCCAGAGAAAACCAGAAATCAAAAAGGCACATCCACCACAATGTTCATTGCAGCACTATTTACAATAGCCAGGTAATGGAAGCAACCTAAATGCCCACAGACAGATGAATGGATAAAGATGTGGTACATATATAAAATGGAATATTACTCGGCCATAAAAACGAATGCAACTGGGTCATTTGTAGAGACATCGATGGATCTAGAGACTGTCATACAGAATGAAGCAAGTCAGAAAGAGGAAAACAAATATTGTATATTAATGCATATATGTGGAACCTAAAAAATGGTACAGATGAACTGGTTTGCAGGGAAGAAATAGAGACACAGAGGTAGAGAACAAACGTATGGACACCAAGTGTGGGAAGCCATGGGGTGGTGGTGGTGGGATGAGTTGGGAGATTGGGATTGACCTGTATACATGTATAGGCATAAAATACATAACTAATAATAACCTGCTGTATAAAACATAAATAGAATTAAATTTCAAAATTTTAAAAAATAAAATTTAAAAATAAAACAGAAAAAAGTTCTTCCCGTCACACAGATGTATTTATAGGAATGAATTATTTCCATGCTTATATCTATAAATACATAAAAGAGGAATAAAATCTAACTTGAACCATAAAAGAAAAAAAAAACCTGAACCCACGAGTTATACAGAGGAAAACCCTATCAGGGCACTTGCTCCAGCGGTAAACAATTCTGAAATTGGTCAGAGGTGGGGAACCATCTCCCATACAGCCAGCAACCCACCCCCCACGCAAGGAGCGTCCTCATTGCAAAGCTGGGGGACCGTGCCGAGGCATCTGTGAGTAAACGTGAGCTGAGCCCCAGGCCAGCTGCTGCTGAACTGTTCCCACCCTTCCCAGGTAAAACACCTGAATATGTACAAGGGCTTGAAAGCCTAGAGGAAGGGCCGTGGAGCCACACCAGCGACAGCACGCAGGCCAACTTGGTGCCTGCAGGCCAGCCAGGGTGGTCCTGGCCCCGGGCGCTCTTCCGGAAGCTTTCCATTGCCCTGCCTGAGATACCCCTCCTGTCCCGGCCCCCACTGCTTTTTTCCTTCCTCACCTCTGTCCGGAGAGAAATTCCAGCGGAAGGTATGGGTGACACATCCTCTTCTTTACAGGCGGCAGCCTGGCAACTCCTGCAGAAAGGCCAGCAGAGCCCCACTCACACCGGGCCACCCACAAAGCTGTGGCCCATCACTCCCTCCCACCAGCACAGCCCCGAGACTGCTGACGGGGCAGAGAATATGGAGTCAGGCACAGCTTCAGGGGCTATTGCTGCCTGGAACGCTGTTTATATTGACCTCAACGAGGCACACCTGGGGAGGGCGGGCCGGCAGGGTAAGGCTGCCCAGGTCAGCTAATCCACAACCCTCAGGGAATCACATTGTTGAAAATGGGCCTCGCTAAGGCAGAATAGAAGCCAAGGAAACAAAGGACACAATGCCATTTGCAGCACCGTAGATGAGTCTAGAAGTAATCACGTGACTTGTAGTAAGTCAGAAAGTGAAAGACACATATCATATCATATCACTTATAGGTGTTACCTAAAAATGGATACCAGGGCAGATATTTCCACGGAGAAGGGCAATCAGAGATTCATTCAACAAACTTATGGTTCACCAGTGGAAAGGTGTGAGGATTGGTTTCATTACCATATCGGGGTTAACAGACATATACAAACACAGGTGACATATATAATCACCAAAGACCTACGGAATACCAAGAGAGGACTACTCAACATTCTGTCATAACGTACATGGGAAAAGGATCCCAGGAAGAACAGACATCTGTATATGTGTAAAAGAACCACATCTTCCACACCTACAACAAGCCAAACATTGTAATCAAACTTGCTGTAATAAAAAATAAAAAATTAAATTAAAAACACGAACAAGAAGTAGTGAGACAAACTTGAGGGGCTTTCTCCTGGCACATGCCATTCTAAATTCCAATCTAGAACACCACTTCCATTGAGGCTCTGTTGCCCTAGTAATCAGATTTGGTAAGGGAGAACTGCTGCCACCTTGGGGCCGTTTCACACAACAGCAGCTTTAATCCCAGCGCTAATGGTCAGTTGATATTCAAAATCATTGCAGGCCTGTAAATGACCCCTGCCCTGAAAACAAATCCTGGGGTCACATATCGACCAAAAAATTCAAAGGACGTCCATATTTCAAAACGACCGTTTCAAAAGGCATATTTTACGCACATTAGTGTTCTGCTTCTTTTCCTTTCTTTCCTTTTCTGTTAAAAAAACGGGAATGGAAAAAGGCATCCCTCAGAATGGGCGAAAATCGTTGCAAACGAATCAATGGACAGAGGTTTAATCTCCAATATATATAAACAGCTCATGCAGCTTAATATTAAAAAAAAACAAACAACCCAATACAAAAATGGGCAGAAGATCTAAAGAGACGTTTCTTCAAAGAAGACACAGAGATGGCCAAGACGCACATGAAAAGCTGCTCAACAGCACTAATTATTAGAGAAATGCAAATCAAAACTCCAGTGAGGTATCACCTCACACCTGTTAGAATCGGCATCATCAGAAAATCTACAAACAACAAATTCTGGGGAGGGTGTGGACAAAAGGAGCCCTCTTCCACTATTGGTGGGAATGTAAATTGATACAGTCACTATGGAGAACAGTATGGAGTTTCCTTAAAAAAACTAGAAATAGAATTACCATCTGATCCAGCAATCCCACTTCTGGGCATATACCCAGAGAAAACCAGAAATCAAAAAGGCACATCCACCACAATGTTCATTGCAGCACTATTTACAATAGCCAGGTAATGGAAGCAACCTAAATGCCCACAGACAGATGAATGGATAAAGATGTGGTACATATATAAAATGGAATATTACTCGGCCATAAA
The DNA here is from genome assembly GCF_964341445.2 of Mesoplodon mirus. Classification (NCBI taxonomy): domain Eukaryota; kingdom Metazoa; phylum Chordata; class Mammalia; order Artiodactyla; family Ziphiidae; genus Mesoplodon; species Mesoplodon mirus. The sequence continues at coordinate 162,931 of NW_028295522.1, read as the reverse complement.
AACGAATGCAACTGGGTCATTTGTAGAGACATCGATGGATCTAGAGACTGTCATACAGAATGAAGCAAGTCAGAAAGAGGAAAACAAATATTGTATATTAATGCATATATGTGGAACCTAAAAAATGGTACAGATGAACTGGTTTGCAGGGAAGAAATAGAGACACAGAGGTAGAGAACAAACGTATGGACACCAAGTGTGGGAAGCCATGGGGTGGTGGTGGTGGGATGAGTTGGGAGATTGGGATTGACCTGTATACATGTATAGGCATAAAATACGTAACTAATAATAACCTGCTGTATAAAACATAAATAGAATTAAATTTCAAAATTTTAAAAAATAAAATTTAAAAATAAAACAGAAAAAAGTTCTTCCCGTCACACAGATGTATTTATAGGAATGAATTATTTCCATGCTTATATCTATAAATACATAAAAGAGGAATAAAATCTAACTTGAACCATAAAAGAAAAAAAAAAACCTGAACCCACGAGTTATACAGAGGAAAACCCTATCAGGGCACTTGCTCCAGCGGTAAACAATTCTGAAATTGGTCAGAGGTGGGGAACCATCTCCCATACAGCCAGCAACCCACCCCCCACGCAAGGAGCGTCCTCATTGCAAAGCTGGGGGACCGTGCCGAGGCATCTGTGAGTAAACGTGAGCTGAGCCCCAGGCCAGCTGCTGCTGAACTGTTCCCACCCTTCCCAGGTAAAACACCTGAATATGTACAAGGGCTTGAAAGCCTAGAGGAAGGGCCGTGGAGCCACACCAGCGACAGCACGCAGGCCAACTTGGTGCCTGCAGGCCAGCCAGGGTGGTCCTGGCCCCGGGCGCTCTTCCGGAAGCTTTCCATTGCCCTGCCTGAGATACCCCTCCTGTCCCGGCCCCCACTGCTTTTTTCCTTCCTCACCTCTGTCCGGAGAGAAATTCCAGCGGAAGGTATGGGTGACACATCCTCTTCTTTACAGGCGGCAGCCTGGCAACTCCTGCAGAAAGGCCAGCAGAGCCCCACTCACACCGGGCCACCCACAAAGCTGTGGCCCATCACTCCCTCCCACCAGCACAGCCCCGAGACTGCTGACGGGGCAGAGAATATGGAGTCAGGCACAGCTTCAGGGGCTATTGCTGCCTGGAACGCTGTTTATATTGACCTCAACGAGGCACACCTGGGGAGGGCGGGCCGGCAGGGTAAGGCTGCCCAGGTCAGCTAATCCACAACCCTCAGGGAATCACATTGTTGAAAATGGGCCTCGCTAAGGCAGAATAGAAGCCAAGGAAACAAAGGACACAATGCCATCTGCAGCACCGTAGATGAGTCTAGAAGTAATCACGTGACTTGTAGTAAGTCAGAAAGTGAAAGACACATATCATATCATATCACTTATAGGTGTTACCTAAAAATGGATACCAGGGCAGATATTTCCACGGAGAAGGGCAATCAGAGATTCATTCAACAAACTTATGGTTCACCAGTGGAAAGGTGTGAGGATTGGTTTCATTACCATATCGGGGTTAACAGACATATACAAACACAGGTGACATATATAATCACCAAAGACCTACGGAATACCAAGAGAGGACTACTCAACATTCTGTCATAACGTACATGGGAAAAGGATCCCAGGAAGAACAGACATCTGTATATGTGTAAAAGAACCACATCTTCCACACCTACAACAAGCCAAACATTGTAATCAAACTTGCTGTAATAAAAAATAAAAAATTAAATTAAAAACACGAACAAGAAGTAGTGAGACAAACTTGAGGGGCTTTCTCCTGGCACATGCCATTCTAAATTCCAATCTAGAACACCACTTCCATTGAGGCTCTGTTGCCCTAGTAATCAGATTTGGTAAGGGAGAACTGCTGCCACCTTGTGGCCGTTTCACACAACAGCAGCTTTAATCCCAGCGCTAATGGTCAGTTGATATTCAAAATCATTGCAGGCCTGTAAATGACCCCTGCCCTGAAAACAAATCCTGGGGTCACATATCGACCAAAAAATTCAAAGGACGTCCATATTTCAAAACGACCGTTTCAAAAGGCATATTTTACGCACATTAGTGTTCTGCTTCTTCTCCTTTCTTTCCTTTTCTGTTAAAAAAACGGGAATGGAAAAAGGCATCCCTCAGAATGGGCGAAAATCGTTGCAAACGAATCAATGGACAGAGGTTTAATCTCCAATATATATAAACAGCTCATGCAGCTTAATATTAAAAAAAAACAAACAACCCAATACAAAAATGGGCAGAAGATCTAAAGAGACGTTTCTTCAAAGAAGACACAGAGATGGCCAAGACGCACATGAAAAGCTGCTCAACAGCACTAATTATTAGAGAAATGCAAATCAAAACTCCAGTGAGGTATCACCTCACACCTGTTAGAATCGGCATCATCAGAAAATCTACAAACAACAAATTCTGGGGAGGGTGTGGACAAAAGGAGCCCTCTTCCACTATTGGTGGGAATGTAAATTGATACAGTCACTATGGAGAACAGTATGGAGTTTCCTTAAAAAAACTAGAAATAGAATTACCATCTGATCCAGCAATCCCACTTCTGGGCATATACCCAGAGAAAACCAGAAATCAAAAAGGCACATCCACCACAATGTTCATTGCAGCACTATTTACAATAGCCAGGTAATGGAAGCAACCTAAATGCCCACAGACAGATGAATGGATAAAGATGTGGTACATATATAAAATGGAATATTACTCGGCCATAAAAACGAATGCAACTGGGTCATTTGTAGAGACATCGATGGATCTAGAGACTGTCATACAGAATGAAGCAAGTCAGAAAGAGGAAAACAAATATTGTATATTAATGCATATATGTGGAACCTAAAAAATGGTACAGATGAACTGGTTTGCAGGGAAGAAATAGAGACACAGAGGTAGAGAACAAACGTATGGACACCAAGTGTGGGAAGCCATGGGGTGGTGGTGGTGGGATGAGTTGGGAGATTGGGATTGACCTGTATACATGTATAGGCATAAAATACGTAACTAATAATAACCTGCTGTATAAAACATAAATAGAATTAAATTTCAAAATTTTAAAAAATAAAATTTAAAAATAAAACAGAAAAAAGTTCTTCCCGTCACACAGATGTATTTATAGGAATGAATTATTTCCATGCTTATATCTATAAATACATAAAAGAGGAATAAAATCTAACTTGAACCATAAAAGAAAAAAAAAAACCTGAACCCACGAGTTATACAGAGGAAAACCCTATCAGGGCACTTGCTCCAGCGGTAAACAATTCTGAAATTGGTCAGAGGTGGGGAACCATCTCCCATACAGCCAGCAACCCACCCCCCACGCAAGGAGCGTCCTCATTGCAAAGCTGGGGGACCGTGCCGAGGCATCTGTGAGTAAACGTGAGCTGAGCCCCAGGCCAGCTGCTGCTGAACTGTTCCCACCCTTCCCAGGTAAAACACCTGAATATGTACAAGGGCTTGAAAGCCTAGAGGAAGGGCCGTGGAGCCACACCCGCGACAGCACGCAGGCCAACTTGGTGCCTGCAGGCCAGCCAGGGTGGTCCTGGCCCCGGGCGCTCTTCCGGAAGCTTTCCATTGCCCTGCCTGAGATACCCCTCCTGTCCCGGCCCCCACTGCTTTTTTCCTTCCTCACCTCTGTCCGGAGAGAAATTCCAGCGGAAGGTATGGGTGACACATCCTCTTCTTTACAGGCGGCAGCCTGGCAACTCCTGCAGAAAGGCCAGCAGAGCCCCACTCACACCGGGCCACCCACAAAGCTGTGGCCCATCACTCCCTCCCACCAGCACAGCCCCGAGACTGCTGACGGGGCAGAGAATATGGAGTCAGGCACAGCTTCAGGGGCTATTGCTGCCTGGAACGCTGTTTATATTGACCTCAACGAGGCACACCTGGGGAGGGCGGGCCGGCAGGGTAAGGCTGCCCAGGTCAGCTAATCCACAACCCTCAGGGAATCACATTGTTGAAAATGGGCCTCGCTAAGGCAGAATAGAAGCCAAGGAAACAAAGGACACAATGCCATCTGCAGCACCGTAGATGAGTCTAGAAGTAATCACGTGACTTGTAGTAAGTCAGAAAGTGAAAGACACATATCATATCATATCACTTATAGGTGTTACCTAAAAATGGATACCAGGGCAGATATTTCCACGGAGAAGGGCAATCAGAGATTCATTCAACAAACTTATGGTTCACCAGTGGAAAGGTGTGAGGATTGGTTTCATTACCATATCGGGGTTAACAGACATATACAAACACAGGTGACATATATAATCACCAAAGACCTACGGAATACCAAGAGAGGACTACTCAACATTCTGTCATAACGTACATGGGAAAAGGATCCCAGGAAGAACAGACATCTGTATATGTGTAAAAGAACCACATCTTCCACACCTACAACAAGCCAAACATTGTAATCAAACTTGCTGTAATAAAAAATAAAAAATTAAATTAAAAACACGAACAAGAAGTAGTGAGACAAACTTGAGGGGCTTTCTCCTGGCACATGCCATTCTAAATTCCAATCTAGAACACCACTTCCATTGAGGCTCTGTTGCCCTAGTAATCAGATTTGGTAAGGGAGAACTGCTGCCACCTTGTGGCCGTTTCACACAACAGCAGCTTTAATCCCAGCGCTAATGGTCAGTTGATATTCAAAATCATTGCAGGCCTGTAAATGACCCCTGCCCTGAAAACAAATCCTGGGGTCACATATCGACCAAAAAATTCAAAGGACGTCCATATTTCAAAACGACCGTTTCAAAAGGCATATTTTACGCACATTAGTGTTCTGCTTCTTCTCCTTTCTTTCCTTTTCTGTTAAAAAAACGGGAATGGAAAAAGGCATCCCTCAGAATGGGCGAAAATCGTTGCAAACGAATCAATGGACAGAGGTTTAATCTCCAATATATATAAACAGCTCATGCAGCTTAATATTAAAAAAAAACAAACAACCCAATACAAAAATGGGCAGAAGATCTAAAGAGACGTTTCTTCAAAGAAGACACAGAGATGGCCAAGACGCACATGAAAAGCTGCTCAACAGCACTAATTATTAGAGAAATGCAAATCAAAACTCCAGTGAGGTATCACCTCACACCTGTTAGAATCGGCATCATCAGAAAATCTACAAACAACAAATTCTGGGGAGGGTGTGGACAAAAGGAGCCCTCTTCCACTATTGGTGGGAATGTAAATTGATACAGTCACTATGGAGAACAGTATGGAGTTTCCTTAAAAAAACTAGAAATAGAATTACCATCTGATCCAGCAATCCCACTTCTGGGCATATACCCAGAGAAAACCAGAAATCAAAAAGGCACATCCACCACAATGTTCATTGCAGCACTATTTACAATAGCCAGGTAATGGAAGCAACCTAAATGCCCACAGACAGATGAATGGATAAAGATGTGGTACATATATAAAATGGAATATTACTCGGCCATAAAAACGAATGCAACTGGGTCATTTGTAGAGACATCGATGGATCTAGAGACTGTCATACAGAATGAAGCAAGTCAGAAAGAGGAAAACAAATATTGTATATTAATGCATATATGTGGAACCTAAAAAATGGTACAGATGAACTGGTTTGCAGGGAAGAAATAGAGACACAGAGGTAGAGAACAAACGTATGGACACCAAGTGTGGGAAGCCATGGGGTGGTGGTGGTGGGATGAGTTGGGAGATTGGGATTGACCTGTATACATGTATAGGCATAAAATACATAACTAATAATAACCTGCTGTATAAAACATAAATAGAATTAAATTTCAAAATTTTAAAAAATAAAATTTAAAAATAAAACAGAAAAAAGTTCTTCCCGTCACACAGATGTATTTATAGGAATGAATTATTTCCATGCTTATATCTATAAATACATAAAAGAGGAATAAAATCTAACTTGAACCATAAAAGAAAAAAAAAAACCTGAACCCACGAGTTATACAGAGGAAAACCCTATCAGGGCACTTGCTCCAGCGGTAAACAATTCTGAAATTGGTCAGAGGTGGGGAACCATCTCCCATACAGCCAGCAACCCACCCCCCACGCAAGGAGCGTCCTCATTGCAAAGCTGGGGGACCGTGCCGAGGCATCTGTGAGTAAACGTGAGCTGAGCCCCAGGCCAGCTGCTGCTGAACTGTTCCCACCCTTCCCAGGTAAAACACCTGAATATGTACAAGGGCTTGAAAGCCTAGAGGAAGGGCCGTGGAGCCACACCCGCGACAGCACGCAGGCCAACTTGGTGCCTGCAGGCCAGCCAGGGTGGTCCTGGCCCCGGGCGCTCTTCCGGAAGCTTTCCATTGCCCTGCCTGAGATACCCCTCCTGTCCCGGCCCCCACTGCTTTTTTCCTTCCTCACCTCTGTCCGGAGAGAAATTCCAGCGGAAGGTATGGGTGACACATCCTCTTCTTTACAGGCGGCAGCCTGGCAACTCCTGCAGAAAGGCCAGCAGAGCCCCACTCACACCGGGCCACCCACAAAGCTGTGGCCCATCACTCCCTCCCACCAGCACAGCCCCGAGACTGCTGACGGGGCAGAGAATATGGAGTCAGGCACAGCTTCAGGGGCTATTGCTGCCTGGAACGCTGTTTATATTGACCTCAACGAGGCACACCTGGGGAGGGCGGGCCGGCAGGGTAAGGCTGCCCAGGTCAGCTAATCCACAACCCTCAGGGAATCACATTGTTGAAAATGGGCCTCGCTAAGGCAGAATAGAAGCCAAGGAAACAAAGGACACAATGCCATCTGCAGCACCGTAGATGAGTCTAGAAGTAATCACGTGACTTGTAGTAAGTCAGAAAGTGAAAGACACATATCATATCATATCACTTATAGGTGTTACCTAAAAATGGATACCAGGGCAGATATTTCCACGGAGAAGGGCAATCAGAGATTCATTCAACAAACTTATGGTTCACCAGTGGAAAGGTGTGAGGATTGGTTTCATTACCATATCGGGGTTAACAGACATATACAAACACAGGTGACATATATAATCACCAAAGACCTACGGAATACCAAGAGAGGACTACTCAACATTCTGTCATAACGTACATGGGAAAAGGATCCCAGGAAGAACAGACATCTGTATATGTGTAAAAGAACCACATCTTCCACACCTACAACAAGCCAAACATTGTAATCAAACTTGCTGTAATAAAAAATAAAAAATTAAATTAAAAACACGAACAAGAAGTAGTGAGACAAACTTGAGGGGCTTTCTCCTGGCACATGCCATTCTAAGTTCCAATCTAGAACACCACTTCCATTGAGGCTCTGTTGCCCTAGTAATCAGATTTGGTAAGGGAGAACTGCTGCCACCTTGGGGCCGTTTCACACAACAGCAGCTTTAATCCCAGCGCTAATGGTCAGTTGATATTCAAAATCATTGCAGGCCTGTAAATGACACCTGCCCTGAAAACAAATCCTGGGGTCACATATCGACCAAAAAATTCAAAGGACGTCCATATTTCAAAACGACCGTTTCAAAAGGCATATTTTACGCACATTAGTGTTCTGCTTCTTTTCCTTTCTTTCCTTTTCTGTTAAAAAAACGGGAATGGAAAAAGGCATCCCTCAGAATGGGCGAAAATCGTTGCAAACGAATCAATGGACAGACGTTTAATCTCCAATATATATAAACAGCTCATGCAGCTTAATATTAAAAAAAAACAAACAACCCAATACAAAAATGGGCAGAAGATCTAAAGAGACGTTTCTTCAAAGAAGACACAGAGATGGCCAAGACGCACATGAAAAGCTGCTCAACAGCACTAATTATTAGAGAAATGCAAATCAAAACTCCAGTGAGGTATCACCTCACACCTGTTAGAATCGGCATCATCAGAAAATCTACAAACAACAAATTCTGGGGAGGGTGTGGACAAAAGGAGCCCTCTTCCACTATTGGTGGGAATGTAAATTGATACAGTCACTATGGAGAACAGTATGGAGTTTCCTTAAAAAAACTAGAAATAGAATTACCATCTGATCCAGCAATCCCACTTCTGGGCATATACCCAGAGAAAACCAGAAATCAAAAAGGCACATCCACCACAATGTTCATTGCAGCACTATTTACAATAGCCAGGTAATGGAAGCAACCTAAATGCCCACAGACAGATGAATGGATAAAGATGTGGTACATATATAAAATGGAATATTACTCGGCCATAAAAACGAATGCAACTGGGTCATTTGTAGAGACATCGATGGATCTAGAGACTGTCATACAGAATGAAGCAAGTCAGAAAGAGGAAAACAAATATTGTATATTAATGCATATATGTGGAACCTAAAAAATGGTACAGATGAACTGGTTTGCAGGGAAGAAATAGAGACACAGAGGTAGAGAACAAACGTATGGACACCAAGTGTGGGAAGCCATGGGGTGGTGGTGGTGGGATGAGTTGGGAGATTGGGATTGACCTGTATACATGTATAGGCATAAAATACATAACTAATAATAACCTGCTGTATAAAACATAAATAGAATTAAATTTCAAAATTTTTAAAAATAAAATTTAAAAATAAAACAGAAAAAAGTTCTTCCCGTCACACAGATGTATTTATAGGAATGAATTATTTCCATGCTTATATCTATAAATACATAAAAGAGGAATAAAATCTAACTTGAACCATAAAAGAAAAAAAAAACCTGAACCCACGAGTTATACAGAGGAAAACCCTATCAGGGCACTTGCTCCAGCGGTAAACAATTCTGAAATTGGTCAGAGGTGGGGAACCATCTCCCATACAGCCAGCAACCCACCCCCCACGCAAGGAGCGTCCTCATTGCAAAGCTGGGGGACCGTGCCGAGGCATCTGTGAGTAAACGTGAGCTGAGCCCCAGGCCAGCTGCTGCTGAACTGTTCCCACCCTTCCCAGGTAAAACACCTGAATATGTACAAGGGCTTGAAAGCCTAGAGGAAGGGCCGTGGAGCCACACCAGCGACAGCACGCAGGCCAACTTGGTGCCTGCAGGCCAGCCAGGGTGGTCCTGGCCCCGGGCGCTCTTCCGGAAGCTTTCCATTGCCCTGCCTGAGATACCCCTCCTGTCCCGGCCCCCACTGCTTTTTTCCTTCCTCACCTCTGTCCGGAGAGAAATTCCAGCGGAAGGTATGGGTGACACATCCTCTTCTTTACAGGCGGCAGCCTGGCAACTCCTGCAGAAAGGCCAGCAGAGCCCCACTCACACCGGGCCACCCACAAAGCTGTGGCCCATCACTCCCTCCCACCAGCACAGCCCCGAGACTGCTGACGGGGCAGAGAATATGGAGTCAGGCACAGCTTCAGGGGCTATTGCTGCCTGGAACGCTGTTTATATTGACCTCAACGAGGCACACCTGGGGAGGGCGGGCCGGCAGGGTAAGGCTGCCCAGGTCAGCTAATCCACAACCCTCAGGGAATCACATTGTTGAAAATGGGCCTCGCTAAGGCAGAATAGAAGCCAAGGAAACAAAGGACACAATGCCATCTGCAGCACCGTAGATGAGTCTAGAAGTAATCACGTGACTTGTAGTAAGTCAGAAAGTGAAAGACACCTATCATATCATATCACTTATAGGTGTTACCTAAAAATGGATACCAGGGCAGATATTTCCACGGAGAAGGGCAATCACAGATTCATTCAACAAACTTATGGTTCACCAGTGGAAAGGTGTGAGGATTGGTTTCATTACGATATCGGGGTTAACAGACATATACAAACACAGGTGACATATATAATCACCAAAGACCTACGGAATACCAAGAGAGGACTACTCAACATTCTGTCATAACGTACATGGGAAAAGGATCCCAGGAAGAACAGACATCTGTATATGTGTAAAAGAACCACATCTTCCACACCTACAACAAGCCAAACATTGTAATCAAACTTGCTGTAATAAAAAATAAAAAATTAAATTAAAAACACGAACAAGAAGTAGTGAGACAAACTTGAGGGGCTTTCTCCTGGCACATGCCATTCTAAGTTCCAATCTAGAACACCACTTCCATTGAGGCTCTGTTGCCCTAGTAATCAGATTTGGTAAGGGAGAACTGCTGCCACCTTGTGGCCGTTTCACACAACAGCAGCTTTAATCCCAGCGCTAATGGTCAGTTGATATTCAAAATCATTGCAGGCCTGTAAATGACACCTGCCCTGAAAACAAATCCTGGGGTCACATATCGACCAAAAAATTCAAAGGACGTCCATATTTCAAAACGACCGTTTCAAAAGGCATATTTTACGCACATTAGTGTTCTGCTTCTTTTCCTTTCTTTCCTTTTCTGTTAAAAAAACGGGAATGGAAAAAGGCATCCCTCAGAATGGGCGAAAATCGTTGCAAACGAATCAATGGACAGAGGTTTAATCTCCAATATATATAAACAGCTCATGCAGCTTAATATTAAAAAAAAACAAACAACCCAATACAAAACTGGGCAGAAGATCTAAAGAGACGTTTCTTCAAAGAAGACACAGAGATGGCCAAGACGCACATGAAAAGCTGCTCAACAGCACTAATTATTAGAGAAATGCAAATCAAAACTCCAGTGAGGTATCACCTCACACCTGTTAGAATCGGCATCATCAGAAAATCTACAAACAACAAATTCTGGGGAGGGTGTGGACAAAAGGAGCCCTCTTCCACTATTGGTGGGAATGTAAATTGATACAGTCACTATGGAGAACAGTATGGAGTTTCCTTAAAAAAACTAGAAATAGAATTACCATCTGATCCAGCAATCCCACTTCTGGGCATATACCCAGAGAAAACCAGAAATCAAAAAGGCACATCCACCACAATGTTCATTGCAGTACTATTTACAATAGCCAGGTAATGGAAGCAACCTAAATGCCCACAGACAGATGAATGGATAAAGATGTGGTACATATATAAAATGGAATATTACTCGGCCATAAAAACGAATGCAACTGGGTCATTTGTAGAGACATCGATGGATCTAGAGACTGTCATACAGAATGAAGCAAGTCAGAAAGAGGAAAACAAATATTGTATATTAATGCATATATGTGGAACCTAAAAAATGGTACAGATGAACTGGTTTGCAGGGAAGAAATAGAGACACAGAGGTAGAGAACAAACGTATGGACACCAAGTGTGGGAAGCCATGGGGTGGTGGTGGTGGGATGAGTTGGGAGATTGGGATTGACCTGTATACATGTATAGGCATAAAATACATAACTAATAATAACCTGCTGTATAAAACATAAATAGAATTAAATTTCAAAATTTTAAAAAATAAAATTTAAAAATAAAACAGAAAAAAGTTCTTCCCGTCACACAGATGTATTTATAGGAATGAATTATTTCCATGCTTATATCTATAAATACATAAAAGAGGAATAAAATCTAACTTGAACCATAAAAGAAAAAAAAAAACCTGAACCCACGAGTTATACAGAGGAAAACCCTATCAGGGCACTTGCTCCAGCGGTAAACAATTCTGAAATTGGTCAGAGGTGGGGAACCATCTCCCATACAGCCAGCAACCCACCCCCCACGCAAGGAGCGTCCTCATTGCAAAGCTGGGGGACCGTGCCGAGGCATCTGTGAGTAAACGTGAGCTGAGCCCCAGGCCAGCTGCTGCTGAACTGTTCCCACCCTTCCCAGGTAAAACACCTGAATATGTACAAGGGCTTGAAAGCCTAGAGGAAGGGCCGTGGAGCCACACCCGCGACAGCACGCAGGCCAACTTGGTGCCTGCAGGCCAGCCAGGGTGGTCCTGGCCCCGGGCGCTCTTCCGGAAGCTTTCCATTGCCCTGCCTGAGATACCCCTCCTGTCCCGGCCCCCACTGCTTTTTTCCTTCCTCACCTCTGTCCGGAGAGAAATTCCAGCGGAAGGTATGGGTGACACATCCTCTTCTTTACAGGCGGCAGCCTGGCAACTCCTGCAGAAAGGCCAGCAGAGCCCCACTCACACCGGGCCACCCACAAAGCTGTGGCCCATCACTCCCTCCCACCAGCACAGCCCCGAGACTGCTGACGGGGCAGAGAATATGGAGTCAGGCACAGCTTCAGGGGCTATTGCTGCCTGGAACGCTGTTTATATTGACCTCAACGAGGCACACCTGGGGAGGGCGGGCCGGCAGGGTAAGGCTGCCCAGGTCAGCTAATCCACAACCCTCAGGGAATCACATTGTTGAAAATGGGCCTCGCTAAGGCAGAATAGAAGCCAAGGAAACAAAGGACACAATGCCATTTGCAGCACCGTAGATGAGTCTAGAAGTAATCACGTGACTTGTAGTAAGTCAGAAAGTGAAAGACACATATCATATCATATCACTTATAGGTGTTACCTAAAAATGGATACCAGGGCAGATATTTCCACGGAGAAGGGCAATCACAGATTCATTCAACAAACTTATGGTTCACCAGTGGAAAGGTGTGAGGATTGGTTTCATTACAATATCGGGGTTAACAGACATATACAAACACAGGTGACATATATAATCACCAAAGACCTACGGAATACCAAGAGAGGACTACTCAACATTCTGTCATAACGTACATGGGAAAAGGATCCCAGGAAGAACAGACATCTGTATATGTGTAAAAGAACCACATCTTCCACACCTACAACAAGCCAAACATTGTAATCAAACTTGCTGTAATAAAAAATAAAAAATTAAATTAAAAACACGAACAAGAAGTAGTGAGACAAACTTGAGGGGCTTTCTCCTGGCACATGCCATTCTAAATTCCAATCTAGAACACCACTTCCATTGAGGCTCTGTTGCCCTAGTAATCAGATTTGGTAAGGGAGAACTGCTGCCACCTTGTGGCCGTTTCACACAACAGCAGCTTTAATCCCAGCGCTAATGGTCAGTTGATATTCAAAATCATTGCAGGCCTGTAAATGACACCTGCCCTGAAAACAAATCCTGGGGTCACATATCGACCAAAAAATTCAAAGGACGTCCATATTTCAAAACGACCGTTTCAAAAGGCATATTTTACGCACATTAGTGTTCTGCTTCTTTTCCTTTCTTTCCTTTTCTGTTAAAAAAACGGGAATGGAAAAAGGCATCCCTCAGAATGGGCGAAAATCGTTGCAAACGAATCAATGGACAGAGGTTTAATCTCCAATATATATAAACAGCTCATGCAGCTTAATATTAAAAAAAAACAAACAACCCAATACAAAAATGGGCAGAAGATCTAAAGAGACGTTTCTTCAAAGAAGACACAGAGATGGCCAAGACGCACATGAAAAGCTGCTCAACAGCACTAATTATTAGAGAAATGCAAATCAAAACTCCAGTGAGGTATCACCTCACACCTGTTAGAATCGGCATCATCAGAAAATCTACAAACAACAAATTCTGGGGAGGGTTTGGACAAAAGGAGCCCTCTTCCACAATTGTGGGAATGTAAATTGATACAGTCACTATGGAGAACAGTATGGAGTTTCCTTAAAAAAACTAGAAATAGAATTACCATCTGATCCAGCAATCCCACTTCTGGGCATATACCCAGAGAAAACCAGAAATCAAAAAGGCACATCCACCACAATGTTCATTGCAGTACTATTTACAATAGCCAGGTAATGGAAGCAACCTAAATGCCCACAGACAGATGAATGGATAAAGATGTGGTACATATATAAAATGGAATATTACTCGGCCATAAAAACGAATGCAACTGGGTCATTTGTAGAGACATCGATGGATCTAGAGACTGTCATACAGAATGAAGCAAGTCAGAAAGAGGAAAACAAATATTGTATATTAATGCATATATGTGGAACCTAAAAAATGGTACAGATGAACTGGTTTGCAGGGAAGAAATAGAGACACAGAGGTAGAGAACAAACGTATGGACACCAAGTGTGGGAAGCCATGGGGTGGTGGTGGTGGGATGAGTTGGGAGATTGGGATTGACCTGTATACATGTATAGGCATAAAATACATAACTAATAATAACCTGCTGTATAAAACATAAATAGAATTAAATTTCAAAATTTTAAAAAATAAAATTTAAAAATAAAACAGAAAAAAGTTCTTCCCGTCACACAGATGTATTTATAGGAATGAATTATTTCCATGCTTATATCTATAAATACATAAAAGAGGAATAAAATCTAACTTGAACCATAAAAGAAAAAAAAAAACCTGAACCCACGAGTTATACAGAGGAAAACCCTATCAGGGCACTTGCTCCAGCGGTAAACAATTCTGAAATTGGTCAGAGGTGGGGAACCATCTCCCATACAGCCAGCAACCCACCCCCCACGCAAGGAGCGTCCTCATTGCAAAGCTGGGGGACCGTGCCGAGGCATCTGTGAGTAAACGTGAGCTGAGCCCCAGGCCAGCTGCTGCTGAACTGTTCCCACCCTTCCCAGGTAAAACACCTGAATATGTACAAGGGCTTGAAAGCCTAGAGGAAGGGCCGTGGAGCCACACCCGCGACAGCACGCAGGCCAACTTGGTGCCTGCAGGCCAGCCAGGGTGGTCCTGGCCCCGGGCGCTCTTCCGGAAGCTTTCCATTGCCCTGCCTGAGATACCCCTCCTGTCCCGGCCCCCACTGCTTTTTTCCTTCCTCACCTCTGTCCGGAGAGAAATTCCAGCGGAAGGTATGGGTGACACATCCTCTTCTTTACAGGCGGCAGCCTGGCAACTCCTGCAGAAAGGCCAGCAGAGCCCCACTCACACCGGGCCACCCACAAAGCTGTGGCCCATCACTCCCTCCCACCAGCACAGCCCCGAGACTGCTGACGGGGCAGAGAATATGGAGTCAGGCACAGCTTCAGGGGCTATTGCTGCCTGGAACGCTGTTTATATTGACCTCAACGAGGCACACCTGGGGAGGGCGGGCCGGCAGGGTAAGGCTGCCCAGGTCAGCTAATCCACAACCCTCAGGGAATCACATTGTTGAAAATGGGCCTCGCTAAGGCAGAATAGAAGCCAAGGAAACAAAGGACACAATGCCATCTGCAGCACCGTAGATGAGTCTAGAAGTAATCACGTGACTTGTAGTAAGTCAGAAAGTGAAAGACACCTATCATATCATATCACTTATAGGTGTTACCTAAAAATGGATACCAGGGCAGATATTTCCACGGAGAAGGGCAATCACAGATTCATTCAACAAACTTATGGTTCACCAGTGGAAAGGTGTGAGGATTGGTTTCATTACGATATCGGGGTTAACAGACATATACAAACACAGGTGACATATATAATCACCAAAGACCTACGGAATACCAAGAGAGGACTACTCAACATTCTGTCATAACGTACATGGGAAAAGGATCCCAGGAAGAACAGACATCTGTATATGTGTAAAAGAACCACATCTTCCACACCTACAACAAGCCAAACATTGTAATCAAACTTGCTGTAATAAAAAATAAAAAATTAAATTAAAAACACGAACAAGAAGTAGTGAGACAAACTTGAGGGGCTTTCTCCTGGCACATGCCATTCTAAGTTCCAATCTAGAACACCACTTCCATTGAGGCTCTGTTGCCCTAGTAATCAGATTTGGTAAGGGAGAACTGCTGCCACCTTGTGGCCGTTTCACACAACAGCAGCTTTAATCCCAGCGCTAATGGTCAGTTGATATTCAAAATCATTGCAGGCCTGTAAATGACACCTGCCCTGAAAACAAATCCTGGGGTCACATATCGACCAAAAAATTCAAAGGACGTCCATATTTCAAAACGACCGTTTCAAAAGGCATATTTTACGCACATTAGTGTTCTGCTTCTTTTCCTTTCTTTCCTTTTCTGTTAAAAAAACGGGAATGGAAAAAGGCATCCCTCAGAATGGGCGAAAATCGTTGCAAACGAATCAATGGACAGACGTTTAATCTCCAATATATATAAACAGCTCATGCAGCTTAATATTTAAAAAAAACAAACAACCCAATACAAAAATGGGCAGAAGATCTAAAGAGACGTTTCTTCAAAGAAGACACAGAGATGGCCAAGACGCACATGAAAAGCTGCTCAACAGCACTAATTATTAGAGAAATGCAAATCAAAACTCCAATGAGGTATCACCTCACACCTGTTAGAATCGGCATCATCAGAAAATCTACAAACAACAAATTCTGGGGAGGGTGTGGACAAAAGGAGCCCTCTTCCACTATTGGTGGGAATGTAACTTGATACAGTCACTATGGAGAACAGTATGGAGTTTCCTTAAAAAAACTAGAAATAGAATTACCATCTGATCCAGCAATCCCACTTCTGGGCATATACCCAGAGAAAACCAGAAATCAAAAAGGCACATCCACCACAATGTTCATTGCAGTACTATTTACAATAGCCAGGTAATGGAAGCAACCTAAATGCCCACAGACAGATGAATGGATAAAGATGTGGTACATATATAAAATGGAATATTACTCGGCCATAAAAACGAATGCAACTGGGTCATTTGTAGAGACATCGATGGATCTAGAGACTGTCATACAGAATGAAGCAAGTCAGAAAGAGGAAAACAAATATTGTATATTAATGCATATATGTGGAACCTAAAAAATGGTACAGATGAACTGGTTTGCAGGGAAGAAATAGAGACACAGAGGTAGAGAACAAACGTATGGACACCAAGTGTGGGAAGCCATGGGGTGGTGGTGGTGGGATGAGTTGGGAGATTGGGATTGACCTGTATACATGTATAGGCATAAAATACATAACTAATAATAACCTGCTGTATAAAACATAAATAGAATTAAATTTCAAAATTTTAAAAAATAAAATTTAAAAATAAAACAGAAAAAAGTTCTTCCCGTCACACAGATGTATTTATAGGAATGAATTATTTCCATGCTTATATCTATAAATACATAAAAGAGGAATAAAATCTAACTTGAACCATAAAAGAAAAAAAAAAACCTGAACCCACGAGTTATACAGAGGAAAACCCTATCAGGGCACTTGCTCCAGCGGTAAACAATTCTGAAATTGGTCAGAGGTGGGGAACCATCTCCCATACAGCCAGCAACCCACCCCCCACGCAAGGAGCGTCCTCATTGCAAAGCTGGGGGACCGTGCCGAGGCATCTGTGAGTAAACGTGAGCTGAGCCCCAGGCCAGCTGCTGCTGAACTGTTCCCACCCTTCCCAGGTAAAACACCTGAATATGTACAAGGGCTTGAAAGCCTAGAGGAAGGGCCGTGGAGCCACACCAGCGACAGCACGCAGGCCAACTTGGTGCCTGCAGGCCAGCCAGGGTGGTCCTGGCCCCGGGCGCTCTTCCGGAAACTTTCCATTGCCCTGCCTGAGATACCCCTCCTGTCCCGGCCCCCACTGCTTTTTTCCTTCCTCACCTCTGTCCGGAGAGAAATTCCAGCGGAAGGTATGGGTGACACATCCTCTTCTTTACAGGCGGCAGCCTGGCAACTCCTGCAGAAAGGCCAGCAGAGCCCCACTCACACCGGGCCACCCACAAAGCTGTGGCCCATCACTCCCTCCCACCAGCACAGCCCCGAGACTGCTGACGGGGCAGAGAATATGGAGTCAGGCACAGCTTCAGGGGCTATTGCTGCCTGGAACGCTGTTTATATTGACCTCAACGAGGCACACCTGGGGAGGGCGGGCCGGCAGGGTAAGGCTGCCCAGGTCAGCTAATCCACAACCCTCAGGGAATCACATTGTTGAAAATGGGCCTCGCTAAGGCAGAATAGAAGCCAAGGAAACAAAGGACACAATGCCATCTGCAGCACCGTAGATGAGTCTAGAAGTAATCACGTGACTTGTAGTAAGTCAGAAAGTGAAAGACACATATCATATCATATCACTTATAGGTGTTACCTAAAAATGGATACCAGGGCAGATATTTCCACGGAGAAGGGCAATCACAGATTCATTCAACAAACTTATGGTTCACCAGTGGATAGGTGTGAGGATTGGTTTCATTACGATATCGGGGTTAACAGACATATACAAACACAGGTGACATATATAATCACCAAAGACCTACGGAATACCAAGAGAGGACTACTCAACATTCTGTCATAACGTACATGGGAAAAGGATCCCAGGAAGAACAGACATCTGTATATGTGTAAAAGAACCACATCTTCCACACCTACAACAAGCCAAACATTGTAATCAAACTTGCTGTAATAAAAAATAAAAAATTAAATTAAAAACACGAACAAGAAGTAGTGAGACAAACTTGAGGGGCTTTCTCCTGGCACATGCCATTCTAAGTTCCAATCTAGAACACCACTTCCATTGAGGCTCTGTTGCCCTAGTAATCAGATTTGGTAAGGGAGAACTGCTGCCACCTTGTGGCCGTTTCACACAACAGCAGCTTTAATCCCAGCGCTAATGGTCAGTTGATATTCAAAATCATTGCAGGCCTGTAAATGACACCTGCCCTGAAAACAAATCCTGGGGTCACATATCGACCAAAAAATTCAAAGGACGTCCATATTTCAAAACGACCGTTTCAAAAGGCATATTTTACGCACATTAGTGTTCTGCTTCTTTTCCTTTCTTTCCTTTTCTGTTAAAAAAACGGGAATGGAAAAAGGCATCCCTCAGAATGGGCGAAAATCGTTGCAAACGAATCAATGGACAGAGGTTTAATCTCCAATATATATAAACAGCTCATGCAGCTTAATATTAAAAAAAAACAAACAACCCAATACAAAAATGGGCAGAAGATCTAAAGAGACGTTTCTTCAAAGAAGACACAGAGATGGCCAAGACGCACATGAAAAGCTGCTCAACAGCACTAATTATTAGAGAAATGCAAATCAAAACTCCAATGAGGTATCACCTCACACCTGTTAGAATCGGCATCATCAGAAAATCTACAAACAACAAATTCTGGGGAGGGTGTGGACAAAAGGAGCCCTCTTCCACTATTGGTGGGAATGTAACTTGATACAGTCACTATGGAGAACAGTATGGAGTTTCCTTAAAAAAACTAGAAATAGAATTACCATCTGATCCAGCAATCCCACTTCTGGGCATATACCCAGAGAAAACCAGAAATCAAAAAGGCACATCCACCACAATGTTCATTGCAGCACTATTTACAATAGCCAGGTAATGGAAGCAACCTAAATGCCCACAGACAGATGAATGGATAAAGATGTGGTACATATATAAAATGGAATATTACTCGGCCATAAAAACGAATGCAACTGGGTCATTTGTAGAGACATCGATGGATCTAGAGACTGTCATACAGAATGAAGCAAGTCAGAAAGAGGAAAACAAATATTGTATATTAATGCATATATGTGGAACCTAAAAAATGGTACAGATGAACTGGTTTGCAGGGAAGAAATAGAGACACAGAGGTAGAGAACAAACGTATGGACACCAAGTGTGGGAAGCCATGGGGTGGTGGTGGTGGGATGAGTTGGGAGATTGGGATTGACCTGTATACATGTATAGGCATAAAATACATAACTAATAATAACCTGCTGTATAAAACATAAATAGAATTAAATTTCAAAATTTTAAAAAATAAAATTTAAAAATAAAACAGAAAAAAGTTCTTCCCGTCACACAGATGTATTTATAGGAATGAATTATTTCCATGCTTATATCTATAAATACATAAAAGAGGAATAAAATCTAACTTGAACCATAAAAGAAAAAAAAAACCTGAACCCACGAGTTATACAGAGGAAAACCCTATCAGGGCACTTGCTCCAGCGGTAAACAATTCTGAAATTGGTCAGAGGTGGGGAACCATCTCCCATACAGCCAGCAACCCACCCCCCACGCAAGGAGCGTCCTCATTGCAAAGCTGGGGGACCGTGCCGAGGCATCTGTGAGTAAACGTGAGCTGAGCCCCAGGCCAGCTGCTGCTGAACTGTTCCCACCCTTCCCAGGTAAAACACCTGAATATGTACAAGGGCTTGAAAGCCTAGAGGAAGGGCCGTGGAGCCACACCCGCGACAGCACGCAGGCCAACTTGGTGCCTGCAGGCCAGCCAGGGTGGTCCTGGCCCCGGGCGCTCTTCCGGAAACTTTCCACTGCCCTGCCTGAGATACCCCTCCTGTCCCGGCCCCCACTGCTTTTTTCCTTCCTCACCTCTGTCCGGAGAGAAATTCCAGCGGAAGGTATGGGTGACACATCCTCTTCTTTACAGGCGGCAGCCTGGCAACTCCTGCAGAAAGGCCAGCAGAGCCCCACTCACACCGGGCCACCCACAAAGCTGTGGCCCATCACTCCCTCCCACCAGCACAGCCCCGAGACTGCTGACGGGGCAGAGAATATGGAGTCAGGCACAGCTTCAGGGGCTATTGCTGCCTGGAACGCTGTTTATATTGACCTCAACGAGGCACACCTGGGGAGGGCGGGCCGGCAGGGTAAGGCTGCCCAGGTCAGCTAATCCACAACCCTCAGGGAATCACATTGTTGAAAATGGGCCTCGCTAAGGCAGAATAGAAGCCAAGGAAACAAAGGACACAATGCCATCTGCAGCACCGTAGATGAGTCTAGAAGTAATCACGTGACTTGTAGTAAGTCAGAAAGTGAAAGACACATATCATATCATATCACTTATAGGTGTTACCTAAAAATGGATACCAGGGCAGATATTTCCACGGAGAAGGGCAATCACAGATTCATTCAACAAACTTATGGTTCACCAGTGGAAAGGTGTGAGGATTGGTTTCATTACGATATCGGGGTTAACAGACATATACAAACACAGGTGACATATATAATCACCAAAGACCTACGGAATACCAAGAGAGGACTACTCAACATTCTGTCATAACGTACATGGGAAAAGGATCCCAGGAAGAACAGACATCTGTATATGTGTAAAAGAACCACATCTTCCACACCTACAACAAGCCAAACATTGTAATCAAACTTGCTGTAATAAAAAATAAAAAATTAAATTAAAAACACGAACAAGAAGTAGTGAGACAAACTTGAGGGGCTTTCTCCTGGCACATGCCATTCTAAATTCCAATCTAGAACACCACTTCCATTGAGGCTCTGTTGCCCTAGTAATCAGATTTGGTAAGGGAGAACTGCTGCCACCTTGTGGCCGTTTCACACAACAGCAGCTTTAATCCCAGCGCTAATGGTCAGTTGATATTCAAAATCATTGCAGGCCTGTAAATGACACCTGCCCTGAAAACAAATCCTGGGGTCACATATCGACCAAAAAATTCAAAGGACGTCCATATTTCAAAACGACCGTTTCAAAAGGCATATTTTACGCACATTAGTGTTCTGCTTCTTTTCCTTTCTTTCCTTTTCTGTTAAAAAAACGGGAATGGAAAAAGGCATCCCTCAGAATGGGCGAAAATCGTTGCAAACGAATCAATGGACAGACGTTTAATCTCCAATATATATAAACAGCTCATGCAGCTTAATATTAAAAAAAAACAAACAACCCAATACAAAAATGGGCAGAAGATCTAAAGAGACGTTTCTTCAAAGAAGACACAGAGATGGCCAAGACGCACATGAAAAGCTGCTCAACAGCACTAATTATTAGAGAAATGCAAATCAAAACTCCAATGAGGTATCACCTCACACCTGTTAGAATCGGCATCATCAGAAAATCTACAAACAACAAATTCTGGGGAGGGTGTGGACAAAAGGAGCCCTCTTCCACTATTGGTGGGAATGTAACTTGATACAGTCACTATGGAGAACAGTATGGAGTTTCCTTAAAAAAACTAGAAATAGAATTACCATCTGATCCAGCAATCCCACTTCTGGGCATATACCCAGAGAAAACCATAAATCAAAAAGGCACATCCACCACAATGTTCATTGCAGCACTATTTACAATAGCCAGGTAATGGAAGCAACCTAAATGCCCACAGACAGATGAATGGATAAAGATGTGGTACATATATAAAATGGAATATTACTCGGCCATAAAAACGAATGCAACTGGGTCATTTGTAGAGACATCGATGGATCTAGAGACTGTCATACAGAATGAAGCAAGTCAGAAAGAGGAAAACAAATATTGTATATTAATGCATATATGTGGAACCTAAAAAATGGTACAGATGAACTGGTTTGCAGGGAAGAAATAGAGACACAGAGGTAGAGAACAAACGTATGGACACCAAGTGTGGGAAGCCATGGGGTGGTGGTGGTGGGATGAGTTGGGAGATTGGGATTGACCTGTATACATGTATAGGCATAAAATACATAACTAATAATAACCTGCTGTATAAAACATAAATAGAATTAAATTTCAAAATTTTAAAAAATAAAATTTAAAAATAAAACAGAAAAAAGTTCTTCCCGTCACACAGATGTATTTATAGGAATGAATTATTTCCATGCTTATATCTATAAATACATAAAAGAGGAATAAAATCTAACTTGAACCATAAAAGAAAAAAAAAAACCTGAACCCACGAGTTATACAGAGGAAAACCCTATCAGGGCACTTGCTCCAGCGGTAAACAATTCTGAAATTGGTCAGAGGTGGGGAACCATCTCCCATACAGCCAGCAACCCACCCCCCACGCAAGGAGCGTCCTCATTGCAAAGCTGGGGGACCGTGCCGAGGCATCTGTGAGTAAACGTGAGCTGAGCCCCAGGCCAGCTGCTGCTGAACTGTTCCCACCCTTCCCAGGTAAAACACCTGAATATGTACAAGGGCTTGAAAGCCTAGAGGAAGGGCCGTGGAGCCACACCCGCGACAGCACGCAGGCCAACTTGGTGCCTGCAGGCCAGCCAGGGTGGTCCTGGCCCCGGGCGCTCTTCCGGAAGCTTTCCATTGCCCTGCCTGAGATACCCCTCCTGTCCCGGCCCCCACTGCTTTTTTCCTTCCTCACCTCTGTCCGGAGAGAAATTCCAGCGGAAGGTATGGGTGACACATCCTCTTCTTTACAGGCGGCAGCCTGGCAACTCCTGCAGAAAGGCCAGCAGAGCCCCACTCACACCGGGCCACCCACAAAGCTGTGGCCCATCACTCCCTCCCACCAGCACAGCCCCGAGACTGCTGACGGGGCAGAGAATATGGAGTCAGGCACAGCTTCAGGGGCTATTGCTGCCTGGAACGCTGTTTATATTGACCTCAACGAGGCACACCTGGGGAGGGCGGGCCGGCAGGGTAAGGCTGCCCAGGTCAGCTAATCCACAACCCTCAGGGAATCACATTGTTGAAAATGGGCCTCGCTAAGGCAGAATAGAAGCCAAGGAAACAAAG
This sequence comes from Mesoplodon mirus, assembly GCF_964341445.2. Taxonomy (NCBI): domain Eukaryota; kingdom Metazoa; phylum Chordata; class Mammalia; order Artiodactyla; family Ziphiidae; genus Mesoplodon; species Mesoplodon mirus. The sequence goes on along the minus strand of NW_028295522.1, from coordinate 139,791 downwards.
GACACAATGCCATCTGCAGCACCGTAGATGAGTCTAGAAGTAATCACGTGACTTGTAGTAAGTCAGAAAGTGAAAGACACCTATCATATCATATCACTTATAGGTGTTACCTAAAAATGGATACCAGGGCAGATATTTCCACGGAGAAGGGCAATCACAGATTCATTCAACAAACTTATGGTTCACCAGTGGAAAGGTGTGAGGATTGGTTTCATTACCATATCGGGGTTAACAGACATATACAAACACAGGTGACATATATAATCACCAAAGACCTACGGAATACCAAGAGAGGACTACTCAACATTCTGTCATAACGTACATGGGAAAAGGATCCCAGGAAGAACAGACATCTGTATATGTGTAAAAGAACCACATCTTCCACACCTACAACAAGCCAAACATTGTAATCAAACTTGCTGTAATAAAAAATAAAAAATTAAATTAAAAACACGAACAAGAAGTAGTGAGACAAACTTGAGGGGCTTTCTCCTGGCACATGCCATTCTAAATTCCAATCTAGAACACCACTTCCATTGAGGCTCTGTTGCCCTAGTAATCAGATTTGGTAAGGGAGAACTGCTGCCACCTTGTGGCCGTTTCACACAACAGCAGCTTTAATCCCAGCGCTAATGGTCAGTTGATATTCAAAATCATTGCAGGCCTGTAAATGACACCTGCCCTGAAAACAAATCCTGGGGTCACATATCGACCAAAAAATTCAAAGGACGTCCATATTTCAAAACGACCGTTTCAAAAGGCATATTTTACGCACATTAGTGTTCTGCTTCTTTTCCTTTCTTTCCTTTTCTGTTAAAAAAACGGGAATGGAAAAAGGCATCCCTCAGAATGGGCGAAAATCGTTGCAAACGAATCAATGGACAGACGTTTAATCTCCAATATATATAAACAGCTCATGCAGCTTAATATTAAAAAAAAACAAACAACCCAATACAAAAATGGGCAGAAGATCTAAAGAGACGTTTCTTCAAAGAAGACACAGAGATGGCCAAGACGCACATGAAAAGCTGCTCAACAGCACTAATTATTAGAGAAATGCAAATCAAAACTCCAGTGAGGTATCACCTCACACCTGTTAGAATCGGCATCATCAGAAAATCTACAAACAACCAATTCTGGGGAGGGTGTGGACAAAAGGAGCCCTCTTCCACTATTGGTGGGAATGTGAATTGATACAGTCACTATGGAGAACAGTATGGAGTTTCCTTAAAAAAACTAGAAATAGAATTACCATCTGATCCAGCAATCCCACTTCTGGGCATATACCCAGAGAAAACCAGAAATCAAAAAGGCACATCCACCACAATGTTCATTGCAGTACTATTTACAATAGCCAGGTAATGGAAGCAACCTAAATGCCCACAGACAGATGAATGGATAAAGATGTGGTACATATATAAAATGGAATATTACTCGGCCATAAAAACGAATGCAACTGGGTCATTTGTAGAGACATCGATGGATCTAGAGACTGTCATACAGAATGAAGCAAGTCAGAAAGAGGAAAACAAATATTGTATATTAATGCATATATGTGGAACCTAAAAAATGGTACAGATGAACTGGTTTGCAGGGAAGAAATAGAGACACAGAGGTAGAGAACAAACGTATGGACACCAAGTGTGGGAAGCCATGGGGTGGTGGTGGTGGGATGAGTTGGGAGATTGGGATTGACCTGTATACATGTATAGGCATAAAATACATAACTAATAATAACCTGCTGTATAAAACATAAATAGAATTAAATTTCAAAATTTTAAAAAATAAAATTTAAAAATAAAACAGAAAAAAGTTCTTCCCGTCACACAGATGTATTTATAGGAATGAATTATTTCCATGCTTATATCTATAAATACATAAAAGAGGAATAAAATCTAACTTGAACCATAAAAGAAAAAAAAAAACCTGAACCCACGAGTTATACAGAGGAAAACCCTATCAGGGCACTTGCTCCAGCGGTAAACAATTCTGAAATTGGTCAGAGGTGGGGAACCATCTCCCATACAGCCAGCAACCCACCCCCCACGCAAGGAGCGTCCTCATTGCAAAGCTGGGGGACCGTGCCGAGGCATCTGTGAGTAAACGTGAGCTGAGCCCCAGGCCAGCTGCTGCTGAACTGTTCCCACCCTTCCCAGGTAAAACACCTGAATATGTACAAGGGCTTGAAAGCCTAGAGGAAGGGCCGTGGAGCCACACCAGCGACAGCACGCAGGCCAACTTGGTGCCTGCAGGCCAGCCAGGGTGGTCCTGGCCCCGGGCGCTCTTCCGGAAGCTTTCCATTGCCCTGCCTGAGATACCCCTCCTGTCCCGGCCCCCACTGCTTTTTTCCTTCCTCACCTCTGTCCGGAGAGAAATTCCAGCGGAAGGTATGGGTGACACATCCTCTTCTTTACAGGCGGCAGCCTGGCAACTCCTGCAGAAAGGCCAGCAGAGCCCCACTCACACCGGGCCACCCACAAAGCTGTGGCCCATCACTCCATCCCACCAGCACAGCCCCGAGACTGCTGACGGGGCAGAGAATATGGAGTCAGGCACAGCTTCAGGGGCTATTGCTGCCTGGAACGCTGTTTATATTGACCTCAACGAGGCACACCTGGGGAGGGCGGGCCGGCAGGGTAAGGCTGCCCAGGTCAGCTAATCCACAACCCTCAGGGAATCACATTGTTGAAAATGGGCCTCGCTAAGGCAGAATAGAAGCCAAGGAAACAAAGGACACAATGCCATCTGCAGCACCGTAGATGAGTCTAGAAGTAATCACGTGACTTGTAGTAAGTCAGAAAGTGAAAGACACCTATCATATCATATCACTTATAGGTGTTACCTAAAAATGGATACCAGGGCAGATATTTCCACGGAGAAGGGCAATCACAGATTCATTCAACAAACTTATGGTTCACCAGTGGAAAGGTGTGAGGATTGGTTTCATTACGATATCGGGGTTAACAGACATATACAAACACAGGTGACATATATAATCACCAAAGACCTACGGAATACCAAGAGAGGACTACTCAACATTCTGTCATAACGTACATGGGAAAAGGATCCCAGGAAGAACAGACATCTGTATATGTGTAAAAGAACCACATCTTCCACACCTACAACAAGCCAAACATTGTAATCAAACTTGCTGTAATAAAAAATAAAAAATTAAATTAAAAACACGAACAAGAAGTAGTGAGACAAACTTGAGGGGCTTTCTCCTGGCACATGCCATTCTAAATTCCAATCTAGAACACCACTTCCATTGAGGCTCTGTTGCCCTAGTAATCAGATTTGGTAAGGGAGAACTGCTGCCACCTTGTGGCCGTTTCACACAACAGCAGCTTTAATCCCAGCGCTAATGGTCAGTTGATATTCAAAATCATTGCAGGCCTGTAAATGACACCTGCCCTGAAAACAAATCCTGGGGTCACATATCGACCAAAAAATTCAAAGGACGTCCATATTTCAAAACGACCGTTTCAAAAGGCATATTTTACGCACATTAGTGTTCTGCTTCTTTTCCTTTCTTTCCTTTTCTGTTAAAAAAACGGGAATGGAAAAAGGCATCCCTCAGAATGGGCGAAAATCGTTGCAAACGAATCAATGGACAGAGGTTTAATCTCCAATATATATAAACAGCTCATGCAGCTTAATATTAAAAAAAAACAAACAACCCAATACAAAAATGGGCAGAAGATCTAAAGAGACGTTTCTTCAAAGAAGACACAGAGATGGCCAAGACGCACATGAAAAGCTGCTCAACAGCACTAATTATTAGAGAAATGCAAATCAAAACTCCAGTGAGGTATCACCTCACACCTGTTAGAATCGGCATCATCAGAAAATCTACAAACAACCAATTCTGGGGAGGGTGTGGACAAAAGGAGCCCTCTTCCACTATTGGTGGGAATGTAAATTGATACAGTCACTATGGAGAACAGTATGGAGTTTCCTTAAAAAAACTAGAAATAGAATTACCATCTGATCCAGCAATCCCACTTCTGGGCATATACCCAGAGAAAACCAGAAATCAAAAAGGCACATCCACCACAATGTTCATTGCAGCACTATTTACAATAGCCAGGTAATGGAAGCAACCTAAATGCCCACAGACAGATGAATGGATAAAGATGTGGTACATATATAAAATGGAATATTACTCGGCCATAAAAACGAATGCAACTGGGTCATTTGTAGAGACATCGATGGATCTAGAGACTGTCATACAGAATGAAGCAAGTCAGAAAGAGGAAAACAAATATTGTATATTAATGCATATATGTGGAACCTAAAAAATGGTACAGATGAACTGGTTTGCAGGGAAGAAATAGAGACACAGAGGTAGAGAACAAACGTATGGACACCAAGTGTGGGAAGCCATGGGGTGGTGGTGGTGGGATGAGTTGGGAGATTGGGATTGACCTGTATACATGTATAGGCATAAAATACATAACTAATAATAACCTGCTGTATAAAACATAAATAGAATTAAATTTCAAAATTTTAAAAAATAAAATTTAAAAATAAAACAGAAAAAAGTTCTTCCCGTCACACAGATGTATTTATAGGAATGAATTATTTCCATGCTTATATCTATAAATACATAAAAGAGGAATAAAATCTAACTTGAACCATAAAAGAAAAAAAAAAACCTGAACCCACGAGTTATACAGAGGAAAACCCTATCAGGGCACTTGCTCCAGCGGTAAACAATTCTGAAATTGGTCAGAGGTGGGGAACCATCTCCCATACAGCCAGCAACCCACCCCCCACGCAAGGAGCGTCCTCATTGCAAAGCTGGGGGACCGTGCCGAGGCATCTGTGAGTAAACGTGAGCTGAGCCCCAGGCCAGCTGCTGCTGAACTGTTCCCACCCTTCCCAGGTAAAACACCTGAATATGTACAAGGGCTTGAAAGCCTAGAGGAAGGGCCGTGGAGCCACACCAGCGACAGCACGCAGGCCAACTTGGTGCCTGCAGGCCAGCCAGGGTGGTCCTGGCCCCGGGCGCTCTTCCGGAAGCTTTCCATTGCCCTGCCTGAGATACCCCTCCTGTCCCGGCCCCCACTGCTTTTTTCCTTCCTCACCTCTGTCCGGAGAGAAATTCCAGCGGAAGGTATGGGTGACACATCCTCTTCTTTACAGGCGGCAGCCTGGCAACTCCTGCAGAAAGGCCAGCAGAGCCCCACTCACACCGGGCCACCCACAAAGCTGTGGCCCATCACTCCCTCCCACCAGCACAGCCCCGAGACTGCTGACGGGGCAGAGAATATGGAGTCAGGCACAGCTTCAGGGGCTATTGCTGCCTGGAACGCTGTTTATATTGACCTCAACGAGGCACACCTGGGGAGGGCGGGCCGGCAGGGTAAGGCTGCCCAGGTCAGCTAATCCACAACCCTCAGGGAATCACATTGTTGAAAATGGGCCTCGCTAAGGCAGAATAGAAGCCAAGGAAACAAAGGACACAATGCCATCTGCAGCACCGTAGATGAGTCTAGAAGTAATCACGTGACTTGTAGTAAGTCAGAAAGTGAAAGACACCTATCATATCATATCACTTATAGGTGTTACCTAAAAATGGATACCAGGGCAGATATTTCCACGGAGAAGGGCAATCACAGATTCATTCAACAAACTTATGGTTCACCAGTGGAAAGGTGTGAGGATTGGTTTCATTACGATATCGGGGTTAACAGACATATACAAACACAGGTGACATATATAATCACCAAAGACCTACGGAATACCAAGAGAGGACTACTCAACATTCTGTCATAACGTACATGGGAAAAGGATCCCAGGAAGAACAGACATCTGTATATGTGTAAAAGAACCACATCTTCCACACCTACAACAAGCCAAACATTGTAATCAAACTTGCTGTAATAAAAAATAAAAAATTAAATTAAAAACACGAACAAGAAGTAGTGAGACAAACTTGAGGGGCTTTCTCCTGGCACATGCCATTCTAAATTCCAATCTAGAACACCACTTCCATTGAGGCTCTGTTGCCCTAGTAATCAGATTTGGTAAGGGAGAACTGCTGCCACCTTGTGGCCGTTTCACACAACAGCAGCTTTAATCCCAGCGCTAATGGTCAGTTGATATTCAAAATCATTGCAGGCCTGTAAATGACCCCTGCCCTGAAAACAAATCCTGGGGTCACATATCGACCAAAAAATTCAAAGGACGTCCATATTTCAAAACGACCGTTTCAAAAGGCATATTTTACGCACATTAGTGTTCTGCTTCTTCTCCTTTCTTTCCTTTTCTGTTAAAAAAACGGGAATGGAAAAAGGCATCCCTCAGAATGGGCGAAAATCGTTGCAAACGAATCAATGGACAGAGGTTTAATCTCCAATATATATAAACAGCTCATGCAGCTTAATATTAAAAAAAAACAAACAACCCAATACAAAAATGGGCAGAAGATCTAAAGAGACGTTTCTTCAAAGAAGACACAGAGATGGCCAAGACGCACATGAAAAGCTGCTCAACAGCACTAATTATTAGAGAAATGCAAATCAAAACTCCAGTGAGGTATCACCTCACACCTGTTAGAATCGGCATCATCAGAAAATCTACAAACAACAAATTCTGGGGAGGGTGTGGACAAAAGGAGCCCTCTTCCACTATTGGTGGGAATGTAAATTGATACAGTCACTATGGAGAACAGTATGGAGTTTCCTTAAAAAAACTAGAAATAGAATTACCATCTGATCCAGCAATCCCACTTCTGGGCATATACCCAGAGAAAACCAGAAATCAAAAAGGCACATCCACCACAATGTTCATTGCAGCACTATTTACAATAGCCAGGTAATGGAAGCAACCTAAATGCCCACAGACAGATGAATGGATAAAGATGTGGTACATATATAAAATGGAATATTACTCGGCCATAAAAACGAATGCAACTGGGTCATTTGTAGAGACATCGATGGATCTAGAGACTGTCATACAGAATGAAGCAAGTCAGAAAGAGGAAAACAAATATTGTATATTAATGCATATATGTGGAACCTAAAAAATGGTACAGATGAACTGGTTTGCAGGGAAGAAATAGAGACACAGAGGTAGAGAACAAACGTATGGACACCAAGTGTGGGAAGCCATGGGGTGGTGGTGGTGGGATGAGTTGGGAGATTGGGATTGACCTGTATACATGTATAGGCATAAAATACATAACTAATAATAACCTGCTGTATAAAACATAAATAGAATTAAATTTCAAAATTTTAAAAAATAAAATTTAAAAATAAAACAGAAAAAAGTTCTTCCCGTCACACAGATGTATTTATAGGAATGAATTATTTCCATGCTTATATCTATAAATACATAAAAGAGGAATAAAATCTAACTTGAACCATAAAAGAAAAAAAAAACCTGAACCCACGAGTTATACAGAGGAAAACCCTATCAGGGCACTTGCTCCAGCGGTAAACAATTCTGAAATTGGTCAGAGGTGGGGAACCATCTCCCATACAGCCAGCAACCCACCCCCCACGCAAGGAGCGTCCTCATTGCAAAGCTGGGGGACCGTGCCGAGGCATCTGTGAGTAAACGTGAGCTGAGCCCCAGGCCAGCTGCTGCTGAACTGTTCCCACCCTTCCCAGGTAAAACACCTGAATATGTACAAGGGCTTGAAAGCCTAGAGGAAGGGCCGTGGAGCCACACCAGCGACAGCACGCAGGCCAACTTGGTGCCTGCAGGCCAGCCAGGGTGGTCCTGGCCCCGGGCGCTCTTCCGGAAGCTTTCCATTGCCCTGCCTGAGATACCCCTCCTGTCCCGGCCCCCACTGCTTTTTTCCTTCCTCACCTCTGTCCGGAGAGAAATTCCAGCGGAAGGTATGGGTGACACATCCTCTTCTTTACAGGCGGCAGCCTGGCAACTCCTGCAGAAAGGCCAGCAGAGCCCCACTCACACCGGGCCACCCACAAAGCTGTGGCCCATCACTCCCTCCCACCAGCACAGCCCCGAGACTGCTGACGGGGCAGAGAATATGGAGTCAGGCACAGCTTCAGGGGCTATTGCTGCCTGGAACGCTGTTTATATTGACCTCAACGAGGCACACCTGGGGAGGGCGGGCCGGCAGGGTAAGGCTGCCCAGGTCAGCTAATCCACAACCCTCAGGGAATCACATTGTTGAAAATGGGCCTCGCTAAGGCAGAATAGAAGCCAAGGAAACAAAGGACACAATGCCATCTGCAGCACCGTAGATGAGTCTAGAAGTAATCACGTGACTTGTAGTAAGTCAGAAAGTGAAAGACACCTATCATATCATATCACTTATAGGTGTTACCTAAAAATGGATACCAGGGCAGATATTTCCACGGAGAAGGGCAATCACAGATTCATTCAACAAACTTATGGTTCACCAGTGGAAAGGTGTGAGGATTGGTTTCATTACGATATCGGGGTTAACAGACATATACAAACACAGGTGACATATATAATCACCAAAGACCTACGGAATACCAAGAGAGGACTACTCAACATTCTGTCATAACGTACATGGGAAAAGGATCCCAGGAAGAACAGACATCTGTATATGTGTAAAAGAACCACATCTTCCACACCTACAACAAGCCAAACATTGTAATCAAACTTGCTGTAATAAAAAATAAAAAATTAAATTAAAAACACGAACAAGAAGTAGTGAGACAAACTTGAGGGGCTTTCTCCTGGCACATGCCATTCTAAATTCCAATCTAGAACACCACTTCCATTGAGGCTCTGTTGCCCTAGTAATCAGATTTGGTAAGGGAGAACTGCTGCCACCTTGTGGCCGTTTCACACAACAGCAGCTTTAATCCCAGCGCTAATGGTCAGTTGATATTCAAAATCATTGCAGGCCTGTAAATGACACCTGCCCTGAAAACAAATCCTGGGGTCACATATCGACCAAAAAATTCAAAGGACGTCCATATTTCAAAACGACCGTTTCAAAAGGCATATTTTACGCACATTAGTGTTCTGCTTCTTTTCCTTTCTTTCCTTTTCTGTTAAAAAAACGGGAATGGAAAAAGGCATCCCTCAGAATGGGCGAAAATCGTTGCAAACGAATCAATGGACAGAGGTTTAATCTCCAATATATATAAACAGCTCATGCAGCTTAATATTAAAAAAAAACAAACAACCCAATACAAAAATGGGCAGAAGATCTAAAGAGACGTTTCTTCAAAGAAGACACAGAGATGGCCAAGACGCACATGAAAAGCTGCTCAACAGCACTAATTATTAGAGAAATGCAAATCAAAACTCCAGTGAGGTATCACCTCACACCTGTTAGAATCGGCATCATCAGAAAATCTACAAACAACAAATTCTGGGGAGGGTGTGGACAAAAGGAGCCCTCTTCCACTATTGGTGGGAATGTAAATTGATACAGTCACTATGGAGAACAGTATGGAGTTTCCTTAAAAAAACTAGAAATAGAATTACCATCTGATCCAGCAATCCCACTTCTGGGCATATACCCAGAGAAAACCAGAAATCAAAAAGGCACATCCACCACAATGTTCATTGCAGCACTATTTACAATAGCCAGGTAATGGAAGCAACCTAAATGCCCACAGACAGATGAATGGATAAAGATGTGGTACATATATAAAATGGAATATTACTCGGCCATAAAAACGAATGCAACTGGGTCATTTGTAGAGACATCGATGGATCTAGAGACTGTCATACAGAATGAAGCAAGTCAGAAAGAGGAAAACAAATATTGTATATTAATGCATATATGTGGAACCTAAAAAATGGTACAGATGAACTGGTTTGCAGGGAAGAAATAGAGACACAGAGGTAGAGAACAAACGTATGGACACCAAGTGTGGGAAGCCATGGGGTGGTGGTGGTGGGATGAGTTGGGAGATTGGGATTGACCTGTATACATGTATAGGCATAAAATACATAACTAATAATAACCTGCTGTATAAAACATAAATAGAATTAAATTTCAAAATTTTAAAAAATAAAATTTAAAAATAAAACAGAAAAAAGTTCTTCCCGTCACACAGATGTATTTATAGGAATGAATTATTTCCATGCTTATATCTATAAATACATAAAAGAGGAATAAAATCTAACTTGAACCATAAAAGAAAAAAAAAAACCTGAACCCACGAGTTATACAGAGGAAAACCCTATCAGGGCACTTGCTCCAGCGGTAAACAATTCTGAAATTGGTCAGAGGTGGGGAACCATCTCCCATACAGCCAGCAACCCACCCCCCACGCAAGGAGCGTCCTCATTGCAAAGCTGGGGGACCGTGCCGAGGCATCTGTGAGTAAACGTGAGCTGAGCCCCAGGCCAGCTGCTGCTGAACTGTTCCCACCCTTCCCAGGTAAAACACCTGAATATGTACAAGGGCTTGAAAGCCTAGAGGAAGGGCCGTGGAGCCACACCCGCGACAGCACGCAGGCCAACTTGGTGCCTGCAGGCCAGCCAGGGTGGTCCTGGCCCCGGGCGCTCTTCCGGAAGCTTTCCATTGCCCTGCCTGAGATACCCCTCCTGTCCCGGCCCCCACTGCTTTTTTCCTTCCTCACCTCTGTCCGGAGAGAAATTCCAGCGGAAGGTATGGGTGACACATCCTCTTCTTTACAGGCGGCAGCCTGGCAACTCCTGCAGAAAGGCCAGCAGAGCCCCACTCACACCGGGCCACCCACAAAGCTGTGGCCCATCACTCCCTCCCACCAGCACAGCCCCGAGACTGCTGACGGGGCAGAGAATATGGAGTCAGGCACAGCTTCAGGGGCTATTGCTGCCTGGAGCGCTGTTTATATTGACCTCAACGAGGCACACCTGGGGAGGGCGGGCCGGCAGGGTAAGGCTGCCCAGGTCAGCTAATCCACAACCCTCAGGGAATCACATTGTTGAAAATGGGCCTCGCTAAGGCAGAATAGAAGCCAAGGAAACAAAGGACACAATGCCATCTGCAGCACCGTAGATGAGTCTAGAAGTAATCACGTGACTTGTAGTAAGTCAGAAAGTGAAAGACACATATCATATCATATCACTTATAGGTGTTACCTAAAAATGGATACCAGGGCAGATATTTCCACGGAGAAGGGCAATCACAGATTCATTCAACAAACTTATGGTTCACCAGTGGAAAGGTGTGAGGATTGGTTTCATTACGATATCGGGGTTAACAGACATATACAAACACAGGTGACATATATAATCACCAAAGACCTACGGAATACCAAGAGAGGACTACTCAACATTCTGTCATAACGTACATGGGAAAAGGATCCCAGGAAGAACAGACATCTGTATATGTGTAAAAGAACCACATCTTCCACACCTACAACAAGCCAAACATTGTAATCAAACTTGCTGTAATAAAAAATAAAAAATTAAATTAAAAACACGAACAAGAAGTAGTGAGACAAACTTGAGGGGCTTTCTCCTGGCACATGCCATTCTAAGTTCCAATCTAGAACACCACTTCCATTGAGGCTCTGTTGCCCTAGTAATCAGATTTGGTAAGGGAGAACTGCTGCCACCTTGTGGCCGTTTCACACAACAGCAGCTTTAATCCCAGCGCTAATGGTCAGTTGATATTCAAAATCATTGCAGGCCTGTAAATGACACCTGCCCTGAAAACAAATCCTGGGGTCACATATCGACCAAAAAATTCAAAGGACGTCCATATTTCAAAACGACCGTTTCAAAAGGCATATTTTACGCACATTAGTGTTCTGCTTCTTTTCCTTTCTTTCCTTTTCTGTTAAAAAAACGGGAATGGAAAAAGGCATCCCTCAGAATGGGCGAAAATCGTTGCAAACGAATCAATGGACAGAGGTTTAATCTCCAATATATATAAACAGCTCATGCAGCTTAATATTAAAAAAAAAAAACAACCCAATACAAAACTGGGCAGAAGATCTAAAGAGACGTTTCTTCAAAGAAGACACAGAGATGGCCAAGACGCACATGAAAAGCTGCTCAACAGCACTAATTATTAGAGAAATGCAAATCAAAACTCCAATGAGGTATCACCTCACACCTGTTAGAATCGGCATCATCAGAAAATCTACAAACAACAAATTCTGGGGAGGGTGTGGACAAAAGGAGCCCTCTTCCACTATTGGTGGGAATGTAAATTGATACAGTCACTATGGAGAACAGTATGGAGTTTCCATAAAAAAACTAGAAATAGAATTACCATCTGATCCAGCAATCCCACTGCTGGGCATATACCCAGAGAAAACCAGAAATCAAAAAGGCACATCCACCACAATGTTCATTGCAGTACTATTTACAATAGCCAGGTAATGGAAGCAACCTAAATGCCCACAGACAGATGAATGGATAAAGATGTGGTACATATATAAAATGGAATATTACTCGGCCATAAAAACGAATGCAACTGGGTCATTTGTAGAGACATCGATGGATCTAGAGACTGTCATACAGAATGAAGCAAGTCAGAAAGAGGAAAACAAATATTGTATATTAATGCATATATGTGGAACCTAAAAAATGGTACAGATGAACTGGTTTGCAGGGAACAAATAGAGACACAGAGGTAGAGAACAAACGTATGGACACCAAGTGTGGGAAGCCATGGGGTGGTGGTGGTGGGATGAGTTGGGAGATTGGGATTGACCTGTATACATGTATAGGCATAAAATACATAACTAATAATAACCTGCTGTATAAAACATAAATAGAATTAAATTTCAAAATTTTAAAAAATAAAATTTAAAAATAAAACAGAAAAAAGTTCTTCCCGTCACACAGATGTATTTATAGGAATGAATTATTTCCATGCTTATATCTATAAATACATAAAAGAGGAATAAAATCTGACTTGAAACATTAAAGAAAAAAAAACCTGAACCCACGAGTTATACAGAGGAAAACCCTATCAGGGCACTTGCTCCAGCAGTAAACAATTCTGAAATTGGTCAGAGGTGGGGAACCATCTCCCATACAGCCAGCAACCCACCCCCCACGCAAGGAGCGTCCTCATTGCAAAGCTGGGGGACCGTGCCGAGGCATCTGTGAGTAAACGTGAGCTGAGCCCCAGGCCAGCTGCTGCTGAACTGTTCCCACCCTTCCCAGGTAAAACACCTGAATATGTACAAGGGCTTGAAAGCCTAGAGGAAGGGCCGTCGAGCCACACCAGCGACAGCACGCAGGACAACTTGGTGCCTGCAGGCCAGCCAGGGTGGTCCTGGCTCCGGGCGCTCTTCCGGAAGCTTTCCACTGCCCTGCCTGAGATACCCCTCCTGTCCCGGCCCCCACTGCTTTTTTCCTTCCTCACCTCTGTCCGGAGAGAAATTCCAGCGGAAGGTATGGGTGACACATCCTCTTCTTTACAGGTGGCAGCCTGGCAACTCCTGCAGAAAGGCCAGCAGAGCCCATCTCACAGCGGGCCACCAACAAAGCTGTGGCCCCTCACTCCCTCCCACCAGCACAGCCCCGAGACTGCTGATGGGGCAGAGAATATGGAGTCAGGCACAGCTTCAGGGGCTATTGCTGCCTGGAGCGCTGTTTATATTGACCTCAACGAGGCACACCTGGGGAGGGCGGGCTGGCAGGGTAAGGCTGCCCAGGTCAGCTAATCCACAACCCTCAGGGAATCACATTGTTGAAAATGGACCTCCCTAAGGCAGAATAGAAGCCAAGGAAAAAATGGACACTATGCCATTTGCAGCACCGTAGATGAGTCTAGAAGTAATCACGTGACTTGTAGTAAGTTAGAAAGTGAAAGACACATATCATATCATATCACTTATAGGTGTTACCTAAAAATAGATACCAGGGCAGATATTTCCACGGAGAAGGGCAATCACAGATTCATTAAACAAACTTATGGTTCACCAATGGAAACGTGTGAGGATTGGTTTCATTACGATATCGGGGTTAACAGACATATACAAACACAGGTGACATATATAATCACCAAAGACCTACAGAATACCAAGAGAGGACTACTCAACATTCTGTCATAACGTTCATGGGAAAAGGATCCCAGGAAGAACAGACATCTGTATATGTGTAAAAGAACCACATCTTCCACACCTACAACAAGCCAAACATTGTAATCAAACTTGCTGTAATAAAAAAATAAAAAAATTAAATTAAAAACTCGAACAAGAAGTAGTGAGACAAACTTGAGGGGCTTTCTCCTGGCACATTCCATTCTAAATTCCAATCTAGAACACCACTTCCACTGAGGCTTTCTTGCCCTAGTAACCAGATTTGGTGAGGGTGAACTGCTGCCACCTTGTGGCCGTTTCACACAACAGCAGCTTTAATCCCAGCGCTAATGGTCAGTTGATATTCAAAATCATTGCAGGCCTGTAAATGACACCTGCCCTGAAAACAAATCCTGGGGTCACATATCGACCAAAAAATTCAAAGGACGTCCATATTTCAAAACGACCGTTTCAAAAGGCATATTTTACGCACATTAGTGTTCTGCTTCTTTTCCTTTCTTTCCTTTTTTGTTAAAAAAACCGGGAATGGAAAAAGGCATCCCTCAGAATGCGCGAAAATCGTTGCAAACGAATCAATGGACAGAGGTTTAATCTCCAATATACATAAACAGCTCATGCAGCTTAATATTAAATAAACAAACAACCCAATACAAAAATGGGCAGAAGATCTAAAGAGACGTTTCTTCAAAGAAGACACAGAGATGGCCAAGACGCACATGAAAAGCTGCTCAACAGCACTAATTATTAGAGAACTGCAAATCAAAACTACAATGAGGTATCACCTCACACCTGTTAGAATCGGCATCATCAGAAAATCTACAAACAACCAATTCTGGGGAGGGTGTGGACAAAAGGAGCCCTCTTCCACTATTGGTGGGAATGTAAATTGATACAGTCACTATGGAGAACAGTATGGAGTTTCCTTAAAAAAACTAGAAATAGAATTACCATCTGATCCAGCTATCCCACTTCTGGACATATACCCAGAGAAAACCGTAAATCAAAAAGGCACATTCACCACAATGTTCGTTGCAGCACTATTTACAATAGCCAGGTAATGGAAGCCACCTAAATGCCCACAGACAGATGAATGGATAAAGAGGTGGTACATATATAAAATGGAATATTACTCGGCCATAAAAAGGAATGAAACTGGGTCATTTGTAGAGACATCGATGGATCGAGAGACTGTCATACAGAATGAAGTAAGTCAGAAAGAGGAAAAGAAATATTGTATATTAATGCATATATGTGGAGCCTAATTAACGGTACAGATGAACTGGTTTGCAGGGAAGAAATAGAGACACAGAGGTAGAGAACAAACGTATGGACACCAAGTGTGGGAAGCCATGGGGTGGTGGTGGTGGGATGAGTTGGGAGATTGGGATTGACCTGTATACATGTATATGCATAAAATACATAACTAATAATAACGTGCTGTATAAAAAAATAAATAAAATTAAATTTCAAAATTTTAAAAAATAAAATTTAAAAATAAAACAGAAAAAAGTTCTTCCCATCACACAGATGTATTTATAGGAATGAATTATTTCCATGCTTATATCTATAAATACATAAAAGAGGAATAAAATCTGACTTGAAACATTAAAGAAAAAAAAACCTGAACCCACGAGTTATACAGAGGAAAACCCTATCAGGGCACTTGCTCCAGCGGTAAACAATTCTGAAATTGGTCAGAGGTGGGGAACCATCTCCCATACAGCCAGCAACCCACCCCCCACGCAAGGAGCATCCTCATTGCAAAGCTGGGGGACCGTGCCGAGGCATCTGTGAGTAAACGTGAGCTGAGCCTCAGGCCAGCTGCTGCTGAACTGTTCCCACCCTTCCCAGGTAAAACACCTGAATATGTACAAGGGCTTGAAAGCCTAGAGGAAGGGCCATCGAGCCACACCAGCGACAGCACGCAGGCCAACTTGGTGCCTGCAGGCCAGCCAGGGTGGTCCTGGCCCCGGGCGCTCTTCCGGAACCTTTCCACTGCCCTGCCTGAGATACCCCTCCTGTCCCGGCCACCACTGCTTTTTTCCTTCCTCACCTCTGTCCGGAGAGAAATTCCAGCGGAAGGTATGGGTGACACATGCTCTTCTTTACAGGTGGCAGCCTGGCAACTCCTGCAGAAAGGCCATCAGAGCCCCACTCACAGCGGGCCACCAACAAAGCTGTGGCCCCTCACTCCCTCCCACCAGCACAGCCCCGAGACTGCTGACGGGGCAGAGAATATGGAGTCAGGCACAGCTTCAGGGGCTATTGCTGCCTGGAGCGCTGTTTATATTGACCTCAACGAGGCACACCTGGGGAGGGCGGGCCGGCAGGGTAAGGCTGCCCAGGTCAGCTAATCCACAAGCCTCAGGGAATCACATTGTTGAAAATGGACCTCGCTAAGGCAGAATAGAAGCCAAGGAAAAAATGGACACAATGCCATTTGCAGCACCGTAGATGAGTCTAGAAGTAATCACGTGACTTGTAGTAAGTTAGAAAGTGAAAGACACATATCATATCATATCACTTATAGGTGTTACCGAAAAATGGATACCAGGGCAGATATTTCCACGGAAAAGGGCAATCACAGATTCATTAAACAAACTTATGGTTCACCAATGGAAAGGTGTGAGGATTCGTTTCATTACGATATCGGGGTTAACAGACATATACAAACACAGGTGACATATATAATCACCAAAGACCTACAGAATACCAAGAGAGGACTACTCAACATTCTGTCATAACGTTCATGGGAAAAGGATCCCAGGAAGAACAGACATCTGTATATCTGTAAAAGAACCACATCTTCCACACCTACAACAAGCCAAACATTGTAATCAAACTTGCTGTAATAAAAAAAATAAAAAAATTAAATTAAAAACTCGAACAAGAAGTAGTGAGACAAACTTGAGGGGCTTTCTCCTGGCACATTCCATTCTAAATTCCAATCTAGAACACCACTTCCACTGAGGCTCTCTTGCCCTAGTAACCAGATTTGGTGAGGGTGAACTGCTGCCACCTTGTGGCCGTTTCACACAACAGCAGCTTTAATCCCAGCGCTAATGGTCAGTTGATATTCAAAATCATTGCAGGCCTGTAAATGACACCTGCCCTGAAAACAAATCCTGGGGTCACATATCGACCAAAAAATTCAAAGGACGTCCATATTTCAAAACGACCGTTTCAAAAGGCATATTTTACGCACATTAGTGTTCTGCTTCTTTTCCTTTCTTTCCTTTTTTGTTAAAAAAAAGGGAATGGAAAAAGGCATCCCTCAGAATGCGCGAAAATCGTTGCAAACGAATCAATGGACAGAGGTTTAATCTCCAATATACATAAACAGCTCATGCAGCTTAATATTAAATAAACAAACAACCCAATACAAAAATGGGCAGAAGATCTAAAGAGACGTTTCTTCAAAGAAGACACAGAGATGGCCAAGACGCACATGAAGAGCTGCTCAACAGCACTAATTATTAGAGAAATGCAAATCAAAACTACAATGAGGTATCACCTCACACCTGTTAGAATCGGCATCATCAGAAAATCTACAAACAACCAATTCTGGGGAGGGTGTGGACAAAAGGAGCCCTCTTCCACTATTGGTGGGAATGTAAATTGATACAGTCACTATGGAGAACAGTATGGAGTTTCCTTAAAAAAACTAGAAATAGAATTACCATCTGATCCAGCTATCCCACTTCTGGGCATATACCCAGAGAAAACCGTAAATCAAAAAGGCGCATTCACCACAATGTTCGTTGCAGCACTATTTACAATAGCCAGGAAATGGAAGCCACCTAAATGCCCACAGACAGATGAATGGATAAAGATGTGGTACACATATAAAATGGAATATTACTCTGCCATAAAAAGGAATGAAACTGGGTCATTTGTAGAGACATCGATGGATCGAGAGACTGTCATACAGAATGAAGTAAGTCAAAAAGAAGAAAACAAATATTGTATATTAATGCATATATGTGGAGCCTAAATAATGGTACAGATGAACTGGTTTGCAGGGAAGAAATAGAGACACAGAGGTAGAGAACAAACATATGGACACCAAGTGTGGGAAGCCATGGGGTGGTGGTGGTGGGATGAGTTGGGAGATTGGGATTGACCTGTATACATGTATATGCATAAAATACATAACTAATAATAACGTGCTGTATAAAAAAAATAAATAAAATTAAATTTCAAAATTTTAAGAAATAAAATTTAAAAATAAAACAGAAAAATTTCTTCCCGTCACACAGATGTATTTATAGGAATGAATTATTTCCATGCTTATATCTATAAATACATAAAAGAGGAATAAAATCTGACTTGAAACATTAAAGAAAAAAAAAAACCTGAACCCACAAGTTATACAGAGGAAAACCCTATCAGGGCAATTGCTCCAGTGGTAAACAATTCTGAAATTGGTCAGAGGTGGGGAACCATCTCCCATACAGCCAGCAACCCACCCCCCACGCAAGGAGCGTCCTCATTGCAAAGCTGGGGGACCGTGCCGAGGCATCTGTGAGTAAACGTGAGCTGAGCCCCAGGCCAGCTGCTGCTGAACTGTTCCCACTCTTCCCAGGTAAAACACCTGAATATGTACAAGGGCTTGAAAGCCTAGAGGAAGGGCCGACGAGCCACACCAGCGACAGCACGCAGGCCAACTTGGTGCCTGCAGGCCAGCCAGGGTGGTCCTGGCCCCAGGCGCTCTTCCGGAAGCTTTCCACTGCCCTGCCTGAGATACCCCTCCTGTCCCGGCCCCCACTGCTTTTTTCCTTCCTCACCTCTGTCCGGAGAGAAATTCCAGCGGAAGGTATGGGTGACACATCCTCTTCTTTACAGGTGGCAGCCTGGCAACTCCTGCAGAAAGGCCAGCAGAGCCCCACTCACTGCGGGCCACCCACAAAGCTGTGGCCCCTCACTCCCTCCCACCAGCACAGCCCCGATACTGCTGACGGGGCAGAGAATATGGAGTCAGGCACAGCTTCAGGGGCTATTGCTGCCTGGAGCGCTGTTTATATTGACCTCAACGAGGCACACCTGGGGAGGGCGGGCTGGCAGGTAAGGCTGCCCAGGTCAGCTAATACACAACCCTCAGGGAATCACATTGTTGAAAATGGACCTCGCTAAGGCAGAATAGAAGCCAAGGAAAAAATGGACACAATGCCATTTGCAGCACCGTAGATGAGTCTAGAAGTAATCACGTGACTTGTAGTAAGTTAGAAAGTGAAAGACACATATCATATCATATCACTTATAGGTGTTACCTAAAAATGGATAACAGGGCAGATATTTCCACGGAGAAGGGCAATCACAGATTCATTAAACAAACTTATGCTTCACCAATGGAAAGGTGTGAGCATTGGTTTCATTACGATATCGGGGTTAACAGACATATACAAACACAGGTGACATATATAATCACCAAAGACCTACAGAATACCAAGAGAGGACTACTCAACATTCTGTCATAACGTTCATGGGAAAAGGATCCCAGGAAGAACAGACATCTGTATATGTGTAAAATAACCACATCTTCCACACCTACAACAAGCCAAACATTGTAATCAAACTTGCTGTAATAAAAAAATAAAAAAAATTAAATTAAAAACTCGAACAAGAAGTAGTGAGACAAACATGAGGGGCTTTCTCCTGGCACATTCCATTCTAAATTCCAATCTAGAACACCACTTCCACTGAGGCTCTCTTGCCCTAGCAACCAGATTTGGTAAGGGTGAACAGCTGCCACCTTGTGGCCGTTTCACACAACAGCAGCTTTAATCCCAGTGCTAATGGTCAGTTGATATTCAAAATCCTTGCAGGCCTGTAAATGACACCTGCCCTGAAAACAAATCCTGGGGTCACATATCGACCAAAAAATTCAAAGGACGTTCTTATTTCAAAACGACCTTTTCAAAAGGCATATTTTACGCATATTAGTGTTCTGCTTCTTTTCCTTTCTTTCCTTTTTTGTTAAAAAAAACGGGAATGGAAAAAGGCATCCCTCAGAATGGGCGAAAATCGTTGCAAACGAATCAATGGACAGAGGTTTAATCTCCAATATACATAAACAGCTCATGCAGCTTAATATTAAAAAAACAAACAACCCAATACAAAAATGGGCAGAAGATCTAAAGAGACGTTTCTTCAAAGAAGACACAGAGATGGCCAAGACGCACATGAAAAGCTGCTCAACAGCACTAATTATTAGAGAAATGCAAATCAAAACTACAATGAGGTATCACCTCACACCTGTTAGAATCGGCCTCATCAGAAAATCTACAAACAACCAATTCTGTGGAGGGTGTGGACAAAAGGAGCCCTCTTCCACTATTGGTGGGAATGTAAATTGATACAGTCACTATGGAGAACAGTATGGAGTTTCCTTAAAAAAACTAGAAATAGAATTACCATCTGATCCAGCTATCCCACTTCTGGGCATATACCCAGAGAAAACCGTAAATCAAAAAGGCACATTCACCACAATGTTCGTTGCAGCACTATTTACAATAGCCAGGTAATGGAAGCCACCTAAATGCCCACAGACAGATGAATGGATAAAGATGTGGTACATATATAAATTGGAATATTACTCGGCCATAAAAAGGAATGAAACTGGGTCACTTGTAGAGACATCGATGGATCGAGAGACTGTCATACAGAATTAAGTAAGTCAGAAAGATGAAAAGAAATATTGTATATTAATGCATATATGTGGAGCCTAAATAACGGTACAGATGAACTGGTTTGCAGGGAAGAAATAGAGACACAGAGGTAGAGAACAAACGTATGGACACCAAGTGTGGGAAGCCATGGGGTGGTGGTGGTGGGATGAGTTGGGAGATTGGGATTGACCTGTATACATGTATATGCATAAAATACATAACTAATAATAACGTGCTGTATAAAAAAATAAATAAAATTAAATTTCAAAATTTTAAACAATAAAATTTAAAAATAAAACAGAAAAAAGTTCTTCCCATCACACAGATGTATTTATAGGAATGAATTATTTCCATGCTTATATCTATAAATACATAAAAGAGGAATAAAATCTGACTTGAAACATTAAAGAAAAAAAAACCTGAACCCATGAGTTATACAGAGGAAAAGCCTATCAGGGCACTTGCTCCAGCGGTAAACAATTCTGAAATTGGTCAGAGGTGGGGAACCATCTCCCATACAGCCAGAAACCCACCCCCCACGCAAGGAGCATCCTCATTGCAAAGCTGGGGGACCGTGCCGAGGCATCTGTGAGTAAACGTGAGCTGAGCCCCAGGCCAGCTGCTGCTGAACTGTTCCCACCCTTCCCAGGTAAAACACCTGAATATGTACAAGGGCTTGAAAGCCTAGAGGAAGGGCCATCGAGCCACACCGGCGACAGCACGCAGGGCAACTTGGTGCCTGCAGGCCAGCCAGGGTGGTCCTGGCCCCGGGCGCTCTTCCGGAACCTTTCCACTGCCCTGCCTGAGATACCCCTCCTGTCCCGGCAACCACTGCTTTTTTCCTTCCTCACCTCTGTCCGGAGAGAAATTCCAGCGGAAGGTATGGGTGACACATCCTCTTCTTTACAGGTGGCACCCTGGCAACTCCTGCAGAAAGGCCAGCAGAGCCCCACTCACAGCGGGCCACCAACAAAGCTGTGGCCCCTCACTCCCTCCCACCAGCACAGCCCCGAGACTGCTGACGGGGCAGAGAATATGGAGTCAGGCACAGCTTCAGGGGCTATTGCTGCCTGGAGCGCTGTTTATATAGACCTCAAACAGGCACACATGGGGAGGGCGGGCCGGCAGGGTAAGGCTGCCCAGGTCAGCTAATCCACAACCCTCAGGGAATCACATTGTTGAAAATGGACCTCGCTAAGGCAGAATAGAAGCCAAGGAAAAAATGGACACAATGCCATTTGCAGCACCGTAGATGAGTCTAGAAGTAATCACGTGACTTGTAGTAAGTTAGAAAGTGAAAGACACATATCATATCATATCACTTATAGGTGTTACCTAAAAATGGATACCAGGGCAGATATTTCCACGGAGAAGGGCAATCACAGATTCATTAAACAAACTTATGGTTCACCAATTGAAAGGTGTGAGGATTCGTTTCATTACGATATCGGGGTTAACAGACATATACAAACACAGGTGACATATATAATCACCAAAGACCTACAGAATACCAAGAGAGGACTACTCAACATTCTGTCATAACGTTCATGGGAAAAGGATCCCAGGAAGAACAGACATCTGTATATGTGTAAAAGAACCACATCTTCCACACCTACAACAAGCCAAACATTGTAATCAAACTTGCTGTAATAAAAAAATAAAAAAAATAAATTAAAAACTCGAACAAGAAGTAGTGAGACAAACTTGAGGGGCTTTCTCCTGGCACATTCCATTCTAAATTCCAATCTAGAACACCACTTCCACTGAGGCTCTCTTGCCCTAGTAACCAGATTTGGTGAGGGTGAACTGCTGCCACCTTGTGGCCGTTTCACACAACAGCAGATTTAATCGCAGCGCTAATGGTCAGTTGATGTTCAAAATCATTGCAGGCCTGTAAATGACACCTGCCCTGAAAACAAATCCTGGGGTCACATATCGACCAAAAAATTCAAAGGACGTCCATATTTCAAAACGACCGTTTCAAAAGGCATATTTTACGCACATTAGTGTTCTGCTTCTTTTCCTTTCTTTCCTTTTTTGTTAAAAAAAACGGGAATGGAAAAGCATCCCTCAGAATGCGCGAAAATCGTTGCAAACGAATCAATGGACAGAGGTTTAATCTCCAATATACATAAACAGCTCATGCAGCTTAATATTAAAAAAACAAACAACCCAATACAAAAATGGGCAGAAGATCTAAAGAGACGTTTCTTCAAAGAAGACACAGAGATGGCCAAGACGCACATGAAAAGCTGCTCAACAGCACTAATTATTAGAGAAATGCAAATCAAAACTACAATGAGGTATCACCTCACACCTGTTAGAATCGGCATCATCAGAAAATCTACAAACAACCAATTCTGGGGAGCGTGTGGACAAAAGGAGCCCTCTTCCACTATTGGTGGGAATGTAAATTGATACAGTCACTATGGAGAACAGTATGGAGTTTCCTTAAAAAAACTAGAAATAGAATTACCATCTGATCCAGCTATCCCACTTCTGGGCATATACCCAGAGAAAACCGTAAATCAAAAAGGCACATTCACCACAATGTTCGTTGCAGCACTATTTACAATAGCCAGGTAATGGAAGCCACCTAAATGCCCACAGACAGATGAATGGATAAAGATGTGGTACATATATAAATTGGAATATTACTCGGCCATAAAAAGGAATGAAACTGGGTCACTTGTAGAGACATCGATGGATCGAGAGACTGTCATACAGAATTAAGTAAGTCAGAAAGATGAAAAGAAATATTGTATATTAATGCATATATGTGGAGCCTAAATAACGGTACAGATGAACTGGTTTGCAGGGAAGAAATAGAGACACAGAGGTAGAGAACAAACGTATGGACACCAAGTGTGGGAAGCCATGGGGTGGTGGTGGTGGGATGAGTTGGGAGATTGGGATTGACCTGTATACATGTATATGCATAAAATACATAACTAATAATAACGTGCTGTATAAAAAAATAAATAAAATTAAATTTCAAAATTTTAAAAAATAAAATTTAAAAATAAAACAGAAAAAAGTTCTTCCCATCACACAGATGTATTTATAGGAATGAATTATTTCCATGCTTATATCTATAAATACATAAAAGAGGAATAAAATCTGACTTGAAACATTAAAGAAAAAAAAACCTGAACCCACGAGTTATACAGAGGAAAAGCCTATCAGGGCACTTGCTCCAGCGGTAAACAATTCTGAAATTGGTCAGAGGTGGGGAACCATCTCCCATACAGCCAGCAACCCACCCCCCACGCAAGGAGCATCCTCATTGCAAAGCTGGGGGACCGTGCCGAGGCATCTGTGAGTAAACGTGAGCTGAGCCCCAGGCCAGCTGCTGCTGAACTGTTCCCACCCTTCCCAGGTAAAACACCTGAATATGTACAAGGGCTTGAAAGCCTAGAGGAAGGGCCATCGAGCCACACCAGCGACAGCACGCAGGGCAACTTGGTGCCTGCAGGCCAGCCAGGGTGGTCCTGGCCCCGGGCGCTCTTCCGGAACCTTTCCACTGCCCTGCCTGAGATACCCCTCCTGTCCCGGCAACCACTGCTTTTTTCCTTCCTCACCTCTGTCCGGAGAGAAATTCCAGCGGAAGGTATGGGTGACACATCCTCTTCTTTACAGGTGGCAGCCTGGCAACTCCTGCAGAAAGGCCAGCAGAGCCCCACTCACAGCGGGCCACCAACAAAGCTGTGGCCCCTCACTCCCTCCCACCAGCACAGCCCCGAGACTGCTGACGGGGCAGAGAATATGGAGTCAGGCACAGCTTCAGGGGCTATTGCTGCCTGGAGCGCTGTTTATATAGACCTCAAACAGGCACACATGGGGAGGGTGGGCCGGCAGGGTAAGGCTGCCCAGGTCAGCTAATCCACAACCCTCAGGGAATCACATTGTTGAAAATGGACCTCGCTAAGGCACAATAGAAGCCAAGGAAAAAATGGACACAATGCCATTTGCAGCACCGTAGATGAGTCTAGAAGTAATCACGTGACTTGTAGTAAGTTAGAAAGTGAAAGACACATATCATATCATATCACTTATAGGTGTTACCTAAAAATGGATACCAGGGCAGATATTTCCACGGAGAAGGGCAATCACAGATTCATTAAACAAACTTATGGTTCACCAATGGAAAGGTGTGAGGATTCGTTTCATTACGATATCGGGGTTAACAGACATATACAAACACAGGTGACATATATAATCACCAAAGACCTACAGAATACCAAGAGAGGACTACTCAACATTCTGTCATAACGTTCATGGGAAAAGGATCCCAGGAAGAACAGACATCTGTATATGTGTAAAAGAACCACATCTTCCACACCTACAACAAGCCAAACATTGTAATCAAACTTGCTGTAATAAAAAAATAAAAAAAATAAATTAAAAACTCGAACAAGAAGTAGTGAGACAAACTTGAGGGGCTTTCTCCTGGCACATGCCATTCTAAATTCCAATCTAGAACACCACTTCCACTGAGGCTCTCTTGCCCTAGTAACCAGATTTGGTGAGGGTGAACTGCTGCCACCTTGTGGCCGTTTCACACAACAGCAGCTTTAATCCCAGCGCTAATGGTCAGTTGATATTCAAAATCATTGCAGGCCTGTAAATGACACCTGCCCTGAAAACAAATCCTGGGGTCACATATCGACCAAAAAATTCAAAGGACGTCCATATTTCAAAACGACCGTTTCAAAAGGCATATTTTACGCACATTAGTGTTCTGCTTCTTTTCCTTTCTTTCCTTTTTTGTTAAAAAAAACGGGAATGGAAAAGCATCCCTCAGAATGCGCGAAAATCGTTGCAAACGAATCAATGGACAGAGGTTTAATCTCCAATATACATAAACAGCTCATGCAGCTTAATATTAAAAAAACAAACAACCCAATACAAAAATGGGCAGAAGATCTAAAGAGACGTTTCTTCAAAGAAGACACAGAGATGGCCAAGACGCACATGAAAAGCTGCTCAACAGCACTAATTATTAGAGAAATGCAAATCAAAACTACAATGAGGTATCACCTCACACCTGTTAGAATCGGCATCATCAGAAAATCTACAAACAACCAATTCTGGGGAGGGTGTGGACAAAAGGAGCCCCCTTCCACTACTGGTGGGAATGTAAATTGATACAGTCACTATGGAGAACAGTATGGAGTTTCCTTAAAAAAACTAGAAATAGAATTACCATCTGATCCAGCTATCCCACTTCTGGGCATATACCCAGAGAAAACAGTAAATCAAAAAGGCACATTCACCACAATGTTCGTTGCAGCACTATTTACAATAGCCAGGTAATGGGAGCCACCTAAATGCCCACAGACAGATGAATGGATAAAGATGTGGTACATATATAAAATGGAATATTACTCTGCCATAATAAGGAATGAAACTGGGTCATTTGTAGAGACATCGATGGATCGAGAGACTGTCATACAGAATGATGTAAGTCAGAAAGAAGAAAACAAATATTGTATATTAATGCATATATGTGGAGCCTAAATAATGGTACAGATGAACTGGTTTGCAGGGAAGAAATAGACACACAGAGGTAGAGAACAAACGTATGGACACCAAGTGTGGGAAGCCATGGGGTGGTGGTGGTGGGATGATTTGGGAGATTGGGATTGACCTGTATACATGTATATGCATAAAATACATAACTAATAATAACGTGCTGAATAAAAAAATAAATAAAATTAAATTTCAAAATTTTAAAAAATAAAATTTAAAAATAAAGCAGAAAAATGTTCTTCCCGTCTCACAGATGTATTTATAGGAATGAATTATTTCCATGCTTATATCTGTAAATACATAAAAGAGGAATAAAATCTGACTTGAAACATTAAAGAAAAAAAAAACCTGAACCCACAAGTTATACAGAGGAAAACCCTATCAGGGCACTTGCTCCAGCACTAAACAATTCTGAAATTGGTCAGAGGTGGGGAACCATCTCCCATACAGCCAGCAACCCACCCCCCACGCAAGGAGTGTCCTCATTGCAAAGCTGGGGGACCGTGCCGAGGCATCTGTGAGTAAACGTGAGCTGAGCCCCAGGCCAGCTGCTGCTGAACTGTTCCCACCCTTCCCAGGTAAAACACCTGAATATGTACAAGGGCTTGAAAGCCTAGAGGAAGGGCCGTCGAGCCACACCAGCGACAGCACGCAGGCCAACTTGGTGCCTGCAGGCCAGCCAGGTTGGTCCTGCCCTCGGGCGCTCTTCCGGAAGCTTTCCACTGCCCTGCCTGAGATACCCCTCCTGTCCCGGCCCCCACTGCTTTTTTCCTTCCTCACCTTTGTCCGGAGAGAAATTCCAGCGGAATGTATGGGTGACACATCCTCTTCTTTACAGGTGGCAGACTGGCTACTCCTGCAGAAAGGCCAGCAGAGCCCCACTCACAGCGGGCCACCCACAAAGCTGTGGCCCCTCACTCCCTCCCAACAGCACAGCCCCGAGACTGCTGATGGTGCAGAGAATGTGGAGTCAGGCACAGCTTCATGGGCTATTGCTGCCTGGAGTGCTGTTTATATTGACCTCAACGAGGCACACCTGGGGAGGGCGGGCCGGCAGGGTAAGGCTGCCCAGGTTAGCTAATCCACAACCCTCAGGGAATCACATTGTTGAAAATGGACCTCGCTAAGGCAGAATAGAAGCCAAGGAAAAAAAGGACACAATACCATTTGCAGCACCGTAGATGAGTCTAGAAGTAATCACGTGACTTGTAGTAAGTTAGAAAGTGAAAGACACATATCATATCATATCATTTATAGGTGTTACCTAAAAATGGATACCAGGGCAGATATTTCCACGGAGAAGGGCAATCACAGATTCATTAAACAAACTTATGGTTCACCAACGTAAAGGTGTGAGGATTCGATACATTACGATATTGGGGTTAACAGACATATACAAACGCAGCTGAAATATATAATCACCAAAGACCTATGGAATACCAAGAGAAGACTACTCAACATTCTGTCATAACGTTCATGGGAAAAGGATCCCAGGAAGAACAGACATCTGTATATGTGTAAAAGAACCACATCTTCCACACCTACAACAAGCCAAACATTGTAATCAAACTTGCTGTAATAAAAAAATAAAAAAATTAAATTAAAAACTCAAACAAGAAGTAGTGAGACAAACTTGAGGGGCTTTCTCCTGGCACATTCCATTCTAAATTCCAATCTAGAACACGACTTCCACTGAGGCTTTCTTGCCCTAGTAACCAGATTTGGTGAGGGTGAACTGCTGCCACCTTGTGGCCGTTTCACACAACAGCAGCTTTAATCCCAGCGCTAATGGTCAGTTGATATTCAAAATCATTGCAGGCCTGTAAATGACACCTGCCCTGAAAACAAATCCTGGGGTCATATATCGACCAAAAAATTCAAAAGACGTCCATATTTCAAAACGACAGTTTCAAGAGGCATATTTTACGCACATTAGTGTTCTGCTTCTTTTGCTTTCTTTCTTTCTTTGTTAAAAAAACGGGAATGGAAAAAGGCAACCCTCAGAATGAGCGAAAACGATTGCAAACGAATCCATGGACAAAGGTTTAATCTCCAATGTATATAAACAGCACATGCAGCTTAATATTAATAAAACAAACAACCCAATACAAAAATGGGCAGAAGACCTAAATAGGCATTTCTTCAAAGAAGACACAGAGATGGCCAAGACGCACATGAAAAGCTGCTCAACATCACTAATTATTAGAGAAATGCAAATCAAAACTACAATGAGGTATGACCTCACACCTGTTAGAATCGGCATCATCAGAAAATCTACAAACCACAAATTCTGGGGAGGGTGTGGACAAAAGGAACCCTCTTCCACTATTGGTGGGAATGTAAATTGATACAGTCACGATGGAGAACAGTATGGAGGTTCCTTTAAAAAACTAAAATGAGAATTACCATAGGATCCAGCAATCCCACTTCTGGGCATATACCCAGAGAAAACCATAAATCAAAAAGACACATTCACCACAATGTTCATTGCAGCACTATTTACAATAGCCAGGTAATGGAAGACACATAAATACCCACAGACAGACGAATGGATAAAGATGTGGTACATATATAAAATGGAATATTACTCAGCCATAAAAAGGAATGAAACTGGGTCATTTGTAGAGAAGTCAATGGATCTAGAGACTGTCATACAGAGTGAAGTAATTCAGAAAGAGAAAAACAAATATTGTAAATCAATGCCTATATGTTGAACCTAGAAAAATGGTACAGATGAACTGGTTTGCAGGGCAGAAATAGAGACACAGAGGTAGAGAACAAACGTATGGACACCAAGTGGGGGATGCAATGGGGTGGTGGTGGTTGGATGAGTTGGGAGATTGGGATTGACCTGTATACATGTATATGCATAAAATAGATAACGAATAATAACCTGCTGTTTTAAAAAATAAATAAAATTAAATTTCAAAATTTTTAAAAATAAAATTTAGAAATAAAACAGAAAAAAGTTCTTCCATTCACACAGATGTATTTATACGAATGAATTATTTCCATGCTTATATCTATAAATACATAAAACAGGTATAAAATCTAACTTGAACCAAAAAAGAAAAAAAAATCCCTGAACCCAACAGTTATACAGAGGAAAACCCTATCAAGGCAATAGCTCCAGCGGTAAACAATTCTGAAATTGGTCAGAGGTGGGGAATCATCTCCCATACATCCAGCAGCCCCCCCACCCCATGCGAGGAGCGTCCTCATTGCAAAGCTGGGGAAACGTACCGAGGCGTCTGTGAGTAAACGTGAGCTGAGCCCCAGGCCAGCTGCTGCTGAACTGTTCCCACCCTTCCCAGGTAAAACACCTGAATATGTACAAGGGCTTGAAAGCCTAGAGGAAGGACCGTGGAGCCACACCAGCGACAGCACGCAGGCCACTTGGTGCCTGCAGGCCAGCCAGGATGGTCCTGGCTCCGGGCGCTCTTCTGGAAGCTTTCCATTTCCCTGCGTGAGATACCCCTCCTGTCCCGGCCCCCACTCCTTTTTTTCCTTCCTCACCTCAGCCCGGAGAGAAATTCCAGTGGAAGTTATGGGTGACACATCCTCTTCTTTACAGGTGGCAGCCTGGCAACTCCTGCAGAAAGTCCAGCAGAGCCCCACTCACACCGGGCCACCAATAAAGCTGTGGACCCACCCACCCTCCCACCAGCACAGCCCCGAGACTGCTGACGGGGCAGAGAATATGAAGTCAGGCACAGCTGCAGGGGCTATTGCTGCCTGGAGTGCTCTTTCTATTGACCTCAACCCAGGCACACCTGGGGAGGGCTTGCCGGCAGGGTCAGGCTGCCCAGGTCAGCTAATCCTCAGCCCTCAGGGAATCTCATTGCAGAAAATGGACCTCGCTAAGACAGAATATTAGCCAAGGAAAAAAAGGACGCAATGCCATTTGCAGCACCGTAGATGAGTCTAGAGGTAATCACGTGACTTGTAGTAAGTCAGAAAGTGAAAGACACATATCGTATGATATCACTTATAGGTGTTACCTAAAAATGGATACCAGGGCAGATATTTCCACGGAGAAGGGCAATCACAGATTCATTAAACAAACTTATGGTTCACCAATGGAAAGGTGTGAGGATTCGATACATTACGATATTGGGGTTAACAGACATATGCAAACGCAGCTGAAATATATAATCACCAAAGACCTATGGAATACCAAGAGAAGACTACTCAACATTCTGTCATAACGTACATGGGAAAAGGATCCCAGGAAGAAGAGACATATATATATGTGTAAAAGAAACACATCTTGCACACGTACAACAAGCCAAACGTTGTAATCAAACTTGCTGTAATAAAAAATAAAAATAAATAAATTAAAAACACGAACAAGAAGTAGTGAGGCAAACCTGAGGGGCTTTCTCCTGGCACATTCCATTCTAAATTACAATCTAGAACGCGACTTCCATTGAGGCTCTGCTGCCCTAGTAACCAGATTTGGTAAGGGAGAACTGCTGCCACCTTGTGGCCGTTTCACACAATAGCAGCTTTAATCCCAGCGCTAATGGTCAGTTGATATTCAAAATCATTGCAGGCCTGTAAATGACACCTGCCCTGAAAACAAATCCTGGGGTCATATATCGACCAAAAAATTCAAAAGACGTCCATATTTCAAAACGACAGTTTCAAGAGGCATATTTTACGCACATTAGTGTTCTGCTTCTTTTGCTTTCTTTCTTTCTTTGTTAAAAAAACGGGAAAGGAAAAAGGCAACCCTCAGAATGGCCGAAAACGTTCGCAAACGAATCCATGGACAAAGGTTTAATCTCCAATATATATAAACAGCACATGCAGCTTAATATTAATAAAACAAACAACCCAATACAAAAATGGGCAGAAGATCTAAATAGGCATTTCTTCAAAGAAGACACAGAGATGGCCAAGACGCACATGAAAAGCTGCTCAACATCACTAATTATTAGAGAAATGCAAATCAAAACTACAATGAGGTATGACCTCACACCTGTTAGAATCGGCATCATCAGAAAATCTACAAACCACAAATTCTGGGGAGGGTGTGGACAAAAGGAACCCTCTTCCACTACTGGTGGGAATGTAGATTGATACAGTCACTATGGAGAACAGTATGGAGGTTCCTTTAAAAAACTAAAAAGAGAATTACCATAGGATCCAGCAATCCCACTTCTGGGCATATACCCAGAGAAAACCATAAATCAAAAAGACACATTCACCACAATGTTCATTGCAGCACTATTTACAATAGCCAGGTAATGGAAGCCACCTAAATGCCCACAGACACATGAATGGATAAAGATGTGGTACATATATAAAATGGAATATTACTCAGCCATAAAAAGGAATGAAACTGGGTCATTTGTAGAGAAGTCGATGGATCTAGAGACTGTCATACAGAGTGAAGTAATTCAGAAAGAGAAAAACAAATATTGTATATTAATGCCTATATGTGGAACCTAGAAAAATGGTACAGATGAACTGGTTTGCAGGGCAGAAATAGAGACACAGAGGTAGAGAACAAACGTATGGACACCAAGTGGGGGAAGCAATGGGCTGGTGGTGGTTGGATGAGTTGGGAGATTGGGATTGACCTGTATACATGTATATGCATAAAATAGATAACGAATAATAACCTGCTGTATAAAAAAATAAATTAAATTAAATTTCAAAATTTTTAAAAATAACATTTAGAAATAAAACAGAAAAAAGTTCTTCCATTCACACAGATGTATTTATAGGAATGAATTATTTCCATGCTTATATCTATAAATACATAAAAGAGGAATAAAATCTAACTTGAACCAAAAAAGAAAGAAAAATCCCTGAACCCAACAGTTATACAGAGGAAAACCCTATCAAGGCAATAGCTCCAGCGGTAAACAATTCTGAAATTGGTCAGAGGTGGGGAATCATCTCCCATACATCCAGCAGCCCCCCCACCCCATGCGAGGAGCGTCCTCATTGCAAAGCTGGGGAAACGTACCGAGGCGTCTGTGAGTAAACGTGAGCTGAGCCCCAGGCCAGCTGCTGCTGAACTGTTCCCACCCTTCCCAGGTAAAACACCTGAATATGTACAAGGGCTTGAAAGCCTAGAGGAAGGACCGTGGAGCCACACCAGCGACAGCACGCAGGCCCACTTGGTGCCTGCAGGCCAGCCAGGATGGTCCTGGCTCCGGGCGCTCTTCTGGAAGCTTTCCATTTCCCTGCGTGAGATACCCCTCCTGTCCCGGCCCCCACTCCTTTTTTTCCTTCCTCACCTCAGCCCGGAGAGAAATTCCAGTGGAAGTTATGGGTGACACATCCTCTTCTTTACAGGTGGCAACTCCTGCAGAAAGTCCAGCAGAGCCCCACTCACACCGGGCCACCAATAAAGCCGTGGACCCTCCCACCCTCCCACCAGCACAGCCCCGAGACTGCTGACGGGGCAGAGAATATGGAGTCAGGCACAGCTGCAGGGGCTATTGCTGCCTGGAGTGCTCTTTCTATTGACCTCAACCCAGGCACACCTGGGGAGGGCTTGCCGGCAGGGTCAGGCTGCCCAGGTCAGCTAATCCTCAGCCCTCAGGGAATCTCATTGCAGAAAATGGACCTCGCTAAGACAGAATATTAGCCAAGGAAAAAAAGGACGCAATGCCATTTGCAGCACCGTAGATGAGTCTAGAGGTAATCACGTGACTTGTAGTAAGTCAGAAAGTGAAAGACACATATCGTATGATATCACTTATAGGTGTTACCTAAAAATGGATACCAGGGCAGATATTTCCACGGAGAAGGGCAATCACAGATTCATTAAACAAACTTATGGTTCACCAATGGAAAGGTGTGAGGATTCGATACATTACGATATTGGGGTTAACAGACATATGCAAACGCAGCTGAAATATATAATCACCAAAGACCTATGGAATACCAAGAGAAGACTACTCAACATTCTGTCATAACGTACATGGGAAAAGGATCCCAGGAAGAAGAGACATATATATATGTGTAAAAGAAACACATCTTGCACACGTACAACAAGCCAAACGTTGTAATCAAACTTGCTGTAATAAAAAATAAAAATAAATAAATTAAAAACACGAACAAGAAGTAGTGAGGCAAACCTGAGGGGCTTTCTCCTGGCACATTCCATTCTAAATTACAATCTAGAACGCGACTTCCATTGAGGCTCTGCTGCCCTAGTAACCAGATTTGGTAAGGGAGAACTGCTGCCACCTTGTGGCCGTTTCACACAATAGCAGCTTTAATCCCAGCGCTAATGGTCAGTTGATATTCAAAATCATTGCAGGCCTGTAAATGACACCTGCCCTGAAAACAAATCCTGGGGTCATATATCGACCAAAAAATTCAAAAGACGTCCATATTTCAAAACGACAGTTTCAAGAGGCATATTTTACGCACATTAGTGTTCTGCTTCTTTTGCTTTCTTTCTTTCTTTGTTAAAAAAACGGGAAAGGAAAAAGGCAACCCTCAGAATGGCCGAAAACGTTCGCAAACGAATCCATGGACAAAGGTTTAATCTCCAATATATATAAACAGCACATGCAGCTTAATATTAATAAAACAAACAACCCAATACAAAAATGGGCAGAAGATCTAAATAGGCATTTCTTCAAAGAAGACACAGAGATGGCCAAGACGCACATGAAAAGCTGCTCAACATCACTAATTATTAGAGAAATGCAAATCAAAACTACAATGAGGTATGACCTCACACCTGTTAGAATCGGCATCATCAGAAAATCTACAAACCACAAATTCTGGGGAGGGTGTGGACAAAAGGAACCCTCTTCCACTACTGGTGGGAATGTAGATTGATACAGTCACTATGGAGAACAGTATGGAGGTTCCTTTAAAAAACTAAAAAGAGAATTACCATAGGATCCAGCAATCCCACTTCTGGGCATATACCCAGAGAAAACCATAAATCAAAAAGACACATTCACCACAATGTTCATTGCAGCACTATTTACAATAGCCAGGTAATGGAAGCCACCTAAATGCCCACAGACACATGAATGGATAAAGATGTGGTACATATATAAAATGGAATATTACTCAGCCATAAAAAGGAATGAAACTGGGTCATTTGTAGAGAAGTCGATGGATCTAGAGACTGTCATACAGAGTGAAGTAATTCAGAAAGAGAAAAACAAATATTGTATATTAATGCCTATATGTGGAACCTAGAAAAATGGTACAGATGAACTGGTTTGCAGGGCAGAAATAGAGACACAGAGGTAGAGAACAAACGTATGGACACCAAGTGGGGGAAGCAATGGGCTGGTGGTGGTTGGATGAGTTGGGAGATTGGGATTGACCTGTATACATGTATATGCATAAAATAGATAACGAATAATAACCTGCTGTATTAAAAAATAAATAAAATTAAATCTCAAAATTTTTAAAAATAACATTTAGAAATAAAACAGAAAAAAGTTCTTCCATTCACACAGATGTATTTATAGGAATGAATTATTTCCTTGCTTATATCTATAAATACATAAAAGAGGAATAATATCTAACTTGAACCAAAAAAGAAAAAAAAAATCCCTGAACCCAACAGTTATACAGAGGAAAACACTATCAAGGCAATAGCTCCAGCAGTAAACAATTCTGAAATTGGTCAGAGGTGGGGAATCATCTCCCATACATCCAGCAGCCCCCCCATCCCATGCGAGGAGCGTCCTCATTGCAAAGCTGGGGAAACGTACCGAGGCGTCTGTGAGTAAACGTGAGCTGAGCCCCAGGCCAGCTGCTGCTGAACTGTTCCCACCCTTCCCAGGTAAATCACCTGAATATGTACAAGGGCTTGAAAGCCTAGAGGAAGGGCCGTGGAGCCACACCAGCAACAGCACACAGGCCCACTTGGTGCCTGCAGGCCAGCCAGGAAGGTCCTGTCTCCGGGCGCTCTTCTGGAAGCTTTCCATTTCCCTGCGTGAGATACCCCTCCTGTCCCGGCCCCCACTCCTTTTTTTCCTTCCTCACCTCAGCCCGGAGAGAAATTCCAGTGGAAGTTATGGGTGACACATCCTCTTCTTTACAGGTGGCAGCCTGGCAACTCCTGCAGAAAGTCCAGCAGAGCCCCACTCACACCGGGCCACCAATAAAGCCTTGGACCCTCCCACCCTCCCACCAGCACAGCCCCGAGACTGCTGACGGGGCAGAGAATATGGAGTCAGGCACAGCTGCAGGGGCTATTGCTGCCTGGAGTGCTCTTTCTATTGACCTCAACCCAGGCACACCTGGGGAGGGCTTGCCGGCACGGTCAGGCTGCCCAGGTCAGCTAATCCTCAGCCCTCAGAGAATCTCATTGCAGAAAATGGACCTCGCTAAGACAGAATATTAGCCAAGGAAAAAAAGGACGCAATGCCATTTGCAGCACCGTAGATGAGTCTAGAGGTAATCACGTGACTTGTAGTAAGTCAGAAAGTGAAAGACACATATCGTATGATATCACTTATAGGTGTTACCTAAAAATGGATACCAGGGCAGATATTTCCACGGAGAAGGGCAATCACAGATTCATTAAACAAACTTATGGTTCACCAATGGAAAGGTGTGAGGATTCGATACATTACGATATTGGGGTTAACAGACATACACAAACGCAGCTGAAATATATAATCACCAAAGACCTATGGAATACCAAGTGAAGACTACTCAACATTCTGTCATAACATACATGGGAAAAGGATCCCAGGAAGAAGAGACATATATATATATATGTGTAAAAGAAACACATCTTGCACACGTACAACAAGCCAAACGTTGTAATCAAACTTGCTGTAATAAAAAATAAAAATAAATAAATTAAAAACACGAACAAGAAGTAGTGAGGCAAACCTGAGGGGCTTTCTCCTGGCACATTCCATTCTAAATTACAATCTAGAACGCGACTTCCATTGAGGCTCTGCTGCCCTAGTAACCAGATTTGGTAAGGGAGAACTGCTGCCACCTTGTGGCCGTTTCACACAATAGCAGCTTTAATCCCAGCGCTAAAGGTCAGTTGATATTCAAAATCATTGCAGGCCTGTAAATGACACCTGCCCTGAAAACAAATCCTGGGGTCATATATCGACCAAAAAATTCAAAAGACGTCCATATTTCAAAACGACAGTTTCAAGAGGCATATTTTACGCACATTAGTGTTCTGCTTCTTTTGCTTTCTTTCTTTCTTTGTTAAAAATACGGGAATGGAAAAAGGCAACCCTCAGAATGGCCGAAAACGTTCGCAAACGAATCCATGGACAAAAGTTTAATCTCCAATATATATAAACAGCACATGCAGCTTAATATTAATAAAACAAACAACCCAATACAAAAAATGGGCAGAAGACCTAAATAGGCATTTCTTCAAAGAAGACACAGAGATGGCCAAGACGCACATGAAAAGCTGCTCAACATCACTAATTATTAGAGAAATGCAAATCAAAACTACAATGAGGTATGACCTCACACCTGTTAGAATCGGCATCATCAGAAAATCTACAAACCACAAATTCTGGGGAGGGTGTGGACAAAAGGAACCCTCTTCCACTATTGGTGGGAATGTAAATTGATACAGTCACTATGGAGAACAGTATGGAGGTTCCTTTAAAAAACTAAAATGAGAATTACCATAGGATCCAGCAATCCCACTTCTGGGCATATACCCAGAGAAAACCATAAATCAAAAAGACACATTCACCACAATGTTCATTGCAGCACTATTTACAATAGCCAGGTAATGGAAGCCACCTAAATGCCCACAGACACATGAATGGATAAAGATGTGGTACATATATAAAATGGAATATTACTCAGCCATAAAAAGGAATGAAACTGGGTCATTTGTAGAGAAGTCGATGGATCTAGAGACTGTCATACAGAGTGAAGTAATTCAGAAAGAGAAAAACAAATATTGTATATTAATGCCTATATGTGGAACCTAGAAAAATGGTACAGATGAACTGGTTTGCAGGGCAGAAATAGAGACACAGAGGTAGAGAACAAACGTATGGACACCAAGTGGGGGAAGCAATGGGCTGGTGGTGGTTGGATGAGTTGGGAGATTGGGATTGACCTGTATACATGTATATGCATAAAATAGATAACGAATAATAACCTGCTGTATTAAAAATAAATAAAATTAAATCTCAAAATTTTTAAAAATAACATTTAGAAATAAAACAGAAAAAAGTTCTTCCATTCACACAGATGTATTTATAGGAATGAATTATTTCCTTGCTTATATCTATAAATACATAAAAGAGGAATAATATCTAACTTGAACCAAAAAAGAAAAAAAAATCGCTGAACACAACAGTTATACAGAGGAAAACACTATCAAGGCAATAGCTCCAGCAGTAAACAATTCTGAAATTGGTCAGAGGTGGGGAATCATCTCCCATACATCCAGCAGCCCCCCCATCCCATGCGAGGAGCGTCCTCATTGCAAAGCTGGGGAAACGTACCGAGGCGTCTGTGAGTAAACGTGAGCTGAGCCCCAGGCCAGCTGCTGCTGAACTGTTCCCACCCTTCCCAGGTAAAACACCTGAATATGTACAAGGGCTTGAAAGCCTAGAGGAAGGGCCGTGGAGCCACACCAGCAACAGCACGCAGGCCCACTTGGTGCCTGCAGGCCAGCCAGGAAGGTCCTGTCTCCGGGCGCTCTTCTGGAAGCTTTCCATTTCCCTGCGTGAGATACCCCTCCTGTCCCGGCCCCCACTCCTTTTTTTCCTTCCTCACCTCAGCCCGGAGAGAAATTCCAGTGGAAGTTATGGGTGACACATCCTCTTCTTTACAGGTGGCAGCCTGGCAACTCCTGCAGAAAGTCCAGCAGAGCCCCACTCACACCGGGCCACCAATAAAGCCGTGGACCCTCCCACCCTCCCACCAGCACAGCCCCGAGACTGCTGACGGGGCAGAGAATATGGAGTCAGGCACAGCTGCAGGGGCTATTGCTGCCTGGAGTGCTCTTTCTATTGACCTCAACCCAGGCACACCTGGGGAGGGCTTGCCGGCACGGTCAGGCTGCCCAGGTCAGCTAATCCTCAGCCCTCAGGGAATCTCATTGCAGAAAATGGACCTCGCTAAGACAGAATATTAGCCAAGGAAAAAAAGGACGCAATGCCATTTGCAGCACCGTAGATGAGTCTAGAGGTAATCACGTGACTTGTAGTAAGTCAGAAAGTGAAAGACACATATCGTATGATATCACTTATAGGTGTTACCTAAAAATGGATACCAGGGCAGATATTTCCACGGAGAAGGGCAATCACAGATTCATTAAACAAACTTATGGTTCACCAATGGAAAGGTGTGAGGATTCGATACATTACGATATTGGGGTTAACAGACATATGCAAACGCAGCTGAAATATATAATCACCAAAGACCTATGGAATACCAAGAGAAGACTACTCAACATTCTGTCATAACGTACATGGGAAAAGGATCCCAGGAAGAAGAGACATATATATATGAGTAAAAGAAACACATCTTGCACACGTACAACAAGCCAAACGTTGTAATCAAACTTGCTGTAATAAAAAATAAAAATAAATAAATTAAAAACACGAACAAGAAGTAGTGAGGCAAACCTGAGGGGCTTTCTCCTGGCACATTCCATTCTAAATTACAATCTAGAACGCGACTTCCATTGAGGCTCTGCTGCCCTAGTAACCAGATTTGGTAAGGGAGAACTGCTGCCACCTTGTGGCCGTTTCACACAATAGCAGCTTTAATCCCAGCGCTAATGGTCAGTTGATATTCAAAATCATTGCAGGCCTGTAAATGACACCTGCCCTGAAAACAAATCCTGGGGTCATATATCGACCAAAAAATTCAAAAGACGTCCATATTTCAAAACGACAGTTTCAAGAGGCATATTTTACGCACATTAGTGTTCTGCTTCTTTTGCTTTCTTTCTTTCTTTGTTAAAAAAACGGGAAAGGAAAAAGGCAACCCTCAGAATGGCCGAAAACGTTCGCAAACGAATCCATGGACAAAGGTTTAATCTCCAATATATATAAACAGCACATGCAGCTTAATATTAATAAAACAAACAACCCAATACAAAAATGGGCAGAAGATCTAAATAGGCATTTCTTCAAAGAAGACACAGAGATGGCCAAGACGCACATGAAAAGCTGCTCAACATCACTAATTATTAGAGAAATGCAAATCAAAACTACAATGAGGTATGACCTCACACCTGTTAGAATCGGCATCATCAGAAAATCTACAAACCACAAATTCTGGGGAGGGTGTGGACAAAAGGAACCCTCTTCCACTACTGGTGGGAATGTAGATTGATACAGTCACTATGGAGAACAGTATGGAGGTTCCTTTAAAAAACTAAAAAGAGAATTACCATAGGATCCAGCAATCCCACTTCTGGGCATATACCCAGAGAAAACCATAAATCAAAAAGACACATTCACCACAATGTTCATTGCAGCACTATTTACAATAGCCAGGTAATGGAAGCCACCTAAATGCCCACAGACAGACGAATGGATAAAGATGTGGTACATATATAAAATGGAATATTACTCAGCCATAAAAAGGAATGAAACTGGGTCATTTGTAGAGAAGTCGATGGATCTAGAGACTGTCATACAGAGTGAAGTAATTCAGAAAGAGAAAAACAAATATTGTAAATTAATGCCTATATGTGGAACCTAGAAAAATGGTACAGATGAACTGGTTTGCAGGGCAGAAATAGAGACACATTGGTAGAGAACAAACGTATGGACACCAAGTGGGGGATGCAATGGGGTGGTGGTGGTGGGATGAGTTGGGAGACTGGGATTGACCTGTATACCTGTATATGCATAAAATAGATAACGAATAATAACCTGCTGTATTAAAAAATAAATAAAATTAAATTTCAAAATTTTTAAAAATAAAATTTAGAAATAAAACAGAAAAAAGTTCTTCCATTCACACAGATGTATTTATAGGAATGAAATATTTCCATGCTTATATCTATAAATACATAAAAGAGGAATAAAATCTAACTTGAACCAAAAAAGAAAAAAAATCCCTGAACCCAACAGTTATACAGAGGAAAACCCTATCAAGGCAATAGCTCCAGCGGTAAACAATTCTGAAATTGGTCAGAAGTGGGGAATCATCTCCCATACATCCAGCAGCCCCCCCACCCCATGCGAGGAGCGTCCTCATTGCAAAGCTGGGGAAACGTACCGAGGCGTCTGTGAGTAAATGTGAGCTGAGCCCCAGGCCAGCTGCTGCTGAACTGTTCCCACCCTTGCCAGGTAAAACACCTGAATATGTACAAGGGCTTGAAAGCCTAGAGGAAGGGCCGTGGAGCCACATCAGCGACAGCACGCAGGCCCACTTGGTGCCTGCAGGCCAGCCAGGACGTTCCTGGTTCCGGGCGCTCTTCTGGAAGCTTTCCATTTCCCTGCCTGTGACACCCCTCCTGTTCCGGCCCACACTCCATTTTTTTCCTTCCTCACCTCAGCCCGGAGAGAAATTCCAGTGGAAGTTATGGGTGACACATCCTCTTCTTTACAGGTGGCAGCCTGGCAACTCCTGCAGAAAGTCCAGCAGAGCCCCACTCACACCGGGCCACCAACAAAGCCGTGGACCCTCCCACCCTCCCACCAGCACAGCCCCGAGACTGCTGACGGGGCAGAGAATATGGAGTCAGGCACAGCTGCAGGGGCTATTGCTGCCTGGAGTGCTCTTTCTATTGACCTCAACCCAGGCACACCTGGGGAGGGCTTGCCGGCAGGGTCAGGCTGCCCAGGTCAGCTAATCCTCAGCCCTCAGAGAATCTCATTGCAGAAAATGGACCTCGCTAAGACAGAATATTAGCCAAGGAAAAAAAGGACGCAATGCCATTTGCAGCACCGTAGATGAGTCTAGAGGTAATCACGTGACTTGTAGTAAGTCAGAAAGTGAAAGACACATATCGTATGATATCACTTATAGGTGTTACCTAAAAATGGATACCAGGGCAGATATTTCCACGGAGAAGGGCAATCACAGATTCATTAAACAAACTTATGGTTCACCAATGGAAAGGTGTGAGGATTCGATACATTACGATATTGGGGTTAACAGACATACACAAACGCAGCTGAAATATATAATCACCAAAGACCTATGGAATACCAAGAGAAGACTACTCAACATTCTGTCATAACGTACATGGGAAAAGGATCCCAGGAAGAAGAGACATATATATATATATATATATATGTGTAAAAGAAACACATCTTGCACACGTACAACAAGCCAAACGTTGTAATCAAACTTGCTGTAATAAAAATAAAAATAAATAAATTAAAAACACGAACAAGAAGTAGTGAGGCAAACCTGAGGGGCTTTCTCCTGGCACATTCCATTCTAAATTACAATCTAGAACGCGACTTCCATTGAGGCTCTGCTGCCCTAGTAACCAGATTTGGTAAGGGAGAACTGCTGCCACCTTGTGGCCGTTTCACACAATAGCAGCTTTAATCCCAGCGCTAAAGGTCAGTTGATATTCAAAATCATTGCAGGCCTGTAAATGACACCTGCCCTGAAAACAAATCCTGGGGTCATATATCGACCAAAAAATTCAAAAGACGTCCATATTTCAAAACGACAGTTTCAAGAGGCATATTTTACGCACATTAGTGTTCTGCTTCTTTTGCTTTCTTTCTTTCTTTGTTAAAAATATGGGAATGGAAAAAGGCAACCCTCAGAATGGCCGAAAACGTTCGCAAACGAATCCATGGACAAAAGTTTAATCTCCAATATATATAAACAGCACATGCAGCTTAATATTAATAAAACAAACAACCCAATACAAAAAATGGGCAGAAGACCTAAATAGGCATTTCTTCAAAGAAGACACAGAGATGGCCAAGACGCACATGAAAAGCTGCTCAACATCACTAATTATTAGACAAATGCAAATCAAAACTACAATGAGGTATGACCTCACACCTGTTAGAATCGGCATCATCAGAAAATCTACAAACCACAAATTCTGGGGAGGGTGTGGACAAAAGGAACCCTCTTCCACTACTGGTGGGAATGTAAATTGATACAGTCACTATGGAGAACAGTATGGAGGTTCCTTTAAAAAACTAAAAAGAGAATTACCATAGGATCCAGCAATCCCACTTCTGGGCATATACCCAGAGAAAACCATAAATCAAAAAGACACATTCACCACAATGTTCATTGCAGCACTATTTACAATAGCCAGGTAATGGAAGCCACCTAAATGCCCACAGACAGACGAATGGATAAAGATGTGGTACATATATAAAATGGAATATTACTCAGCCATAAAAAGGAATGAAACTGGGTCATTTGTAGAGAAGTCGATGGATCTAGAGACTGTCATACAGAGTGAAGTAATTCAGAAAGAGAAAAACAAATATTGTATATTAATGCCTATATGTGGAACCTAGAAAAATGGTACAGATGAACTGGTTTGCAGGGCAGAAATAGAGACACAGAGGTAGAGAACAAACGTATGGACACCAAGTGGGGGAAGCAATGGGCTGGTGGTGGTTGGATGAGTTGGGAGATTGGGATTGACCTGTATACATGTATATGCATAAAATAGATAACGAATAATAACCTGCTGTATAAAAAAATAAATTAAATTAAATTTCAAAATTTTTAAAAATAACATTTAGAAATAAAACAGAAAAAAGTTCTTCCATTCACACAGATGTATTTATAGGAATGAATTATTTCCATGCTTATATCTATAAATACATAAAAGAGGAATAAAATCTAACTTGAACCAAAAAAGAAAGAAAAATCCCTGAACCCAACAGTTATACACAGGAAAACCCTATCAAGGCAATAGCTCCAGCGGTAAACAATTCTGAAATTGGTCAGAGGTGGGGAATCATCTCCCATACATCCAGCAGCCCCCCCACCCCATGCGAGGAGCGTCCTCATTGCAAAGCTGGGGAAACGTACCGAGGCGTCTGTGAGTAAACGTGAGCTGAGCCCCAGGCCAGCTGCTGCTGAACTGTTCCCACCCTTGCCAGGTAAAACACCTGAATATGTACAAGGGCTTGAAAGCCTAGAGGAAGGACCGTGGAGCCACACCAGCGACAGCACGCAGGCCCACTTGGTGCCTGCAGGCCAGCCAGGATGGTCCTGGCTCCGGGCGCTCTTCTGGAAGCTTTCCATTTCCCTGCGTGAGATACCCCTCCTGTCCCGGCCCCCACTCCTTTTTTTCCTTCCTCACCTCAGCCCGGAGAGAAATTCCAGTGGAAGTTATGGGTGACACATCCTCTTCTTTACAGGTGGCAACTCCTGCAGAAAGTCCAGCAGAGCCCCACTCACACCGGGCCACCAATAAAGCCGTGGACCCTCCCACCCTCCCACCAGCACAGCCCCGAGACTGCTGACGGGGCAGAGAATATGGAGTCAGGCACAGCTGCAGGGGCTATTGCTGCCTGGAGTGCTCTTTCTATTGACCTCAACCCAGGCACACCTGGGGAGGGCTTGCCGGCAGGGTCAGGCTGCCCAGGTCAGCTAATCCTCAGCCCTCAGGGAATCTCATTGCAGAAAATGGACCTCGCTAAGACAGAATATTAGCCAAGGAAAAAAAGGACGCAATGCCATTTGCAGCACCGTAGATGAGTCTAGAGGTAATCACGTGACTTGTAGTAAGTCAGAAAGTGAAAGACACATATCGTATGATATCACTTATAGGTGTTACCTAAAAATGGATACCAGGGCAGATATTTCCACGGAGAAGGGCAATCACAGATTCATTAAACAAACTTATGGTTCACCAATGGAAAGGTGTGAGGATTCGATACATTACGATATTGGGGTTAACAGACATATGCAAAC
The DNA here is from genome assembly GCF_964341445.2 of Mesoplodon mirus. NCBI lineage: Eukaryota > Metazoa > Chordata > Mammalia > Artiodactyla > Ziphiidae > Mesoplodon > Mesoplodon mirus. The sequence goes on along the minus strand of NW_028295522.1, from coordinate 95,801 downwards.
GCAGCTGAAATATATAATCACCAAAGACCTATGGAATACCAAGAGAAGACTACTCAACATTCTGTCATAACGTACATGGGAAAAGGATCCCAGGAAGAAGAGACATATATATATGTGTAAAAGAAACACATCTTGCACACGTACAACAAGCCAAACGTTGTAATCAAACTTGCTGTAATAAAAAATAAAAATAAATAAATTAAAAACACGAACAAGAAGTAGTGAGGCAAACCTGAGGGGCTTTCTCCTGGCACATGCCATTCTAAATTACAATCTAGAACGCGACTTCCATTGAGGCTCTGCTGCCCTAGTAACCAGATTTGGTAAGGGAGAACTGCTGCCACCTTGTGGCCGTTTCACACAATAGCAGCTTTAATCCCAGCGCTAAAGGTCAGTTGATATTCAAAATCATTGCAGGCCTGTAAATGACACCTGCCCTGAAAACAAATCCTGGGGTCATATATCGACCAAAAAATTCAAAAGACGTCCATATTTCAAAACGACAGTTTCAAGAGGCATATTTTACGCACATTAGTGTTCTGCTTCTTTTGCTTTCTTTCTTTCTTTGTTAAAAAAACGGGAAAGGAAAAAGGCAACCCTCAGAATGGCCGAAAACGTTCGCAAACGAATCCATGGACAAAGGTTTAATCTCCAATATATATAAACAGCACATGCAGCTTAATATTAATAAAACAAACAACCCAATACAAAAATGGGCAGAAGATCTAAATAGGCATTTCTTCAAAGAAGACACAGAGATGGCCAAGACGCACATGAAAAGCTGCTCAACATCACTAATTATTAGAGAAATGCAAATCAAAACTACAATGAGGTATGACCTCACACCTGTTAGAATCGGCATCATCAGAAAATCTACAAACCACAAATTCTGGGGAGGGTGTGGACAAAAGGAACCCTCTTCCACTACTGGTGGGAATGTAGATTGATACAGTCACTATGGAGAACAGTATGGAGGTTCCTTTAAAAAACTAAAAAGAGAATTACCATAGGATCCAGCAATCCCACTTCTGGGCATATACCCAGAGAAAACCATAAATCAAAAAGACACATTCACCACAATGTTCATTGCAGCACTATTTACAATAGCCAGGTAATGGAAGCCACCTAAATGCCCACAGACACATGAATGGATAAAGATGTGGTACATATATAAAATGGAATATTACTCAGCCATAAAAAGGAATGAAACTGGGTCATTTGTAGAGAAGTCGATGGATCTAGAGACTGTCATACAGAGTGAAGTAATTCAGAAAGAGAAAAACAAATATTGTATATTAATGCCTATATGTGGAACCTAGAAAAATGGTACAGATGAACTGGTTTGCAGGGCAGAAATAGAGACACAGAGGTAGAGAACAAACGTATGGACACCAAGTGGGGGAAGCAATGGGCTGGTGGTGGTTGGATGAGTTGGGAGATTGGGATTGACCTGTATACATGTATATGCATAAAATAGATAACGAATAATAACCTGCTGTATAAAAAAATAAATTAAATTAAATTTCAAAATTTTTAAAAATAACATTTAGAAATAAAACAGAAAAAAGTTCTTCCATTCACACAGATGTATTTATAGGAATGAATTATTTCCATGCTTATATCTATAAATACATAAAAGAGGAATAAAATCTAACTTGAACCAAAAAAGAAAGAAAAATCCCTGAACCCAACAGTTATACAGAGGAAAACACTATCAAGGCAATAGCTCCAGCAGTAAACAATTCTGAAATTGGTCAGAGGTGGGGAATCATCTCCCATACATCCAGCAGCCCCCCCATCCCATGCGAGGAGCGTCCTCATTGCAAAGCTTGGGAAACGTACCGAGGCGTCTGTGAGTAAACGTGAGCTGAGCCCCAGGCCAGCTGATGCTGAACTGTTCCCACCCTTCCCAGGTAAATCACCTGAATATGTACAAGGGCTTGAAAGCCTAGAGGAAGGGCCGTGGAGCCACACCAGCAACAGCACACAGGCCCACTTGGTGCCTGCAGGCCAGCCAGGAAGGTCCTGTCTCCGGGCGCTCTTCTGGAAGCTTTCCATTTCCCTGCGTGAGATACCCCTCCTGTCCCGGCCCCCACTCCTTTTTTTCCTTCCTCACCTCAGCCCGGAGAGAAATTCCAGTGGAAGTTATGGGTGACACATCCTCTTCTTTACAGGTGGCAGCCTGGCAACTCCTGCAGAAAGTCCAGCAGAGCCCCACTCACACCGGGCCACCAATAAAGCCTTGGACCCTCCCACCCTCCCACCAGCACAGCCCCGAGACTGCTGACGGGGCAGAGAATATGGAGTCAGGCACAGCTGCAGGGGCTATTGCTGCCTGGAGTGCTCTTTCTATTGACCTCAACCCAGGCACACCTGGGGAGGGCTTGCCGGCACGGTCAGGCTGCCCAGGTCAGCTAATCCTCAGCCCTCAGAGAATCTCATTGCAGAAAATGGACCTCGCTAAGACAGAATATTAGCCAAGGAAAAAAAGGACGCAATGCCATTTGCAGCACCGTAGATGAGTCTAGAGGTAATCACGTGACTTGTAGTAAGTCAGAAAGTGAAAGACACATATCGTATGATATCACTTATAGGTGTTACCTAAAAATGGATACCAGGGCAGATATTTCCACGGAGAAGGGCAATCACAGATTCATTAAACAAACTTATGGTTCACCAATGGAAAGGTGTGAGGATTCGATACATTACGATATTGGGGTTAACAGACATACACAAACGCAGCTGAAATATATAATCACCAAAGACCTATGGAATACCAAGAGAAGACTACTCAACATTCTGTCATAACATACATGGGAAAAGGATCCCAGGAAGAAGAGACATATATATATATATGTGTAAAAGAAACACATCTTGCACACGTACAACAAGCCAAATGTTGTAATCAAACTTGCTGTAATAAAAAATAAAAATAAATAAATTAAAAACACGAACAAGAAGTAGTGAGGCAAACCTGAGGGGCTTTCTCCTGGCACATTCCATTCTAAATTACAATCTAGAACGCGACTTCCATTGAGGCTCTGCTGCCCTAGTAACCAGATTTGGTAAGGGAGAACTGCTGCCACCTTGTGGCCGTTTCACACAATAGCAGCTTTAATCCCAGCGCTAAAGGTCAGTTGATATTCAAAATCATTGCAGGCCTGTAAATGACACCTGCCCTGAAAACAAATCCTGGGGTCATATATCGACCAAAAAATTCAAAAGACGTCCATATTTCAAAACGACAGTTTCAAGAGGCATATTTTACGCACATTAGTGTTCTGCTTCTTTTGCTTTCTTTCTTTCTTTGTTAAAAATACGGGAATGGAAAAAGGCAACCCTCAGAATGGCCGAAAACGTTCGCAAACGAATCCATGGACAAAAGTTTAATCTCCAATATATATAAACAGCACATGCAGCTTAATATTAATAAAACAAACAACCCAATACAAAAAATGGGCAGAAGACCTAAATAGGCATTTCTTCAAAGAAGACACAGAGATGGCCAAGACGCACATGAAAAGCTGCTCAACATCACTAATTATTAGAGAAATGCAAATCAAAACTACAATGAGGTATGACCTCACACCTGTTAGAATCGGCATCATCAGAAAATCTACAAACCACAAATTCTGGGGAGGGTGTGGACAAAAGGAACCCTCTTCCATTATTGGTGGGAATGTAAATTGATACAGTCACTATGGAGAACAGTATGGAGGTTCCTTTAAAAAACTAAAATGAGAATTACCATAGGATCCAGCAATCCCACTTCTGGGCATATACCCAGAGAAAACCATAAATCAAAAAGACACATTCACCACAATGTTCATTGCAGCACTATTTACAATAGCCAGGTAATGGAAGCCACCTAAATGCCCACAGACACATGAATGGATAAAGATGTGGTACATATATAAAATGGAATATTACTCAGCCATAAAAAGGAATGAAACTGGGTCATTTGTAGAGAAGTCGATGGATCTAGAGACTGTCATACAGAGTGAAGTAATTCAGAAAGAGAAAAACAAATATTGTATATTAATGCCTATATGTGGAACCTAGAAAAATGGTACAGATGAACTGGTTTGCAGGGCAGAAATAGAGACACAGAGGTAGAGAACAAACGTATGGACACCAAGTGGGGGAAGCAATGGGCTGGTGGTGGTTGGATGAGTTGGGAGATTGGGATTGACCTGTATACATGTATATGCATAAAATAGATAACGAATAATAACCTGCTGTATTAAAAATAAATAAAATTAAATCTCAAAATTTTTAAAAATAACATTTAGAAATAAAACAGAAAAAAGTTCTTCCATTCACACAGATGTATTTATAGGAATGAATTATTTCCTTGCTTATATCTATAAATACATAAAAGAGGAATAATATCTAACTTGAACCAAAAAAGAAAAAAAAATCGCTGAACACAACAGTTATACAGAGGAAAACACTATCAAGGCAATAGCTCCAGCAGTAAACAATTCTGAAATTGGTCAGAGGTGGGGAATCATCTCCCATACATCCAGCAGCCCCCCATCCCATGCGAGGAGCGTCCTCATTGCAAAGCTGGGGAAACGTACCGAGGCGTCTGTGAGTAAACGTGAGCTGAGCCCCAGGCCAGCTGCTGCTGAACTGTTCCCACCCTTCCCAGGTAAAACACCTGAATATGTACAAGGGCTTGAAAGCCTAGAGGAAGGGCCGTGGAGCCACACCAGCAACAGCACGCAGGCCCACTTGGTGCCTGCAGGCCAGCCAGGAAGGTCCTGTCTCCGGGCGCTCTTCTGGAAGCTTTCCATTTCCCTGCGTGAGATACCCCTCCTGTCCCGGCCCCCACTCCTTTTTTTCCTTCCTCACCTCAGCCCGGAGAGAAATTCCAGTGGAAGTTATGGGTGACACATCCTCTTCTTTACAGGTGGCAGCCTGGCAACTCCTGCAGAAAGTCCAGCAGAGCCCCACTCACACCGGGCCACCAATAAAGCCGTGGACCCTCCCACCCTCCCACCAGCACAGCCCCGAGACTGCTGACGGGGCAGAGAATATGGAGTCAGGCACAGCTGCAGGGGCTATTGCTGCCTGGAGTGCTCTTTCTATTGACCTCAACCCAGGCACACCTGGGGAGGGCTTGCCGGCACGGTCAGGCTGCCCAGGTCAGCTAATCCTCAGCCCTCAGGGAATCTCATTGCAGAAAATGGACCTCGCTAAGACAGAATATTAGCCAAGGAAAAAAAGGACGCAATGCCATTTGCAGCACCGTAGATGAGTCTAGAGGTAATCACGTGACTTGTAGTAAGTCAGAAAGTGAAAGACACATATCGTATGATATCACTTATAGGTGTTACCTAAAAATGGATACCAGGGCAGATATTTCCACGGAGAAGGGCAATCACAGATTCATTAAACAAACTTATGGTTCACCAATGGAAAGGTGTGAGGATTCTATACATTACGATATTGGGGTTAACAGACATATGCAAACGCAGCTGAAATATATAATCACCAAAGACCTATGGAATACCAAGAGAAGACTACTCAACATTCTGTCATAACGTACATGGGAAAAGGATCCCAGGAAGAAGAGACATATATATATGAGTAAAAGAAACACATCTTGCACACGTACAACAAGCCAAACGTTGTAATCAAACTTGCTGTAATAAAAAATAAAAATAAATAAATTAAAAACACGAACAAGAAGTAGTGAGGCAAACCTGAGGGGCTTTCTCCTGGCACATTCCATTCTAAATTACAATCTAGAACACCACTTCCATTGAGGCTCTGCTGCCCTAGTAACCAGATTTGGTAAGGGAGAACTGCTGCCACCTTGTGGCCGTTTCACACAATAGCAGCTTTAATCCCAGCGCTAATGGTCAGTTGATATTCAAAATCATTGCAGGCCTGTAAATGACACCTGCCCTGAAAACAAATCCTGGGGTCATATATCGACCAAAAAATTCAAAAGACGTCCATATTTCAAAACGACAGTTTCAAGAGGCATATTTTACGCACATTAGTGTTCTGCTTCTTTTGCTTTCTTTCTTTCTTTGTTAAAAAAACGGGAAAGGAAAAAGGCAACCCTCAGAATGGCCGAAAACGTTCGCAAACGAATCCATGGACAAAGGTTTAATCTCCAATATATATAAACAGCACATGCAGCTTAATATTAATAAAACAAACAACCCAATACAAAAATGGGCAGAAGATCTAAATAGGCATTTCTTCAAAGAAGACACAGAGATGGCCAAGACGCACATGAAAAGCTGCTCAACATCACTAATTATTAGAGAAATGCAAATCAAAACTACAATGAGGTATGACCTCACACCTGTTAGAATCGGCATCATCAGAAAATCTACAAACCACAAATTCTGGGGAGGGTGTGGACAAAAGGAACCCTCTTCCACTACTGGTGGGAATGTAGATTGATACAGTCACTATGGAGAACAGTATGGAGGTTCCTTTAAAAAACTAAAAAGAGAATTACCATAGGATCCAGCAATCCCACTTCTGGGCATATACCCAGAGAAAACCATAAATCAAAAAGACACATTCACCACAATGTTCATTGCAGCACTATTTACAATAGCCAGGTAATGGAAGCCACCTAAATGCCCACAGACAGACGAATGGATAAAGATGTGGTACATATATAAAATGGAATATTACTCAGCCATAAAAAGGAATGAAACTGGGTCATTTGTAGAGAAGTCGATGGATCTAGAGACTGTCATACAGAGTGAAGTAATTCAGAAAGAGAAAAACAAATATTGTAAATTAATGCCTATATGTGGAACCTAGAAAAATGGTACAGATGAACTGGTTTGCAGGGCAGAAATAGAGACACAGAGGTAGAGAACAAACGTATGGACACCAAGTGGGGGATGCAATGGGGTGGTGGTGGTGGGATGAGTTGGGAGACTGGGATTGACCTGTATACCTGTATATGCATAAAATAGATAACGAATAATAACCTGCTGTATTAAAAAATAAATAAAATTAAATTTCAAAATTTTTAAAAATAAAATTTAGAAATAAAACAGAAAAAAGTTCTTCCATTCACACAGATGTATTTATAGGAATGAAATATTTCCATGCTTATATCTATAAATACATAAAAGAGGAATAAAATCTAACTTGAACCAAAAAAGAAAAAAAATCCCTGAACCCAACAGTTATACAGAGGAAAACCCTATCAAGGCAATAGCTCCAGCGGTAAACAATTCTGAAATTGGTCAGAAGTGGGGAATCATCTCCCATACATCCAGCAGCCCCCCCACCCCATGCGAGGAGCGTCCTCATTGCAAAGCTGGGGAAACGTACCGAGGCGTCTGTGAGTAAACGTGAGCTGAGCCCCAGGCCAGCTGCTGCTGAACTGTTCCCACCCTTGCCAGGTAAAACACCTGAATATGTACAAGGGCTTGAAAGCCTAGAGGAAGGGCCGTGGAGCCACATCAGCGACAGCACGCAGGCCCACTTGGTGCCTGCAGGCCAGCCAGGACGTTCCTGGTTCCGGGCGCTCTTCTGGAAGCTTTCCATTTCCCTGCCTGTGACATCCCTCCTGTTCCGGCCCACACTCCATTTTTTTCCTTCCTCACCTCAGCCCGGAGAGAAATTCCAGTGGAAGTTATGGGTGACACATCCTCTTCTTTACAGGTGGCAGCCTGGCAACTCCTGCAGAAAGTCCAGCAGAGCCCCACTCACACCGGGCCACCAACAAAGCCGTGGACCCTCCCACCCTCCCACCAGCACAGCCCCGAGACTGCTGACGGGGCAGAGAATATGGAGTCAGGCACAGCTGCAGGGGCTATTGCTGCCTGGAGTGCTCTTTCTATTGACCTCAACCCAGGCACACCTGGGGAGGGCTTGCCGGCAGGGTCAGGCTGCCCAGGTCAGCTAATCCTCAGCCCTCAGAGAATCTCATTGCAGAAAATGGACCTCGCTAAGACAGAATATTAGCCAAGGAAAAAAAGGACGCAATGCCATTTGCAGCACCGTAGATGAGTCTAGAGGTAATCACGTGACTTGTAGTAAGTCAGAAAGTGAAAGACACATATCGTATGATATCACTTATAGGTGTTACCTAAAAATGGATACCAGGGCAGATATTTCCACGGAGAAGGGCAATCACAGATTCATTAAACAAACTTATGGTTCACCAATGGAAAGGTGTGAGGATTCGATACATTACGATATTGGGGTTAACAGACATACACAAACGCAGCTGAAATATATAATCACCAAAGACCTATGGAATACCAAGAGAAGACTACTCAACATTCTGTCATAACGTACATGGGAAAAGGATCCCAGGAAGAAGAGACATATATATATATATATATATATGTGTAAAAGAAACACATCTTGCACACGTACAACAAGCCAAACGTTGTATTCAAACTTGCTGTAATAAAAAATAAAAATAAATAAATTAAAAACACGAACAAGAAGTAGTGAGGCAAACCTGAGGGGCTTTCTCCTGGCACATTCCATTCTAAATTACAATCTAGAACGCGACTTCCATTGAGGCTCTGCTGCCCTAGTAACCAGATTTGGTAAGGGAGAACTGCTGCCACCTTGTGGCCGTTTCACACAATAGCAGCTTTAATCCCAGCGCTAAAGGTCAGTTGATATTCAAAATCATTGCAGGCCTGTAAATGACACCTGCCCTGAAAACAAATCCTGGGGTCATATATCGACCAAAAAATTCAAAAGACGTCCATATTTCAAAACGACAGTTTCAAGAGGCATATTTTACGCACATTAGTGTTCTGCTTCTTTTGCTTTCTTTCTTTCTTTGTTAAAAAAACGGGAAAGGAAAAAGGCAACCCTCAGAATGGCCGAAAACGTTCGCAAACGAATCCATGGACAAAGGTTTAATCTCCAATATATATAAACAGCACATGCAGCTTAATATTAATAAAACAAACAACCCAATACAAAAATGGGCAGAAGATCTAAATAGGCATTTCTTCAAAGAAGACACAGAGATGGCCAAGACGCACATGAAAAGCTGCTCAACATCACTAATTATTAGAGAAATGCAAATCAAAACTACAATGAGGTATGACCTCACACCTGTTAGAATCGGCATCATCAGAAAATCTACAAACCACAAATTCTGGGGAGGGTGTGGACAAAAGGAACCCTCTTCCACTACTGGTGGGAATGTAAATTGATACAGTCACTATGGAGAACAGTATGGAGGTTCCTTTAAAAAACTAAAAAGAGAATTACCATAGGATCCAGCAATCCCACTTCTGGGCATATACCCAGAGAAAACCATAAATCAAAAAGACACATTCACCACAATGTTCATTGCAGCACTATTTACAATAGCCAGGTAATGGAAGCCACCTAAATGCCCACAGACACATGAATGGATAAAGATGTGGTACATATATAAAATGGAATATTACTCAGCCATAAAAAGGAATGAAACTGGGTCATTTGTAGAGAAGTCGATGGATCTAGAGACTGTCATACAGAGTGAAGTAATTCAGAAAGAGAAAAACAAATATTGTATATTAATGCCTATATGTGGAACCTAGAAAAATGGTACAGATGAACTGGTTTGCAGGGCAGAAATAGAGACACAGAGGTAGAGAACAAACGTATGGACACCAAGTGGGGGAAGCAATGGGCTGGTGGTGGTTGGATGAGTTGGGAGATTGGGATTGACCTGTATACATGTATATGCATAAAATAGATAACGAATAATAACCTGCTGTATAAAAAAATAAATTAAATTAAATTTCAAAATTTTTAAAAATAACATTTAGAAATAAAACAGAAAAAAGTTCTTCCATTCACACAGATGTATTTATAGGAATGAATTATTTCCATGCTTATATCTATAAATACATAAAAGAGGAATAAAATCTAACTTGAACCAAAAAAGAAAAAAAAATCCCTGAACCCAACAGTTATACACAGGAAAACCCTATCAAGGCAATAGCTCCAGCGGTAAACAATTCTGAAATTGGTCAGAGGTGGGGAATCATCTCCCATACATCCAGCAGCCCCCCCACCCCATGCGAGGAGCATCCTCATTGCAAAGCTGGGGAAACGTACCGAGGCATCTGTGAGTAAACGTGAGCTGAGCCCCAGGTCAGCTGCTGCTGAACTGTTCCCACCCTTCCCAGGTAAAACACCTGAATATGTACAAGGGCTTGAAAGCCTAGAGGAAGGGCCGTGGAGCCACACCAGCGACAGCACGCAGGCCCACTTGGTGCCTGCAGGCCAGCCAGGAAGGTCCTGTCTCCGGGCGCTCTTCTGGAAGCTTTCCATTTCCCTGCGTGAGATACCCCTCCTGTCCCGGCCCCCACTCCTTTTTTTCCTTCCTCACCTCAGCCCGGAGAGAAATTCCAGTGGAAGTTATGGGTGACACATCCTCTTCTTTACAGGTGGCAGCCTGGCAACTCCTGCAGAAAGTCCAGCAGAGCCCCACTCACACCGGGCCACCAATAAAGCCGTGGACCCTCCCACCCTCCCACCAGCACAGCCCCGAGACTGCTGACGGGGCAGAGAATATGGAGTCAGGCACAGCTGCAGGGGCTATTGCTGCCTGGAGTGCTCTTTCTATTGACCTCAACCCAGGCACACCTGGGGAGGGCTTGCCGGCAGGGTCAGGCTGCCCAGGTCAGCTAATCCTCAGCCCTCAGAGAATCTCATTGCAGAAAATGGACCTCGCTAAGACAGAATATTAGCCAAGGAAAAAAAGGACGCAATGCAATTTGCAGCACCGTAGATGAGTCTAGAGGTAATCACGTGACTTGTAGTAAGTCAGAAAGTGAAAGACACATATCGTATGATATCACTTATAGGTGTTACCTAAAAATGGATACCAGGGCAGATATTTCCACGGAGAAGGGCAATCACAGATTCATTAAACAAACTTATGGTTCACCAATGGAAAGGTGTGAGGATTCGATACATTACGATATTGGGGTTAACAGACATACACAAACGCAGCTGAAATATATAATCACCAAAGACCTATGGAATACCAAGAGAAGACTACTCAACATTCTGTCATAACGTACATGGGAAAAGGATCCCAGGAAGAAGAGACATATATATATATATATATATGTGTAAAAGAAACACATCTTGCACACGTACAACAAGCCAAACGTTGTAATCAAACTTGCTGTAATAAAAAATAAAAATAAATAAATTAAAAACACGAACAAGAAGTAGTGAGGCAAACCTGAGGGGCTTTCTCCTGGCACATTCCATTCTAAATTACAATCTAGAACGCGACTTCCATTGAGGCTCTGCTGCCCTAGTAACCAGATTTGGTAAGGGAGAACTGCTGCCACCTTGTGGCCGTTTCACACAATAGCAGCTTTAATCCCAGCGCTAAAGGTCAGTTGATATTCAAAATCATTGCAGGCCTGTAAATGACACCTGCCCTGAAAACAAATCCTGGGGTCATATATCGACCAAAAAATTCAAAAGACGTCCATATTTCAAAACGACAGTTTCAAGAGGCATATTTTACGCACATTAGTGTTCTGCTTCTTTTGCTTTCTTTCTTTCTTTGTTAAAAAAACGGGAAAGGAAAAAGGCAACCCTCAGAATGGCCGAAAACGTTCGCAAACGAATCCATGGACAAAGGTTTAATCTCCAATATATATAAACAGCACATGCAGCTTAATATTAATAAAACAAACAACCCAATACAAAAATGGGCAGAAGATCTAAATAGGCATTTCTTCAAAGAAGACACAGAGATGGCCAAGACGCACATGAAAAGCTGCTCAACATCACTAATTATTAGAGAAATGCAAATCAAAACTACAATGAGGTATGACCTCACACCTGTTAGAATCGGCATCATCAGAAAATCTACAAACCACAAATTCTGGGGAGGGTGTGGACAAAAGGAACCCTCTTCCACTACTGGTGGGAATGTAAATTGATACAGTCACTATGGAGAACAGTATGGAGGTTCCTTTAAAAAACTAAAAAGAGAATTACCATAGGATCCAGCAATCCCACTTCTGGGCATATACCCAGAGAAAACCATAAATCAAAAAGACACATTCACCACAATGTTCATTGCAGCACTATTTACAATAGCCAGGTAATGGAAGCCACCTAAATGCCCACAGACACATGAATGGATAAAGATGTGGTACATATATAAAATGGAATATTACTCAGCCATAAAAAGGAATGAAACTGGGTCATTTGTAGAGAAGTCGATGGATCTAGAGACTGTCATACAGAGTGAAGTAATTCAGAAAGAGAAAAACAAATATTGTATATTAATGCCTATATGTGGAACCTAGAAAAATGGTACAGATGAACTGGTTTGCAGGGCAGAAATAGAGACACAGAGGTAGAGAACAAACGTATGGACACCAAGTGGGGGAAGCAATGGGCTGGTGGTGGTTGGATGAGTTGGGAGATTGGGATTGACCTGTATACATGTATATGCATAAAATAGATAACGAATAATAACCTGCTGTATAAAAAAATAAATTAAATTAAATTTCAAAATTTTTAAAAATAACATTTAGAAATAAAACAGAAAAAAGTTCTTCCATTCACACAGATGTATTTATAGGAATGAATTATTTCCATGCTTATATCTATAAATACATAAAAGAGGAATAAAATCTAACTTGAACCAAAAAAGAAAAAAAAATCCCTGAACCCAACAGTTATACACAGGAAAACCCTATCAAGGCAATAGCTCCAGCGGTAAACAATTCTGAAATTGGTCAGAGGTGGGGAATCATCTCCCATACATCCAGCAGCCCCCCCACCCCATGCGAGGAGCATCCTCATTGCAAAGCTGGGGAAACGTACCGAGGCGTCTGTGAGTAAACGTGAGCTGAGCCCCAGGTCAGCTGCTGCTGAACTGTTCCCACCCTTCCCAGGTAAAACACCTGAATATGTACAAGGGCTTGAAAGCCTAGAGGAAGGGCCGTGGAGCCACACCAGCGACAGCACGCAGGCCCACTTGGTGCCTGCAGGCCAGCCAGGAAGGTCCTGTCTCCGGGCGCTCTTCTGGAAGCTTTCCATTTCCCTGCGTGAGATACCCCTCCTGTCCCGGCCCCCACTCCTTTTTTTCCTTCCTCACCTCAGCCCGGAGAGAAATTCCAGTGGAAGTTATGGGTGACACATCCTCTTCTTTACAGGTGGCAGCCTGGCAACTCCTGCAGAAAGTCCAGCAGAGCCCCACTCACACCGGGCCACCAATAAAGCCGTGGACCCTCCCACCCTCCCACCAGCACAGCCCCGAGACTGCTGACGGGGCAGAGAATATGGAGTCAGGCACAGCTGCAGGGGCTATTGCTGCCTGGAGTGCTCTTTCTATTGACCTCAACCCAGGCACACCTGGGGAGGGCTTGCCGGCAGGGTCAGGCTGCCCAGGTCAGCTAATCCTCAGCCCTCAGAGAATCTCATTGCAGAAAATGGACCTCGCTAAGACAGAATATTAGCCAAGGAAAAAAAGGACGCAATGCAATTTGCAGCACCGTAGATGAGTCTAGAGGTAATCACGTGACTTGTAGTAAGTCAGAAAGTGAAAGACACATATCGTATGATATCACTTATAGGTGTTACCTAAAAATGGATACCAGGGCAGATATTTCCACGGAGAAGGGCAATCACAGATTCATTAAACAAACTTATGGTTCACCAATGGAAAGGTGTGAGGATTCGATACATTACGATATTGGGGTTAACAGACATACACAAACGCAGCTGAAATATATAATCACCAAAGACCTATGGAATACCAAGAGAAGACTACTCAACATTCTGTCATAACGTACATGGGAAAAGGATCCCAGGAAGAAGAGACATATATATATATATGTGTAAAAGAAACACATCTTGCACACGTACAACAAGCCAAATGTTGTAATCAAACTTGCTGTAATAAAAAATAAAAATAAATAAATTAAAAACACGAACAAGAAGTAGTGAGGCAAACCTGAGGGGCTTTCTCCTGGCACATTCCATTCTAAATTACAATCTAGAACGCGACTTCCATTGAGGCTCTGCTGCCCTAGTAACCAGATTTGGTAAGGGAGAACTGCTGCCACCTTGTGGCCGTTTCACACAATAGCAGCTTTAATCCCAGCGCTAAAGGTCAGTTGATATTCAAAATCATTGCAGGCCTGTAAATGACACCTGCCCTGAAAACAAATCCTGGGGTCATATATCGACCAAAAAATTCAAAAGACGTCCATATTTCAAAACGACAGTTTCAAGAGGCATATTTTACGCACATTAGTGTTCTGCTTCTTTTGCTTTCTTTCTTTCTTTGTTAAAAAAACGGGAAAGGAAAAAGGCAACCCTCAGAATGGCCGAAAACGTTCGCAAACGAATCCATGGACAAAGGTTTAATCTCCAATATATATAAACAGCACATGCAGCTTAATATTAATAAAACAAACAACCCAATACAAAAATGGGCAGAAGATCTAAATAGGCATTTCTTCAAAGAAGACACAGAGATGGCCAAGACGCACATGAAAAGCTGCTCAACATCACTAATTATTAGAGAAATGCAAATCAAAACTACAATGAGGTATGACCTCACACCTGTTAGAATCGGCATCATCAGAAAATCTACAAACCACAAATTCTGGGGAGGGTGTGGACAAAAGGAACCCTCTTCCACTACTGGTGGGAATGTAAATTGATACAGTCACTATGGAGAACAGTATGGAGGTTCCTTTAAAAAACTAAAAAGAGAATTACCATAGGATCCAGCAATCCCACTTCTGGGCATATACCCAGAGAAAACCATAAATCAAAAAGACACATTCACCACAATGTTCATTGCAGCACTATTTACAATAGCCAGGTAATGGAAGCCACCTAAATGCCCACAGACACATGAATGGATAAAGATGTGGTACATATATAAAATGGAATATTACTCAGCCATAAAAAGGAATGAAACTGGGTCATTTGTAGAGAAGTCGATGGATCTAGAGACTGTCATACAGAGTGAAGTAATTCAGAAAGAGAAAAACAAATATTGTATATTAATGCCTATATGTGGAACCTAGAAAAATGGTACAGATGAACTGGTTTGCAGGGCAGAAATAGAGACACAGAGGTAGAGAACAAACGTATGGACACCAAGTGGGGGAAGCAATGGGCTGGTGGTGGTTGGATGAGTTGGGAGATTGGGATTGACCTGTATACATGTATATGCATAAAATAGATAACGAATAATAACCTGCTGTATAAAAAAATAAATTAAATTAAATTTCAAAATTTTTAAAAATAACATTTAGAAATAAAACAGAAAAAAGTTCTTCCATTCACACAGATGTATTTATAGGAATGAATTATTTCCATGCTTATATCTATAAATACATAAAAGAGGAATAAAATCTAACTTGAACCAAAAAAGAAAAAAAAATCCCTGAACCCAACAGTTATACACAGGAAAACCCTATCAAGGCAATAGCTCCAGCGGTAAACAATTCTGAAATTGGTCAGAGGTGGGGAATCATCTCCCATACATCCAGCAGCCCCCCCACCCCATGCGAGGAGCATCCTCATTGCAAAGCTGGGGAAACGTACCGAGGCGTCTGTGAGTAAACGTGAGCTGAGCCCCAGGTCAGCTGCTGCTGAACTGTTCCCACCCTTCCCAGGTAAAACACCTGAATATGTACAAGGGCTTGAAAGCCTAGAGGAAGGGCCGTGGAGCCACACCAGCGACAGCACGCAGGCCCACTTGGTGCCTGCAGGCCAGCCAGGAAGGTCCTGTCTCCGGGCGCTCTTCTGGAAGCTTTCCATTTCCCTGCGTGAGATACCCCTCCTGTCCCGGCCCCCACTCCTTTTTTTCCTTCCTCACCTCAGCCCGGAGAGAAATTCCAGTGGAAGTTATGGGTGACACATCCTCTTCTTTACAGGTGGCAGCCTGGCAACTCCTGCAGAAAGTCCAGCAGAGCCCCACTCACACCGGGCCACCAATAAAGCCGTGGACCCTCCCACCCTCCCACCAGCACAGCCCCGAGACTGCTGACGGGGCAGAGAATATGGAGTCAGGCACAGCTGCAGGGGCTATTGCTGCCTGGAGTGCTCTTTCTATTGACCTCAACCCAGGCACACCTGGGGAGGGCTTGCCGGCAGGGTCAGGCTGCCCAGGTCAGCTAATCCTCAGCCCTCAGAGAATCTCATTGCAGAAAATGGACCTCGCTAAGACAGAATATTAGCCAAGGAAAAAAAGGACGCAATGCAATTTGCAGCACCGTAGATGAGTCTAGAGGTAATCACGTGACTTGTAGTAAGTCAGAAAGTGAAAGACACATATCGTATGATATCACTTATAGGTGTTACCTAAAAATGGATACCAGGGCAGATATTTCCACGGAGAAGGGCAATCACAGATTCATTAAACAAACTTATGGTTCACCAATGGAAAGGTGTGAGGATTCGATACATTACGATATTGGGGTTAACAGACATACACAAACGCAGCTGAAATATATAATCACCAAAGACCTATGGAATACCAAGAGAAGACTACTCAACATTCTGTCATAACGTACATGGGAAAAGGATCCCAGGAAGAAGAGACATATATATATATATGTGTAAAAGAAACACATCTTGCACACGTACAACAAGCCAAATGTTGTAATCAAACTTGCTGTAATAAAAAATAAAAATAAATAAATTAAAAACACGAACAAGAAGTAGTGAGGCAAACCTGAGGGGCTTTCTCCTGGCACATTCCATTCTAAATTACAATCTAGAACGCGACTTCCATTGAGGCTCTGCTGCCCTAGTAACCAGATTTGGTAAGGGAGAACTGCTGCCACCTTGTGGCCGTTTCACACAATAGCAGCTTTAATCCCAGCGCTAATGGTCAGTTGATATTCAAAATCATTGCAGGCCTGTAAATGACACCTGCCCTGAAAACAAATCCTGGGGTCATATATCGACCAAAAAATTCAAAAGACGTCCATATTTCAAAACGACAGTTTCAAGAGGCATATTTTACGCACATTAGTGTTCTGCTTCTTTTGCTTTCTTTCTTTCTTTGTTAAAAAAACGGGAAAGGAAAAAGGCAACCCTCAGAATGGCCGAAAACGTTCGCAAACGAATCCATGGACAAAGGTTTAATCTCCAATATATATAAACAGCACATGCAGCTTAATATTAATAAAACAAACAACCCAATACAAAAATGGGCAGAAGATCTAAATAGGCATTTCTTCAAAGAAGACACAGAGATGGCCAAGACGCACATGAAAAGCTGCTCAACATCACTAATTATTAGAGAAATGCAAATCAAAACTACAATGAGGTATGACCTCACACCTGTTAGAATCGGCATCATCAGAAAATCTACAAACCACAAATTCTGGGGAGGGTGTGGACAAAAGGAACCCTCTTCCACTACTGGTGGGAATGTAAATTGATACAGTCACTATGGAGAACAGTATGGAGGTTCCTTTAAAAAACTAAAAAGAGAATTACCATAGGATCCAGCAATCCCACTTCTGGGCATATACCCAGAGAAAACCATAAATCAAAAAGACACATTCACCACAATGTTCATTGCAGCACTATTTACAATAGCCAGGTAATGGAAGCCACCTAAATGCCCACAGACACATGAATGGATAAAGATGTGGTACATATATAAAATGGAATATTACTCAGCCATAAAAAGGAATGAAACTGGGTCATTTGTAGAGAAGTCGATGGATCTAGAGACTGTCATACAGAGTGAAGTAATTCAGAAAGAGAAAAACAAATATTGTATATTAATGCCTATATGTGGAACCTAGAAAAATGGTACAGATGAACTGGTTTGCAGGGCAGAAATAGAGACACAGAGGTAGAGAACAAACGTATGGACACCAAGTGGGGGAAGCAATGGGCTGGTGGTGGTTGGATGAGTTGGGAGATTGGGATTGACCTGTATACATGTATATGCATAAAATAGATAACGAATAATAACCTGCTGTATAAAAAAATAAATTAAATTAAATTTCAAAATTTTTAAAAATAACATTTAGAAATAAAACAGAAAAAAGTTCTTCCATTCACACAGATGTATTTATAGGAATGAATTATTTCCATGCTTATATCTATAAATACATAAAAGAGGAATAAAATCTAACTTGAACCAAAAAAGAAAAAAAAATCCCTGAACCCAACAGTTATACAGAGGAAAACCCTATCAAGGCAATAGCTCCAGCGGTAAACAATTCTGAAATTGGTCAGAGGTGGGGAATCATCTCCCATACATCCAGCAGCCCCCCCACCCCATGCGAGGAGCATCCTCATTGCAAAGCTGGGGAAACGTACCGAGGCGTCTGTGAGTAAACGTGAGCTGAGCCCCAGGTCAGCTGCTGCTGAACTGTTCCCACCCTTCCCAGGTAAAACACCTGAATATGTACAAGGGCTTGAAAGCCTAGAGGAAGGGCCGTGGAGCCACACCAGCGACAGCACGCAGGCCCACTTGGTGCCTGCAGGCCAGCCAGGAAGGTCCTGTCTCCGGGCGCTCTTCTGGAAGCTTTCCATTTCCCTGCGTGAGATACCCCTCCTGTCCCGGCCCCCACTCCTTTTTTTCCTTCCTCACCTCAGCCCGGAGAGAAATTCCAGTGGAAGTTATGGGTGACACATCCTCTTCTTTACAGGTGGCAGCCTGGCAACTACTGCAGAAAGTCCAGCAGAGCCCCACTCACACCGGGCCACCAATAAAGCCGTGGACCCTCCCACCCTCCCACCAGCACAGCCCCGAGACTGCTGACGGGGCAGAGAATATGGAGTCAGGCACAGCTGCAGGGGCTATTGCTGCCTGGAGTGCTCTTTCTATTGACCTCAACCCAGGCACACCTGGGGAGGGCTTGCCGGCAGGGTCAGGCTGCCCAGGTCAGCTAATCCTCAGCCCTCAGAGAATCTCATTGCAGAAAATGGACCTCGCTAAGACAGAATATTAGCCAAGGAAAAAAAGGACGCAATGCAATTTGCAGCACCGTAGATGAGTCTAGAGGTAATCACGTGACTTGTAGTAAGTCAGAAAGTGAAAGACACATATCGTATGATATCACTTATAGGTGTTACCTAAAAATGGATACCAGGGCAGATATTTCCACGGAGAAGGGCAATCACAGATTCATTAAACAAACTTATGGTTCACCAATGGAAAGGTGTGAGGATTCGATACATTACGATATTGGGGTTAACAGACATACACAAACGCAGCTGAAATATATAATCACCAAAGACCTATGGAATACCAAGAGAAGACTACTCAACATTCTGTCATAACGTACATGGGAAAAGGATCCCAGGAAAAAGAGACATATATATATATATATATATGTGTGTAAAAGAAACACATCTTGCACACGTACAACAAGCCAAACGTTGTAATCAAACTTGCTGTAATAAAAAATAAAAATAAATAAATTAAAAACACGAACAAGAAGTAGTGAGGCAAACCTGAGGGGCTTTCTCCTGGCACATTCCATTCTAAATTACAATCTAGAACGCGACTTCCATTGAGGCTCTGCTGCCCTAGTAACCAGATTTGGTAAGGGAGAACTGCTGCCACCTTGTGGCCGTTTCACACAATAGCAGCTTTAATCCCAGCGCTAAAGGTCAGTTGATATTCAAAATCATTGCAGGCCTGTAAGTGACACCTGCCCTGAAAACAAATCCTGGGGTCATATATCGACCAAAAAATTCAAAAGACGTCCATATTTCAAAACGACAGTTTCAAGAGGCATATTTTACGCACATTAGTGTTCTGCTTCTTTTGCTTTCTTTCTTTCTTTGTTAAAAAAACGGGAAAGGAAAAAGGCAACCCTCAGAATGGCCGAAAACGTTCGCAAACGAATCCATGGACAAAGGTTTAATCTCCAATATATATAAACAGCACATGCAGCTTAATATTAATAAAACAAACAACCCAATACAAAAATGGGCAGAAGATCTAAATAGGCATTTCTTCAAAGAAGACACAGAGATGGCCAAGACGCACATGAAAAGCTGCTCAACATCACTAATTATTAGAGAAATGCAAATCAAAACTACAATGAGGTATGACCTCACACCTGTTAGAATCGGCATCATCAGAAAATCTACAAACCACAAATTCTGGGGAGGGTGTGGACAAAAGGAACCCTCTTCCACTACTGGTGGGAATGTAAATTGATACAGTCACTATGGAGAACAGTATGGAGGTTCCTTTAAAAAACTAAAAAGAGAATTACCATAGGATCCAGCAATCCCACTTCTGGGCATATACCCAGAGAAAACCATAAATCAAAAAGACACATTCACCACAATGTTCATTGCAGCACTATTTACAATAGCCAGGTAATGGAAGCCACCTAAATGCCCACAGACACATGAATGGATAAAGATGTGGTACATATATAAAATGGAATATTACTCAGCCATAAAAAGGAATGAAACTGGGTCATTTGTAGAGAAGTCGATGGATCTAGAGACTGTCATACAGAGTGAAGTAATTCAGAAAGAGAAAAACAAATATTGTATATTAATGCCTATATGTGGAACCTAGAAAAATGGTACAGATGAACTGGTTTGCAGGGCAGAAATAGAGACACAGAGGTAGAGAACAAACGTATGGACACCAAGTGGGGGAAGCAATGGGCTGGTGGTGGTTGGATGAGTTGGGAGATTGGGATTGACCTGTATACATGTATATGCATAAAATAGATAACGAATAATAACCTGCTGTATAAAACAATAAATTAAATTAAATTTCAAAATTTTTAAAAATAACATTTAGAAATAAAACAGAAAAAAGTTCTTCCATTCACACAGATGTATTTATAGGAATGAATTATTTCCATGCTTATATCTATAAATACATAAAAGAGGAATAAAATCTAACTTGAACCAAAAAAGAAAAAAAAATCCCTGAACCCAACAGTTATACAGAGGAAAACCCTATCAAGGCAATAGCTCCAGCGGTAAACAATTCTGAAATTGGTCAGAGGTGGGGAATCATCTCCCATACATCCAGCAGCCCCCCCACCCCATGCGAGGAGCATCCTCATTGCAAAGCTGGGGAAACGTACCGAGGCGTCTGTGAGTAAACGTGAGCTGAGCCCCAGGTCAGCTGCTGCTGAACTGTTCCCACCCTTCCCAGGTAAAACACCTGAATATGTACAAGGGCTTGAAAGCCTAGAGGAAGGGCCGTGGAGCCACACCAGCGACAGCACGCAGGCCCACTTGGTGCCTGCAGGCCAGCCAGGAAGGTCCTGTCTCCGGGCGCTCTTCTGGAAGCTTTCCATTTCCCTGCGTGAGATACCCCTCCTGTCCCGGCCCCCACTCCTTTTTTTCCTTCCTCACCTCAGCCCGGAGAGAAATTCCAGTGGAAGTTATGGGTGACACATCCTCTTCTTTACAGGTGGCAGCCTGGCAACTCCTGCAGAAAGTCCAGCAGAGCCCCACTCACACCGGGCCACCAATAAAGCCGTGGACCCTCCCACCCTCCCACCAGCACAGCCCCGAGACTGCTGACGGGGCAGAGAATATGGAGTCAGGCACAGCTGCAGGGGCTATTGCTGCCTGGAGTGCTCTTTCTATTGACCTCAACCCAGGCACACCTGGGGAGGGCTTGCCGGCAGGGTCAGGCTGCCCAGGTCAGCTAATCCTCAGCCCTCAGAGAATCTCATTGCAGAAAATGGACCTCGCTAAGACAGAATATTAGCCAAGGAAAAAAAGGACGCAATGCAATTTGCAGCACCGTAGATGAGTCTAGAGGTAATCACGTGACTTGTAGTAAGTCAGAAAGTGAAAGACACATATCGTATGATATCACTTATAGGTGTTACCTAAAAATGGATACCAGGGCAGATATTTCCACGGAGAAGGGCAATCACAGATTCATTAAACAAACTTATGGTTCACCAATGGAAAGGTGTGAGGATTCGATACATTACGATATTGGGGTTAACAGACATACACAAACGCAGCTGAAATATATAATCACCAAAGACCTATGGAATACCAAGAGAAGACTACTCAACATTCTGTCATAACGTACATGGGAAAAGGATCCCAGGAAAAAGAGACATATATATATATATATATGTGTGTGTAAAAGAAACACATCTTGCACACGTACAACAAGCCAAACGTTGTAATCAAACTTGCTGTAATAAAAAATAAAAATAAATAAATTAAAAACACGAACAAGAAGTAGTGAGGCAAACCTGAGGGGCTTTCTCCTGGCACATTCCATTCTAAATTACAATCTAGAACGCGACTTCCATTGAGGCTCTGCTGCCCTAGTAACCAGATTTGGTAAGGGAGAACTGCTGCCACCTTGTGGCCGTTTCACACAATAGCAGCTTTAATCCCAGCGCTAAAGGTCAGTTGATATTCAAAATCATTGCAGGCCTGTAAATGACACCTGCCCTGAAAACAAATCCTGGGGTCATATATCGACCAAAAAATTCAAAAGACGTCCATATTTCAAAACGACAGTTTCAAGAGGCATATTTTACGCACATTAGTGTTCTGCTTCTTTTGCTTTCTTTCTTTCTTTGTTAAAAAAACGGGAAAGGAAAAAGGCAACCCTCAGAATGGCCGAAAACGTTCGCAAACGAATCCATGGACAAAGGTTTAATCTCCAATATATATAAACAGCACATGCAGCTTAATATTAATAAAACAAACAACCCAATACAAAAATGGGCAGAAGATCTAAATAGGCATTTCTTCAAAGAAGACACAGAGATGGCCAAGACGCACATGAAAAGCTGCTCAACATCACTAATTATTAGAGAAATGCAAATCAAAACTACAATGAGGTATGACCTCACACCTGTTAGAATCGGCATCATCAGAAAATCTACAAACCACAAATTCTGGGGAGGGTGTGGACAAAAGGAACCCTCTTCCACTACTGGTGGGAATGTAAATTGATACAGTCACTATGGAGAACAGTATGGAGGTTCCTTTAAAAAACTAAAAAGAGAATTACCATAGGATCCAGCAATCCCACTTCTGGGCATATACCCAGAGAAAACCATAAATCAAAAAGACACATTCACCACAATGTTCATTGCAGCACTATTTACAATAGCCAGGTAATGGAAGCCACCTAAATGCCCACAGACAGACGAATGGATAAAGATGTGGTACATATATAAAATGGAATATTACTCAGCCATAAAAAGGAATGAAACTGGGTCATTTGTAGAGAAGTCGATGGATCTAGAGACTGTCATACAGAGTGAAGTAATTCAGAAAGAGAAAAACAAATATTGTATATTAATGCCTATATGTGGAACCTAGAAAAATGGTACAGATGAACTGGTTTGCAGGGCAGAAATAGAGACACAGAGGTAGAGAACAAACGTATGGACACCAAGTGGGGGAAGCAATGGGCTGGTGGTGGTTGGATGAGTTGGGAGATTGGGATTGACCTGTATACATGTATATGCATAAAATAGATAACGAATAATAACCTGCTGTATAAAAAAATAAATTAAATTAAATTTCAAAATTTTTAAAAATAACATTTAGAAATAAAACAGAAAAAAGTTCTTCCATTCACACAGATGTATTTATAGGAATGAATTATTTCCATGCTTATATCTATAAATACATAAAAGAGGAATAAAATCTAACTTGAACCAAAAAAGAAAAAAAAATCCCTGAACCCAACAGTTATACACAGGAAAACCCTATCAAGGCAATAGCTCCAGCGGTAAACAATTCTGAAATTGGTCAGATGTGGGGAATCATCTCCCATACATCCAGCAGCCCCCCCACCCCATGCGAGGAGCATCCTCATTGCAAAGCTGGGGAAACGTACCGAGGCGTCTGTGAGTAAACGTGAGCTGAGCCCCAGGTCAGCTGCTGCTGAACTGTTCCCACCCTTCCCAGGTAAAACACCTGAATATGTACAAGGGCTTGAAAGCCTAGAGGAAGGGCCGTGGAGCCACACCAGCGACAGCACGCAGGCCCACTTGGTGCCTGTAGGCCAGCCAGGAAGGTCCTGTCTCCGGGCGCTCTTCTGGAAGCTTTCCATTTCCCTGCGTGAGATACCCCTCCTGTCCCGGCCCCCACTCCTTTTTTTCCTTCCTCACCTCAGCCCGGAGAGAAATTCCAGTGGAAGTTATGGGTGACACATCCTCTTCTTTACAGGTGGCAGCCTGGCAACTCCTGCAGAAAGTCCAGCAGAGCCCCACTCACACCGGGCCACCAATAAAGCCGTGGACCCTCCCACCCTCCCACCAGCACAGCCCCGAGACTGCTGACGGGGCAGAGAATATGGAGTCAGGCACAGCTTCAGGGGCTATTGCTGCCTGGAACGCTGTTTATATTGACCTCAACGAGGCACACCTGGGGAGGGCGGGCCGGCAGGGTAAGGCTGCCCAGGTCAGCTAATCCACAACCCTCAGGGAATCACATTGTTGAAAATGGGCCTCGCTAAGGCAGAATAGAAGCCAAGGAAACAAAGGACACAATGCCATTTGCAGCACCGTAGATGAGTCTAGAAGTAATCACGTGACTTGTAGTAAGTCAGAAAGTGAAAGACACATATCATATCATATCACTTATAGGTGTTACCTAAAAATGGATACCAGGGCAGATATTTCCACGGAGAAGGGCAATCACAGATTCATTCAACAAACTTATGGTTCACCAGTGGAAAGGTGTGAGGATTGGTTTCATTACCATATCGGGGTTAACAGACATATACAAACACAGGTGACATATATAATCACCAAAGACCTACGGAATACCAAGAGAGGACTACTCAACATTCTGTCATAACGTACATGGGAAAAGGATCCCAGGAAGAACAGACATCTGTATATGTGTCAAAGAACCACATCTTCCACACCTACAACAAGCCAAACATTGTAATCAAACTTGCTGTAATAAAAAATAAAAAATTAAATTAAAAACACGAACAAGAAGTAGTGAGACAAACTTGAGGGGCTTTCTCCTGGCACATGCCATTCTAAGTTCCAATCTAGAACACCACTTCCATTGAGGCTCTGTTGCCCTAGTAATCAGATTTGGTAAGGGAGAACTGCTGCCACCTTGGGGCCGTTTCACACAACAGCAGCTTTAATCCCAGCGCTAATGGTCAGTTGATATTCAAAATCATTGCAGGCCTGTAAATGACACCTGCCCTGAAAACAAATCCTGGGGTCACATATCGACCAAAAAATTCAAAGGACGTCCATATTTCAAAACGACCGTTTCAAAAGGCATATTTTATGCACATTAGTGTTCTGCTTCTTTTCCTTTCTTTCCTTTTCTGTTAAAAAAACGGGAATGGAAAAAGGCATCCCTCAGAATGGGCGAAAATCGTTGCAAACGAATCAATGGACAGAGGTTTAATCTCCAATATATATAAACAGCTCATGCAGCTTAATATTAAAAAAAAACAAACAACCCAATACAAAACTGGGCAGAAGATCTAAAGAGACGTTTCTTCAAAGAAGACACAGAGATGGCCAAGACGCACATGAAAAGCTGCTCAACAGCACTAATTATTAGAGAAATGCAAATCAAAACTCCAATGAGGTATCACCTCACACCTGTTAGAATCGGCATCATCAGAAAATCTACAAACAACAAATTCTGGGGAGGGTGTGGACAAAAGGAGCCCTCTTCCACTATTGGTGGGAATGTGAATTGATACAGTCACTATGGAGAACAGTATGGAGTTTCCTTAAAAAAACTAGAAATAGAATTACCATCTGATCCAGCAATCCCACTTCTGGGCATATACCCAGAGAAAACCATAAATCAAAAAGGCACATCCACCACAATGTTCATTGCAGCACTATTTACAATAGCCAGGTAATGGAAGCAACCTAAATGCCCACAGACAGATGAATGGATAAAGATGTGGTACATATATAAAATGGAATATTACTCGGCCATAAAAACGAATGCAACTGGGTCATTTGTAGAGACATCGATGGATCTAGAGACTGTCATACAGAATGAAGCAAGTCAGAAAGAGGAAAACAAATATTGTATATTAATGCATATATGTGGAACCTAAAAAATGGTACAGATGAACTGGTTTGCAGGGAAGAAATAGAGACACAGAGGTAGAGAACAAACGTATGGACACCAAGTGTGGGAAGCCATGGGGTGGTGGTGGTGGGATGAGTTGGGAGATTGGGATTGACCTGTATACATGTATAGGCATAAAATACATAACTAATAATAACCTGCTGTATAAAACATAAATAGAATTAAATTTCAAAATTTTAAAAAATAAAATTTAAAAATAAAACAGAAAAAAGTTCTTCCCGTCACACAGATGTATTTATAGGAATGAATTATTTCCATGCTTATATCTATAAATACATAAAAGAGGAATAAAATCTAACTTGAACCATAAAAGAAAAAAAAAAAAACCTGAACCCACGAGTTATACAGAGGAAAACCCTATCAGGGCACTTGCTCCAGCGGTAAACAATTCTGAAATTGGTCAGAGGTGGGGAACCATCTCCCATACAGCCAGCAACCCACCCCCCACGCAAGGAGCGTCCTCATTGCAAAGCTGGGGGACCGTGCCGAGGCATCTGTGAGTAAACGTGAGCTGAGCCCCAGGCCAGCTGCTGCTGAACTGTTCCCACCCTTCCCAGGTAAAACACCTGAATATGTACAAGGGCTTGAAAGCCTAGAGGAAGGGCCGTGGAGCCACACCCGCGACAGCACGCAGGCCAACTTGGTGCCTGCAGGCCAGCCAGGGTGGTCCTGGCCCCGGGCGCTCTTCCGGAAGCTTTCCACTGCCCTGCCTGAGATACCCCTCCTGTCCCGGCCCCCACTGCTTTTTTCCTTCCTCACCTCTGTCCGGAGATAAATTCCAGCGGAAGGTATGGGTGACACATCCTCTTCTTTACAGGCGGCAGCCTGGCAACTCCTGCAGAAAGGCCAGCAGAGCCCCACTCACACCGGGCCACCCACAAAGCTGTGGCCCATCACTCCCTCCCACCAGCACAGCCCCGAGACTGCTGACGGGGCAGAGAATATGGAGTCAGGCACAGCTTCAGGGGCTATTGCTGCCTGGAACGCTGTTTATATTGACCTCAGCGAGGCACACCTGGGGAAGGCGGGCCGGCAGGGTAAGGCTGCACAGGTCAGCTAATCCACAACCCTCAGGGAATCACATTGTTGAAAATGGGCCTCGCTAAGGCAGAATAGAAGCCAAGGAAACAAAGGACACAATGCCATTTGCAGCACCGTAGATGAGTCTAGAAGTAATCACGTGACTTGTAGTAAGTCAGAAAGTGAAAGACACATATCATATCATATCACTTATAGGTGTTACCTAAAAATGGATACCAGGGCAGATATTTCCACGGAGAAGGGCAATCACAGATTCATTCAACAAACTTATGGTTCACCAGTGGAAAGGTGTGAGGATTGGTTTCATTACCATATCGGGGTTAACAGACATATACAAACACAGGTGACATATATAATCACCAAAGACCTACGGAATACCAAGAGAGGACTACTCAACATTCTGTCATAACGTACATGGGAAAAGGATCCCAGGAAGAACAGACATCTGTATATGTGTAAAAGAACCACATCTTCCACACCTACAACAAGCCAAACATTGTAATCAAACTTGCTGTAATAAAAAATAAAAAATTAAATTAAAAACACGAACAAGAAGTAGTGAGACAAACTTGAGGGGCTTTCTCCTGGCACATGCCATTCTAAATTCCAATCTAGAACACCACTTCCATTGAGGCTCTGTTGCCCTAGTAATCAGATTTGGTAAGGGAGAACTGCTGCCACCTTGTGGCCGTTTCACACAACAGCAGCTTTAATCCCAGCGCTAATGGTCAGTTGATATTCAAAATCATTGCAGGCCTGTAAATGACACCTGCCCTGAAAACAAATCCTGGGGTCACATATCGACCAAAAAATTCAAAGGACGTCCATATTTCAAAACGACCGTTTCAAAAGGCATATTTTACGCACATTAGTGTTCTGCTTCTTTTCCTTTCTTTCCTTTTCTGTTAAAAAAACGGGAATGGAAAAAGGCATCCCTCAGAATGGGCGAAAATCGTTGCAAACGAATCAATGGACAGAGGTTTAATCTCCAATATATATAAACAGCTCATGCAGCTTAATATTAAAAAAAAACAAACAACCCAATACAAAACTGGGCAGAAGATCTAAAGAGACGTTTCTTCAAAGAAGACACAGAGATGGCCAAGACGCACATGAAAAGCTGCTCAACAGCACTAATTATTAGAGAAATGCAAATCAAAACTCCAATGAGGTATCACCTCACACCTGTTAGAATCGGCATCATCAGAAAATCTACAAACAACAAATTCTGGGGAGGGTGTGGACAAAAGGAGCCCTCTTCCACTATTGGTGGGAATGTGAATTGATACAGTCACTATGGAGAACAGTATGGAGTTTCCTTAAAAAAACTAGAAATAGAATTACCATCTGATCCAGCAATCCCACTTCTGGGCATATACCCAGAGAAAACCATAAATCAAAAAGGCACATCCACCACAATGTTCATTGCAGCACTATTTACAATAGCCAGGTAATGGAAGCAACCTAAATGCCCACAGACAGATGAATGGATAAAGATGTGGTACATATATAAAATGGAATATTACTCGGCCATAAAAACGAATGCAACTGGGTCATTTGTAGAGACATCGATGGATCTAGAGACTGTCATACAGAATGAAGCAAGTCAGAAAGAGGAAAACAAATATTGTATATTAATGCATATATGTGGAACCTAAAAAATGGTACAGATGAACTGGTTTGCAGGGAAGAAATAGAGACACAGAGGTAGAGAACAAACGTATGGACACCAAGTGTGGGAAGCCATGGGGTGGTGGTGGTGGGATGAGTTGGGAGATTGGGATTGACCTGTATACATGTATAGGCATAAAATACATAACTAATAATAACCTGCTGTATAAAACATAAATAGAATTAAATTTCAAAATTTTAAAAAATAAAATTTAAAAATAAAACAGAAAAAAGTTCTTCCCGTCACACAGATGTATTTATAGGAATGAATTATTTCCATGCTTATATCTATAAATACATAAAAGAGGAATAAAATCTAACTTGAACCATAAAAGAAAAAAAAAAACCTGAACCCACGAGTTATACAGAGGAAAACCCTATCAGGGCACTTGCTCCAGCGGTAAACAATTCTGAAATTGGTCAGAGGTGGGGAACCATCTCCCATACAGCCAGCAACCCACCCCCCACGCAAGGAGCGTCCTCATTGCAAAGCTGGGGGACCGTGCCGAGGCATCTGTGAGTAAACGTGAGCTGAGCCCCAGGCCAGCTGCTGCTGAACTGTTCCCACCCTTCCCAGGTAAAACACCTGAATATGTACAAGGGCTTGAAAGCCTAGAGGAAGGGCCGTGGAGCCACACCCGCGACAGCACGCAGGCCAACTTGGTGCCTGCAGGCCAGCCAGGGTGGTCCTGGCCCCGGGCGCTCTTCCGGAAGCTTTCCATTGCCCTGCCTGAGATACCCCTCCTGTCCCGGCCCCCACTGCTTTTTTCCTTCCTCACCTCTGTCCGGAGAGAAATTCCAGCGGAAGGTATGGGTGACACATCCTCTTCTTTACAGGCGGCAGCCTGGCAACTCCTGCAGAAAGGCCAGCAGAGCCCCACTCACACCGGGCCACCCACAAAGCTGTGGCCCATCACTCCCTCCCACCAGCACAGCCCCGAGACTGCTGACGGGGCAGAGAATATGGAGTCAGGCACAGCTTCAGGGGCTATTGCTGCCTGGAACGCTGTTTATATTGACCTCAACGAGGCACACCTGGGGAGGGCGGGCCGGCAGGGTAAGGCTGCCCAGGTCAGCTAATCCACAACCCTCAGGGAATCACATTGTTGAAAATGGGCCTCGCTAAGGCAGAATAGAAGCCAAGGAAACAAAGGACACAATGCCATTTGCAGCACCGTAGATGAGTCTAGAAGTAATCACGTGACTTGTAGTAAGTCAGAAAGTGAAAGACACCTATCATATCATATCACTTATAGGTGTTACCTAAAAATGGATACCAGGGCAGATATTTCCACGGAGAAGGGCAATCACAGATTCATTCAACAAACTTATGGTTCACCAGTGGAAAGGTGTGAGGATTGGTTTCATTACCATATCGGGGTTAACAGACATATACAAACACAGGTGACATATATAATCACCAAAGACCTACGGAATACCAAGAGAGGACTACTCAACATTCTGTCATAACGTACATGGGAAAAGGATCCCAGGAAGAACAGACATCTGTATATGTGTAAAAGAACCACATCTTCCACACCTACAACAAGCCAAACATTGTAATCAAACTTGCTGTAATAAAAAATAAAAAATTAAATTAAAAACACGAACAAGAAGTAGTGAGACAAACTTGAGGGGCTTTCTCCTGGCACATGCCATTCTAAATTCCAATCTAGAACACCACTTCCATTGAGGCTCTGTTGCCCTAGTAATCAGATTTGGTAAGGGAGAACTGCTGCCACCTTGTGGCCGTTTCACACAACAGCAGCTTTAATCCCAGCGCTAATGGTCAGTTGATATTCAAAATCATTGCAGGCCTGTAAATGACACCTGCCCTGAAAACAAATCCTGGGGTCACATATCGACCAAAAAATTCAAAGGACGTCCATATTTCAAAACGACCGTTTCAAAAGGCATATTTTACGCACATTAGTGTTCTGCTTCTTTTCCTTTCTTTCCTTTTCTGTTAAAAAAACGGGAATGGAAAAAGGCATCCCTCAGAATGGGCGAAAATCGTTGCAAACGAATCAATGGACAGAGGTTTAATCTCCAATATATATAAACAGCTCATGCAGCTTAATATTAAAAAAAAACAAACAACCCAATACAAAACTGGGCAGAAGATCTAAAGAGACGTTTTTTCAAAGGAGACACAGAGATGGCCAAGACGCACATGAAAAGCTGCTCAACAGCACTAATTATTAGAGAAATGCAAATCAAAACTCCAGTGAGGTATCACCTCACACCTGTTAGAATCGGCATCATCAGAAAATCTACAAACAACAAATTCTGGGGAGGGTGTGGACAAAAGGAGCCCTCTTCCACTATTGGTGGGAATGTAAATTGATACAGTCACTATGGAGAACAGTATGGAGTTTCCTTAAAAAAACTAGAAATAGAATTACCATCTGATCCAGCAATCCCACTTCTGGGCATATACCCAGAGAAAACCAGAAATCAAAAAGGCACATCCACCACAATGTTCATTGCAGTACTATTTACAATAGCCAGGTAATGGAAGCAACCTAAATGCCCACAGACAGATGAATGGATAAAGATGTGGTACATATATAAAATGGAATATTACTCGGCCATAAAAACGAATGCAACTGGGTCATTTGTAGAGACATCGATGGATCTAGAGACTGTCATACAGAATGAAGCAAGTCAGAAAGAGGAAAACAAATATTGTATATTAATGCATATATGTGGAACCTAAAAAATGGTACAGATGAACTGGTTTGCAGGGAAGAAATAGAGACACAGAGGTAGAGAACAAACGTATGGACACCAAGTGTGGGAAGCCATGGGGTGGTGGTGGTGGGATGAGTTGGGAGATTGGGATTGACCTGTATACATGTATAGGCATAAAATACATAACTAATAATAACCTGCTGTATAAAACATAAATAGAATTAAATTTCAAATTTTTAAAAAATAAAATTTAAAAATAAAACAGAAAGAAGTTCTTCCCGTCACACAGATGTATTTATAGGAATGAATTATTTCCATGCTTATATCTATAAATACATAAAAGAGGAATACAATCTAACTTGAACCATAAAAGAAAAAAAAAACCTGAACCCACGAGTTATACAGAGGAAAACCCTATCAGGGCACTTGCTCCAGCGGTAAACAATTCTGAAATTGGTCAGAGGTGGGGAACCATCTCCCATACAGCCAGCAACCCACCCCCCACGCAAGGAGCGTCCTCATTGCAAAGCTGGGGGACCGTGCCGAGGCATCTGTGAGTAAACGTGAGCTGAGCCCCAGGCCAGCTGCTGCTGAACTGTTCCCACCCTTCCCAGGTAAAACACCTGAATATGTACAAGGGCTTGAAAGCCTAGAGGAAGGGCCGTGGAGCCACACCAGCGACAGCACGCAGGCCAACTTGGTGCCTGCAGGCCAGCCAGGGTGGTCCTGGCCCCGGGCGCTCTTCCGGAAGCTTTCCACTGCCCTGCCTGAGATACCCCTCCTGTCCCGGCCCCCACTGCTTTTTTCTTCCTCACCTCTGTCCGGAGAGAAATTCCAGCGGAAGGTATGTGTGACACATCCTCTTCTTTACAGGCGGCAGCCTGGCAACTCCTGCAGAAAGGCCAGCAGAGCCCCACTCACACCGGGCCACCCACAAAGCTGTGGCCCATCACTCCCTCCCACCAGCACAGCCCCGAGACTGCTGACGGGGCAGAGAATATGGAGTCAGGCACAGCTTCAGGGGCTATTGCTGCCTGGAACGCTGTTTATATTGACCTCAACGAGGCACACCTGGGGAGGGCGGGCCGGCAGGATAAGGCTGCCCAGGTCAGCTAATCCACAACCCTCAGGGAATCACATTGTTGAAAATGGGCCTCGCTAAGGCAGAATAGAAGCCAAGGAAACAAAGGACACAATGCCATCTGCAGCACCGTAGATGAGTCTAGAAGTAATCACGTGACTTGTAGTAAGTCAGAAAGTGAAAGACACCTATCATATCATATCACTTATAGGTGTTACCTAAAAATGGATACCAGGGCAGATATTTCCACGGAGAAGGGCAATCACAGATTCATTCAACAAACTTATGGTTCACCAGTGGAAAGGTGTGAGGATTGGTTTCATTACGATATCGGGGTTAACAGACATATACAAACACAGGTGACATATATAATCACCAAAGACCTACGGAATACCAAGAGAGGACTACTCAACATTCTGTCATAACGTACATGGGAAAAGGATCCCAGGAAGAACAGACATCTGTATATGTGTAAAAGAACCACATCTTCCACACCTACAACAAGCCAAACATTGTAATCAAACTTGCTGTAATAAAAAATAAAAAATTAAATTAAAAACACGAACAAGAAGTAGTGAGACAAACTTGAGGGGCTTTCTCCTGGCACATGCCATTCTAAGTTCCAATCTAGAACACCACTTCCATTGAGGCTCTCTTGCCCTAGTAATCAGATTTGGTAAGGGAGAACTGCTGCCACCTTGGGGCCGTTTCACACAACAGCAGCTTTAATCCCAGCACTAATGGTCAGTTGATATTCAAAATCATTGCAGGCCTGTAAATGACACCTGCCCTGAAAACAAATCCTGGGGTCACATATCGACCAAAAAATTCAAAGGACGTCCATATTTCAAAACGACCGTTTCAAAAGGCATATTTTACGCACATTAGTGTTCTGCTTCTTTTCCTTTCTTTCCTTTTCTGTTAAAAAAACGGGAATGGAAAAAGGCATCCCTCAGAATGGGCGAAAATCGTTGCAAACGAATCAATGGACAGAGGTTTAATCTCCAATATATATAAACAGCTCATGCAGCTTAATATTAAAAAAAAACAAACAACCCAATACAAAACTGGGCAGAAGATCTAAAGAGACGTTTCTTCAAAGAAGACACAGAGATGGCCAAGACGCACATGAAAAGCTGCTCAACAGCACTAATTATTAGAGAAATGCAAATCAAAACTCCAATGAGGTATCACCTCACACCTGTTAGAATCGGCATCATCAGAAAATCTACAAACAACAAATTCTGGGGAGGGTGTGGACAAAAGGAGCCCTCTTCCACTATTGGTGGGAATGTGAATTGATACAGTCACTATGGAGAACAGTATGGAGTTTCCTTAAAAAAACTAGAAATAGAATTACCATCTGATCCAGCAATCCCACTTCTGGGCATATACCCAGAGAAAACCATAAATCAAAAAGGCACATCCACCACAATGTTCATTGCAGCACTATTTACAATAGCCAGGTAATGGAAGCAACCTAAATGCCCACAGACAGATGAATGGATAAAGATGTGGTACATATATAAAATGGAATATTACTCGGCCATAAAAACGAATGCAACTGGGTCATTTGTAGAGACATCGATGGATCTAGAGACTGTCATACAGAATGAAGCAAGTCAGAAAGAGGAAAACAAATATTGTATATTAATGCATATATGTGGAACCTAAAAAATGGTACAGATGAACTGGTTTGCAGGGAAGAAATAGAGACACAGAGGTAGAGAACAAACGTATGGACACCAAGTGTGGGAAGCCATGGGGTGGTGGTGGTGGGATGAGTTGGGAGATTGGGATTGACCTGTATACATGTATAGGCATAAAATACATAACTAATAATAACCTGCTGTATAAAACATAAATAGAATTAAATTTCAAAATTTTAAAAAATAAAATTTAAAAATAAAACAGAAAAAAGTTCTTCCCGTCACACAGATGTATTTATAGGAATGAATTATTTCCATGCTTATATCTATAAATACATAAAAGAGGAATAAAATCTAACTTGAACCATAAAAGAAAAAAAAAAACCTGAACCCACGAGTTATACAGAGGAAAACCCTATCAGGGCACTTGCTCCAGCGGTAAACAATTCTGAAATTGGTCAGAGGTGGGGAACCATCTCCCATACAGCCAGCAACCCACCCCCCACGCAAGGAGCGTCCTCATTGCAAAGCTGGGGGACCGTGCCGAGGCATCTGTGAGTAAACGTGAGCTGAGCCCCAGGCCAGCTGCTGCTGAACTGTTCCCACCCTTCCCAGGTAAAACACCTGAATATGTACAAGGGCTTGAAAGCCTAGAGGAAGGGCCGTGGAGCCACACCCGCGACAGCACGCAGGCCAACTTGGTGCCTGCAGGCCAGCCAGGGTGGTCCTGGCCCCGGGCGCTCTTCCGGAAGCTTTCCATTGCCCTGCCTGAGATACCCCTCCTGTCCCGGCCCCCACTGCTTTTTTCCTTCCTCACCTCTGTCCGGAGATAAATTCCAGCGGAAGGTATGGGTGACACATCCTCTTCTTTACAGGCGGCAGCCTGGCAACTCCTGCAGAAAGGCCAGCAGAGCCCCACTCACACCGGGCCACCCACAAAGCTGTGGCCCATCACTCCCTCCCACCAGCACAGCCCCGAGACTGCTGACGGGGCAGAGAATATGGAGTCAGGCACAGCTTCAGGGGCTATTGCTGCCTGGAACGCTGTTTATATTGACCTCAACGAGGCACACCTGGGGAGGGCGGGCCGGCAGGGTAAGGCTGCCCAGGTCAGCTAATCCACAACCCTCAGGGAATCACATTGTTGAAAATGGGCCTCGCTAAGGCAGAATAGAAGCCAAGGAAACAAAGGACACAATGCCATCTGCAGCACCGTAGATGAGTCTAGAAGTAATCACGTGACTTGTAGTAAGTCAGAAAGTGAAAGACACATATCATATCATATCACTTATAGGTGTTACCTAAAAATGGATACCAGGGCAGATATTTCCACGGAGAAGGGCAATCAGAGATTCATTCAACAAACTTATGGTTCACCAGTGGAAAGGTGTGAGGATTGGTTTCATTACGATATCGGGGTTAACAGACATATACAAACACAGGTGACATATATAATCACCAAAGACCTACGGAATACCAAGAGAGGACTACTCAACATTCTGTCATAACGTACATGGGAAAAGGATCCCAGGAAGAACAGACATCTGTATATGTGTAAAAGAACCACATCTTCCACACCTACAACAAGCCAAACATTGTAATCAAACTTGCTGTAATAAAAAATAAAAAATTAAATTAAAAACACGAACAAGAAGTAGTGAGACAAACTTGAGGGGCTTTCTCCTGGCACATGCCATTCTAAGTTCCAATCTAGAACACCACTTCCATTGAGGCTCTGTTGCCCTAGTAATCAGATTTGGTAAGGGAGAACTGCTGCCACCTTGGGGCCGTTTCACACAACAGCAGCTTTAATCCCAGCGCTAATGGTCAGTTGATATTCAAAATCATTGCAGGCCTGTAAATGACACCTGCCCTGAAAACAAATCCTGGGGTCACATATCGACCAAAAAATTCAAAGGACGTCCATATTTCAAAACGACCGTTTCAAAAGGCATATTTTACGCACATTAGTGTTCTGCTTCTTTTCCTTTCTTTCCTTTTCTGTTAAAAAAACGGGAATGGAAAAAGGCATCCCTCAGAATGGGCGAAAATCGTTGCAAACGAATCAATGGACAGAGGTTTAATCTCCAATATATATAAACAGCTCATGCAGCTTAATATTAAAAAAAAACAAACAACCCAATACAAAAATGGGCAGAAGATCTAAAGAGACGTTTCTTCAAAGAAGACACAGAGATGGCCAAGACGCACATGAAAAGCTGCTCAACAGCACTAATTATTAGAGAAATGCAAATCAAAACTCCAATGAGGTATCACCTCACACCTGTTAGAATCGGCATCATCAGAAAATCTACAAACAACAAATTCTGGGGAGGGTGTGGACAAAAGGAGCCCTCTTCCACTATTGGTGGGAATGTGAATTGATACAGTCACTATGGAGAACAGTATGGAGTTTCCTTAAAAAAACTAGAAATAGAATTACCATCTGATCCAGCAATCCCACTTCTGGGCATATACCCAGAGAAAACCATAAATCAAAAAGGCACATCCACCACAATGTTCATTGCAGCACTATTTACAATAGCCAGGTAATGGAAGCAACCTAAATGCCCACAGACAGATGAATGGATAAAGATGTGGTACATATATAAAATGGAATATTACTCGGCCATAAAAACGAATGCAACTGGGTCATTTGTAGAGACATCGATGGATCTAGAGACTGTCATACAGAATGAAGCAAGTCAGAAAGAGGAAAACAAATATTGTATATTAATGCATATATGTGGAACCTAAAAAATGGTACAGATGAACTGGTTTGCAGGGAAGAAATAGAGACACAGAGGTAGAGAACAAACGTATGGACACCAAGTGTGGGAAGCCATGGGGTGGTGGTGGTGGGATGAGTTGGGAGATTGGGATTGACCTGTATACATGTATAGGCATAAAATACATAACTAATAATAACCTGCTGTATAAAACATAAATAGAATTAAATTTCAAAATTTTAAAAAATAAAATTTAAAAATAAAACAGAAAAAAGTTCTTCCCGTCACACAGATGTATTTATAGGAATGAATTATTTCCATGCTTATATCTATAAATACATAAAAGAGGAATAAAATCTAACTTGAACCATAAAAGAAAAAAAAAAACCTGAACCCACGAGTTATACAGAGGAAAACCCTATCAGGGCACTTGCTCCAGCGGTAAACAATTCTGAAATTGGTCAGAGGTGGGGAACCATCTCCCATACAGCCAGCAACCCACCCCCCACGCAAGGAGCGTCCTCATTGCAAAGCTGGGGGACCGTGCCGAGGCATCTGTGAGTAAACGTGAGCTGAGCCCCAGGCCAGCTGCTGCTGAACTGTTCCCACCCTTCCCAGGTAAAACACCTGAATATGTACAAGGGCTTGAAAGCCTAGAGGAAGGGCCGTGGAGCCACACCCGCGACAGCACGCAGGCCAACTTGGTGCCTGCAGGCCAGCCAGGGTGGTCCTGGCCCCGGGCGCTCTTCCGGAAGCTTTCCATTGCCCTGCCTGAGATACCCCTCCTGTCCCGGCCCCCACTGCTTTTTTCCTTCCTCACCTCTGTCCGGAGAGAAATTCCAGCGGAAGGTATGGGTGACACATCCTCTTCTTTACAGGCGGCAGCCTGGCAACTCCTGCAGAAAGGCCAGCAGAGCCCCACTCACACCGGGCCACCCACAAAGCTGTGGCCCATCACTCCCTCCCACCAGCACAGCCCCGAGACTGCTGACGGGGCAGAGAATATGGAGTCAGGCACAGCTTCAGGGGCTATTGCTGCCTGGAACGCTGTTTATATTGACCTCAACGAGGCACACCTGGGGAGGGCGGGCCGGCAGGGTAAGGCTGCCCAGGTCAGCTAATCCACAACCCTCAGGGAATCACATTGTTGAAAATGGGCCTCGCTAAGGCAGAATAGAAGCCAAGGAAACAAAGGACACAATGCCATTTGCAGCACCGTAGATGAGTCTAGAAGTAATCACGTGACTTGTAGTAAGTCAGAAAGTGAAAGACACCTATCATATCATATCACTTATAGGTGTTACCTAAAAATGGATACCAGGGCAGATATTTCCACGGAGAAGGGCAATCACAGATTCATTCAACAAACTTATGGTTCACCAGTGGAAAGGTGTGAGGATTGGTTTCATTACCATATCGGGGTTAACAGACATATACAAACACAGGTGACATATATAATCACCAAAGACCTACGGAATACCAAGAGAGGACTACTCAACATTCTGTCATAACGTACATGGGAAAAGGATCCCAGGAAGAACAGACATCTGTATATGTGTAAAAGAACCACATCTTCCACACCTACAACAAGCCAAACATTGTAATCAAACTTGCTGTAATAAAAAATAAAAAATTAAATTAAAAACACGAACAAGAAGTAGTGAGACAAACTTGAGGGGCTTTCTCCTGGCACATGCCATTCTAAATTCCAATCTAGAACACCACTTCCATTGAGGCTCTGTTGCCCTAGTAATCAGATTTGGTAAGGGAGAACTGCTGCCACCTTGTGGCCGTTTCACACAACAGCAGCTTTAATCCCAGCGCTAATGGTCAGTTGATATTCAAAATCATTGCAGGCCTGTAAATGACACCTGCCCTGAAAACAAATCCTGGGGTCACATATCGACCAAAAAATTCAAAGGACGTCCATATTTCAAAACGACCATTTCAAAAGGCATATTTTACGCACATTAGTGTTCTGCTTCTTTTCCTTTCTTTCCTTTTCTGTTAAAAAAACGGGAATGGAAAAAGGCATCCCTCAGAATGGGCGAAAATCGTTGCAAACGAATCAATGGACAGAGGTTTAATCTCCAATATATATAAACAGCTCATGCAGCTTAATATTAAAAAAAAACAAACAACCCAATACAAAACTGGGCAGAAGATCTAAAGAGACGTTTTTTCAAAGGAGACACAGAGATGGCCAAGACGCACATGAAAAGCTGCTCAACAGCACTAATTATTAGAGAAATGCAAATCAAAACTCCAGTGAGGTATCACCTCACACCTGTTAGAATCGGCATCATCAGAAAATCTACAAACAACAAATTCTGGGGAGGGTGTGGACAAAAGGAGCCCTCTTCCACTATTGGTGGGAATGTAAATTGATACAGTCACTATGGAGAACAGTATGGAGTTTCCTTAAAAAAACTAGAAATAGAATTACCATCTGATCCAGCAATCCCACTTCTGGGCATATACCCAGAGAAAACCAGAAATCAAAAAGGCACATCCACCACAATGTTCATTGCAGTACTATTTACAATAGCCAGGTAATGGAAGCAACCTAAATGCCCACAGACAGATGAATGGATAAAGATGTGGTACATATATAAAATGGAATATTACTCGGCCATAAAAACGAATGCAACTGGGTCATTAGTAGAGACATCGATGGATCTAGAGACTGTCATACAGAATGAAGCAAGTCAGAAAGAGGAAAACAAATATTGTATATTAATGCATATATGTGGAACCTAAAAAATGGTACAGATGAACTGGTTTGCAGGGAAGAAATAGAGACACAGAGGTAGAGAACAAACGTATGGACACCAAGTGTGGGAAGCCATGGGGTGGTGGTGGTGGGATGAGTTGGGAGATTGGGATTGACCTGTATACATGTATAGGCATAAAATACATAACTAATAATAACCTGCTGTATAAAACATAAATAGAATTAAATTTCAAATTTTTAAAAAATAAAATTTAAAAATAAAACAGAAAGAAGTTCTTCCCGTCACACAGATGTATTTATAGGAATGAATTATTTCCATGCTTATATCTATAAATACATAAAAGAGGAATAAAATCTAACTTGAACCATAAAAGAAAAAAAAAACCTGAACCCACGAGTTATACAGAGGAAAACCCTATCAGGGCACTTGCTCCAGCGGTAAACAATTCTGAAATTGGTCAGAGGTGGGGAACCATCTCCCATACAGCCAGCAACCCACCCCCCACGCAAGGAGCGTCCTCATTGCAAAGCTGGGGGACCGTGCCGAGGCATCTGTGAGTAAACGTGAGCTGAGCCCCAGGCCAGCTGCTGCTGAACTGTTCCCACCCTTCCCAGGTAAAACACCTGAATATGTACAAGGGCTTGAAAGCCTAGAGGAAGGGCCGTGGAGCCACACCAGCGACAGCACGCAGGCCAACTTGGTGCCTGCAGGCCAGCCAGGGTGGTCCTGGCCCCGGGCGCTCTTCCGGAAGCTTTCCACTGCCCTGCCTGAGATACCCCTCCTGTCCCGGCCCCCACTGCTTTTTTCTTCCTCACCTCTGTCCGGAGAGAAATTCCAGCGGAAGGTATGTGTGACACATCCTCTTCTTTACAGGCGGCAGCCTGGCAACTCCTGCAGAAAGGCCAGCAGAGCCCCACTCACACCGGGCCACCCACAAAGCTGTGGCCCATCACTCCCTCCCACCAGCACAGCCCCGAGACTGCTGACGGGGCAGAGAATATGGAGTCAGGCACAGCTTCAGG
This sequence comes from Mesoplodon mirus, assembly GCF_964341445.2. Classification (NCBI taxonomy): domain Eukaryota; kingdom Metazoa; phylum Chordata; class Mammalia; order Artiodactyla; family Ziphiidae; genus Mesoplodon; species Mesoplodon mirus. Next base: position 55,127 of record NW_028295522.1, on the reverse strand, counting down.
GGCTATTGCTGCCTGGAACGCTGTTTATATTGACCTCAACGAGGCACACCTGGGGAGGGCGGGCCGGCAGGATAAGGCTGCCCAGGTCAGCTAATCCACAACCCTCAGGGAATCACATTGTTGAAAATGGGCCTCGCTAAGGCAGAATAGAAGCCAAGGAAACAAAGGACACAATGCCATTTGCAGCACCATAGATGAGTCTAGAAGTAATCACGTGACTTGTAGTAAGTCAGAAAGTGAAAGACACCTATCATATCATATCACTTATAGGTGTTACCTAAAAATGGATACCAGGGCAGATATTTCCACGGAGAAGGGCAATCACAGATTCATTCAACAAACTTATGGTTCACCAGTGGAAAGGTGTGAGGATTGGTTTCATTAAGATATCGGGGTTAACAGACATATACAAACACAGGTGACATATATAATCACCAAAGACCTACGGAATACCAAGAGAGGACTACTCAACATTCTGTCATAACGTACATGGGAAAAGGATCCCAGGAAGAACAGACATCTGTATATGTGTAAAAGAACCACATCTTCCACACCTACAACAAGCCAAACATTGTAATCAAACTTGCTGTAATAAAAAATAAAAAATTAAATTAAAAACACGAACAAGAAGTAGTGAGACAAACTTGAGGGGCTTTCTCCTGGCACATGCCATTCTAAGTTCCAATCTAGAACACCACTTCCATTGAGGCTCTCTTGCCCTAGTAATCAGATTTGGTAAGGGAGAACTGCTGCCACCTTGGGGCCGTTTCACACAACAGCAGCTTTAATCCCAGCACTAATGGTCAGTTGATATTCAAAATCATTGCAGGCCTGTAAATGACACCTGCCCTGAAAACAAATCCTGGGGTCACATATCGACCAAAAAATTCAAAGGACGTCCATATTTCAAAACGACCGTTTCAAAAGGCATATTTTACGCACATTAGTGTTCTGCTTCTTTTCCTTTCTTTCCTTTTCTGTTAAAAAAACGGGAATGGAAAAAGGCATCCCTCAGAATGGGCGAAAATCGTTGCAAACGAATCAATGGACAGAGGTTTAATCTCCAATATATATAAACAGCTCATGCAGCTTAATATTAAAAAAAAACAAACAACCCAATACAAAACTGGGCAGAAGATCTAAAGAGACGTTTCTTCAAAGAAGACACAGAGATGGCCAAGACGCACATGAAAAGCTGCTCAACAGCACTAATTATTAGAGAAATGCAAATCAAAACTCCAATGAGGTATCACCTCACACCTGTTAGAATCGGCATCATCAGAAAATCTACAAACAACAAATTCTGGGGAGGGTGTGGACAAAAGGAGCCCTCTTCCACTATTGGTGGGAATGTGAATTGATACAGTCACTATGGAGAACAGTATGGAGTTTCCTTAAAAAAACTAGAAATAGAATTACCATCTGATCCAGCAATCCCACTTCTGGGCATATACCCAGAGAAAACCATAAATCAAAAAGGCACATCCACCACAATGTTCATTGCAGCACTATTTACAATAGCCAGGTAATGGAAGCAACCTAAATGCCCACAGACAGATGAATGGATAAAGATGTGGTACATATATAAAATGGAATATTACTCGGCCATAAAAACGAATGCAACTGGGTCATTTGTAGAGACATCGATGGATCTAGAGACTGTCATACAGAATGAAGCAAGTCAGAAAGAGGAAAACAAATATTGTATATTAATGCATATATGTGGAACCTAAAAAATGGTACAGATGAACTGGTTTGCAGGGAAGAAATAGAGACACAGAGGTAGAGAACAAACGTATGGACACCAAGTGTGGGAAGCCATGGGGTGGTGGTGGTGGGATGAGTTGGGAGATTGGGATTGACCTGTATACATGTATAGGCATAAAATACATAACTAATAATAACCTGCTGTATAAAACATAAATAGAATTAAATTTCAAAATTTTAAAAAATAAAATTTAAAAATAAAACAGAAAAAAGTTCTTCCCGTCACACAGATGTATTTATAGGAATGAATTATTTCCATGCTTATATCTATAAATACATAAAAGAGGAATAAAATCTAACTTGAACCATAAAAGAAAAAAAAAAACCTGAACCCACGAGTTATACAGAGGAAAACCCTATCAGGGCACTTGCTCCAGCGGTAAACAATTCTGAAATTGGTCAGAGGTGGGGAACCATCTCCCATACAGCCAGCAACCCACCCCCCACGCAAGGAGCGTCCTCATTGCAAAGCTGGGGGACCGTGCCGAGGCATCTGTGAGTAAACGTGAGCTGAGCCCCAGGCCAGCTGCTGCTGAACTGTTCCCACCCTTCCCAGGTAAAACACCTGAATATGTACAAGGGCTTGAAAGCCTAGAGGAAGGGCCGTGGAGCCACACCCGCGACAGCACGCAGGCCAACTTGGTGCCTGCAGGCCAGCCAGGGTGGTCCTGGCCCCGGGCGCTCTTCCGGAAGCTTTCCATTGCCCTGCCTGAGATACCCCTCCTGTCCCGGCCCCCACTGCTTTTTTCCTTCCTCACCTCTGTCCGGAGATAAATTCCAGCGGAAGGTATGGGTGACACATCCTCTTCTTTACAGGCGGCAGCCTGGCAACTCCTGCAGAAAGGCCAGCAGAGCCCCACTCACACCGGGCCACCCACAAAGCTGTGGCCCATCACTCCCTCCCACCAGCACAGCCCCGAGACTGCTGACGGGGCAGAGAATATGGAGTCAGGCACAGCTTCAGGGGCTATTGCTGCCTGGAACGCTGTTTATATTGACCTCAACGAGGCACACCTGGGGAGGGCGGGCCGGCAGGGTAAGGCTGCCCAGGTCAGCTAATCCACAACCCTCAGGGAATCACATTGTTGAAAATGGGCCTCGCTAAGGCAGAATAGAAGCCAAGGAAACAAAGGACACAATGCCATCTGCAGCACCGTAGATGAGTCTAGAAGTAATCACGTGACTTGTAGTAAGTCAGAAAGTGAAAGACACCTATCATATCATATCACTTATAGGTGTTACCTAAAAATGGATACCAGGGCAGATATTTCCACGGAGAAGGGCAATCAGAGATTCATTCAACAAACTTATGGTTCACCAGTGGAAAGGTGTGAGGATTGGTTTCATTACGATATCGGGGTTAACAGACATATACAAACACAGGTGACATATATAATCACCAAAGACCTACGGAATACCAAGAGAGGACTACTCAACATTCTGTCATAACGTACATGGGAAAAGGATCCCAGGAAGAACAGACATCTGTATATGTGTAAAAGAACCACATCTTCCACACCTACAACAAGCCAAACATTGTAATCAAACTTGCTGTAATAAAAAATAAAAAATTAAATTAAAAACACGAACAAGAAGTAGTGAGACAAACTTGAGGGGCTTTCTCCTGGCACATGCCATTCTAAGTTCCAATCTAGAACACCACTTCCATTGAGGCTCTCTTGCCCTAGTAATCAGATTTGGTAAGGGAGAACTGCTGCCACCTTGGGGCCGTTTCACACAACAGCAGCTTTAATCCCAGCGCTAATGGTCAGTTGATATTCAAAATCATTGCAGGCCTGTAAATGACACCTGCCCTGAAAACAAATCCTGGGGTCACATATCGACCAAAAAATTCAAAGGACGTCCATATTTCAAAACGACCGTTTCAAAAGGCATATTTTACGCACATTAGTGTTCTGCTTCTTTTCCTTTCTTTCCTTTTCTGTTAAAAAAACGGGAATGGAAAAAGGCATCCCTCAGAATGGGCGAAAATCGTTGCAAACGAATCAATGGACAGAGGTTTAATCTCCAATATATATAAACAGCTCATGCAGCTTAATATTAAAAAAAAACAAACAACCCAATACAAAACTGGGCAGAAGATCTAAAGAGACGTTTCTTCAAAGAAGACACAGAGATGGCCAAGACGCACATGAAAAGCTGCTCAACAGCACTAATTATTAGAGAAATGCAAATCAAAACTCCAATGAGGTATCACCTCACACCTGTTAGAATCGGCATCATCAGAAAATCTACAAACAACAAATTCTGGGGAGGGTGTGGACAAAAGGAGCCCTCTTCCACTATTGGTGGGAATGTGAATTGATACAGTCACTATGGAGAACAGTATGGAGTTTCCTTAAAAAAACTAGAAATAGAATTACCATCTGATCCAGCAATCCCACTTCTGGGCATATACCCAGAGAAAACCATAAATCAAAAAGGCACATCCACCACAATGTTCATTGCAGCACTATTTACAATAGCCAGGTAATGGAAGCAACCTAAATGCCCACAGACAGATGAATGGATAAAGATGTGGTACATATATAAAATGGAATATTACTCGGCCATAAAAACGAATGCAACTGGGTCATTTGTAGAGACATCGATGGATCTAGAGACTGTCATACAGAATGAAGCAAGTCAGAAAGAGGAAAACAAATATTGTATATTAATGCATATATGTGGAACCTAAAAAATGGTACAGATGAACTGGTTTGCAGGGAAGAAATAGAGACACAGAGGTAGAGAACAAACGTATGGACACCAAGTGTGGGAAGCCATGGGGTGGTGGTGGTGGGATGAGTTGGGAGATTGGGATTGACCTGTATACATGTATAGGCATAAAATACATAACTAATAATAACCTGCTGTATAAAACATAAATAGAATTAAATTTCAAAATTTTAAAAAATAAAATTTAAAAATAAAACAGAAAAAAGTTCTTCCCGTCACACAGATGTATTTATAGGAATGAATTATTTCCATGCTTATATCTATAAATACATAAAAGAGGAATAAAATCTAACTTGAACCATAAAAGAAAAAAAAAACCTGAACCCACGAGTTATACAGAGGAAAACCCTATCAGGGCACTTGCTCCAGCGGTAAACAATTCTGAAATTGGTCAGAGGTGGGGAACCATCTCCCATACAGCCAGCAACCCACCCCCCACGCAAGGAGCGTCCTCATTGCAAAGCTGGGGGACCGTGCCGAGGCATCTGTGAGTAAACGTGAGCTGAGCCCCAGGCCAGCTGCTGCTGAACTGTTCCCACCCTTCCCAGGTAAAACACCTGAATATGTACAAGGGCTTGAAAGCCTAGAGGAAGGGCCGTGGAGCCACACCCGCGACAGCACGCAGGCCAACTTGGTGCCTGCAGGCCAGCCAGGGTGGTCCTGGCCCCGGGCGCTCTTCCGGAAGCTTTCCATTGCCCTGCCTGAGATACCCCTCCTGTCCCGGCCCCCACTGCCTTTTTCCTTCCTCACCTCTGTCCGGAGAGAAATTCCAGCGGAAGGTATGGGTGACACATCCTCTTCTTTACAGGCGGCAGCCTGGCAACTCCTGCAGAAAGGCCAGCAGAGCCCCACTCACACCGGGCCACCCACAAAGCTGTGGCCCATCACTCCCTCCCACCAGCACAGCCCCGAGACTGCTGACGGGGCAGAGAATATGGAGTCAGGCACAGCTTCAGGGGCTATTGCTGCCTGGAACGCTGTTTATATTGACCTCAACGAGGCACACCTGGGGAGGGCGGGCCGGCAGGGTAAGGCTGCCCAGGTCAGCTAATCCACAACCCTCAGGGAATCACATTGTTGAAAATGGACCTCGCTAAGGCAGAATAGAAGCCAAGGAAACAAAGGACACAATGCCATCTGCAGCACCGTAGATGAGTCTAGAAGTAATCACGTGACTTGTAGTAAGTCAGAAAGTGAAAGACACCTATCATATCATATCACTTATAGGTGTTACCTAAAAATGGATACCAGGGCAGATATTTCCACGGAGAAGGGCAATCAGAGATTCATTCAACAAACTTATGGTTCACCAGTGGAAAGGTGTGAGGATTGGTTTCATTACGATATCGGGGTTAACAGACATATACAAACACAGGTGACATATATAATCACCAAAGACCTACGGAATACCAAGAGAGGACTACTCAACATTCTGTCATAACGTACATGGGAAAAGGATCCCAGGAAGAACAGACATCTGTATATGTGTAAAAGAACCACATCTTCCACACCTACAACAAGCCAAACATTGTAATCAAACTTGCTGTAATAAAAAATAAAAAATTAAATTAAAAACACGAACAAGAAGTAGTGAGACAAACTTGAGGGGCTTTCTCCTGGCACATGCCATTCTAAGTTCCAATCTAGAACACCACTTCCATTGAGGCTCTCTTGCCCTAGTAATCAGATTTGGTAAGGGAGAACTGCTGCCACCTTGTGGCCGTTTCACACAACAGCAGCTTTAATCCCAGCGCTAATGGTCAGTTGATATTCAAAATCATTGCAGGCCTGTAAATGACACCTGCCCTGAAAACAAATCCTGGGGTCACATATCGACCAAAAAATTCAAAGGACGTCCATATTTCAAAACGACCGTTTCAAAAGGCATATTTTACGCACATTAGTGTTCTGCTTCTTTTCCTTTCTTTCCTTTTCTGTTAAAAAAACGGGAATGGAAAAAGGCATCCCTCAGAATGGGCGAAAATCGTTGCAAACGAATCAATGGACAGAGGTTTAATCTCCAATATATATAAACAGCTCATGCAGCTTAATATTTAAAAAAAACAAACAACCCAATACAAAAATGGGCAGAAGATCTAAAGAGACGTTTCTTCAAAGAAGACACAGAGATGGCCAAGACGCACATGAAAAGCTGCTCAACAGCACTAATTATTAGAGAAATGCAAATCAAAACTCCAGTGAGGTATCACCTCACACCTGTTAGAATCGGCATCATCAGAAAATCTACAAACAACAAATTCTGGGGAGGGTGTGGACAAAAGGAGCCCTCTTCCACTATTGGTGGGAATGTGAATTGATACAGTCACTATGGAGAACAGTATGGAGTTTCCTTAAAAAAACTAGAAATAGAATTACCATCTGATCCAGCAATCCCACTTCTGGGCATATACCCAGAGAAAACCAGAAATCAAAAAGGCACATCCACCACAATGTTCATTGCAGTACTATTTACAATAGCCAGGTAATGGAAGCAACCTAAATGCCCACAGACAGATGAATGGATAAAGATGTGGTACATATATAAAATGGAATATTACTCGGCCATAAAAACGAATGCAACTGGGTCATTTGTAGAGACATCGATGGATCTAGAGACTGTCATACAGAATGAAGCAAGTCAGAAAGAGGAAAACAAATATTGTATATTAATGCATATATGTGGAACCTAAAAAATGGTACAGATGAACTGGTTTGCAGGGAAGAAATAGAGACACAGAGGTAGAGAACAAACGTATGGACACCAAGTGTGGGAAGCCATGGGGTGGTGGTGGTGGGATGAGTTGGGAGATTGGGATTGACCTGTATACATGTATAGGCATAAAATACATAACTAATAATAACCTGCTGTATAAAACATAAATAGAATTAAATTTCAAATTTTTAAAAAATAAAATTTAAAAATAAAACAGAAAGAAGTTCTTCCCGTCACACAGATGTATTTATAGGAATGAATTATTTCCATGCTTATATCTATAAATACATAAAAGAGGAATAAAATCTAACTTGAACCATAAAAGAAAAAAAAAACCTGAACCCACGAGTTATACAGAGGAAAACCCTATCAGGGCACTTGCTCCAGCGGTAAACAATTCTGAAATTGGTCAGAGGTGGGGAACCATCTCCCATACAGCCAGCAACCCACCCCCCACGCAAGGAGCGTCCTCATTGCAAAGCTGGGGGACCGTGCCGAGGCATCTGTGAGTAAACGTGAGCTGAGCCCCAGGCCAGCTGCTGCTGAACTGTTCCCACCCTTCCCAGGTAAAACACCTGAATATGTACAAGGGCTTGAAAGCCTAGAGGAAGGGCCGTGGAGCCACACCAGCGACAGCACGCAGGCCAACTTGGTGCCTGCAGGCCAGCCAGGGTGGTCCTGGCCCCGGGCGCTCTTCCGGAAGCTTTCCACTGCCCTGCCTGAGATACCCCTCCTGTCCCGGCCCCCACTGCTTTTTCCTTCCTCACCTCTGTCCGGAGAGAAATTCCAGCGGAAGGTATGTGTGACACATCCTCTTCTTTACAGGCGGCAGCCTGGCAACTCCTGCAGAAAGGCCAGCAGAGCCCCACTCACACCGGGCCACCCACAAAGCTGTGGCCCATCACTCCCTCCCACCAGCACAGCCCCGAGACTGCTGACGGGGCAGAGAATATGGAGTCAGGCACAGCTTCAGGGGCTATTGCTGCCTGGAACGCTGTTTATATTGACCTCAACGAGGCACACCTGGGGAGGGCGGGCCGGCAGGATAAGGCTGCCCAGGTCAGCTAATCCACAACCCTCAGGGAATCACATTGTTGAAAATGGGCCTCGCTAAGGCAGAATAGAAGCCAAGGAAACAAAGGACACAATGCCATCTGCAGCACCGTAGATGAGTCTAGAAGTAATCACGTGACTTGTAGTAAGTCAGAAAGTGAAAGACACCTATCATATCATATCACTTATAGGTGTTACCTAAAAATGGATACCAGGGCAGATATTTCCACGGAGAAGGGCAATCAGAGATTCATTCAACAAACTTATGGTTCACCAGTGGAAAGGTGTGAGGATTGGTTTCATTACCATATCGGGGTTAACAGACATATACAAACACAGGTGACATATATAATCACCAAAGACCTACGGAATACCAAGAGAGGACTACTCAACATTCTGTCATAACGTACATGGGAAAAGGATCCCAGGAAGAACAGACATCTGTATATGTGTAAAAGAACCACATCTTCCACACCTACAACAAGCCAAACATTGTAATCAAACTTGCTGTAATAAAAAATAAAAAATTAAATTAAAAACACGAACAAGAAGTAGTGAGACAAACTTGAGGGGCTTTCTCCTGGCACATGCCATTCTAAGTTCCAATCTAGAACACCACTTCCATTGAGGCTCTCTTGCCCTAGTAATCAGATTTGGTAAGGGAGAACTGCTGCCACCTTGTGGCCGTTTCACACAACAGCAGCTTTAATCCCAGCGCTAATGGTCAGTTGATATTCAAAATCATTGCAGGCCTGTAAATGACACCTGCCCTGAAAACAAATCCTGGGGTCACATATCGACCAAAAAATTCAAAGGACGTCCATATTTCAAAACGACCGTTTCAAAAGGCATATTTTACGCACATTAGTGTTCTGCTTCTTTTCCTTTCTTTCCTTTTCTGTTAAAAAAACGGGAATGGAAAAAGGCATCCCTCAGAATGGGCGAAAATCGTTGCAAACGAATCAATGGACAGAGGTTTAATCTCCAATATATATAAACAGCTCATGCAGCTTAATATTTAAAAAAAACAAACAACCCAATACAAAAATGGGCAGAAGATCTAAAGAGACGTTTCTTCAAAGAAGACACAGAGATGGCCAAGACGCACATGAAAAGCTGCTCAACAGCACTAATTATTAGAGAAATGCAAATCAAAACTCCAGTGAGGTATCACCTCACACCTGTTAGAATCGGCATCATCAGAAAATCTACAAACAACAAATTCTGGGGAGGGTGTGGACAAAAGGAGCCCTCTTCCACTATTGGTGGGAATGTAAATTGATACAGTCACTATGGAGAACAGTATGGAGTTTCCTTAAAAAAACTAGAAATAGAATTACCATCTGATCCAGCAATCCCACTTCTGGGCATATACCCAGAGAAAACCAGAAATCAAAAAGGCACATCCACCACAATGTTCATTGCAGTACTATTTACAATAGCCAGGTAATGGAAGCAACCTAAATGCCCACAGACAGATGAATGGATAAAGATGTGGTACATATATAAAATGGAATATTACTCGGCCATAAAAACGAATGCAACTGGGTCATTTGTAGAGACATCGATGGATCTAGAGACTGTCATACAGAATGAAGCAAGTCAGAAAGAGGAAAACAAATATTGTATATTAATGCATATATGTGGAACCTAAAAAATGGTACAGATGAACTGGTTTGCAGGGAAGAAATAGAGACACAGAGGTAGAGAACAAACGTATGGACACCAAGTGTGGGAAGCCATGGGGTGGTGGTGGTGGGATGAGTTGGGAGATTGGGATTGACCTGTATACATGTATAGGCATAAAATACATAACTAATAATAACCTGCTGTATAAAACATAAATAGAATTAAATTTCAAATTTTTAAAAAATAAAATTTAAAAATAAAACAGAAAGAAGTTCTTCCCGTCACACAGATGTATTTATAGGAATGAATTATTTCCATGCTTATATCTATAAATACATAAAAGAGGAATAAAATCTAACTTGAACCATAAAAGAAAAAAAAAACCTGAACCCACGAGTTATACAGAGGAAAACCCTATCAGGGCACTTGCTCCAGCGGTAAACAATTCTGAAATTGGTCAGAGGTGGGGAACCATCTCCCATACAGCCAGCAACCCACCCCCCACGCAAGGAGCGTCCTCATTGCAAAGCTGGGGGACCGTGCCGAGGCATCTGTGAGTAAACGTGAGCTGAGCCCCAGGCCAGCTGCTGCTGAACTGTTCCCACCCTTCCCAGGTAAAACACCTGAATATGTACAAGGGCTTGAAAGCCTAGAGGAAGGGCCGTGGAGCCACACCAGCGACAGCACGCAGGCCAACTTGGTGCCTGCAGGCCAGCCAGGGTGGTCCTGGCCCCGGGCGCTCTTCCGGAAGCTTTCCACTGCCCTGCCTGAGATACCCCTCCTGTCCCGGCCCCCACTGCTTTTTCCTTCCTCACCTCTGTCCGGAGAGAAATTCCAGCGGAAGGTATGTGTGACACATCCTCTTCTTTACAGGCGGCAGCCTGGCAACTCCTGCAGAAAGGCCAGCAGAGCCCCACTCACACCGGGCCACCCACAAAGCTGTGGCCCATCACTCCCTCCCACCAGCACAGCCCCGAGACTGCTGACGGGGCAGAGAATATGGAGTCAGGCACAGCTTCAGGGGCTATTGCTGCCTGGAACGCTGTTTATATTGACCTCAACGAGGCACACCTGGGGAGGGCGGGCCGGCAGGATAAGGCTGCCCAGGTCAGCTAATCCACAACCCTCAGGGAATCACATTGTTGAAAATGGGCCTCGCTAAGGCAGAATAGAAGCCAAGGAAACAAAGGACACAATGCCATTTGCAGCACCGTAGATGAGTCTAGAAGTAATCACGTGACTTGTAGTAAGTCAGAAAGTGAAAGACACCTATCATATCATATCACTTATAGGTGTTACCTAAAAATGGATACCAGGGCAGATATTTCCACGGAGAAGGGCAATCACAGATTCATTCAACAAACTTATGGTTCACCAGTGGAAAGGTGTGAGGATTGGTTTCATTACCATATCGGGGTTAACAGACATATACAAACACAGGTGACATATATAATCACCAAAGACCTACGGAATACCAAGAGAGGACTACTCAACATTCTGTCATAACGTACATGGGAAAAGGATCCCAGGAAGAACAGACATCTGTATATGTGTAAAAGAACCACATCTTCCACACCTACAACAAGCCAAACATTGTAATCAAACTTGCTGTAATAAAAAATAAAAAATTAAATTAAAAACACGAACAAGAAGTAGTGAGACAAACTTGAGGGGCTTTCTCCTGGCACATGCCATTCTAAGTTCCAATCTAGAACACCACTTCCATTGAGGCTCTGTTGCCCTAGTAATCAGATTTGGTAAGGGAGAACTGCTGCCACCTTCGGGCCGTTTCACACAACAGCAGCTTTAATCCCAGCGCTAATGGTCAGTTGATATTCAAAATCATTGCAGGCCTGTAAATGACACCTGCCCTGAAAACAAATCCTGGGGTCACATATCGACCAAAAAATTCAAAGGACGTCCATATTTCAAAACGACCGTTTCAAAAGGCATATTTTACGCACATTAGTGTTCTGCTTCTTTTCCTTTCTTTCCTTTTCTGTTAAAAAAACGGGAATGGAAAAAGGCATCCCTCAGAATGGGCGAAAATCGTTGCAAACGAATCAATGGACAGAGGTTTAATCTCCAATATATATAAACAGCTCATGCAGCTTAATATTAAAAAAAAACAAACAACCCAATACAAAAATGGGCAGAAGATCTAAAGAGACGTTTCTTCAAAGAAGACACAGAGATGGCCAAGACGCACATGAAAAGCTGCTCAACAGCACTAATTATTAGAGAAATGCAAATCAAAACTCCAATGAGGTATCACCTCACACCTGTTAGAATCGGCATCATCAGAAAATCTACAAACAACAAATTCTGGGGAGGGTGTGGACAAAAGGAGCCCTCTTCCACTATTGGTGGGAATGTGAATTGATACAGTCACTATGGAGAACAGTATGGAGTTTCCTTAAAAAAACTAGAAATAGAATTACCATCTGATCCAGCAATCCCACTTCTGGGCATATACCCAGAGAAAACCAGAAATCAAAAAGGCACATCCACCACAATGTTCATTGCAGCACTATTTACAATAGCCAGGTAATGGAAGCAACCTAAATGCCCACAGACAGATGAATGGATAAAGATGTGGTACATATATAAAATGGAATATTACTCGGCCATAAAAACGAATGCAACTGGGTCATTTGTAGAGACATCGATGGATCTAGAGACTGTCATACAGAATGAAGCAAGTCAGAAAGAGGAAAACAAATATTGTATATTAATGCATATATGTGGAACCTAAAAAATGGTACAGATGAACTGGTTTGCAGGGAAGAAATAGAGACACAGAGGTAGAGAACAAACGTATGGACACCAAGTGTGGGAAGCCATGGGGTGGTGGTGGTGGGATGAGTTGGGAGATTGGGATTGACCTGTATACATGTATAGGCATAAAATACATAACTAATAATAACCTGCTGTATAAAACATAAATAGAATTAAATTTCAAAATTTTAAAAAATAAAATTTAAAAATAAAACAGAAAAAAGTTCTTCCCGTCACACAGATGTATTTATAGGAATGAATTATTTCCATGCTTATATCTATAAATACATAAAAGAGGAATAAAATCTAACTTGAACCATAAAAGAAAAAAAAAACCTGAACCCACGAGTTATACAGAGGAAAACCCTATCAGGGCACTTGCTCCAGCGGTAAACAATTCTGAAATTGGTCAGAGGTGGGGAACCATCTCCCATACAGCCAGCAACCCACCCCCCACGCAAGGAGCGTCCTCATTGCAAAGCTGGGGGACCGTGCCGAGGCATCTGTGAGTAAACGTGAGCTGAGCCCCAGGCCAGCTGCTGCTGAACTGTTCCCACCCTTCCCAGGTAAAACACCTGAATATGTACAAGGGCTTGAAAGCCTAGAGGAAGGGCCGTGGAGCCACACCAGCGACAGCACGCAGGCCAACTTGGTGCCTGCAGGCCAGCCAGGGTGGTCCTGGCCCCGGGCGCTCTTCCGGAAGCTTTCCACTGCCCTGCCTGAGATACCCCTCCTGTCCCGGCCCCCACTGCTTTTTCCTTCCTCACCTCTGTCCGGAGAGAAATTCCAGCGGAAGGTATGTGTGACACATCCTCTTCTTTACAGGCGGCAGCCTGGCAACTCCTGCAGAAAGGCCAGCAGAGCCCCACTCACACCGGGCCACCCACAAAGCTGTGGCCCATCACTCCCTCCCACCAGCACAGCCCCGAGACTGCTGACGGGGCAGAGAATATGGAGTCAGGCACAGCTTCAGGGGCTATTGCTGCCTGGAACGCTGTTTATATTGACCTCAACGAGGCACACCTGGGGAGGGCGGGCCGGCAGGATAAGGCTGCCCAGGTCAGCTAATCCACAACCCTCAGGGAATCACATTGTTGAAAATGGGCCTCGCTAAGGCAGAATAGAAGCCAAGGAAACAAAGGACACAATGCCATTTGCAGCACCGTAGATGAGTCTAGAAGTAATCACGTGACTTGTAGTAAGTCAGAAAGTGAAAGACACCTATCATATCATATCACTTATAGGTGTTACCTAAAAATGGATACCAGGGCAGATATTTCCACGGAGAAGGGCAATCACAGATTCATTCAACAAACTTATGGTTCACCAGTGGAAAGGTGTGAGGATTGGTTTCATTACCATATCGGGGTTAACAGACATATACAAACACAGGTGACATATATAATCACCAAAGACCTACGGAATACCAAGAGAGGACTACTCAACATTCTGTCATAACGTACATGGGAAAAGGATCCCAGGAAGAACAGACATCTGTATATGTGTAAAAGAACCACATCTTCCACACCTACAACAAGCCAAACATTGTAATCAAACTTGCTGTAATAAAAAATAAAAAATTAAATTAAAAACACGAACAAGAAGTAGTGAGACAAACTTGAGGGGCTTTCTCCTGGCACATGCCATTCTAAGTTCCAATCTAGAACACCACTTCCATTGAGGCTCTGTTGCCCTAGTAATCAGATTTGGTAAGGGAGAACTGCTGCCACCTTCGGGCCGTTTCACACAACAGCAGCTTTAATCCCAGCGCTAATGGTCAGTTGATATTCAAAATCATTGCAGGCCTGTAAATGACACCTGCCCTGAAAACAAATCCTGGGGTCACATATCGACCAAAAAATTCAAAGGACGTCCATATTTCAAAACGACCGTTTCAAAAGGCATATTTTACGCACATTAGTGTTCTGCTTCTTTTCCTTTCTTTCCTTTTCTGTTAAAAAAACGGGAATGGAAAAAGGCATCCCTCAGAATGGGCGAAAATCGTTGCAAACGAATCAATGGACAGAGGTTTAATCTCCAATATATATAAACAGCTCATGCAGCTTAATATTAAAAAAAAACAAACAACCCAATACAAAAATGGGCAGAAGATCTAAAGAGACGTTTCTTCAAAGAAGACACAGAGATGGCCAAGACGCACATGAAAAGCTGCTCAACAGCACTAATTATTAGAGAAATGCAAATCAAAACTCCAATGAGGTATCACCTCACACCTGTTAGAATCGGCATCATCAGAAAATCTACAAACAACAAATTCTGGGGAGGGTGTGGACAAAAGGAGCCCTCTTCCACTATTGGTGGGAATGTGAATTGATACAGTCACTATGGAGAACAGTATGGAGTTTCCTTAAAAAAACTAGAAATAGAATTACCATCTGATCCAGCAATCCCACTTCTGGGCATATACCCAGAGAAAACCATAAATCAAAAAGGCACATCCACCACAATGTTCATTGCAGCACTATTTACAATAGCCAGGTAATGGAAGCAACCTAAATGCCCACAGACAGATGAATGGATAAAGATGTGGTACATATATAAAATGGAATATTACTCGGCCATAAAAACGAATGCAACTGGGTCATTTGTAGAGACATCGATGGATCTAGAGACTGTCATACAGAATGAAGCAAGTCAGAAAGAGGAAAACAAATATTGTATATTAATGCATATATGTGGAACCTAAAAAATGGTACAGATGAACTGGTTTGCAGGGAAGAAATAGAGACACAGAGGTAGAGAACAAACGTATGGACACCAAGTGTGGGAAGCCATGGGGTGGTGGTGGTGGGATGAGTTGGGAGATTGGGATTGACCTGTATACATGTATAGGCATAAAATACATAACTAATAATAACCTGCTGTATAAAACATAAATAGAATTAAATTTCAAAATTTTAAAAAATAAAATTTAAAAATAAAACAGAAAAAAGTTCTTCCCGTCACACAGATGTATTTATAGGAATGAATTATTTCCATGCTTATATCTATAAATACATAAAAGAGGAATAAAATCTAACTTGAACCATAAAAGAAAAAAAAAAACCTGAACCCACGAGTTATACAGAGGAAAACCCTATCAGGGCACTTGCTCCAGCGGTAAACAATTCTGAAATTGGTCAGAGGTGGGGAACCATCTCCCATACAGCCAGCAACCCACCCCCCACGCAAGGAGCGTCCTCATTGCAAAGCTGGGGGACCGTGCCGAGGCATCTGTGAGTAAACGTGAGCTGAGCCCCAGGCCAGCTGCTGCTGAACTGTTCCCACCCTTCCCAGGTAAAACACCTGAATATGTACAAGGGCTTGAAAGCCTAGAGGAAGGGCCGTGGAGCCACACCCGCGACAGCACGCAGGCCAACTTGGTGCCTGCAGGCCAGCCAGGGTGGTCCTGGCCCCGGGCGCTCTTCCGGAAGCTTTCCATTGCCCTGCCTGAGATACCCCTCCTGTCCCGGCCCCCACTGCTTTTTTCCTTCCTCACCTCTGTCCGGAGAGAAATTCCAGCGGAAGGTATGGGTGACACATCCTCTTCTTTACAGGCGGCAGCCTGGCAACTCCTGCAGAAAGGCCAGCAGAGCCCCACTCACACCGGGCCACCCACAAAGCTGTGGCCCATCACTCCCTCCCACCAGCACAGCCCCGAGACTGCTGACGGGGCAGAGAATATGGAGTCAGGCACAGCTTCAGGGGCTATTGCTGCCTGGAACGCTGTTTATATTGACCTCAACGAGGCACACCTGGGGAGGGCGGGCCGGCAGGGTAAGGCTGCCCAGGTCAGCTAATCCACAACCCTCAGGGAATCACATTGTTGAAAATGGGCCTCGCTAAGGCAGAATAGAAGCCAAGGAAACAAAGGACACAATGCCATCTGCAGCACCGTAGATGAGTCTAGAAGTAATCACGTGACTTGTAGTAAGTCAGAAAGTGAAAGACACCTATCATATCATATCACTTATAGGTGTTACCTAAAAATGGATACCAGGGCAGATATTTCCACGGAGAAGGGCAATCAGAGATTCATTCAACAAACTTATGGTTCACCAGTGGAAAGGTGTGAGGATTGGTTTCATTACGATATCGGGGTTAACAGACATATACAAACACAGGTGACATATATAATCACCAAAGACCTACGGAATACCAAGAGAGGACTACTCAACATTCTGTCATAACGTACATGGGAAAAGGATCCCAGGAAGAACAGACATCTGTATATGTGTAAAAGAACCACATCTTCCACACCTACAACAAGCCAAACATTGTAATCAAACTTGCTGTAATAAAAAATAAAAAATTAAATTAAAAACACGAACAAGAAGTAGTGAGACAAACTTGAGGGGCTTTCTCCTGGCACATGCCATTCTAAGTTCCAATCTAGAACACCACTTCCATTGAGGCTCTCTTGCCCTAGTAATCAGATTTGGTAAGGGAGAACTGCTGCCACCTTGTGGCCGTTTCACACAACAGCAGCTTTAATCCCAGCGCTAATGGTCAGTTGATATTCAAAATCATTGCAGGCCTGTAAATGACACCTGCCCTGAAAACAAATCCTGGGGTCACATATCGACCAAAAAATTCAAAGGACGTCCATATTTCAAAACGACCGTTTCAAAAGGCATATTTTACGCACATTAGTGTTCTGCTTCTTTTCCTTTCTTTCCTTTTCTGTTAAAAAAACGGGAATGGAAAAAGGCATCCCTCAGAATGGGCGAAAATCGTTGCAAACGAATCAATGGACAGAGGTTTAATCTCCAATATATATAAACAGCTCATGCAGCTTAATATTTAAAAAAAACAAACAACCCAATACAAAAATGGGCAGAAGATCTAAAGAGACGTTTCTTCAAAGAAGACACAGAGATGGCCAAGACGCACATGAAAAGCTGCTCAACAGCACTAATTATTAGAGAAATGCAAATCAAAACTCCAGTGAGGTATCACCTCACACCTGTTAGAATCGGCATCATCAGAAAATCTACAAACAACAAATTCTGGGGAGGGTGTGGACAAAAGGAGCCCTCTTCCACTATTGGTGGGAATGTAAATTGATACAGTCACTATGGAGAACAGTATGGAGTTTCCTTAAAAAAACTAGAAATAGAATTACCATCTGATCCAGCAATCCCACTTCTGGGCATATACCCAGAGAAAACCAGAAATCAAAAAGGCACATCCACCACAATGTTCATTGCAGTACTATTTACAATAGCCAGGTAATGGAAGCAACCTAAATGCCCACAGACAGATGAATGGATAAAGATGTGGTACATATATAAAATGGAATATTACTCGGCCATAAAAACGAATGCAACTGGGTCATTTGTAGAGACATCGATGGATCTAGAGACTGTCATACAGAATGAAGCAAGTCAGAAAGAGGAAAACAAATATTGTATATTAATGCATATATGTGGAACCTAAAAAATGGTACAGATGAACTGGTTTGCAGGGAAGAAATAGAGACACAGAGGTAGAGAACAAACGTATGGACACCAAGTGTGGGAAGCCATGGGGTGGTGGTGGTGGGATGAGTTGGGAGATTGGGATTGACCTGTATACATGTATAGGCATAAAATACATAACTAATAATAACCTGCTGTATAAAACATAAATAGAATTAAATTTCAAATTTTTAAAAAATAAAATTTAAAAATAAAACAGAAAGAAGTTCTTCCCGTCACACAGATGTATTTATAGGAATGAATTATTTCCATGCTTATATCTATAAATACATAAAAGAGGAATAAAATCTAACTTGAACCATAAAAGAAAAAAAAAACCTGAACCCACGAGTTATACAGAGGAAAACCCTATCAGGGCACTTGCTCCAGCGGTAAACAATTCTGAAATTGGTCAGAGGTGGGGAACCATCTCCCATACAGCCAGCAACCCACCCCCCACGCAAGGAGCGTCCTCATTGCAAAGCTGGGGGACCGTGCCGAGGCATCTGTGAGTAAATGTGAGCTGAGCCCCAGGCCAGCTGCTGCTGAACTGTTCCCACCCTTCCCAGGTAAAACACCTGAATATGTACAAGGGCTTGAAAGCCTAGAGGAAGGGCCGTGGAGCCACACCAGCGACAGCACGCAGGCCAACTTGGTGCCTGCAGGCCAGCCAGGGTGGTCCTGGCCCCGGGCGCTCTTCCGGAAGCTTTCCACTGCCCTGCCTGAGATACCCCTCCTGTCCCGGCCCCCACTGCTTTTTCCTTCCTCACCTCTGTCCGGAGAGAAATTCCAGCGGAAGGTATGTGTGACACATCCTCTTCTTTACAGGCGGCAGCCTGGCAACTCCTGCAGAAAGGCCAGCAGAGCCCCACTCACACCGGGCCACCCACAAAGCTGTGGCCCATCACTCCCTCCCACCAGCACAGCCCCGAGACTGCTGACGGGGCAGAGAATATGGAGTCAGGCACAGCTTCAGGGGCTATTGCTGCCTGGAACGCTGTTTATATTGACCTCAACGAGGCACACCTGGGGAGGGCGGGCCGGCAGGATAAGGCTGCCCAGGTCAGCTAATCCACAACCCTCAGGGAATCACATTGTTGAAAATGGGCCTCGCTAAGGCAGAATAGAAGCCAAGGAAACAAAGGACACAATGCCATTTGCAGCACCGTAGATGAGTCTAGAAGTAATCACGTGACTTGTAGTAAGTCAGAAAGTGAAAGACACCTATCATATCATATCACTTATAGGTGTTACCTAAAAATGGATACCAGGGCAGATATTTCCACGGAGAAGGGCAATCACAGATTCATTCAACAAACTTATGGTTCACCAGTGGAAAGGTGTGAGGATTGGTTTCATTACCATATCGGGGTTAACAGACATATACAAACACAGGTGACATATATAATCACCAAAGACCTACGGAATACCAAGAGAGGACTACTCAACATTCTGTCATAACGTACATGGGAAAAGGATCCCAGGAAGAACAGACATCTGTATATGTGTAAAAGAACCACATCTTCCACACCTACAACAAGCCAAACATTGTAATCAAACTTGCTGTAATAAAAAATAAAAAATTAAATTAAAAACACGAACAAGAAGTAGTGAGACAAACTTGAGGGGCTTTCTCCTGGCACATGCCATTCTAAGTTCCAATCTAGAACACCACTTCCATTGAGGCTCTGTTGCCCTAGTAATCAGATTTGGTAAGGGAGAACTGCTGCCACCTTCGGGCCGTTTCACACAACAGCAGCTTTAATCCCAGCGCTAATGGTCAGTTGATATTCAAAATCATTGCAGGCCTGTAAATGACACCTGCCCTGAAAACAAATCCTGGGGTCACATATCGACCAAAAAATTCAAAGGACGTCCATATTTCAAAACGACCGTTTCAAAAGGCATATTTTACGCACATTAGTGTTCTGCTTCTTTTCCTTTCTTTCCTTTTCTGTTAAAAAAACGGGAATGGAAAAAGGCATCCCTCAGAATGGGCGAAAATCGTTGCAAACGAATCAATGGACAGAGGTTTAATCTCCAATATATATAAACAGCTCATGCAGCTTAATATTAAAAAAAAACAAACAACCCAATACAAAAATGGGCAGAAGATCTAAAGAGACGTTTCTTCAAAGAAGACACAGAGATGGCCAAGACGCACATGAAAAGCTGCTCAACAGCACTAATTATTAGAGAAATGCAAATCAAAACTCCAATGAGGTATCACCTCACACCTGTTAGAATCGGCATCATCAGAAAATCTACAAACAACAAATTCTGGGGAGGGTGTGGACAAAAGGAGCCCTCTTCCACTATTGGTGGGAATGTGAATTGATACAGTCACTATGGAGAACAGTATGGAGTTTCCTTAAAAAAACTAGAAATAGAATTACCATCTGATCCAGCAATCCCACTTCTGGGCATATACCCAGAGAAAACCATAAATCAAAAAGGCACATCCACCACAATGTTCATTGCAGCACTATTTACAATAGCCAGGTAATGGAAGCAACCTAAATGCCCACAGACAGATGAATGGATAAAGATGTGGTACATATATAAAATGGAATATTACTCGGCCATAAAAACGAATGCAACTGGGTCATTTGTAGAGACATCGATGGATCTAGAGACTGTCATACAGAATGAAGCAAGTCAGAAAGAGGAAAACAAATATTGTATATTAATGCATATATGTGGAACCTAAAAAATGGTACAGATGAACTGGTTTGCAGGGAAGAAATAGAGACACAGAGGTAGAGAACAAACGTATGGACACCAAGTGTGGGAAGCCATGGGGTGGTGGTGGTGGGATGAGTTGGGAGATTGGGATTGACCTGTATACATGTATAGGCATAAAATACATAACTAATAATAACCTGCTGTATAAAACATAAATAGAATTAAATTTCAAATTTTTAAAAAATAAAATTTAAAAATAAAACAGAAAGAAGTTCTTCCCGTCACACAGATGTATTTATAGGAATGAATTATTTCCATGCTTATATCTATAAATACATAAAAGAGGAATAAAATCTAACTTGAACCATAAAAGAAAAAAAAAAACCTGAACCCACGAGTTATACAGAGGAAAACCCTATCAGGGCACTTGCTCCAGCGGTAAACAATTCTGAAATTGGTCAGAGGTGGGGAACCATCTCCCATACAGCCAGCAACCCACCCCCCACGCAAGGAGCGTCCTCATTGCAAAGCTGGGGGACCGTGCCGAGGCATCTGTGAGTAAACGTGAGCTGAGCCCCAGGCCAGCTGCTGCTGAACTGTTCCCACCCTTCCCAGGTAAAACACCTGAATATGTACAAGGGCTTGAAAGCCTAGAGGAAGGGCCGTGGAGCCACACCCGCGACAGCACGCAGGCCAACTTGGTGCCTGCAGGCCAGCCAGGGTGGTCCTGGCCCCGGGCGCTCTTCCGGAAGCTTTCCATTGCCCTGCCTGAGATACCCCTCCTGTCCCGGCCCCCACTGCTTTTTTCCTTCCTCACCTCTGTCCGGAGAGAAATTCCAGCGGAAGGTATGTGTGACACATCCTCTTCTTTACAGGCGGCAGCCTGGCAACTCCTGCAGAAAGGCCAGCAGAGCCCCACTCACACCGGGCCACCCACAAAGCTGTGGCCCATCACTCCCTCCCACCAGCACAGCCCCGAGACTGCTGACGGGGCAGAGAATATGGAGTCAGGCACAGCTTCAGGGGCTATTGCTGCCTGGAACGCTGTTTATATTGACCTCAACGAGGCACACCTGGGGAGGGCGGGCCGGCAGGGTAAGGCTGCCCAGGTCAGCTAATCCACAACCCTCAGGGAATCACATTGTTGAAAATGGGCCTCGCTAAGGCAGAATAGAAGCCAAGGAAACAAAGGACACAATGCCATTTGCAGCACCGTAGATGAGTCTAGAAGTAATCACGTGACTTGTAGTAAGTCAGAAAGTGAAAGACACCTATCATATCATATCACTTATAGGTGTTACCTAAAAATGGATACCAGGGCAGATATTTCCACGGAGAAGGGCAATCACAGATTCATTCAACAAACTTATGGTTCACCAGTGGAAAGGTGTGAGGATTGGTTTCATTACCATATCGGGGTTAACAGACATATACAAACACAGGTGACATATATAATCACCAAAGACCTACGGAATACCAAGAGAGGACTACTCAACATTCTGTCATAACGTACATGGGAAAAGGATCCCAGGAAGAACAGACATCTGTATATGTGTAAAAGAACCACATCTTCCACACCTACAACAAGCCAAACATTGTAATCAAACTTGCTGTAATAAAAAAT
Organism: Mesoplodon mirus; assembly: GCF_964341445.2. Lineage (NCBI taxonomy): Eukaryota > Metazoa > Chordata > Mammalia > Artiodactyla > Ziphiidae > Mesoplodon > Mesoplodon mirus. The sequence continues at coordinate 32,680 of NW_028295522.1, read as the reverse complement.
AAAAAATTAAATTAAAAACACGAACAAGAAGTAGTGAGACAAACGTGAGGGGCTTTCTCCTGGCACATGCCATTCTAAATTCCAATCTAGAACACCACTTCCATTGAGGCTCTGTTGCCCTAGTAATCAGATTTGGTAAGGGAGAACTGCTGCCACCTTGTGGCCGTTTCACACAACAGCAGCTTTAATCCCAGCGCTAATGGTCAGTTGATATTCAAAATCATTGCAGGCCTGTAAATGACACCTGCCCTGAAAACAAATCCTGGGGTCACATATCGACCAAAAAATTCAAAGGACGTCCATATTTCAAAACGACCGTTTCAAAAGGCATATTTTACGCACATTAGTGTTCTGCTTCTTTTCCTTTCTTTCCTTTTCTGTTAAAAAAACGGGAATGGAAAAAGGCATCCCTCAGAATGGGCGAAAATCGTTGCAAACGAATCAATGGACAGAGGTTTAATCTCCAATATATATAAACAGCTCATGCAGCTTAATATTAAAAAAAAACAAACAACCCAATACAAAAATGGGCAGAAGATCTAAAGAGACGTTTCTTCAAAGAAGACACAGAGATGGCCAAGACGCACATGAAAAGCTGCTCAACAGCACTAATTATTAGAGAAATGCAAATCAAAACTCCAATGAGGTATCACCTCACACCTGTTAGAATCGGCATCATCAGAAAATCTACAAACAACAAATTCTGGGGAGGGTGTGGACAAAAGGAGCCCTCTTCCACTATTGGTGGGAATGTGAATTGATACAGTCACTATGGAGAACAGTATGGAGTTTCCTTAAAAAAACTAGAAATAGAATTACCATCTGATCCAGCAATCCCACTTCTGGGCATATACCCAGAGAAAACCATAAATCAAAAAGGCACATCCACCACAATGTTCATTGCAGCACTATTTACAATAGCCAGGTAATGGAAGCAACCTAAATGCCCACAGACAGATGAATGGATAAAGATGTGGTACATATATAAAATGGAATATTACTCGGCCATAAAAACGAATGCAACTGGGTCATTTGTAGAGACATCGATGGATCTAGAGACTGTCATACAGAATGAAGCAAGTCAGAAAGAGGAAAACAAATATTGTATATTAATGCATATATGTGGAACCTAAAAAATGGTACAGATGAACTGGTTTGCAGGGAAGAAATAGAGACACAGAGGTAGAGAACAAACGTATGGACACCAAGTGTGGGAAGCCATGGGGTGGTGGTGGTGGGATGAGTTGGGAGATTGGGATTGACCTGTATACATGTATAGGCATAAAATACATAACTAATAATAACCTGCTGTATAAAACATAAATAGAATTAAATTTCAAAATTTTAAAAAATAAAATTTAAAAATAAAAAAGAAAAAAGTTCTTCCCGTCACACAGATGTATTTATAGGAATGAATTATTTCCATGCTTATATCTATAAATACATAAAAGAGGAATAAAATCTAACTTGAACCATAAAAGAAAAAAAAAACCTGAACCCACGAGTTATACAGAGGAAAACCCTATCAGGGCACTTGCTCCAGCGGTAAACAATTCTGAAATTGGTCAGAAGTGGGGAACCATCTCCCATACAGCCAGCAACCCACCCCCCACGCAAGGACCGCCCTCATTGCAAAGCTGGGGGACCGTGCCGAGGCATCTGTGAGTAAACGTGAGCTGAGCCCCAGGCCAGCTGCTGCTGAACTGTTCCCACCCTTCCCAGGTAAAACACCTGAATATGTACAAGGGCTTGAAAGCCTAGAGGAAGGGCCGTGGAGCCACACCCGCGACAGCACGCAGGCCAACTTGGTGCCTGCAGGCCAGCCAGGGTGGTCCTGGCCCCGGGCGCTCTTCCGGAAGCTTTCCATTGCCCTGCCTGAGATACCCCTCCTGTCCCGGCCCCCACTGCTTTTTTCCTTCCTCACCTCTGTCCGGAGAGAAATTCCAGCGGAAGGTATGGGTGACACATCCTCTTCTTTACAGGCGGCAGCCTGGCAACTCCTGCAGAAAGGCCAGCAGAGCCCCACTCACACCGGGCCACCCACAAAGCTGTGGCCCATCACTCCCTCCCACCAGCACAGCCCCGAGACTGCTGACGGGGCAGAGAATATGGAGTCAGGCACAGCTTCAGGGGCTATTGCTGCCTGGAACGCTGTTTATATTGACCTCAACGAGGCACACCTGGGGAGGGCGGGCCGGCAGGGTAAGGCTGCCCAGGTCAGCTAATCCACAACCCTCAGGGAATCACATTGTTGAAAATGGGCCTCGCTAAGGCAGAATAGAAGCCAAGGAAACAAAGGACACAATGCCATTTGCAGCACCGTAGATGAGTCTAGAAGTAATCACGTGACTTGTAGTAAGTCAGAAAGTGAAAGACACCTATCATATCATATCACTTATAGGTGTTACCTAAAAATGGATACCAGGGCAGATATTTCCACGGAGAAGGGCAATCACAGATTCATTCAACAAACTTATGGTTCACCAGTGGAAAGGTGTGAGGATTGGTTTCATTACCATATCGGGGTTAACAGACATATACAAACACAGGTGACATATATAATCACCAAAGACCTACGGAATACCAAGAGAGGACTACTCAACATTCTGTCATAACGTACATGGGAAAAGGATCCCAGGAAGAACAGACATCTGTATATGTGTAAAAGAACCACATCTTCCACACCTACAACAAGCCAAACATTGTAATCAAACTTGCTGTAATAAAAAATAAAAAATTAAATTAAAAACACGAACAAGAAGTAGTGAGACAAACTTGAGGGGCTTTCTCCTGGCACATGCCATTCTAAACTCCAATCTAGAACACCACTTCCACTGAGGCTCTCTTGCCCTAGTAACCAGATTTGGTAAGGGAGAACTGCTGCCACCTTGTGGCCGTTTCACACAACAGCAGCTTTAATCCCAGCGCTAATGGTCAGTTGATATTCAAAATCATTGCAGGCCTGTAAATGACACCTGCCCTGAAAACAAATCCTGGGGTCACATATCGACCAAAAAATTCAAAGGACGTCCATATTTCAAAACGACCGTTTCAAAAGGCATATTTTACGCACATTAGTGTTCTGCTTCTTTTCCTTTCTTTCCTTTTCTGTTAAAAAAACGGGAATGGAAAAAGGCATCCCTCAGAATGGGCGAAAATCGTTGCAAACGAATCAATGGACAGAGGTTTAATCTCCAATATATATAAACAGCTCATGCAGCTTAATATTAAAAAAAAACAAACAACCCAATACAAAACTGGGCAGAAGATCTAAAGAGACGTTTCTTCAAAGAAGACACAGAGATGGCCAAGACGCACATGAAAAGCTGCTCAACAGCACTAATTATTAGAGAAATGCAAATCAAAACTCCAATGAGGTATCACCTCACACCTGTTAGAATCGGCATCATCAGAAAATCTACAAACAACAAATTCTGGGGAGGGTGTGGACAAAAGGAGCCCTCTTCCACTATTGGTGGGAATGTGAATTGATACAGTCACTATGGAGAACAGTATGGAGTTTCCTTAAAAAAACTAGAAATAGAATTACCATCTGATCCAGCAATCCCACTTCTGGGCATATACCCAGAGAAAACCATAAATCAAAAAGGCACATCCACCACAATGTTCATTGCAGCACTATTTACAATAGCCAGGTAATGGAAGCAACCTAAATGCCCACAGACAGATGAATGGATAAAGATGTGGTACATATATAAAATGGAATATTACTCGGCCATAAAAACGAATGCAACTGGGTCATTTGTAGAGACATCGATGGATCTAGAGACTGTCATACAGAATGAAGCAAGTCAGAAAGAGGAAAACAAATATTGTATATTAATGCATATATGTGGAACCTAAAAAATGGTACAGATGAACTGGTTTGCAGGGAAGAAATAGAGACACAGAGGTAGAGAACAAACGTATGGACACCAAGTGTGGGAAGCCATGGGGTGGTGGTGGTGGGATGAGTTGGGAGATTGGGATTGACCTGTATACATGTATAGGCATAAAATACATAACTAATAATAACCTGCTGTATAAAACATAAATAGAATTAAATTTCAAAATTTTAAAAAATAAAATTTAAAAATAAAACAGAAAAAAGTTCTTCCCGTCACACAGATGTATTTATAGGAATGAATTATTTCCATGCTTATATCTATAAATACATAAAAGAGGAATAAAATCTAACTTGAACCATAAAAGAAAAAAAAAAACCTGAACCCACGAGTTATACAGAGGAAAACCCTATCAGGGCACTTGCTCCAGCGGTAAACAATTCTGAAATTGGTCAGAGGTGGGGAACCATCTCCCATACAGCCAGCAACCCACTCCCCACGCAAGGAGCGTCCTCATTGCAAAGCTGGGGGACCGTGCCGAGGCATCTGTGAGTAAACGTGAGCTGAGCCCCAGGCCAGCTGCTGCTGAACTGTTCCCACCCTTCCCAGGTAAAACACCTGAATATGTACAAGGGCTTGAAAGCCTAGAGGAAGGGCCGTGGAGCCACACCCGCGACAGCACGCAGGCCAACTTGGTGCCTGCAGGCCAGCCAGGGTGGTCCTGGCCCCGGGCGCTCTTCCGGAAGCTTTCCACTGCCCTGCCTGAGATACCCCTCCTGTCCCGGCCCCCACTGCTTTTTTCCTTCCTCACCTCTGTCCGGAGAGAAATTCCAGCGGAAGGTATGGGTGACACATCCTCTTCTTTACAGGCGGCAGCCTGGCAACTCCTGCAGAAAGGCCAGCAGAGCCCCACTCACACCGGGCCACCCACAAAGCTGTGGCCCATCACTCCCTCCCACCAGCACAGCCCCGAGACTGCTGACGGGGCAGAGAATATGGAGTCAGGCACAGCTTCAGGGGCTATTGCTGCCTGGAACGCTGTTTATATTGACCTCAACGAGGCACACCTGGGGAGGGCGGGCCGGCAGGGTAAGGCTGCCCAGGTCAGCTAATCCACAACCCTCAGGGAATCACATTGTTGAAAATGGGCCTCGCTAAGGCAGAATAGAAGCCAAGGAAACAAAGGACACAATGCCATCTGCAGCACCGTAGATGAGTCTAGAAGTAATCACGTGACTTGTAGTAAGTCAGAAAGTGAAAGACACCTATCATATCATATCACTTATAGGTGTTACCTAAAAATGGATACCAGGGCAGATATTTCCACGGAGAAGGGCAATCACAGATTCATTCAACAAACTTATGGTTCACCAGTGGAAAGGTGTGAGGATTGGTTTCATTACCATATCGGGTTTAACAGACATATACAAACACAGGTGACATATATAATCACCAAAGACCTACGGAATACCAAGAGAGGACTACTCAACATTCTGTCATAACGTACATGGGAAAAGGATCCCAGGAAGAACAGACATCTGTATATGTGTAAAAGAACCACATCTTCCACACCTACAACAAGCCAAACATTGTAATCAAACTTGCTGTAATAAAAAATAAAAAATTAAATTAAAAACACGAACAAGAAGTAGTGAGACAAACGTGAGGGGCTTTCTCCTGGCACATGCCATTCTAAATTCCAATCTAGAACACCACTTCCATTGAGGCTCTGTTGCCCTAGTAATCAGATTTGGTAAGGGAGAACTGCTGCCACCTTGGGGCCGTTTCACACAACAGCAGCTTTAATCCCAGCGCTAATGGTCAGTTGATATTCAAAATCATTGCAGGCCTGTAAATGACACCTGCCCTGAAAACAAATCCTGGGGTCACATATCGACCAAAAAATTCAAAGGACGTCCATATTTCAAAACGACCGTTTCAAAAGGCATATTTTACGCACATTAGTGTTCTGCTTCTTTTCCTTTCTTTCCTTTTCTGTTAAAAAAACGGGAATGGAAAAAGGCATCCCTCAGAATGGGCGAAAATCGTTGCAAACGAATCAATGGACAGACGTTTAATCTCCAATATATATAAACAGCTCATGCAGCTTAATATTAAAAAAAAACAAACAACCCAATACAAAAATGGGCAGAAGATCTAAAGAGACGTTTCTTCAAAGAAGACACAGAGATGGCCAAGACGCACATGAAAAGCTGCTCAACAGCACTAATTATTAGAGAAATGCAAATCAAAACTCCAATGAGGTATCACCTCACACCTGTTAGAATCGGCATCATCAGAAAATCTACAAACAACAAATTCTGGGGAGGGTGTGGACAAAAGGAGCCCTCTTCCACTATTGGTGGGAATGTGAATTGATACAGTCACTATGGAGAACAGTATGGAGTTTCCTTAAAAAAACTAGAAATAGAATTACCATCTGATCCAGCAATCCCACTTCTGGGCATATACCCAGAGAAAACCAGAAATCAAAAAAGCACATCCACCACAATGTTCATTGCAGTACTATTTACAATAGCCAGGTAATGGAAGCAACCTAAATGCCCACAGACAGATGAATGGATAAAGATGTGGTACATATATAAAATGGAATATTACTCGGCCATAAAAACGAATGCAACTGGGTCATTTGTAGAGACATCGATGGATCTAGAGACTGTCATACAGAATGAAGCAAGTCAGAAAGAGGAAAACAAATATTGTATATTAATGCATATATGTGGAACCTAAAAAATGGTACAGATGAACTGGTTTGCAGGGAAGAAATAGAGACACAGAGGTAGAGAACAAACGTATGGACACCAAGTGTGGGAAGCCATGGGGTGGTGGTGGTGGGATGAGTTGGGAGATTGGGATTGACCTGTATACATGTATAGGCATAAAATACATAACTAATAATAACCTGCTGTATAAAACATAAATAGAATTAAATTTCAAAATTTTAAAAAATAAAATTTAAAAATAAAACAGAAAAAAGTTCTTCCCGTCACACAGATGTATTTATAGGAATGAATTATTTCCATGCTTATATCTATAAATACATAAAAGAGGAATAAAATCTAACTTGAACCATAAAAGAAAAAAAAAAACCTGAACCCACGAGTTATACAGAGGAAAACCCTATCAGGGCACTTGCTCCAGCGGTAAACAATTCTGAAATTGGTCAGAGGTGGGGAACCATCTCCCATACAGCCAGCAACCCACCCCCCACGCAAGGAGCGTCCTCATTGCAAAGCTGGGGGACCGTGCCGAGGCATCTGTGAGTAAACGTGAGCTGAGCCCCAGGCCAGCTGCTGCTGAACTGTTCCCACCCTTCCCAGGTAAAACACCTGAATATGTACAAGGGCTTGAAAGCCTAGAGGAAGGGCCGTGGAGCCACACCCGCGACAGCACGCAGGCCAACTTGGTGCCTGCAGGCCAGCCAGGGTGGTCCTGGCCCCGGGCGCTCTTCCGGAAGCTTTCCACTGCCCTGCCTGAGATACCCCTCCTGTCCCGGCCCCCACTGCTTTTTTCCTTCCTCACCTCTGTCCGGAGAGAAATTCCAGCGGAAGGTATGGGTGACACATCCTCTTCTTTACAGGCGGCAGCCTGGCAACTCCTGCAGAAAGGCCAGCAGAGCCCCACTCACACCGGGCCACCCACAAAGCTGTGGCCCATCACTCCCTCCCACCAGCACAGCCCCGAGACTGCTGACGGGGCAGAGAATATGGAGTCAGGCACAGCTTCAGGGGCTATTGCTGCCTGGAACGCTGTTTATATTGACCTCAACGAGGCACACCTGGGGAGGGCGGGCCGGCAGGGTAAGGCTGCCCAGGTCAGCTAATCCACAACCCTCAGGGAATCACATTCTTGAAAATGGGCCTCGCTAAGGCAGAATAGAAGCCAAGGAAACAAAGGACACAATGCCATCTGCAGCACCGTAGATGAGTCTAGAAGTAATCACGTGACTTGTAGTAAGTCAGAAAGTGAAAGACACATATCATATCATATCACTTATAGGTGTTACCTAAAAATGGATACCAGGGCAGATATTTCCACGGAGAAGGGCAATCACAGATTCATTCAACAAACTTATGGTTCACCAGTGGAAAGGTGTGAGGATTGGTTTCATTACCATATCGGGGTTAACAGACATATACAAACACAGGTGACATATATAATCACCAAAGACCTACGGAATACCAAGAGAGGACTACTCAACATTCTGTCATAACGTACATGGGAAAAGGATCCCAGGAAGAACAGACATCTGTATATGTGTAAAAGAACCACATCTTCCACACCTACAACAAGCCAAACATTGTAATCAAACTTGCTGTAATAAAAAATAAAAAATTAAATTAAAAACACGAACAAGAAGTAGTGAGACAAACTTGAGGGGCTTTCTCCTGGCACATGCCATTCTAAGTTCCAATCTAGAACACCACTTCCATTGAGGCTCTGTTGCCCTAGTAATCAGATTTGGTAAGGGAGAACTGCTGCCACCTTGTGGCCGTTTCACACAACAGCAGCTTTAATCCCAGCGCTAATGGTCAGTTGATATTCAAAATCATTGCAGGCCTGTAAATGACACCTGCCCTGAAAACAAATCCTGGGGTCACATATCGACCAAAAAATTCAAAGGACGTCCATATTTCAAAACGACCGTTTCAAAAGGCATATTTTACGCACATTAGTGTTCTGCTTCTTTTCCTTTCTTTCCTTTTCTGTTAAAAAAACGGGAATGGAAAAAGGCATCCCTCAGAATGGGCGAAAATCGTTGCAAACGAATCAATGGACAGAGGTTTAATCTCCAATATATATAAACAGCTCATGCAGCTTAATATTAAAAAAAAACAAACAACCCAATACAAACATGGGCAGAAGATCTAAAGAGACGTTTCTTCAAAGAAGACACAGAGATGGCCAAGACGCACATGAAAAGCTGCTCAACAGCACTAATTATTAGAGAAATGCAAATCAAAACTCCAATGAGGTATCACCTCACACCTGTTAGAATCGGCATCATCAGAAAATCTACAAACAACAAATTCTGGGGAGGGTGTGGACAAAAGGAGCCCTCTTCCACTATTGGTGGGAATGTGAATTGATACAGTCACTATGGAGAACAGTATGGAGTTTCCTTAAAAAAACTAGAAATAGAATTACCATCTGATCCAGCAATCCCACTTCTGGGCATATACCCAGAGAAAACCAGAAATCAAAAAGGCACATCCACCACAATGTTCATTGCAGTACTATTTACAATAGCCAGGTAATGGAAGCAACCTAAATGCCCACAGACAGATGAATGGATAAAGATGTGGTACATATATAAAATGGAATATTACTCGGCCATAAAAACGAATGCAACTGGGTCATTTGTAGAGACATCGATGGATCTAGAGACTGTCATACAGAATGAAGCAAGTCAGAAAGAGGAAAACAAATATTGTATATTAATGCATATATGTGGAACCTAAAAAATGGTACAGATGAACTGGTTTGCAGGGAAGAAATAGAGACACAGAGGTAGAGAACAAACGTATGGACACCAAGTGTGGGAAGCCATGGGGTGGTGGTGGTGGGATGAGTTGGGAGATTGGGATTGACCTGTATACATGTATAGGCATAAAATACATAACTAATAATAACCTGCTGTATAAAACATAAATAGAATTAAATTTCAAATTTTTAAAAAATAAAATTTAAAAATAAAACAGAAAGAAGTTCTTCCCGTCACACAGATGTATTTATAGGAATGAATTATTTCCATGCTTATATCTATAAATACATAAAAGAGGAATAAAATCTAACTTGAACCATAAAAGAAAAAAAAAACCTGAACCCACGAGTTATACAGAGGAAAACCCTATCAGGGCACTTGCTCCAGCGGTAAACAATTCTGAAATTGGTCAGAGGTGGGGAACCATCTCCCATACAGCCAGCAACCCACCCCCCACGCAAGGAGCGTCCTCATTGCAAAGCTGGGGGACCGTGCCGAGGCATCTGTGAGTAAACGTGAGCTGAGCCCCAGGCCAGCTGCTGCTGAACTGTTCCCACCCTTCCCAGGTAAAACACCTGAATATGTACAAGGGCTTGAAAGCCTAGAGGAAGGGCCGTGGAGCCACACCAGCGACAGCACGCAGGCCAACTTGGTGCCTGCAGGCCAGCCAGGGTGGTCCTGGCCCCGGGCGCTCTTCCGGAAGCTTTCCACTGCCCTGCCTGAGATACCCCTCCTGTCCCGGCCCCCACTGCTTTTTCCTTCCTCACCTCTGTCCGGAGAGAAATTCCAGCGGAAGGTATGGGTGACACATCCTCTTCTTTACAGGCGGCAGCCTGGCAACTCCTGCAGAAAGGCCAGCAGAGCCCCACTCACACCGGGCCACCCACAAAGCTGTGGCCCATCACTCCCTCCCACCAGCACAGCCCCGAGACTGCTGACGGGGCAGAGAATATGGAGTCAGGCACAGCTTCAGGGGCTATTGCTGCCTGGAACGCTGTTTATATTGACCTCAACGAGGCACACCTGGGGAGGGCGGGCCGGCAGGATAAGGCTGCCCAGGTCAGCTAATCCACAACCCTCAGGGAATCACATTGTTGAAAATGGGCCTCGCTAAGGCAGAATAGAAGCCAAGGAAACAAAGGACACAATGCCATCTGCAGCACCGTAGATGAGTCTAGAAGTAATCACGTGACTTGTAGTAAGTCAGAAAGTGAAAGACACCTATCATATCATATCACTTATAGGTGTTACCTAAAAATGGATACCAGGGCAGATATTTCCACGGAGAAGGGCAATCAGAGATTCATTCAACAAACTTATGGTTCACCAGTGGAAAGGTGTGAGGATTGGTTTCATTACCATATCGGGGTTAACAGACATATACAAACACAGGTGACATATATAATCACCAAAGACCTACGGAATACCAAGAGAGGACTACTCAACATTCTGTCATAACGTACATGGGAAAAGGATCCCAGGAAGAACAGACATCTGTATATGTGTAAAAGAACCACATCTTCCACACCTACAACAAGCCAAACATTGTAATCAAACTTGCTGTAATAAAAAATAAAAAATTAAATTAAAAACACGAACAAGAAGTAGTGAGACAAACTTGAGGGGCTTTCTCCTGGCACATGCCATTCTAAGTTCCAATCTAGAACACCACTTCCATTGAGGCTCTGTTGCCCTAGTAATCAGATTTGGTAAGGGAGAACTGCTGCCACCTTGTGGCCGTTTCACACAACAGCAGCTTTAATCCCAGCGCTAATGGTCAGTTGATATTCAAAATCATTGCAGGCCTGTAAATGACACCTGCCCTGAAAACAAATCCTGGGGTCACATATCGACCAAAAAATTCAAAGGACGTCCATATTTCAAAACGACCGTTTCAAAAGGCATATTTTACGCACATTAGTGTTCTGCTTCTTTTCCTTTCTTTCCTTTTCTGTTAAAAAAACGGGAATGGAAAAAGGCATCCCTCAGAATGGGCGAAAATCGTTGCAAACGAATCAATGGACAGAGGTTTAATCTCCAATATATATAAACAGCTCATGCAGCTTAATATTAAAAAAAAACAAACAACCCAATACAAAAATGGGCAGAAGATCTAAAGAGACGTTTCTTCAAAGAAGACACAGAGATGGCCAAGACGCACATGAAAAGCTGCTCAACAGCACTAATTATTAGAGAAATGCAAATCAAAACTCCAATGAGGTATCACCTCACACCTGTTAGAATCGGCATCATCAGAAAATCTACAAACAACAAATTCTGGGGAGGGTGTGGACAAAAGGAGCCCTCTTCCACTATTGGTGGGAATGTGAATTGATACAGTCACTATGGAGAACAGTATGGAGTTTCCTTAAAAAAACTAGAAATAGAATTACCATCTGATCCAGCAATCCCACTTCTGGGCATATACCCAGAGAAAACCAGAAATCAAAAAGGCACATCCACCACAATGTTCATTGCAGTACTATTTACAATAGCCAGGTAATGGAAGCAACCTAAATGCCCACAGACAGATGAATGGATAAAGATGTGGTACATATATAAAATGGAATATTACTCGGCCATAAAAACGAATGCAACTGGGTCATTTGTAGAGACATCGATGGATCTAGAGACTGTCATACAGAATGAAGCAAGTCAGAAAGAGGAAAACAAATATTGTATATTAATGCATATATGTGGAACCTAAAAAATGGTACAGATGAACTGGTTTGCAGGGAAGAAATAGAGACACAGAGGTAGAGAACAAACGTATGGACACCAAGTGTGGGAAGCCATGGGGTGGTGGTGGTGGGATGAGTTGGGAGATTGGGATTGACCTGTATACATGTATAGGCATAAAATACATAACTAATAATAACCTGCTGTATAAAACATAAATAGAATTAAATTTCAAAATTTTAAAAAATAAAATTTAAAAATAAAACAGAAAAAAGTTCTTCCCGTCACACAGATGTATTTATAGGAATGAATTATTTCCATGCTTATATCTATAAATACATAAAAGAGGAATAAAATCTAACTTGAACCATAAAAGAAAAAAAAAAACCTGAACCCACGAGTTATACAGAGGAAAACCCTATCAGGGCACTTGCTCCAGCGGTAAACAATTCTGAAATTGGTCAGAGGTGGGGAACCATCTCCCATACAGCCAGCAACCCACCCCCACGCAAGGAGCGTCCTCATTGCAAAGCTGGGGGACCGTGCTGAGGCATCTGTGAGTAAACGTGAGCTGAGCCCCAGGCCAGCTGCTGCTGAACTGTTCCCACCCTTCCCAGGTAAAACACCTGAATATGTACAAGGGCTTGAAAGCCTAGAGGAAGGGCCGTGGAGCCACACCAGCGACAGCACGCAGGCCAACTTGGTGCCTGCAGGCCAGCCAGGGTGGTCCTGGCCCCGGGCGCTCTTCCGGAAGCTTTCCATTGCCCTGCCTGAGATACCCCTCCTGTCCCGGCCCCCACTGCTTTTTTCCTTCCTCACCTCTGTCCGGAGAGAAATTCCAGCGGAAGGTATGGGTGACACATCCTCTTCTTTACAGGCGGCAGCCTGGCAACTCCTGCAGAAAGGCCAGCAGAGCCCCACTCACACCGGGCCACCCACAAAGCTGTGGCCCATCACTCCCTCCCACCAGCACAGCCCCGAGACTGCTGACGGGGCAGAGAATATGGAGTCAGGCACAGCTTCAGGGGCTATTGCTGCCTGGAACGCTGTTTATATTGACCTCAACGAGGCACACCTGGGGAGGGCGGGCCGGCAGGGTAAGGCTGCCCAGGTCAGCTAATCCACAACCCTCAGGGAATCACATTGTTGAAAATGGGCCTCGCTAAGGCAGAATAGAAGCCAAGGAAACAAAGGACACAATGCCATCTGCAGCACCGTAGATGAGTCTAGAAGTAATCACGTGACTTGTAGTAAGTCAGAAAGTGAAAGACACCTATCATATCATATCACTTATAGGTGTTACCTAAAAATGGATACCAGGGCAGATATTTCCACGGAGAAGGGCAATCACAGATTCATTCAACAAACTTATGGTTCACCAGTGGAAAGGTGTGAGGATTGGTTTCATTACCATATCGGGGTTAACAGACATATACAAACACAGGTGACATATATAATCACCAAAGACCTACGGAATACCAAGAGAGGACTACTCAACATTCTGTCATAACGTACATGGGAAAAGGATCCCAGGAAGAACAGACATCTGTATATGTGTAAAAGAACCACATCTTCCACACCTACAACAAGCCAAACATTGTAATCAAACTTGCTGTAATAAAAAATAAAAAATTAAATTAAAAACACGAACAAGAAGTAGTGAGACAAACTTGAGGGGCTTTCTCCTGGCACATGCCATTCTAAGTTCCAATCTAGAACACCACTTCCATTGAGGCTCTGTTGCCCTAGTAATCAGATTTGGTAAGGGAGAACTGCTGCCACCTTGTGGCCGTTTCACACAACAGCAGCTTTAATCCCAGCGCTAATGGTCAGTTGATATTCAAAATCATTGCAGGCCTGTAAATGACACCTGCCCTGAAAACAAATCCTGGGGTCACATATCGACCAAAAAATTCAAAGGACGTCCATATTTCAAAACGACCGTTTCAAAAGGCATATTTTACGCACATTAGTGTTCTGCTTCTTTTCCTTTCTTTCCTTTTCTGTTAAAAAAACGGGAATGGAAAAAGGCATCCCTCAGAATGGGCGAAAATCGTTGCAAACGAATCAATGGACAGACGTTTAATCTCCAATATATATAAACAGCTCATGCAGCTTAATATTAAAAAAAAACAAACAACCCAATACAAAACTGGGCAGAAGATCTAAAGAGACGTTTCTTCAAAGAAGACACAGAGATGGCCAAGACGCACATGAAAAGCTGCTCAACAGCACTAATTATTAGAGAAATGCAAATCAAAACTCCAATGAGGTATCACCTCACACCTGTTAGAATCGGCATCATCAGAAAATCTACAAACAACAAATTCTGGGGAGGGTGTGGACAAAAGGAGCCCTCTTCCACTATTGGTGGGAATGTGAATTGATACAGTCACTATGGAGAACAGTATGGAGTTTCCTTAAAAAAACTAGAAATAGAATTACCATCTGATCCAGCAATCCCACTTCTGGGCATATACCCAGAGAAAACCAGAAATCAAAAAGGCACATCCACCACAATGTTCATTGCAGCACTATTTACAATAGCCAGGTAATGGAAGCAACCTAAATGCCCACAGACAGATGAATGGATAAAGATGTGGTACATATATAAAATGGAATATTACTCGGCCATAAAAACGAATGCAACTGGGTCATTTGTAGAGACATCGATGGATCTAGAGACTGTCATACAGAATGAAGCAAGTCAGAAAGAGGAAAACAAATATTGTATATTAATGCATATATGTGGAACCTAAAAAATGGTACAGATGAACTGGTTTGCAGGGAAGAAATAGAGACACAGAGGTAGAGAACAAACGTATGGACACCAAGTGTGGGAAGCCATGGGGTGGTGGTGGTGGGATGAGTTGGGAGATTGGGATTGACCTGTATACATGTATAGGCATAAAATACATAACTAATAATAACCTGCTGTATAAAACATAAATAGAATTAAATTTCAAAATTTTAAAAAATAAAATTTAAAAATAAAACAGAAAAAAGTTCTTCCCGTCACACAGATGTATTTATAGGAATGAATTATTTCCATGCTTATATCTATAAATACATAAAAGAGGAATAAAATCTAACTTGAACCATAAAAGAAAAAAAAAAACCTGAACCCACGAGTTATACAGAGGAAAACCCTATCAGGGCACTTGCTCCAGCGGTAAACAATTCTGAAATTGGTCAGAGGTGGGGAACCATCTCCCATACAGCCAGCAACCCACCCCCACGCAAGGAGCGTCCTCATTGCAAAGCTGGGGGACCGTGCTGAGGCATCTGTGAGTAAACGTGAGCTGAGCCCCAGGCCAGCTGCTGCTGAACTGTTCCCACCCTTCCCAGGTAAAACACCTGAATATGTACAAGGGCTTGAAAGCCTAGAGGAAGGGCCGTGGAGCCACACCAGCGACAGCACGCAGGCCAACTTGGTGCCTGCAGGCCAGCCAGGGTGGTCCTGGCCCCGGGCGCTCTTCCGGAAGCTTTCCATTGCCCTGCCTGAGATACCCCTCCTGTCCCGGCCCCCACTGCTTTTTTCCTTCCTCACCTCTGTCCGGAGAGAAATTCCAGCGGAAGGTATGGGTGACACATCCTCTTCTTTACAGGCGGCAGCCTGGCAACTCCTGCAGAAAGGCCAGCAGAGCCCCACTCACACCGGGCCACCCACAAAGCTGTGGCCCATCACTCCCTCCCACCAGCACAGCCCCGAGACTGCTGACGGGGCAGAGAATATGGAGTCAGGCACAGCTTCAGGGGCTATTGCTGCCTGGAACGCTGTTTATATTGACCTCAACGAGGCACACCTGGGGAGGGCGGGCCGGCAGGGTAAGGCTGCCCAGGTCAGCTAATCCACAACCCTCAGGGAATCACATTGTTGAAAATGGGCCTCGCTAAGGCAGAATAGAAGCCAAGGAAACAAAGGACACAATGCCATCTGCAGCACCGTAGATGAGTCTAGAAGTAATCACGTGACTTGTAGTAAGTCAGAAAGTGAAAGACACCTATCATATCATATCACTTATAGGTGTTACCTAAAAATGGATACCAGGGCAGATATTTCCACGGAGAAGGGCAATCACAGATTCATTCAACAAACTTATGGTTCACCAGTGGAAAGGTGTGAGGATTGGTTTCATTACCATATCGGGGTTAACAGACATATACAAACACAGGTGACATATATAATCACCAAAGACCTACGGAATACCAAGAGAGGACTACTCAACATTCTGTCATAACGTACATGGGAAAAGGATCCCAGGAAGAACAGACATCTGTATATGTGTAAAAGAACCACATCTTCCACACCTACAACAAGCCAAACATTGTAATCAAACTTGCTGTAATAAAAAATAAAAAATTAAATTAAAAACACGAACAAGAAGTAGTGAGACAAACTTGAGGGGCTTTCTCCTGGCACATGCCATTCTAAGTTCCAATCTAGAACACCACTTCCATTGAGGCTCTGTTGCCCTAGTAATCAGATTTGGTAAGGGAGAACTGCTGCCACCTTGTGGCCGTTTCACACAACAGCAGCTTTAATCCCAGCGCTAATGGTCAGTTGATATTCAAAATCATTGCAGGCCTGTAAATGACACCTGCCCTGAAAACAAATCCTGGGGTCACATATCGACCAAAAAATTCAAAGGACGTCCATATTTCAAAACGACCGTTTCAAAAGGCATATTTTACGCACATTAGTGTTCTGCTTCTTTTCCTTTCTTTCCTTTTCTGTTAAAAAAACGGGAATGGAAAAAGGCATCCCTCAGAATGGGCGAAAATCGTTGCAAACGAATCAATGGACAGACGTTTAATCTCCAATATATATAAACAGCTCATGCAGCTTAATATTAAAAAAAAACAAACAACCCAATACAAAACTGGGCAGAAGATCTAAAGAGACGTTTCTTCAAAGAAGACACAGAGATGGCCAAGACGCACATGAAAAGCTGCTCAACAGCACTAATTATTAGAGAAATGCAAATCAAAACTCCAATGAGGTATCACCTCACACCTGTTAGAATCGGCATCATCAGAAAATCTACAAACAACAAATTCTGGGGAGGGTGTGGACAAAAGGAGCCCTCTTCCACTATTGGTGGGAATGTGAATTGATACAGTCACTATGGAGAACAGTATGGAGTTTCCTTAAAAAAACTAGAAATAGAATTACCATCTGATCCAGCAATCCCACTTCTGGGCATATACCCAGAGAAAACCATAAATCAAAAAGGCACATCCACCACAATGTTCATTGCAGCACTATTTACAATAGCCAGGTAATGGAAGCAACCTAAATGCCCACAGACAGATGAATGGATAAAGATGTGGTACATATATAAAATGGAATATTACTCGGCCATAAAAACGAATGCAACTGGGTCATTTGTAGAGACATCGATGGATCTAGAGACTGTCATACAGAATGAAGCAAGTCAGAAAGAGGAAAACAAATATTGTATATTAATGCATATATGTGGAACCTAAAAAATGGTACAGATGAACTGGTTTGCAGGGAAGAAATAGAGACACAGAGGTAGAGA
The DNA here is from genome assembly GCF_964341445.2 of Mesoplodon mirus. NCBI lineage: Eukaryota > Metazoa > Chordata > Mammalia > Artiodactyla > Ziphiidae > Mesoplodon > Mesoplodon mirus. The sequence goes on along the minus strand of NW_028295522.1, from coordinate 15,104 downwards.
ACAAACGTATGGACACCAAGTGTGGGAAGCCATGGGGTGGTGGTGGTGGGATGAGTTGGGAGATTGGGATTGACCTGTATACATGTATAGGCATAAAATACATAACTAATAATAACCTGCTGTATAAAACATAAATAGAATTAAATTTCAAAATTTTAAAAAATAAAATTTAAAAATAAAACAGAAAAAAGTTCTTCCCGTCACACAGATGTATTTATAGGAATGAATTATTTCCATGCTTATATCTATAAATACATAAAAGAGGAATAAAATCTAACTTGAACCATAAAAGAAAAAAAAAACCTGAACCCACGAGTTATACAGAGGAAAACCCTATCAGGGCACTTGCTCCAGCGGTAAACAATTCTGAAATTGGTCAGAGGTGGGGAACCATCTCCCATACAGCCAGCAACCCACCCCCCACGCAAGGAGCGTCCTCATTGCAAAGCTGGGGGACCGTGCCGAGGCATCTGTGAGTAAACGTGAGCTGAGCCCCAGGCCAGCTGCTGCTGAACTGTTCCCACCCTTCCCAGGTAAAACACCTGAATATGTACAAGGGCTTGAAAGCCTAGAGGAAGGGCCGTGGAGCCACACCAGCGACAGCACGCAGGCCAACTTGGTGCCTGCAGGCCAGCCAGGGTGGTCCTGGCCCCGGGCGCTCTTCCGGAAGCTTTCCACTGCCCTGCCTGAGATACCCCTCCTGTCCCGGCCCCCACTGCTTTTTCCTTCCTCACCTCTGTCCGGAGAGAAATTCCAGCGGAAGGTATGTGTGACACATCCTCTTCTTTACAGGCGGCAGCCTGGCAACTCCTGCAGAAAGGCCAGCAGAGCCCCACTCACACCGGGCCACCCACAAAGCTGTGGCCCATCACTCCCTCCCACCAGCACAGCCCCGAGACTGCTGACGGGGCAGAGAATATGGAGTCAGGCACAGCTTCAGGGGCTATTGCTGCCTGGAACACTGTTTATATTGACCTCAACGAGGCACACCTGGGGAGGGCGGGCCGGCAGGGTAAGGCTGCCCAGGTCAGCTAATCCACAACCCTCAGGGAATCACATTGTTGAAAATGGGCCTCGCTAAGGCAGAATAGAAGCCAAGGAAACAAAGGACACAATGCCATCTGCAGCACCGTAGATGAGTCTAGAAGTAATCACGTGACTTGTAGTAAGTCAGAAAGTGAAAGACACCTATCATATCATATCACTTATAGGTGTTACCTAAAAATGGATACCAGGGCAGATATTTCCATGGAGAAGGGCAATCACAGATTCATTCAACAAACTTATGGTTCACCAGTGGAAAGGTGTGAGGATTGGTTTCATTACCATATCGGGGTTAACAGACATATACAAACACAGGTGACATATATAATCACCAAAGACCTACGGAATACCAAGAGAGGACTACTCAACATTCTGTCATAACGTACATGGGAAAAGGATCCCAGGAAGAACAGACATCTGTATATGTGTAAAAGAACCACATCTTCCACACCTACAACAAGCCAAACATTGTAATCAAACTTGCTGTAATAAAAAATAAAAAATTAAATTAAAAACACGAACAAGAAGTAGTGAGACAAACTTGAGGGGCTTTCTCCTGGCACATGCCATTCTAAATTCCAATCTAGAACACCACTTCCATTGAGGCTCTGTTGCCCTAGTAATCAGATTTGGTAAGGGAGAACTGCTGCCACCTTGTGGCCGTTTCACACAACAGCAGCTTTAATCCCAGCGCTAATGGTCAGTTGATATTCAAAATCATTGCAGGCCTGTAAATGACCCCTGCCCTGAAAACAAATCCTGGGGTCACATATCGACCAAAAAATTCAAAGGACGTCCATATTTCAAAACGACCGTTTCAAAAGGCATATTTTACGCACATTAGTGTTCTGCTTCTTTTCCTTTCTTTCCTTTTCTGTTAAAAAAACGGGAATGGAAAAAGGCATCCCTCAGAATGGGCGAAAATCGTTGCAAACGAATCAATGGACAGAGGTTTAATCTCCAATATATATAAACAGCTCATGCAGCTTAATATTAAAAAAAAACAAACAACCCAATACAAAAATGGGCAGAAGATCTAAAGAGACGTTTCTTCAAAGAAGACACAGAGATGGCCAAGACGCACATGAAAAGCTGCTCAACAGCACTAATTATTAGAGAAATGCAAATCAAAACTCCAGTGAGGTATCACCTCACACCTGTTAGAATCGGCATCATCAGAAAATCTACAAACAACAAATTCTGGGGAGGGTGTGGACAAAAGGAGCCCTCTTCCACTATTGGTGGGAATGTAAATTGATACAGTCACTATGGAGAACAGTATGGAGTTTCCTTAAAAAAACTAGAAATAGAATTACCATCTGATCCAGCAATCCCACTTCTGGGCATATACCCAGAGAAAACCAGAAATCAAAAAGGCACATCCACCACAATGTTCATTGCAGCACTATTTACAATAGCCAGGTAATGGAAGCAACCTAAATGCCCACAGACAGATGAATGGATAAAGATGTGGTACATATATAAAATGGAATATTACTCGGCCATAAAAACGAATGCAACTGGGTCATTTGTAGAGACATCGATGGATCTAGAGACTGTCATACAGAATGAAGCAAGTCAGAAAGAGGAAAACAAATATTGTATATTAATGCATATATGTGGAACCTAAAAAATGGTACAGATGAACTGGTTTGCAGGGAAGAAATAGAGACACAGAGGTAGAGAACAAACGTATGGACACCAAGTGTGGGAAGCCATGGGGTGGTGGTGGTGGGATGAGTTGGGAGATTGGGATTGACCTGTATACATGTATAGGCATAAAATACATAACTAATAATAACCTGCTGTATAAAACATAAATAGAATTAAATTTCAAAATTTTAAAAAATAAAATTTAAAAATAAAACAGAAAAAAGTTCTTCCCGTCACACAGATGTATTTATAGGAATGAATTATTTCCATGCTTATATCTATAAATACATAAAAGAGGAATAAAATCTAACTTGAACCATAAAAGAAAAAAAAAAACCTGAACCCACGAGTTATACAGAGGAAAACCCTATCAGGGCACTTGCTCCAGCGGTAAACAATTCTGAAATTGGTCAGAGGTGGGGAACCATCTCCCATACAGCCAGCAACCCACCCCCCACGCAAGGAGCGTCCTCATTGCAAAGCTGGGGGACCGTGCCGAGGCATCTGTGAGTAAACGTGAGCTGAGCCCCAGGCCAGCTGCTGCTGAACTGTTCCCACCCTTCCCAGGTAAAACACCTGAATATGTACAAGGGCTTGAAAGCCTAGAGGAAGGGCCGTGGAGCCACACCCGCGACAGCACGCAGGCCAACTTGGTGCCTGCAGGCCAGCCAGGGTGGTCCTGGCCCCGGGCGCTCTTCCGGAAGCTTTCCATTGCCCTGCCTGAGATACCCCTCCTGTCCCGGCCCCCACTGCTTTTTTCCTTCCTCACCTCTGTCCGGAGAGAAATTCCAGCGGAAGGTATGGGTGACACATCCTCTTCTTTACAGGCGGCAGCCTGGCAACTCCTGCAGAAAGGCCAGCAGAGCCCCACTCACACCGGGCCACCCACAAAGCTGTGGCCCATCACTCCCTCCCACCAGCACAGCCCCGAGACTGCTGACGGGGCAGAGAATATGGAGTCAGGCACAGCTTCAGGGGCTATTGCTGCCTGGAACGCTGTTTATATTGACCTCAACGAGGCACACCTGGGGAGGGCGGGCCCGCAGGGTAAGGCTGCCCAGGTCAGCTAATCCACAACCCTCAGGGAATCACATTGTTGAAAATGGGCCTCGCTAAGGCAGAATAGAAGCCAAGGAAACAAAGGACACAATGCCATCTGCAGCACCGTAGATGAGTCTAGAAGTAATCACGTGACTTGTAGTAAGTCAGAAAGTGAAAGACACCTATCATATCATATCACTTATAGGTGTTACCTAAAAATGGATACCAGGGCAGATATTTCCACGGAGAAGGGCAATCACAGATTCATTCAACAAACTTATGGTTCACCAGTGGAAAGGTGTGAGGATTGGTTTCATTACCATATCGGGGTTAACAGACATATACAAACACAGGTGACATATATAATCACCAAAGACCTACGGAATACCAAGAGAGGACTACTCAACATTCTGTCATAACGTACATGGGAAAAGGATCCCAGGAAGAACAGACATCTGTATATGTGTAAAAGAACCACATCTTCCACACCTACAACAAGCCAAACATTGTAATCAAACTTGCTGTAATAAAAAATAAAAAATTAAATTAAAAACACGAACAAGAAGTAGTGAGACAAACTTGAGGGGCTTTCTCCTGGCACATGCCATTCTAAATTCCAATCTAGAACACCACTTCCATTGAGGCTCTGTTGCCCTAGTAATCAGATTTGGTAAGGGAGAACTGCTGCCACCTTGTGGCCGTTTCACACAACAGCAGCTTTAATCCCAGCGCTAATGGTCAGTTGATATTCAAAATCATTGCAGGCCTGTAAATGACACCTGCCCTGAAAACAAATCCTGGGGTCACATATCGACCAAAAAATTCAAAGGACGTCCATATTTCAAAACGACCGTTTCAAAAGGCATATTTTACGCACATTAGTGTTCTGCTTCTTTTCCTTTCTTTCCTTTTCTGTTAAAAAAACGGGAATGGAAAAAGGCATCCCTCAGAATGGGCGAAAATCGTTGCAAACGAATCAATGGACAGAGGTTTAATCTCCAATATATATAAACAGCTCATGCAGCTTAATATTAAAAAAAAACAAACAACCCAATACAAAAATGGGCAGAAGATCTAAAGAGACGTTTCTTCAAAGAAGACACAGAGATGGCCAAGACGCACATGAAAAGCTGCTCAACAGCACTAATTATTAGAGAAATGCAAATCAAAACTCCAATGAGGTATCACCTCACACCTGTTAGAATCGGCATCATCAGAAAATCTACAAACAACAAATTCTGGGGAGGGTGTGGACAAAAGGAGCCCTCTTCCACTATTGGTGGGAATGTAAATTGATACAGTCACTATGGAGAACAGTATGGAGTTTCCTTAAAAAAACTAGAAATAGAATTACCATCTGATCCAGCAATCCCACTTCTGGGCATATACCCAGAGAAAACCAGAAATCAAAAAGGCACATCCACCACAATGTTCATTGCAGCACTATTTACAATAGCCAGGTAATGGAAGCAACCTAAATGCCCACAGACAGATGAATGGATAAAGATGTGGTACATATATAAAATGGAATATTACTCGGCCATAAAAACGAATGCAACTGGGTCATTTGTAGAGACATCGATGGATCTAGAGACTGTCATACAGAATGAAGCAAGTCAGAAAGAGGAAAACAAATATTGTATATTAATGCATATATGTGGAACCTAAAAAATGGTACAGATGAACTGGTTTGCAGGGAAGAAATAGAGACACAGAGGTAGAGAACAAACGTATGGACACCAAGTGTGGGAAGCCATGGGGTGGTGGTGGTGGGATGAGTTGGGAGATTGGGATTGACCTGTATACATGTATAGGCATAAAATACATAACTAATAATAACCTGCTGTATAAAACATAAATAGAATTAAATTTCAAAATTTTAAAAAATAAAATTTAAAAATAAAACAGAAAAAAGTTCTTCCCGTCACACAGATGTATTTATAGGAATGAATTATTTCCATGCTTATATCTATAAATACATAAAAGAGGAATAAAATCTAACTTGAACCATAAAAGAAAAAAAAAAACCTGAACCCACGAGTTATACAGAGGAAAACCCTATCAGGGCACTTGCTCCAGCGGTAAACAATTCTGAAATTGGTCAGAGGTGGGGAACCATCTCCCATACAGCCAGCAACCCACCCCCCACGCAAGGAGCGTCCTCATTGCAAAGCTGGGGGACCGTGCCGAGGCATCTGTGAGTAAACGTGAGCTGAGCCCCAGGCCAGCTGCTGCTGAACTGTTCCCACCCTTCCCAGGTAAAACACCTGAATATGTACAAGGGCTTGAAAGCCTAGAGGAAGGGCCGTGGAGCCACACCAGCGACAGCACGCAGGCCAACTTGGTGCCTGCAGGCCAGCCAGGGTGGTCCTGGCCCCGGGCGCTCTTCCGGAAGCTTTCCATTGCCCTGCCTGAGATACCCCTCCTGTCCCGGCCCCCACTGCTTTTTTCCTTCCTCACCTCTGTCCGGAGAGAAATTCCAGCGGAAGGTATGGGTGACACATCCTCTTCTTTACAGGCGGCAGCCTGGCAACTCCTGCAGAAAGGCCAGCAGAGCCCCACTCACACCGGGCCACCCACAAAGCTGTGGCCCATCACTCCCTCCCACCAGCACAGCCCCGAGACTGCTGACGGGGCAGAGAATATGGAGTCAGGCACAGCTTCAGGGGCTATTGCTGTCTGGAACGCTGTTTATATTGACCTCAACGAGGCACACCTGGGGAGGGCGGGCCGGCAGGGTAAGGCTGCCCAGGTCAGCTAATCCACAACCCTCAGGGAATCACATTGTTGAAAATGGGCCTCGCTAAGGCAGAATAGAAGCCAAGGAAACAAAGGACACAATGCCATTTGCAGCACCGTAGATGAGTCTAGAAGTAATCACGTGACTTGTAGTAAGTCAGAAAGTGAAAGACACATATCATATCATATCACTTATAGGTGTTACCTAAAAATGGATACCAGGGCAGATATTTCCACGGAGAAGGGCAATCACAGATTCATTCAACAAACTTATGGTTCACCAGTGGAAAGGTGTGAGGATTGGTTTCATTACCATATCGGGGTTAACAGACATATACAAACACAGGTGACATATATAATCACCAAAGACCTACGGAATACCAAGAGAGGACTACTCAACATTCTGTCATAACGTACATGGGAAAAGGATCCCAGGAAGAACAGACATCTGTATATGTGTAAAAGAACCACATCTTCCACACCTACAACAAGCCAAACATTGTAATCAAACTTGCTGTAATAAAAAATAAAAAATTAAATTAAAAACACGAACAAGAAGTAGTGAGACAAACTTGAGGGGCTTTCTCTTGGCACATGCCATTCTAAATTCCAATCTAGAACACCACTTCCATTGAGGCTCTGTTGCCCTAGTAATCAGATTTGGTAAGGGAGAACTGCTGCCACCTTGTGGCCGTTTCACACAACAGCAGCTTTAATCCCAGCGCTAATGGTCAGTTGATATTCAAAATCATTGCAGGCCTGTAAATGACCCCTGCCCTGAAAACAAATCCTGGGGTCACATATCGACCAAAAAATTCAAAGGACGTCCATATTTCAAAACGACCGTTTCAAAAGGCATATTTTATGCACATTAGTGTTCTGCTTCTTTTCCTTTCTTTCCTTTTCTGTTAAAAAAACGGGAATGGAAAAAGGCATCCCTCAGAATGGGCGAAAATCGTTGCAAACGAATCAATGGACAGAGGTTTAATCTCCAATATATATAAACAGCTCATGCAGCTTAATATTAAAAAAAAACAAACAACCCAATACAAAACTGGGCAGAAGATCTAAAGAGACGTTTCTTCAAAGAAGACACAGAGATGGCCAAGACGCACATGAAAAGCTGCTCAACAGCACTAATTATTAGAGAAATGCAAATCAAAACTCCAGTGAGGTATCACCTCACACCTGTTAGAATCGGCATCATCAGAAAATCTACAAACAACAAATTCTGGGGAGGGTGTGGACAAAAGGAGCCCTCTTCCACTATTGGTGGGAATGTGAATTGATACAGTCACTATGGAGAACAGTATGGAGTTTCCTTAAAAAAACTAGAAATAGAATTACCATCTGATCCAGCAATCCCACTTCTGGGCATATACCCAGAGAAAACCAGAAATCAAAAAGGCACATCCACCACAATGTTCATTGCAGTACTATTTACAATAGCCAGGTAATGGAAGCAACCTAAATGCCCACAGACAGATGAATGGATAAAGATGTGGTACATATATAAAATGGAATATTACTCGGCCATAAAAACGAATGCAACTGGGTCATTTGTAGAGACATCGATGGATCTAGAGACTGTCATACAGAATGAAGCAAGTCAGAAAGAGGAAAACAAATATTGTATATTAATGCATATATGTGGAACCTAAAAAATGGTACAGATGAACTGGTTTGCAGGGAAGAAATAGAGACACAGAGGTAGAGAACAAACGTATGGACACCAAGTGTGGGAAGCCATGGGGTGGTGGTGGTGGGATGAGTTGGGAGATTGGGATTGACCTGTATACATGTATAGGCATAAAATACATAACTAATAATAACCTGCTGTATAAAACATAAATAGAATTAAATTTCAAAATTTTAAAAAATAAAATTTAAAAATAAAACAGAAAAAAGTTCTTCCCGTCACACAGATGTATTTATAGGAATGAATTATTTCCATGCTTATATCTATAAATACATAAAAGAGGAATAAAATCTAACTTGAACCATAAAAGAAAAAAAAAAACCTGAACCCACGAGTTATACAGAGGAAAACCCTATCAGGGCACTTGCTCCAGCGGTAAACAATTCTGAAATTGGTCAGAGGTGGGGAACCATCTCCCATACAGCCAGCAACCCACCCCCCACGCAAGGAGCGTCCTCATTGCAAAGCTGGGGGACCGTGCCGAGGCATCTGTGAGTAAACGTGAGCTGAGCCCCAGGCCAGCTGCTGCTGAACTGTTCCCACCCTTCCCAGGTAAAACACCTGAATATGTACAAGGGCTTGAAAGCCTAGAGGAAGGGCCGTGGAGCCACACCAGCGACAGCACGCAGGCCAACTTGGTGCCTGCAGGCCAGCCAGGGTGGTCCTGGCCCCGGGCGCTCTTCCGGAAGCTTTCCATTGCCCTGCCTGAGATACCCCTCCTGTCCCGGCCCCCACTGCTTTTTTCCTTCCTCACCTCTGTCCGGAGAGAAATTCCAGCGGAAGGTATGGGTGACACATCCTCTTCTTTACAGGCGGCAGCCTGGCAACTCCTGCAGAAAGGCCAGCAGAGCCCCACTCACACCGGGCCACCCACAAAGCTGTGGCCCATCACTCCCTCCCACCAGCACAGCCCCGAGACTGCTGACGGGGCAGAGAATATGGAGTCAGGCACAGCTTCAGGGGCTATTGCTGCCTGGAACGCTGTTTATATTGACCTCAACGAGGCACACCTGGGGAGGGCGGGCCGGCAGGGTAAGGCTGTCCAGGTCAGCTAATCCACAACCCTCAGGGAATCACATTGTTGAAAATGGGCCTCGCTAAGGCAGAATAGAAGCCAAGGAAACAAAGGACACAATGCCATCTGCAGCACCGTAGATGAGTCTAGAAGTAATCACGTGACTTGTAGTAAGTCAGAAAGTGAAAGACACCTATCATATCATATCACTTATAGGTGTTACCTAAAAATGGATACCAGGGCAGATATTTCCACGGAGAAGGGCAATCACAGATTCATTCAACAAACTTATGGTTCACCAGTGGAAAGGTGTGAGGATTGGTTTCATTACCATATCGGGGTTAACAGACATATACAAACACAGGTGACATATATAATCACCAAAGACCTACGGAATACCAAGAGAGGACTACTCAACATTCTGTCATAACGTACATGGGAAAAGGATCCCAGGAAGAACAGACATCTGTATATGTGTAAAAGAACCACATCTTCCACACCTACAACAAGCCAAACATTGTAATCAAACTTGCTGTAATAAAAAATAAAAAATTAAATTAAAAACACGAACAAGAAGTAGTGAGACAAACTTGAGGGGCTTTCTCCTGGCACATGCCATTCTAAATTCCAATCTAGAACACCACTTCCATTGAGGCTCTGTTGCCCTAGTAATCAGATTTGGTAAGGGAGAACTGCTGCCACCTTGTGGCCGTTTCACACAACAGCAGCTTTAATCCCAGCGCTAATGGTCAGTTGATATTCAAAATCATTGCAGGCCTGTAAATGACCCCTGCCCTGAAAACAAATCCTGGGGTCACATATCGACCAAAAAATTCAAAGGACGTCCATATTTCAAAACGACCGTTTCAAAAGGCATATTTTACGCACATTAGTGTTCTGCTTCTTTTCCTTTCTTTCCTTTTCTGTTAAAAAAACGGGAATGGAAAAAGGCATCCCTCAGAATGGGCGAAAATCGTTGCAAACGAATCAATGGACAGAGGTTTAATCTCCAATATATATAAACAGCTCATGCAGCTTAATATTAAAAAAAAACAAACAACCCAATACAAAACTGGGCAGAAGATCTAAAGAGACGTTTCTTCAAAGAAGACACAGAGATGGCCAAGACGCACATGAAAAGCTGCTCAACAGCACTAATTATTAGAGAAATGCAAATCAAAACTCCAGTGAGGTATCACCTCACACCTGTTAGAATCGGCATCATCAGAAAATCTACAAACAACAAATTCTGGGGAGGGTGTGGACAAAAGGAGCCCTCTTCCACTATTGGTGGGAATGTAAATTGATACAGTCACTATGGAGAACAGTATGGAGTTTCCTTAAAAAAACTAGAAATAGAATTACCATCTGATCCAGCAATCCCACTTCTGGGCATATACCCAGAGAAAACCAGAAATCAAAAAGGCACATCCACCACAATGTTCATTGCAGCACTATTTACAATAGCCAGGTAATGGAAGCAACCTAAATGCCCACAGAGAGATGAATGGATAAAGATGTGGTACATATATAAAATGGAATATTACTCGGCCATAAAAACGAATGCAACTGGGTCATTTGTAGAGACATCGATGGATCTAGAGACTGTCATACAGAATGAAGCAAGTCAGAAAGAGGAAAACAAATATTGTATATTAATGCATATATGTGGAACCTAAAAAATGGTACAGATGAACTGGTTTGCAGGGAAGAAATAGAGACACAGAGGTAGAGAACAAACGTATGGACACCAAGTGTGGGAAGCCATGGGGTGGTGGTGGTGGGATGAGTTGGGAGATTGGGATTGACCTGTATACATGTATAGGCATAAAATACATAACTAATAATAACCTGCTGTATAAAACATAAATAGAATTAAATTTCAAAATTTTAAAAAATAAAATTTAAAAATAAAACAGAAAAAAGTTCTTCCCGTCACACAGATGTATTTATAGGAATGAATTATTTCCATGCTTATATCTATAAATACATAAAAGAGGAATAAAATCTAACTTGAACCATAAAAGAAAAAAAAAAACCTGAACCCACGAGTTATACAGAGGAAAACCCTATCAGGGCACTTGCTCCAGCGGTAAACAATTCTGAAATTGGTCAGAGGTGGGGAACCATCTCCCATACAGCCAGCAACCCACCCCCCACGCAAGGAGCGTCCTCATTGCAAAGCTGGGGGACCGTGCCGAGGCATCTGTGAGTAAACGTGAGCTGAGCCCCAGGCCAGCTGCTGCTGAACTGTTCCCACCCTTCCCAGGTAAAACACCTGAATATGTACAAGGGCTTGAAAGCCTAGAGGAAGGGCCGTGGAGCCACACCAGCGACAGCACGCAGGCCAACTTGGTGCCTGCAGGCCAGCCAGGGTGGTCCTGGCCCCGGGCGCTCTTCCGGAAGCTTTCCATTGCCCTGCCTGAGATACCCCTCCTGTCCCGGCCCCCACTGCTTTTTTCCTTCCTCACCTCTGTCCGGAGAGAAATTCCAGCGGAAGGTATGGGTGACACATCCTCTTCTTTACAGGCGGCAGCCTGGCAACTCCTGCAGAAAGGCCAGCAGAGCCCCACTCACACCGGGCCACCCACAAAGCTGTGGCCCATCACTCCCTCCCACCAGCACAGCCCCGAGACTGCTGACGGGGCAGAGAATATGGAGTCAGGCACAGCTTCAGGGGCTATTGCTGCCTGGAACGCTGTTTATATTGACCTCAACGAGGCACACCTGGGGAGGGCGGGCCGGCAGGGTAAGGCTGCCCAGGTCAGCTAATCCACAACCCTCAGGGAATCACATTGTTGAAAATGGGCCTCGCTAAGGCAGAATAGAAGCCAAGGAAACAAAGGACACAATGCCATCTGCAGCACCGTAGATGAGTCTAGAAGTAATCACGTGACTTGTAGTAAGTCAGAAAGTGAAAGACACCTATCATATCATATCACTTATAGGTGTTACCTAAAAATGGATACCAGGGCAGATATTTCCACGGAGAAGGGCAATCACAGATTCATTCAACAAACTTATGGTTCACCAGTGGAAAGGTGTGAGGATTGGTTTCATTACCATATCGGGGTTAACAGACATATACAAACACAGGTGACATATATAATCACCAAAGACCTACGGAATACCAAGAGAGGACTACTCAACATTCTGTCATAACGTACATGGGAAAAGGATCCCAGGAAGAACAGACATCTGTATATGTGTAAAAGAACCACATCTTCCACACCTACAACAAGCCAAACATTGTAATCAAACTTGCTGTAATAAAAAATAAAAAATTAAATTAAAAACACGAACAAGAAGTAGTGAGACAAACTTGAGGGGCTTTCTCCTGGCACATGCCATTCTAAATTCCAATCTAGAACACCACTTCCATTGAGGCTCTGTTGCCCTAGTAATCAGATTTGGTAAGGGAGAACTGCTGCCACCTTGGGGCCGTTTCACACAACAGCAGCTTTAATCCCAGCGCTAATGGTCAGTTGATATTCAAAATCATTGCAGGCCTGTAAATGACCCCTGCCCTGAAAACAAATCCTGGGGTCACATATCGACCAAAAAATTCAAAGGACGTCCATATTTCAAAACGACCGTTTCAAAAGGCATATTTTACGCACATTAGTGTTCTGCTTCTTTTCCTTTCTTTCCTTTTCTGTTAAAAAAACGGGAATGGAAAAAGGCATCCCTCAGAATGGGCGAAAATCGTTGCAAACGAATCAATGGACAGAGGTTTAATCTCCAATATATATAAACAGCTCATGCAGCTTAATATTAAAAAAAAACAAACAACCCAATACAAAAATGGGCAGAAGATCTAAAGAGACGTTTCTTCAAAGAAGACACAGAGATGGCCAAGACGCACATGAAAAGCTGCTCAACAGCACTAATTATTAGAGAAATGCAAATCAAAACTCCAGTGAGGTATCACCTCACACCTGTTAGAATCGGCATCATCAGAAAATCTACAAACAACAAATTCTGGGGAGGGTGTGGACAAAAGGAGCCCTCTTCCACTATTGGTGGGAATGTAAATTGATACAGTCACTATGGAGAACAGTATGGAGTTTCCTTAAAAAAACTAGAAATAGAATTACCATCTGATCCAGCAATCCCACTTCTGGGCATATACCCAGAGAAAACCAGAAATCAAAAAGGCACATCCACCACAATGTTCATTGCAGCACTATTTACAATAGCCAGGTAATGGAAGCAACCTAAATGCCCACAGACAGATGAATGGATAAAGATGTGGTACATATATAAAATGGAATATTACTCGGCCATAAAAACGAATGCAACTGGGTCATTTGTAGAGACATCGATGGATCTAGAGACTGTCATACAGAATGAAGCAAGTCAGAAAGAGGAAAACAAATATTGTATATTAATGCATATATGTGGAACCTAAAAAATGGTACAGATGAACTGGTTTGCAGGGAAGAAATAGAGACACAGAGGTAGAGAACAAACGTATGGACACCAAGTGTGGGAAGCCATGGGGTGGTGGTGGTGGGATGAGTTGGGAGATTGGGATTGACCTGTATACATGTATAGGCATAAAATACATAACTAATAATAACCTGCTGTATAAAACATAAATAGAATTAAATTTCAAAATTTTAAAAAATAAAATTTAAAAATAAAACAGAAAAAAGTTCTTCCCGTCACACAGATGTATTTATAGGAATGAATTATTTCCATGCTTATATCTATAAATACATAAAAGAGGAATAAAATCTAACTTGAACCATAAAAGAAAAAAAAAAACCTGAACCCACGAGTTATACAGAGGAAAACCCTATCAGGGCACTTGCTCCAGCGGTAAACAATTCTGAAATTGGTCAGAGGTGGGGAACCATCTCCCATACAGCCAGCAACCCACCCCCCACGCAAGGAGCGTCCTCATTGCAAAGCTGGGGGACCGTGCCGAGGCATCTGTGAGTAAACGTGAGCTGAGCCCCAGGCCAGCTGCTGCTGAACTGTTCCCACCCTTCCCAGGTAAAACACCTGAATATGTACAAGGGCTTGAAAGCCTAGAGGAAGGGCCATGGAGCCACACCAGCGACAGCACGCAGGCCAACTTGGTGCCTGCAGGCCAGCCAGGGTGGTCCTGGCCCCGGGCGCTCTTCCGGAAGCTTTCCATTGCCCTGCCTGAGATACCCCTCCTGTCCCGGCCCCCACTGCTTTTTTCCTTCCTCACCTCTGTCCGGAGAGAAATTCCAGCGGAAGGTATGGGTGACACATCCTCTTCTTTACAGGCGGCAGCCTGGCAACTCCTGCAGAAAGGCCAGCAGAGCCCCACTCACACCGGGCCACCCACAAAGCTGTGGCCCATCACTCCCTCCCACCAGCACAGCCCCGAGACTGCTGACGGGGCAGAGAATATGGAGTCAGGCACAGCTTCAGGGGCTATTGCTGCCTGGAACGCTGTTTATATTGACCTCAACGAGGCACACCTGGGGAGGGCGGGCCGGCAGGGTAAGGCTGCCCAGGTCAGCTAATCCACAACCCTCAGGGAATCACATTGTTGAAAATGGGCCTCGCTAAGGCAGAATAGAAGCCAAGGAAACAAAGGACACAATGCCATCTGCAGCACCGTAGATGAGTCTAGAAGTAATCACGTGACTTGTAGTAAGTCAGAAAGTGAAAGACACATATCATATCATATCACTTATAGGTGTTACCTAAAAATGGATACCAGGGCAGATATTTCCACGGAGAAGGGCAATCACAGATTCATTCAACAAACTTATGGTTCACCAGTGGAAAGGTGTGAGGATTGGTTTCATTACCATATCGGGGTTAACAGACATATACAAACACAGGTGACATATATAATCACCAAAGACCTACGGAATACCAAGAGAGGACTACTCAACATTCTGTCATAACGTACATGGGAAAAGGATC